>NC_031965.2:5689571-6407071 GCF_001858045.2 Oreochromis niloticus
AAATGACTATCCAGAGTTGGGACCAGGAAGCAGAGTTGCAGTCTTACACGCCTCTCTGCAGCTTCTCTCCTCCTGCTACCCCCCAAAAACCCATCTCCACTGAGACTGTGTCAGCTCCCAAACAGACAAAAAACAAACTAAAAACCAGCAATAAAACAACTTAAACATAAAAAATCACAAAGAAAGAACAATACAGTATCCACATCTGAACCAAAAGAGTAAAACAGTGAAATGTGGATTATTAAATATTAGGTCTCTCTCCTCCAAGTCTCTGTTAGTACATGACTTAATAATTGATCAACAAATCGATTTACTCTGCCTTACAGAAATCTGGTTGCAGCAGGATGAGCATGTTAGTTTAAATGAATCAACACCCCCGAGTCATTCTAACTACCAGAAACCTCGAAGCACAGGCCGAGGGGCGGTGTGGCAGCAATTTTTCACACCAGCCTATTAATTAACGAAAGACCAAGACAGACTTTTAATTCATTTGAAAGCCTGATGCTTAGCCTTGTCCACCCCAGCTGTAAAACTCAGAAACCAGTCTTACTTGCTATTATCTATCGTCCACCTGGGCCTTACACAGAGTTTCTCTCTGATTTCTCAGACTTTTATCTGATTTAGTGCTCAGCTCAGATAAAATAATTATTGTGGTGATTTTAACATCCATGTAGATGCTAAAAATGACAGCCTCAACATCGCATTTAATCTGTTATTACAGGAAGAGGAATGCTCTTACCCTGGGAGGGTGAAAACAGCAGTGTGTGCCCAGAGAACAGGGCTGAAACCCCAGTGTCATCAAAGCTGGTCAGTTTTAAGTACAATGCCAACAACCGAACAGTAGAAAGATGAGTGTTGACATTGAGTAGAATAAATGATAAGCCAGATATTTTTTTTAGTTCCCATTGTTTTTAATAAAAGAACTTTTAAATTTGATTTATTTGCTTCATTCTAATCAAAAAAGAAATAGCAGAAAACATTTACCAAACACAAACTTTCTCTGTAATGTCTAAGATGCATGTCCAAGTACTGTTTACCTTGAACTGACATCCGGGTAACATGCATGGTGCCTGTTCAATTTTCACTTCAGAACAATTTTTAAGTTATTTTTCAGTTATGACTAGACACAGAGAAAAGACCGCAAGCTGACAGAGTACACTGATAGAGCAAAGATGCCAGTCAGTGATGTCCATGAAGTGACCTCATTCAAAGGAATTAGAAGGTTCATAACTAGGATAGGTAGTTCTACAGGGTGGGCCATTATATGGATACACCGCAATAAAATGGGAATGGTTGGTGATATTAAAGTCCTGTTTGTGGCACATTAGTATATGTGAGGGGGCAAACTCCTCAAGATGGGTGGTGACCATGGTGGCCATTTAGAAGTCGGCCATCTTGGATACAACTTTTGTTTTTTCAATAGGAAGAGGGCCATGTGACACATCAAACTTATTGGTAATGTCACAAGAAAAAACAATGGTTTGCTTGGTTTCAACGTAACTTTATTCTTTCATGAGTTATTTGCAAGTTTCTCTTTGTTCACAGCCATTGACATGTCGAAGAGGTTAACATGTGAGGAGCGAATAGAAATTCTGTTGATATCTGGTGAACGCAGTAACCGAGTCATTGCAGCAGATTTCAATGCAAGACACCCTACGAGACCACCCATCTCCCATGCTACAGTTAGCAAACTGCTTGCTAAGTTTCGTGAAACTGGTTCAGTGTTGGATTTGCCAAAATGTGGACGCAAGAAAACTGTCACTAATGAAGAAACATCAGTGGCTGTCCTAGCTTCATTCAGCAAGAGCCCGCAGCGTAGCACTCGCCGCATGTCACTGGAGAGTGGCATTAGTCGAACATCCCTTCGGCGGATATTAGCTACTCACAAATGGCACCCTTACAAACTCCAGCTACTGCAGCATCTCAACGAGGATGACCCAGATCGGCGCACAGAATTTGCAGAATGGGCAAAACAAAAACTGGAACAGGACCCTCAGTTCACGCAGAAGATTTTGTTCAGTGATGAGGCAAACTTTTATGTGAATGGTGAAGTTCACAAACAAAACCACCGCTATTGGTCTGACACTAACCCACAACGCACACCATTGTTTTTCTTGTGACATTACCAATAAGTTTGATGTGTCACATGACCCTCTTCCTATTGAAAAAACAAAAGTTGTATCCAAGATGGCCGACTTCTAAATGGCCACCGTGGTCACCACCCCATCTTGAGGAGTTTGCCCCTCACATATACTAATGTGCCACAACAGGACTTTATATCACCAACCATTCCCATGTTATTACGGTGTATCCATATAAATGGGCCCACCCTGTAGTTAAGTATAACTAGCAAACCTTGGCACTCACTTGCACTTGAAATGTACTCTGTTAAGTTTTCATGTTCCATATACCAGAAAGTCCCACTTTCTCCAACACAGCCTCCTCTATCGAGCTCTGGAAAAAGCAGGAGGAGCATCACTTATCCCAACATATGGTCCCGTGATCCCTTTCCCTGATCTGTCGACAGCATCTGTTGCAAGTGCATAACACAGACAGAAATTACAACATTGTGTAGATGACACCAGCAGAAGACCAGGGGAGCACTCAGAGTTGGAAGGAGGGGTACGGAGAGGGCACGGGGCTGGTGGCCACTGGGGTAAGGTGGGGGTGTGTGTGAGGGCACCAGGAGGGCGTAAATAGAAAGGCATAGAATACAGTCATTACCCACCCAGGGCTATTCCTCTCTGGCCATTAGCTGCTGGCGGCCGTGACCAATTGGGTTTTGTCGCTCCTAGCAGGGTATCCAGTGGTGGTCTGGGCCTTTTCTTAATGGACGCTCACTCAGCCGTCTCACACAAACCTTTAGAGGGAAAGAAATTCTCTCCTGACTCCCTCTCCTCTCCTCTCAGTTTAAAGGAGCCGTCAGGCAAGAAAGCGAAAGGTGAAAGTGTCATGAAAGGAGATTTGTTGCAATGCGAGACGTGCAGGGAAGTGATCGTTTAGCCACACGTGGGTTGAAGGGGGACTCCATGGCAGTGGGTCTTGTTAACCCTCTTGACTTGTATGCTAGAAACCACATCAAATTGCTCTGCGCCTCAAAGTCTGCGGACGTGGTTCCTTGTGGGATAAGCTCACAACTTCACAACCTAGCGGCATGTGTAATTTTCAAAGAGGAAAGGAGGACTTTGAATAGGTCATTGCAGATTATCCAGTGTGCATGAACACAGCACCTTGAACTTCGATGGTTAAAGCGAAGTTCGGTCTTTAGAAGAATCAGAAAAGATTACGAGTCAGTGGAAGAAACACAAATTCCTAGACATTGCCTTTACAGAATCATTGTCTTGAATTATCTTCATCATCGACACACTGCCATTTGAAAACCTGAAACATCTACTTTGTGGAAATCTCTATGAAACTCTCATCTTCATGGCTGAAAAAACCCCAAACATCATTAGACTTTCCAGGCAAGACGTGGAAATGGGACATTCACACAGAGTGATATTTAATTGTGTGAACATAAATGCATATTGCATCTTATGAGATGTGCATCTGTCTGTGTGTGGGTGTTTTTTGTTTTTTTTTGTCCAGTCCCAAGCTGAATAAAGGCCAGTTAGCCACCTAGCGGGCTGCTAATTCTCCATGTCAAATACAATAGCTGCAATTATATGGTAATCAGTGTTGGTGGCTCATACCTTTCTGCTGCTTTTCTGCGAGTGTGTGTCTGGTCGAGCTGCTCCTCAGGGAGACGGTTAGTCACGGCTTATTATTGACCCATTAGACACCCGTCCACTGCCAGAAAGAACCAGTCAGCTCACAGGCCGTGCTGCATTTACGGAACAATAACGGAGGGGGAGACTGAAAATAAAGTTAATCATTTTGTTATCTGTGGACAAATTGAACACGTCGCTGCCGAGATGATTCTTTTAGAGGCACCATATCCAAAGTTTTGCATGCTTTCATTAAAAACTAACAAACTAATGACTTTAGAAGCCATGATGCTAGAATTGAGGCTCTTTTCCAGCCTGCACTAATGCATAAGGAATTATTTGTGCTGGTAAATAACAGGAGACTTTTCAAATCAGAACATACTAAAACTCCATGACCATCTAGTAATAATGTAGCTTGATAAATCCCGAACATATTAGCTGTCTAAAACTTTAGGACCTTTATGTAACATATTCCATGAAACATCCTAGTTATAGTTAAATTTTACGTACACCCTGGTCCCCCAACTCACAGTGTTGCTGCAAATAAAATGAGCAGTTACTCCATTTTATTTTGGCATCACCAAGTGCTTTTTTGCAGCTTTTTTTTGGTATACACTCGAGAAGAAGTCAAAAAGAGATTATTATACAAAGGAGACTCATAACATGACACAAGCCTGTGAAGATCCTCGTGTCTTTGTTGCTTCTTCTCTTCGTCCCATAATCGGCAACTGTGTTGTTTTGATATAATCCTCCAGATCTGTCAACTCAAAAGCTTGCCCTCTGCCCCACCCATCCGTCCATCCCCTCACCCGCAACACACCCACACAGACCCTCTGCCACCTCCTCAGCGGTCTCCACCCTCCAAAGCAAAGCTCTCTTTGTTAACCTAATGTGCTTTTACCAGTTGCTTTCTGCCAGGGAGACATCTGCTGTGTGCAACCAGTCAATATTGTGAGGACAGTTCAAAGCAGCCAGTTCATTATCTGTGTCAGCTTAACAACCCGAAGGTAGCGGTCTAAGGGACACAGGGAGGAGGTGGTGGCGGAGGGGAGGAGGGTGAAGGGGGGATACAATGTGTGAGGACACAATAGACTCCTCATTAACCAGTGATTTATCATGATGGGATGCCCGGTTCAAGCTTTGCCCCCCCTCTTCGTGCACACACCTCTAGCACCCTAGAGAAAGATTCCTATTGTTGGAAAAGGGAAAAGTGGACTGTGAAAGTTGGGTTGAAAGCAAAATGATACAGTTAAAAAGTCAAATGAAAGTTAAGGTGGTAAAGCATCCTGCATTGCTAAAGTCTGCTCTTTTGAGCATGTCTAAGGTTAAAGAGTCAGCGAAGACCAACAGTCTAACTTACAAGCTTATCACATTTTTTTTAAAAGAAAGAAAAACAGACAAAACCAACAGTTTCTCTGTTAAATTTTTCAATTTTCCTACTTAGATCTGGAAATTAAAACACACTTTAATAATCTTGAGACTTCTTTGATTACCAATGCTCTAATCCTGACAACTTAAGAGAGAGCCTAGAGACCTGAAAGTCAACTTTAAACATAATGACGCACACCGTAAAAATTAGCCTTGCAACATACACACCCCTCCTTTTCTGATTTCAGGCTATATGAAAGTCAAATCTCTCGGTCATGATGATATCATACATGTCAGAAAGCCTCTAAAGATGCTCCATGCATGCATATGCAGAGAGATCATAGTCCACCCTCGGCCGCTCTGCCCTCACACAGACGGGCCTCCCTTTGCACATAAAGGCTGTATAATGAGCGTTTAATGTATGGCTTCTCAAAACGCGAGAAAAAAGAATATTCAGCGTGGCCCATGTGGTGGTTTTGTAAAGCTGCTGCATGAAGGAACACACCCCTTTTCACTTTCTACTTTTCCATCCTTTCCATGCAACCCCCTCTCTCTCCACCCTCCCTCCTTTTCTGAATCCATTTGCCTAATCAATCCCACAGGAGGCGGTCGTGGATAATGTACCAGCCAGGGTTTGTAAACCGTTTTGTTAACAATGCATTTTGAAAAGAAAAGAAAGAGGAGGAGAGAGATAAAGCGAGACGGAGAGAGTGAGAGAAGGAGACGGGGAAATGGGCAGAAGGGTGCTGAAAAAGGAACAGTTGGGTGGGTGTGGTGCACTGGGCTGCTTCGGACAGGCCCTGCGACTGGTGACACCCCTGTCCATCTCCTCCTCCCTCAGCTAAAGCCTGCATCCGCCTAATTCGGCCCCAGTCCTCGCTTTAGTCACACCACCTGCTTTCACCATTCTTCACTAACTACACATCCACCCATCGGCTGACACGTTGAACACACAGAATAAACTCCTGTGAGTCAGCCTAAACCTCCTTTTTATGTATACTAAACATGTTACACAAGCAGCCAGACTGATAGGCCCAGCGTAATAATAGTGATGAAAAATAAGCAGTGAAAGGTAATCAGCTCCTCACTTACAGTGCATCATTTTTTGCTTGTTTTTTAGAGGGAACAAGGGAACACCTGAATACTCTGGAAAGGTTCATGTGATCATGCAGACAGTGTGAGGACAATCATACTTCTAAACTCAGCATCTTTTCCATTTTTATATTATCATATGTGCATTTTTCTTTATTAAGGGTTTTCCTGCCACATCAAAACTGTCAGATATTTGACATCCATAATTGAAAGCTTTCAAACTTTCCTTGCAAAAAGCACATGATCTAAACAGTCTGGTTTTATGTGCGAGATTGTATGTGACCTACTTTGTCACTTAGTAATGTTGTCTCTGTTCACTGCCACACTGGATTGTAGCCATGCACATCACAAAACATTGCGTTTCCCCCTTGAGTTGCTCTCTTAGGCCTTCACTGCAGCCACCTTTAGTTGCTGCTTGTTTGTGGGTCTCTATGCATTTGGTTTTATCCTCTCTGACTGACTTGACAGCGGAAGAAAAACACATTTCTTTGCCCTAAGAAACTGTTGGGTTACTTTTGCCATATGCTTAGGGTCAATGACTGGCAGTGGCTCAGGTGCTAGGGTAGGTCATCTGCCAATCAGAAGGTATGTCAATCTCTCCCCAGCTTCTCCTGTGGATGTGTTGACGCATCCTTGGGCAAGATACTGAATACCATGTTGCCCCTGATGCATCCATCAGAGTGTGAGTAAGAATGTTAGGTAAAACTGCTTAGATATAGGTACTCTGTGTGTGATTGGGTGAATAAGACTGTAGTAGAAAGCCACTACATAAGTACCAGTCCAGTTCGTAATAATATCAAAGTAACATCAAATTAACTGCTTATTAGAATAAAAACAAACTGATCATCACATGACAACGACAAAAGCATCCTGCAAACAAACAATTGCCTCCAAAACTATATATTTATAGTTATATTTATATATTTTTTGCAACCAATGAGCAGTGATACAGGCTTTGCAACAGTTGAGAGGGGAAAGTGGACAGAGCTGCTGAAGCTTTTTCATTCCCTGCCGCATCAATTTACATATTAGTTTCAGCTAATTAAAATCTGTCCAAATATCGTGCAAAGCAAGATCAGAGTTTTAATTCAGGTAACTCCAGGTTTGACAAACATTTAACATATTATTACTGACAAGACTGAAAGGGTTGTCTCTATGAGCTGTGTTAGCAAGGGGTCATCTGCTTCGGTACAAGTTAGTAGTGACATATCCTATCAGCTGGGACCTGTTTCTCAATGTTCTCTTTGCCCAACTACTTTGCCTATCAAAGAGCCTTTCAGCCTGAGGACGCCTGAGCCAGTTTGACATCATATTCCCTTAGGATCCCTCAGATATCCACCAAAGCACCCATTACTGGATCATAAGCTTCAGAATCAGGCAACACTGGACAGGAATCCCCAGTAGAGTCCTGTGGATCCGTGCTGATTTGCAACATAAGCCCCCCTGTGATTGCCCATTAGCCCCTGTCCCCACTGACAGTGGCTAGTAGGGTAGCATGTGTAGGTCCAACCAGCTACTGTGCTTTCCCATTGAAGGTTTGCTACCATTACTTCCCCTAATTGGCTGTGAGGGGTATTAGTAGAGGTTGTGCCTTTGGGGAATTGATACTGACATCTGAACTGATGTCCACTTAAAATGAAGATGATGTTGAGTCATAGTGTGCTAACAGAAGAATATTCCCTTGGGATGCAGCTTAGGATCTGATGATTGATGGGATATTCTAATACAAGCCCCCTTTGTCAAAACTGATTTGACGTTTGCTTCATTTTCTGTGTTCCTTACAAAAGCTAAAATCTTCACTTTACTGTTTTTCTTAGATTACTTCTAACCATATAAAGGTAACCCAGGTGTGTGGGAAATTCTGGACAGATTCAAAAATGTTTCTGCTTATTAAACAGCCATTTAATAAGCTCATCACCTATTATGATGGATAGAAATCTGCACCCAGCATTTGGAACATTTTCTGTGTTTGTGTAGGGACAGCTTTGTCGCTGGAACCAACTATGATGTGTGACATTGCATGCTGGGATACCATGCTAAATTTTACAAACTAGCATAATGTCCTTTTCTTGTGGCATTCAAAATAAGATCTCTAAATTCAGTAGTAAACAGCTTTATGATGTCATTTCCTATTGCCTCTCTGTTTGCTTGGGAAACTCACATTTTTAAGCAATTAAGTAAAAATCAACACTCCATTCCATCTGATATAAGCAAACTTTTAGACTATTTTCTTCTTTCTTCTTCTTAATTTGCACAAAAACGTTATGGTCCCGAGTTTGAACATATATAATAAATGCTGTGATTTGGTTTTTTGTTTGTTTGTTTTTTTAAATGGCTCACTGACCCATCTTTAGGTCATTTTTTCACACATTGAAATCCGAAGCAATTGTTGAACATGAACATCTCAAAAACTATTAAAGCATTTTCACGAACCTTTTGTACCATCAAAAGTAACATCTGAAAACTCCAGAATTTTGTTTTATTTAAATTATACTATGTTGATATTTCCATTTGCTCAAGTCAACATGAAAGTTGAGCAACAATTTCCTTCTGTGTTACCAGAATTTCATGTTATAAATATTGTGTTTTATTTTTGCATTTTTGTGAAATATAATGATTCAGAAATTGTCTTTTGTAAGTCTTTTGTAATGTGGATTCTTTTATTAGTGTATGGTCAAACATGGGATTTTAAATGAGAGCTGAAATTTTTTTTAGATTTTAACCTCAGAGGGAGACACACAAGGTTAGACCAGGTTTACAGATGCCTTTTTACAATGAAGGAGAGTTCTACAACAAAAAAGCTGGACAATTTGTACAAAAAAACTCCACAGTCTCAGTATTACTCCATGGAAACATGTCTGATTTCCCATGCACACACAGGTCAGGGGGTGCACATGATGGTATGGTCCAAAACAGATTCCTCACAATAATCTTACCCCTGCTTTTTCATAAACTGAAGAGCATTTGTGCTACATTTTAAAAAGGACTTTGGGAGAAGCATCAGATACCTGATCTGTTAACACTTTGTAAGCGCACCAGAGGCTACAACAAGCCAACTTGGAGCCACCCACAGTCAGAACTAGTGTGACACATGAGCCAAAGGGGCTCACAGATTTTCTGCATAATGTCTGCAGATCAGAGCACACCAACACTGAGTGTGGTCCATCAACAGGTCTTCCTAATCAACCTCAGAGACCCCAGCCTTTTAGCCGCCAACTCTCAACATGTCTCGCTGTGTTTACACACACTGATTAGTTTGGTAAGTGCACAGAATGTCCCAAGGACGGTGATCTCTGAATCAATGTGCCCCTCAGTCCCATCCTTTATCTTTGCATCCCTCTGTCACAAAAGCTAGAGATCCTCTTGGAATCGGTGAGAGAAATTAGGGGATCAGAGTCGGCCTACTCTTGGGCAAACAGAGTGAGCTAATGGACCAGCCGCTTTCTCCTCCCCTCAAATTATTAGTGCAGCGAGGGAATGTAGCCAGTCCAGTCATGATGTTAATGCTAAAGCTCACTAATCCCTTACACACACATTGGCTTCACACTTGCCTTGATACACACATGGCTACTGGGTAATCAGCCCACCACCCATGCAGTGGGAGAGGATGGGAGAGTGCAAGACAGCCAAGGAATGAGGTTGAAATGGACACATGCAAATGATGGCGTTTCCAAGTAACTAAAAATGTACGCTTGAGAGATGGGGAAAATGACAAGAAGAGGATAAATTGTGGTCCACAGCATTTCGGGGGGGGGGGGGGGGGGGGCTTCTACAGGAATGCATAGGTAACCGTTACCGATCTTTCCCCTCCTCTTTAGCAACACATCACTGTTGAAGCTGTCTCTTTTGGGTTCAGGTTAGCAACAGCTGGCTTGAGAAGTATATGTTAATGCCACTGTTTGGGAGGAGTACTTTGGGCTTATGAGGGATTAGCACTTGTTGGCCAGCCCTTACTCCCTGCCGAGCGAGCACACTAATACAGGTGTTAGTAAACTGGCATTAGACTCCAGCTAATTAGCTTCCATTCAGCAAGTGATTGTCCAGCTAGCTCTGCCATTTGTCGTGGTGTTTGCTCATCGGCAGGGAGGTCTCTGTGCTGTGGTGGGTCTGCCATGATCCAGCATGATCTCCCTTCTTCCCTTTGAATCACCACAAGACAGCATGGCCCATCCAAAGGAGAAACTCAGGCAGTTTTATAAGACGCTAAGATTGAGAAACAGAGGGGCGCACAGAGAAAGATCCTATGAGTGTCCGTGGTGAAGCATGAGTTTGACAGTGTTTCTTCTTCTTCACTTTTTGCCTTCCTTTCACACTATGCCAGCATATCCTACCAGTAAAAACAGAGTATATGGAAGTTTATTTGAGTCACTTTAGTTGAAGACAACTCTGAAGTGAGTGCACCTGAAAAAACCAGCAATCATACAGTTTATGGACACTACTGTAACTGCAGTAGGTTAAAGCTGAAACAGGGAACATGATGCATGCACAGAATCTGGATCATATTTGTAACTTTTACTCTTTTTATTTCCAACTAAGTTTTGTCTAACCTCGAGATTTCTATCATCTTACTACATGACCAGACCCTTCATTTAAAATACAGTACTTATATGTAAAGAAATATATATGTATATAGTCTATGTATATAAATGTATATAAATGTATAGGAGCAACCCATTACACATAGTTTTAAATAGTTTTTCCCCAATTTTTTCAACTGATTTCGACCCTGAATTGGACAAGCAGAATTTTGGGGATAAATGGATATTTGCATGTATGACAGTGTGCAAATACACTGTTGAATTTTATTCATGGCGTTACTTTTAAAAGCATGACTATGTCAAGATAACATGTTTTATATATGTGATCATGTATTTTAAGCAAATACAATCCTACAAGATTCAAAGGAAGTTGAAAATCACATCACCTGCAACTATTTGGCGACTTTGCATTTTCCCTTCCAAAGATAAAGTTGTAATTTGTACAAAACATTAAAAATGCAGTAGGCTAGCTCAATAGGCCTATTACCATAAAAGCCTCATGTATGTGTATGTGATATACAAATTAATTACCTGATTATGAATACAGGAGAGGGACATGAATCGAAAGATTGGTATTACGTGCCCTTCACTGTTGCTTCATGTGGGAAAGAGACTAAAGGTTAGTTGGCTGACATTCCCGAATCCAATCTGCCGGGGATGTCGGCAGTTCAAAGGAGTCATTAGGCTTCATCCGTCCTGCCACAAAAGGGAGATTTAAGACAGCAAATAGATCTGATAGTGAAAACTCAAAGCCAAACACAGATATCCTCTAAGAGGCTTTGGTGTATTATGCTATTATTACTACATACAAGACCATATAGATTTAACAGTTTCAAGTTTAATTTTCTCCTGGGAAAAATCCCATCCTATGATCATCTGTCTTTTTCATGTTAACTAATATAGAGAAAAAAAATAAGCAAGAAGAAAATGTCAGTGACAGCCAATTACAAAATTTGCTATTTCAGTGAGTTCCGGAGGTTAGACACTCACACAAATCCACATCTCAACTTATACATTTGGAATGCATTAAATATTGGAAAAAGGTTAGTAAACCCTAGCTAATGTAGGCGGAACAAGGGAAAAGGAAGGCCCTTCAAGTTAGCTGTCTGACTTTAACAAAGCCAGGCTCGTGAAATGGGCTCAAAGGCCAATACACATCTATTCAGACAAAGGCAGCAGAAAGCATTTGGTAAGGAAACAACTTTTAGTAAATGGGAATGGAAATGTTGACCAAAAGGCACAATACAGCATATCAGCAGATTACTGACAAAAAAAATCTGAAATAAATAATAAATAATATTTTTCAGATAACTAATCTGAAAATAAAATAAAATGTGAAATTTAAAAAAAGTGCATTTGGTATCAGCCTTGCTCTTTAAAGTATCGAAAATGATGTCTTAAAAAAAATCATAGGACTGTCTTTCTGCACCATGGAAATTTGTCTCCAATCAACTTTTATGATTCCTTTTTGTCTCTTTATGATGTCTCAATCCCAGCAAATGGCAATAGCACCACTTGTTAATTATTTGAAAAATGTAATTATTAATTATTTTCAAAATTTATGCTTACTATATATAATATATTGTTTCAACTGTATTGTTATTTACAAGGTAATACACAGTAATCACTGTAATGCTTTATGGTTCACAAAAAGTTCACCATTCATGACATTTAATTCAATACCCCAACGAAATAACATTTCTAGAAGTACACTTTATCTTAGCTCAGTTTAATACCTTTGAAGGCTAAAAACATTGTAAAATGGATGCAATTGCTGCTCATGGTTCTGCTTCTGCTACACACATGTCCACTACTGAGCATTTCTTTCCAGAAAACCCTGACAGACGGGCAGATGCAAAAACTCCCAGGTTAATTAGCCAAACGCTCAGAGCCTTTTGGCAATTACCTCATAACTTTGCTGTGAACTTTCAGTTTCAGTACTGGCAGACTTGGAAACATGGCCTCATGCTTCAAGCAAAGTGAGACACTTTGATGTTCAAAGGTCAAGACAAATCATGTTCTTTATGTCACAGCTTGTTGTTTAGACCTAGATTTCATACTGTGAAGTTTGTTTTCAGAGAAGATAATAGAGTTTGCAATGTGTCTTATTTAAGTGCACAAAGATGTTTGTGCAGTTTTAAGACAGCAGAAACCAGCAGGTCAGCCAGATGTGCATGGGTAGTCTTAACTCTACCTGCTGGGAGCTGCTAGGTCCCCCAGACTCCTCAGGATCATCTATTGAAAAACACTGACAATCTGTTTGCTCTTGTAATGAGCTCATTGTTCAGTAAAGAAGGAAAAAGCAGGTGTCATTGCTGCTTAGCTGTGGCTCTTTGAGCAGGAAAGCTCCTCTGAGTCCAGCTGATACCTTGATTTGGCTCAAACATATTGCAAAAGTCTGAGCCTGCAACAAAGCTGAGCCTGAGGAAGACTGGGCCTTTATCTTACCATGCCATTTTTTTAAACTTAAAACTGATGAGATGAGCCTTTAAAAGCCTTTAAAGTCAAAACTTCTCTTTTTTAAATTTCCATAGACTCCATGGAAAATTTGTAAAACATAGGCTGGCTGTTTTTATGTGACTTTATTTTTGTTAGATTTTAAACAAAAAACTGTTTAGGCACAGACAGGCAAAGACAGATAAAAAAGAGATTCATATTGAATTAAAACCTTCGCTACTTATTTACAGGGATTTTAGTTCAGATAACACATGCTTTTCTTGCTTAGATGGAACTTCAAGGGGAAAACTTTTTTGCATTGCGTAGAATAACTTAAAAAGTTCTCTTTACTACATGTATGTTTTTATAAAAAGTGCAAGTTTATATGTCCTGTATATGTCTATGTCTATGTCTATGTATATGTATGTCTTTAACATGCCAAAAGTGCAAAACATGTAGTGACAAAACACTGTCAATAAATAAAATCAATGAATCAAGTGGGGAGAGAAAAAAATCCAAACGATTTTTTAAACTAATGACATTGCCCAGTAATAAGTTCACTTTAGGCACCCTAAAATATTCATGGATATATTATCATTTGGACCACAGAACACAATAGAGATGATTTCCCATTGAAATGTATGGAAAAATGAACTAAGGTCAGCAAAAAGACAAAAGACACATTTTTTAACTATTGTTCACATTAGTAGACTCTGCAACATCTGATGGCAACAGTCGGCTTTAATGATGGAGCTTTGCTCACATCTCTCCCTCACAGATGCACCATCGATATCACTGAACCCTCCATCTTGATTAGACAGTGCCTTTCTAATTGAGCTAATCCCCCACTTCAGTTTGAGCGTTGTCCCCTGAGGTCTGACCCTCCACTCTGGCTGCCTCCTGCTCTCACTGTCTCAGCTCTCAGCTTAAAACTCCCTTCCCCTCTGAGGCTCATGTGGACTGTAAAGCTGTTTATTGGGAGACAATGGGCAGCAGATTGTGCTGTCAGGCTCCATTAATTACCATCATTAGCATCACACTCCAGAGTCTGTGGAACTGGGGCCTTAAGCCTTAAGCTGTGTTGGCGTACAGATTGTGTGTGTGTGTGTGTGTGTGTGTGTGTGTGTGTGTGTGTGTGTGTCTGTATGTGATGTGTATATACAGGCATGCATGTATGCGCTTTTTATTTGTCTTAATTGGTCGTATCAGTCGTTTTATTTGCTTCAAAGAAATATACATTTCAGAACATACACACAAACACAAAATCTTATCTATAATTAGTTATGTTCATCTTAGTTTGGTGTCCAGGGATTCAATCATATATCAGCAGTTAACACTTTAAAATGAAACTTTTAAACAGTTGTCAAGATGTTTAAATTGTACTCTGAAGCTGAAGTGTTGGCAGACTTCAGCCAAGTTCAGTTTGATGTAAACATGGAAAACTGTTTGAGACTGCAGATGACTGACACCTGCAGTCTCAAACAGTTATATTATATCTAATTCTGAACACAAATAAAATGTATATGAGGTGAAAACAGTAACTTCTTAACTGCATGAGCCAAAAAGCTTTTAAATATTTCTGGTCAACCAAATTTTTCACCTTCATCTAAAGTCAAAATAAAAATGTGAGAATTTGGGTATTAATTTAAATACTGACATCAATAGCTGGGACCAGGGTATAATAAAGCATGATGCTTACCCACCAACTATTGTCAAAGTTAGTGTTGCATGAAAATGTTTTTGTTAACATTGCATAACACACCTGTTATGCAATATTGGGTAAATGCTATAACTGAAGTGTAAAGTAAAAGGAACGACTGACGGAAAACCAACTCTTTATGATCCATATGTCCTTTTAGAGACTAATCAATGGTCAAATGCAATTGACCACTGACCACCATTGGTATTTTCACCTCCAACGGCGGAGTTCTAAAAGGAAATTGAACCACGTTTCTGCCACGCACCCACTGAGGCATAAGCCTTCTTACTCCAACTTCCTGTCTGATCAATGTGAGAGACAATGACTCAACAGGTGCGACAGACAGGAGCCCAGCGGCAGCTTTCTTCCCTGCCGCTAGCTCCAATTAGCACCCGTGGCTAAGGAACAAAGAGGCGACATTTCATTTCAGCAGAGTGCCAGTTTAAGGCCTCTTCTCTCAACCTCAGCCTATTTTCTTTCTGTCTCTTACTGCTGACATCTTTAAAGGATCATCCCTGGCTCCATCATATTCTATTAGATTGGGTCGATGCCTTGTGTTCAAAGTGGCAGGGGTGTTAAAAACATGGGGTGTTGATGAATTCATTGCATGTGACTGGACTTGCTTTCTTTGTGTGGAGGTTTTGACTAATGAAACCCCCTGAAGATCTGACAAAAGGCAAAGACATTTTTTAAGGTTTGGTCCAACTCTAGATCCACGCTGGATTTCTTCACCAGCAGACTAAAGTGTTGCTTTTCCTACAACTTCAACTTTTGGGAGAAGAGACCTGGTTTATTCTATTTCAATAACAATTTTAAAAGCTATTCATCATCTTTTCTCCCCATACACAGCACCTGTTGTGTGAATAGCTTTAACCACTGTAAGAATACACATAGTGGAAAGCAGGTTTAGCTCTACAGGGTTGAGCAGGTGACCCACATGCCGCAAAGCTAATGCAGAGACTTAGGTTCAAATCTACCCCAAGGCCATTTACTGCGTGTCTTCTTCCTGACCTTTCTTCTTCTGCCTTAAGGTTTATTTTAACCTAATTTTCCTCTAAAGCATTGGCATGACATGAGGTCGTGTAAGCATATTTTCTATGTAACTTTTTATGTTTTTCAACAGCATGAGCTGCTCTGACTAAGCAATTACAAATGTGTTCAGCTCCAGTGAAATAATCATTTACCTATGTATAGATTATAGGTCTAGGTATAATATTGGTCTAGTTGACCATGTTTGGTCCTTTATGGTGTTCTGTTAATGGGTGGGTTATTTTAGAGAGCAAATGAATATTTTGTGCTTAGAGTTTGTGTGTTACAAGCAGGAAAAATAGGGAATCTTTAGGATTTGAGTGAGTTTGACAAGGGACAAATTGTAGTGGCTAGCCGACTGGGTCAGAAACTAAATTAAACCTGGGTCTGGCTCAGAAAGATGGTGGGAGTGTCTTAGTAGTTCAAGAATCACTCTTTGACTCTAAACTGCAACAAAACGGTCTCATGTGTTTTACAATCCGGTGTAAATCAGAGAGAAATCCAAAAAGTGGATGAGTTTAAATATCTGGGTGTCATCTTGGATTCCCATGTTAATTTTGAGACTCACATCAGGAAAGTATCCAGAACCATTAAGATCAACATAAACTGTTTCTGTTGTATAGGTTCATGTTTATATGGAAAAGCTGCTCATTTGTACCTGCATGATTCTGTGTCATCTCTCATACTGTGTCACTGTTTGGAGCCAAGTAACTCAGTCTACTTTAAAACCCATGATGGTGTGGTATAAACAAGCACTGAAAGTTTTAGACCAGAAACTAATGAAGTGACACCACTGTAAAATACTGGAGAAAAACATTCTCTTAAGCTTTGATACAATTTTGGGACTTCTCTTTTTTAAACTAACTTTTAAATGCATCAATGGTCTTGTCCCAGAGTTAGTGAGCAGTATGATGCTAAAAGCCAGCAGTAACAAGAAGAGTAGCTCATAGAGACCGCAAACTACCAAAATAGAAAACATAATTTGCTCAATCCTGGTTCTCACTCAAAGGTCCTCAGATTATGGGAACAGTTTACCATCTGCAATAAAAATGTTAACAGATTCTAGGGTTTTTAATTCCCAGGTGAAACAATGGCTGAAACAAAAACAAATCTCTGGATACTGATGTAAACCAGCCTGCTTTGCTGTGGTTGGATAACACGACATGGCCATGCATCTCCTGCTATTAGTTAAAGTAACTCTGAGTGAGTGTGTGTGTATTTGTGGACGGATTAGTTTTATTTCTGCTGTATTTTTTTTTTTTTTTAAAGTCCAACCACGGACTGGGTTTTCTAGCCTTTAGCTAGAAGACCTTTGTACAAAACAACGGTTGCATTGTTTTATCATGTAACATTGTCTCATGTCCTGTCCTTATCAAATACATGTAGCTAACTAACTAGCCGCAGACCAGTCCTTGTTGGCAGAGACAGTGTGTTGCTTTGGGTAATATTCTGCTGGGATACCTTGTGTACTGCCATCCATGTGCTTGTACTTTTACATGTTGCACCTACCTAAGCATTGCATCCTATTCCCTGCCCCTGGCTGTGGCCTCTTTCAGCAGGATACTTCCCTGTGTTATAAAGCAAAAATATGATGCTGATGCGATCAGCATCAGCTAATTAACATTAGTTTACCAAGAGCTTGAAGACATTGATTTTCACACCCTTAAACAGTAGCCTACACCTCTGGTTTTGCCAGCATAAACCGCTTTACTGTGCGGGGTAAAGCAAAGACACACTTACACTGAGCCACGTTTGCCGCAAAAACAAAAACAAAAACCTCGTGGTATAGGAGAGGAAAATTGTGCACAAACTAAAAACTGGATGCATTACAGATTCAAACCTCCAGAGCGCATGCGCTGTCCGTAAAGCGTTGTCTGCGTTGATATGGAGCGGAGCGAGGCGTGTTTATAGCATCCCTTTGGTTTGCTTATATATCATGCTGCAGTTTAATACAAACATAAAGTTCGCAGTCTGCTGTGTGTCGGTTTCGTGTATTAAACTGCCAGCGGCACGCTGTCATTTTAGATTTCTTCCTCGGCCTATCAACGAAGCAGGAAGACAGCGCCGTTTGTGTAAATATGAAGCAACCAGGAAGTGTTGCAGCACTTTAATCGTTGCTATCAGCGATGCCTGTTATTAAACTGCTGTGCACCACCCTGGGGAAGACATTAGGATTTTTCACTGTCCTGGTTGTTTTCATCGCAGCGACCTTAAATTATTTCGAAGATTCCGAAACGGTTAAATACACGAGGTAATGACACGCGCTCGTCTTTGTTAACGTTAACGAATTTATACTCGACACCGAGCTGTATTTAGTTACATACATGCTAAATATGCCACTGTCAGATCGGTCAAGCCAACCTCCATTCACGAGTACATGAATTTAATGTGATCTTTCCTCTTGGTAGTCGTAGTCCCCTTAACACCGATTTCTGAATTCCGTAAATTTATCGCAAATAATCATAACTGGTAGTCACTATTAACCAGTATTTAATACTTTGTTTCACCCTCGATTATAGCTGCCCACCGAGGTGCTAAACGGTACTGTTCAGATTTACATGTGCATTAAACGCGTGATATTTACATGACAGGGCTGTCTGTTGTTAACAGTATGGCTGAGGACATCAAGACCCTAGAAGAAAACTTCAGGCAGCAGAACAAAAGCTGTTTCATCCTAGGCGCTTCAGGGGAAACTGGCAAGGTGTTGCTTCAAGAGCTGCTGGAGCGTAATATTTTCTCTAAGATTACTCTTATTGGAAGGAGGCAGCTCACCTTTGAGGGCAAAACTTATGAAAACCTGGTTAGTGGGCTGATCAGTTGACCAAACTTGTAATAATAAGGCCAGTAAAAAATTTTTTTCTTAAGCACTGTTTTCTGTGGCCCCAGGTCCAAGAGGTGGTCGACTTTGAGAAGCTTGATGATTATGCTGCTGCCTTCCAGGGCCATGATGTTGGATACTGCTGCCTGGGAACAACCAGAGCTAAAGCAGGAGCTGTGAGTGGTCTCAATCCAGCACGGGAACTTGACAACCAAATGATAAGATTTTACTGTTTCACTGTGGCTGTCGGCCATAGCCAAACCTTAGTTTGTTAACAGTAACTATGACTCAGCAGTAACAATAACTGAGCTGTGTCACCCACATTAATTTGGCTAACATTTCCATTAACACAGCTAATAAATTGACAAGGCTCATGGGCTATTTTTATAGACACTGGCTTATTTTGTAATATCTGTTATGCCACTAAGTTATAAAACATTGCTTTGAGGTAATTTAGAAGCAGCAATGTTATTACATATCATGTCTCTCAGAGCACTTCTAAATCATGGAGGTATAATTTGGCTACAATGACTTATTTCAGAGCTCCTAATGAAAAATATTTACCCATATTATACATATGGAAACGATATACATCAGTGACAGTCACCAAAATTGAAATGTAAAAATGTTGGTCTTTTTTTGGGTCCTATTTCATTAAGTGCATTCTTCTGTTTCAGGAAGGATTCATCAGAGTTGATCATGACTATGTTCTAAAATCAGCTGAGCTCGCCAAAGCTGGAGGCTGCACACAGTTCCACCTGGAGTCTTCCAGGGGAGCAAATAAAAAAAGCGGCTTCCTTTACCTCAAAGTCAAAGTATGTTTTTGACTTAACATCCTGAAATTTCCTCAGCTAAACTTTCTTGGAGTCCTAAAATTAATGACTGTTCTTCCAGGGACAAGTAGAGGCAGACATCGAGGCCCTTGGTTTTGACAGATTCGCCATTTACAGACCAGGGTGAGTGATCTCACTTAGAGCCTCTTTTCAAAAAGAGCCAAGGCGCTGTGTAAAAAAAGTAAACAGGAGCAGGATTGAGTGTTTTTAAACCATAAATTTATTTGAAAATAGCACATAGCCCCCCAAAATTACACAAGTTATCACAAAACAAACCCTCTTTCTTAGAAACTAGATTGTACTGGCCGTTACAGAGCCTGTAAATATACACTCACTAGCCACTTTATTAGGTACATTTAACTGCTCAACTGAGCATCAGAATGAGGACGAAATGTGAATTGAGTATGAACATGGCTGTTTGTACAAACTCGTCTAAGTATTTCAGAAACTGAGGCCTTAGTTCACACAAGCTCACCAAAGCTGGATAATGGAAGATAGGAAAAATGAGTCTTTATTTCTACTGTGACATTTTTCATCGTATAAACAAGATGAAATCATGGACCCTTCCTGCCTTGTATTAAAAAATAATAACTAAAGGTCTAAAGGCCAAAGCGGATACAACCAGGTATCAGTGAGGTGTACCTAGTAAATAGGCTGCTGCAAATTACATGAATTGAAGGGATGAGGAACACCTACCTAGAAAATATATAGGGCTGTGGCTGCATAGAGTTGATTAGAGCAATAAAAAAGTAAAATCTGGGATGATCATTCTCTAAAAGAAGAGTCATGTGTGACTTCTGCTAATGTGGCAACAACTTAGGGAAATTCACAACGAACATGACACAGTGTGACTTTTCTGTAATTAAACTCTTGTAAATTCATTCTTCTGAAGGTGAAGTGGCATTTCATCAGTCAGTGTGATCTAACCAGATACAATCTCTCAGTCTTACCTTTTGTACTTTTTCTCCACAGGGTTTTGTTGGTGGATAGGCAGGAGAGTCGTCCCGCTGAGTGGATGGCGAGGAAGTTCTTTAGCACCGTGTCTGCTGTTGGATTTAGATCCATGGCTGTGCCAATCCAAGAGGTGGCCAAAGCAATGGTGTCAAACACTGTGCTTCAACCTGAGCAGAAGACGGAGATCCTGGAGAATAAAGACATCGCCACTCTGGGGAAAAGTGCAGGGAAATAAGAGAGCAGGAAATTTACAGGGGTGGGAAAAAACATGTTCAGTATGCACTCAAACTTTCAGAAAGACACATAAACCTTTACATTTGACAGGAGACACCTGTGATGCTTTGGATAACCTAACTGGGTGGTTATCTATAATTCATCTATATCTCCATGTTTAAAAAATACTTGGGGTATCTCTATAAGTTCTATAAGTCCTATAAACTTGTAAGAAATTGAAGCCAAGTAACTTTCCAAAAGTATAAAAAATTGAAAGGTGTGCATGAGAAGTTGCTTAAAGACAAATATTAACTTTAGTTTATGTTTTATTTAAGGAACTGTCATCATATTTCAGGGTTATTATATCCTCGAATGCCCATCAAACCAACATCATGGTGTTTTGCAGTTGTCAGAAATCCAAAGGTTTTTGTCTTTAAAGAAGTAAAAAAGATAAAGTAGTAGTGCCAGGCCTTTCAGTCTTCATCATTTGTGCTCCAAAATATTAACCACTGCCTCAAAGTAAACGTTTACTGAACACTAGATTGAGATAATGACGTTTAACCTGTTCATTAAATTATAATAAATATGTACTTATGTGTGTTTAATTCAGGGAAATGTTTCCATAGCCGCAGGATGAATGTATGGATCAATATATAAAGAAATCTTTGTGCATAGCTTTTACTTTGCACACACCAAGATCCAAATGTGTGACGCATGTATTACAATTTCTGTACTGGAGGTGCTGCATAATTGTCATACAATAAATGTACTCATGACAGTTTATACAACACGTCTCATTTACCTGCTCTCTCAGTTTTTTCTATTTAGTTTACCTGTTTACCTCTTTGTGTACTTTTGTACAACTCCAGGGTTTTTCTACACCTCTATTATTAGTGCAGTGTATTTTCCAAGAAACAGAAAGGTAAAATCTGAGTTTGTTCTTTTTCATACTTTTTCTCATATTAGACATTTTCTTTTGGCTGCATAATAAATGTCACATTCTAACATATTCTAATATCTAACAATACAATACAATATCACAACATGTTTATTTTATATGTAAAGTCGTCTTTAACAGATATATTTTTCATACTGAATTTTGTTCACACGTTTCACAAGTGTTAGAATTGAAAGTTGCAGATTTATTTTAAGTCGATAAAGCAGGTGATGCCCTAATTCCTTTTTTAAGAGACACAAACTTAATTTAACTTGTGTGACAGAGCAGTGTCACTGTCACGTCTTAGTTCTACCTCATTTTTCAGTTTTGCCTCTCGTTATTGCGTTTTGATGGACTTCACTATTAAATGCAAATCCACTGAAACGCTTGAATTTGTAATGTTAGCCCCTTTTTCCTCTTTGACGCAGCAGCGACCTCTTGTGACTAAATGATGTAATACATCTTACAGACAAGGATTTGTTCACTAATATTTGTTGGGATCAGCAGTCAGTGGTCGGTATACATTTTGGTCACAGAAACACAGATGAATACTTTGACATTATTGGCAGCTGAATTAAATTGAGACAGTTTTAGAGTCTTGTTGTTGTGTGCTTTGGCTCACTGTCACATTTGATATGTAATAACTTAAATGTATGTACTGAGTATTTTGCTTTTTATATTAATTCCCATAAAGACTTGAATGTTGGGTATTTCTCTTCCTGTCTTTTAATCTAAAAAAACACACAAAACTGCCAGTATGTTAAAAGGCACACTTGTACAGTAGCCAAACCACCAAAATGATGAAAATTACCTATAAGGTGACACAAAGAAAGGGAATTTACCTCTGAAATTGAGAAACATTCCTTAATCCCTCCATCGAACAGTTTTGTGTGCGTTGCCATCATGACCCTGCAGTACTAATTAGTAAATAATGACAAACAGCTGCATCTCTCTGTAAATGTTTGGAGTTCAGAATATGTTTATGGGTCTTAAAAGCCTGTTTCAACAGGTTGCTACCAGCTTAATTTAGTCATATGGTGGTGTAAGGTGGTGCTGACCCCCCTCCAAAAAGAAATAAACAAACTAAAAAAAACTGCATGAACATTGCAAACCAACTGAGCCATTTGAGCCTTTCATGTAATAAAGGTGTGCACATGATTTTTATCCGTGTTACACTTTAATCTGTAGCCTGTTAATGGTTTGCTTGTGGCCGCTGGTTGGTGATGTAAAAACTTTGAGAATAACCACTGAGGTATTTCATAATCAGTCAGTAGCTTGTATTAGCATCCATTAGCTTTTTATTTTGCTTAGTAAGTCCAGATTGACAGGCCAAACGGGAGTCTAAATACACAGTCTCATATTCTTTTAGAGGCTAAATGTGACTGGACAACAATCTGGACAACAATCATAATTTAGTTTTCATTTCTAATACCTCATCTGGATATCACCAGAGAATGGGATTATTTGCCAGGCTTTTGTCACAGATGTCTTCAGTTGTTTTTGTGTTTGCAGATCTCCCCATCTCCCTTTAATTTTGTCATCAGCAGGTGAAATTGACTAGTCAACTAGTCAATTTTTCTCCATTTGGTTGAATATGAAGAGACCGTATATCCCCAGCAGCTCAGAATTCCTGGACTCTTGTCTGCCTTCATTTTTCTTCTTTTTTCAGCTTCTTCCTTTAGGGGTCGCCACATCTGCCTTCATCTCATCCCATCTCTTGCATTCTCTCCTGTCACACCAACCCTCTGCATGTCCTCTCACTACATTCATGAATCTTCTCTGTGGTCTTTCTCCTTTTCTCATCTCTCGCAACACCAGCTTCAACATCCTTTATCCAATATATCCACTATCCCTTCTCTGCACATGTCCAAACCATTAGAATTTTACCTCTTTAACTTTGTTGGGGAGCATTTGAAACTATAATGCCTTGTCACCTTTAACAAGCCATCTCTTTCTAAGCAGCTATTGTCTGCTTACCCACCCAGCACCCTTACCTTAGATGTACTCTAAAGTGATAGACCAACTTTGATCAGTTGTTCTGGAACAGAAAGCTCAGTTTGAAATGAGACGGCTCTTTCCAGCTTCTTTTGTGAATTTTACTTTTAAAAAAAGGGTAAGAACAGAGGCTGAATCCCCTGACCCAAAATATCAGTAATCAGTAAAAATGTATTGTGTCACGGTTCTGGGTCATTTTGACCCTGCTTTTTCGGTTTCTGGTATTTTGGCGTTTTTCCAGATTATGCTCATTATAATTATGTTCTGATTCTTTAGCTATCCTGTGTTAATTATTATTATTATTATTTCTAGTTTAGGTTTTGCCTGTGCTTAGTCTTCTCTGCCTGTATGTCCCTCTGTCTGCCCATGGTGTCACTGTGCAACACGTGTCTGCTTGTGAATCTGTCTGTTAAGTTCAGTGTCTTGTCTGGTCATCTGTGTCTGTTAGTTTCCTGTTTTATTCTGAAGGTCCTTGTCTTATGTGAGTGTGTTCAGTTTTCGTTTCCCCTGTCTCATCGGCTGTGATTTCTCCCAGGTGTGTTCCCCTCCTGTCTCTCATCCCTTGATTACTGCCGTGTGTATATAAGCCCTGTGTTTCCTTTGTTCTCTGTCGCGTCGTTAACGTCTACTCACCCTCAGTCTACGCTCTGTGTTCCGGTCCCTGCTTACCTGCCTGCTAGTTTATATTTTCCAGTATAGTTAAGTTTTCTGTTCGGTCACCCCGCAATAAAGCTGTTTATTCTGAATTCACTTTCGCCTCCGTGAGTCCTGCATTTTGGGTCCTTCTTCTCTGCCTGCCTGCACACAGCCATGACATATTGTTGTGGAAACAGCTGTTGGGCTGTTGACAGAGCTATACACTGAAACAAACAAACATTTTAACATAACTGTAACAAGGGGAAAGGAGAAGGAAGAGGGAGGTCCTTTTCCATCGGGTGGAGAGCAGCTAAAAAAAAAAAAAAAAAAAAAAAGAGCCTCCTTACTGGGTCCAACTGCTCCACCATATCCAAACACCAGTTCAAGGGCTGGGGTCCTTCGCATCCATCTTCATGCTTGTGCCACTTCTGCACATGCTTTATGGTTGTATCCCAATTCAGGGTCTGCAGCCTTAAAGGCCGCATTTTAAGGCCGATTACGTCACAGCGACGAAATGCGGCCCTCAAATGCGTCCTTCATTTCCCTGAATTTTAAGGATGTGGCGGTGTAGACTTCGTGGCCCAACATATCCCAGACTTCATAGCGCGGCGGTGGGTGTGGATAATTTTGCCGAAAAAAACGGTGGAAGCGGAGCGGCCAAAGAGTAAAGTTTTAAAAGTAAGTACTGAATATTATGTCACTTATTTATGTGCAAATGTTTAATAGTGAAGAACATTAAAACGTTACTGTTGGCCACATGTCGGTAAAGTTATGTGACATTAGTGATGTTTGTACTTTCAGCGTTTACTTGGTTTTAAAGCCTTTACTTTAAAATATATGTAGCCAAGTGAACTTATACTATGCATGGAAAGGGTTTAAAAAGAGGGGATTGTGTTTATGACTAGTTGCCTGTCTACCAGAGGTCTGTTGTAGAGTTGTCATGGTGATGACTAGACCTCGCGTTTTGGGGGGTATACTGTCCCTTTAAGAGCCGCTGTAAGCCAGAGCACGCATGCACTCAAGTTTGCGTCACACTGAGCGCTGTGAGCGGGAGCACTGGAGAGTCAGAGGCTGCAAAGGATTCTGTGGCTAGCTACACAAGAGGTAAATGTGCTGAAAAGTGTAGCCATACTGCAAAATATTGTCACCAGTGTTGTAGTAGACTGTAATTAGCTAAGTTTCTTTAGCGATGACTCCATGTTTGTGACCATTTCTGTAGAGTTCTTAAAGCGCGACGGGTGTATGTTTAATGGTCGCGTGCTGTGAGAGGGACTGAAGAGCGAGTTGGCGTGAGTAGTGACAGTGTCATAACAGAGTTCAAAGTTGTTAAGTTTATACTGTTATTCATTGTGCATAACTCTGTATGTTTCTGGTTGATTCAGAGGGGAGATCACTTGCTGTGTGATTCCTGTGTGTGTACTTGTCCTAGCAGTGGCTGTGTGGAGAAACCAAAGTGAGTTCATGATGTTCTCCCATAGAAATGTATATGTTTAAAAGAGAGTTTACTGTGTACTTTATTGTCAGTTGAACTGCGAAATTGTGGGATGTAAACAATGTGTTTATTTGTTTTGTTTTCTCTTTCTTTTGTATTTGTTTCTAGACAGGTCGCTACTGTTGTCTATACTGTTTGAATTTAACGTGTACATATGATAGTTACTGTTGTCTCAGACCCTGAAAGACAGTTTTAGGCTGAGCCAGTGGAATAGTTACATTTTACCGTTTTCACTCAAAACTATAGTATTAAAGCTGTGCTCCTCCGAGTACAGTCGGAGAATAAAAAAGCCCACAACAGAGTATTTCCTGTGTCCTGTCTCATTCCCCATGACCGGGCCACATATATGCCGTTCAATAGTTGACTTTAATCTTACAGAGAATCTGATGATTTTATGGATAATTAAAGTCAGTCATATATCCACAAACACAACAAGCTGAAAGTCAGTGATGCTGCTCGGTTTGCAGTCCTGAATATCACGGCACAAGCAGGATTCACTGCACTGTTAATGTTAGCTATGTTATATTGCTGCCTCTGTTCGGTGGTGTCGAGCCAAACGGACTTTAACGTGTGTTTGAACGAGCTGACGGTTCACTCGTTAAGCTGAAAGAAAGATGCTTTAATCACAGGAGTCACACATGTGTCCACTGCACCATCTGGGAACTCTTCTTGTTTAGCACTCGTAATAACACAAACACTAAATCCTCCTTCTCTTGTGCTGTTTTGTAGCAGTGTATATACACCTGAGACTGTCACCTGTCTGTCTGTCCTGCACTCTCTCTCTTTTTCTTTCTCTCTGATTGTGGAATAAAAGTATGAACATGTGTTTATAAGTTACACTTGTGTTTGAATCCTGCAGCTTATCACACATTTGATTTCCACGTGTGACGACTGCAAGTGTCCAGAGTGAGGACCGACTGAGGGACCCACTGCTGCACATCATCTGTGAGGCTTTGCACCCCTGATGATCCACCAGGACAAACTCAGCAGTGTGTGAGGAAGAGGAGGAGGAAGAGCCAGCAGCAGCTGACAGATGGAGAGAATAGACAGACTGTTCCCTGTTTGTGAAGGACTGCTAGAAAAGTTTAAAATAACTAATTGTCTGTCCTGAATCAGGCTTATTAGGTAATGTTCAAATAATTATATCATTCCAGTGTTTTCAGTGTGGGAGAAAGTACTCAGAGCCTTCAAGTTAAACACTATGAAAGGCAGCAACAAGTTTAATATTCAGAAACCTAAAGTATGTATCAGCAGCAGAATGGAGCTAAAAATAAATGTTTGTTTCAGTTCTATGAAGCTTTGAGTATTTTGGATTAGTAGTACTGCTGTGTTTGTTGTATCATGTTGCTGTAATTGTTTATATGCTTTATATATTCTGAGGTAAGTTGATCTATAGTGTTACATCATATTCTATAAGGACGTTATGTGTTTGTATACTTTCTGCCCAGTTTGACCCATTTAGCAGAAGTCAGCCTGTTTAAGGCTCTGATATCTATTCTGTATGACTTAAAGCAGTTATGACATGGTCTGATTTTCTCACCCAATAAAGGAATATTTAATATATCAGTCTACTCTGCATTCTATCAGAAACAGTTATCACAGCTCGTGCATTTGCTTTTTACACATATATGTAAGCACTTGAGCCTTTCATGTAATAAAGGTGTGCATATGATTTTTATCCGTGTTACACTTTAATCTGTAGCCTGTTAATGGTTTGCTTGTGGCCGCTGGTTGGTGATGTAAAAACTTTGAAAATAACCACTGAGGTATTTCATAATCAGTCAGTAGCTTGTATTAGCATCCATTAGCTTTTTAGAAGTAACAAAATGTGTCCGGGTCGAAAAAAGGAGACAGAAAGGCAAAATGGTTAAATTAAAGAGTTTTATTACTGCTTCTATTAATAACTAAAATAAAAGAGACTGACAAGCCGCTATCACCATTTAAAGAAACAAAACAAAACTCAAGCGTTGGTCAGTAAACTGAAAAGTAAGTAAAAAAGGATTAGTCACCCAACCCAACACATTCCTCTCCACCAAGTAGGAGCAGAACACACACAGCTCACTAGCTGCAAAAATAAATAAAATACTTTTAGAGGAAAACGGCAATATTCTTAAAAAATAGGCGTGGGAAATGAGGGAGCGATACAAAGCAAAGCAAAAGGAAATCCAGAACTTCAGGGGGAGCATTAGCACATCTGGAAGCTAAGGGGAAAACCCTGAAGGCAGACAGCAAATGCATATTTAAATCCCATATTAATGTCTCCAGAAAGCTTCTGAATGAAGAAAACTGAAGTTAAAAGTGTAGCTAAAAATAAAATAAAATAAAATAAAATTAAATAAAATTAAAAAGAAACTATGAGGCGATTCAAGAAATTCAAATGCACAATGAGAATGTAGAAGATCTGAATGCTTATATGATGAATTACAAATGACTGAAAGCAGAGAGAAAGTCCCTTGCCAACCAAAATATCACTGTAGATGAAGCTTGAGGTGCTGAAGTCAAAGCTTTCAAAAGAAGAAACATTAGAGAAGAAGAGGAATGAAGTTAAAGGAGAAAAAGAACCTGATATATTATTCAGCCAAAGTTGAAAAGGAGAAAATCAGTTGACAAAAGATACCTAAAGAACTTAAAATGATAAATAATAGTAGAAAAGGCTGTGGAACAGAAGTGTGCAGCAATGAAGGAGGAACAAAATACCCTTAAAAATAACTCAATGATCTGACACGCTCTTCGGGAAACACTTAGAGTCACTAATGAAAGAATCCATGTAGATCTTTGATTTTCCATTTTGGCAACAGACTAATGATTTAAAGGTGGAAGTGCATCAGGATTGGCTGTGTGTTTCAGTGCAGCAGTGTGTAGTCAATTAGCATCAATCACATATCCCAAATATTCCACAGATGACTGGAATATTATTGAGATAACGCTATACTGTTGGCAGCAGAACTGCCACAAGGCAGTATCTGAACAGCCCTTTAATGTGATACTAGTCAGCATTTCACACGACTGCTTTTCTACATACATCTATAAGTAAGCTTGATAGAGAAAGATTTTGAATTCTGAATTTCAGTCCTCCACTCATTCCAGCAAACAAATCATCAGTCTGGGGGTACTGTCCTGCTGCCAACAATGTAGTTAGGGTTACTAAAGAGTCTCCACAGTTCCATATTCCACCATCCTTTTTTGGTATTGGAACAATGGGTGTGTCCCATGGCAAACCAAAATAGCATCCTTAATACTGGTGTCCCAGTTGCTTTCAAAGGGGCCTACCCTTCCAGTAAGATGGCCCTCTACCTCACTAAGACTGAAAACTAAAAAGCCCCCAAAAGATTCAATTTAATGCAACCAAATAAAAGTCCTGCTGTAACCCAGGGATGAGTCTAACCCTTTAAAAAGCCCACATGGTTGTCCAAAAACATAATAATGCTTCCCTAAAAGTCTGATTAAGTTATTACTCTGCCTAGTGTCATTTTTCATGTTTAGAGAGGTCACACTGTTTATGGTAAAAACACCCATGTGCGTAATAATGTTGCCATAATCACTCCTGCAGATATTTACCTTGAATTTAAATTGATAAAAAAAGAAAAAAAAACGATATTTTGACATTAGAAAGTACCTCACACGTTTCAAATAACAATAATTTGACCGCTTTGGTAGCACCCACAGCTAAAACTAGCCTAAACCCAAAACAAATGTACCTGCAAACACCCAACAAAACATTACACGAACAATGTTATTTACGTGTTACCTTAGTTAAACTTTGGCGACATCTGGTGGTTTGTATGCGGAAGTGCTTCTTCGGACTGGGCCCGTCCCATTGTTTTACGTCACCAAACGTCACCAGGAAGTCCTCCGGACTCAAATCGACATCATGGCGGAGTACACAGAGCCACGTGAGTGACAAATAACTGTTGATCAAACACACATACTCTTCTTTTAGCTAGCTCATTTGTGTTATTGACTTCGGTGAAGAATCGTGTTTCTAGTTTCGTCACACAGCTGCCTTTACATCTGCGTTTACACTCATGATTCATGATTTTACTTTGGCAGACGTCGATGGAGCTACTGAGGAGATGCCTGAGCTCTCAGACGGTGATGATGATGATGACGTTGATGATGAAGAGCAGTGGCAGTGGATGGAGGAGGACAGTCAGCCGGTTACCTGTTTATTCTGTGACAGGTGAGATCAGCCTGTTCTGGCTGGACCTGTCTGTCAGTGCTTTTCTTAGAATTATTGGCGACACGTTTACACGCAGGCAGACATGCAGACAAAATATTCATATTTTGCACAGTCCTGGGGCTGTTGTTGCAGTGTTTCTGTGTTCCCTGGAACATTTCTCTGAACATTCTGAGTTTCTCAGATCTGAAGATGCTTTACCTGAAAGACCTTGTGCAACAAAACGCTACAGATATAACTTGCACACACTTAGTGGCCCTAAACTTTCAATTCATGTGCAATAATTATACTTTTGTGTCAGTGCAAATAACTCATGGTCAGGATAAAGACAAGTTCCTTTTACATTATGCAAACCCCTAGGTCAGTGGTCAGCAACCTTCACCATCAAAAGAGCTGTTTTTGAGTACTTCCTCAGCTGTGCAACATATGATGTCCTTCCATCACCTGAAACCTAAAGCTTTGAGTAGGTGAAGTTGCAGCCTGTCAGTTCTGTTCAGCTTCAGTCAGTCTCAAGCACATACTCGTTGCTTGTAGTACCAGTGTAACGCATGGCAGATACACCTGGAGACACAACCAGGTACTCAAATTCCCAGCAGCTGCAGCTAGCAGACAAAAGAAGAACCACCAACATACTGCTGCTTATCTCCCAGGCTATGCTGCTACATTTTAGAGGTGGAAATCACCAGATGCCCCATAATACAATAGTATTGCGATTTTTAAGTATTTAAGATTTATCACCCCTTTCTAATGCAAAGTTATGGCCTCAAAGTTCAACTTTGTCAGAATTTGCTTTTTCCAATAAGATGATCTTATCTCACATATCGCAACTTTTTTTGTTCGGTGCAAAACGAGATTGTCAAGCACATCAACACCGTCACTAAATCCTCCTGTAAATTGTGCCATAAGATACTGCAATTGAATGGGGTCAAGTTGGCAACTACATCCAGTCTGTTTCTGACAATACATCAATTAACTGTGATAAATCAACGAAAGTCGTATATCTGTTGTGGTATGCATAGACAGGAATTCACATTTAACAGAAATTTGCATTTCATAATTACATTTGTGCTCAGCAGTCCTCCTGTTCTGTAGGAATATAACCAAAATGGAACCAGCTGAGTTGTCTTGTTTCCCCTCAAGTTGTGCTCATTCACAAAGACTCATTCACATGGCAACATATTGGCAGTCTGTCTGCATTTGTAGATTACATGATTCGAAAATCTCTCTAAGAGTGACTGCAGTCAGTCTGAGTCAGACCGTAACTGTCTGCAGAAAGGTTGCCTCCTAGCAGCCAAGACGAGCCCCTTTGTTCTTAGTATTCCCAGTATTTCATTTAATTGAATACAGTAATGATATTTGGTGTCTATGTATTGATATAATATTGGCACAACAAATATCGTAATATTATGCTGATTGTTGTAAAAGCTTTTAAGCTAGTTATTGACACAAATCTCCACCCTGTGTCTTCTGTGTTTTTTGCTTTTTCGGTCAGGTTGGCTTGCTGTTATGTAAAATAACTGGATACCAAAGTTACTACTCTACTATGAAAGAAAAAAAAACAATCAAAGATTCAGTTTTTGATTTTTCTGGCTTATAACTAAACAAGTCTTCCTGTCTGTCTTCTTTTTTTCAGGTTGCTAAGTTCTGTAAAAGCCACCCTGCAGCACTGTACAGCTGAACACCAGGTCAACCTGGTAGATCTAATAAGAAAATACAGTAAGTAGATATTGATTTTCTCTGCATCACCAAAGAAGCAGAGAGTTGTTCTGTTCTTATGAAATTTCTCAACTTTCTGTCCCTCATTAGATTTAGATGACTATGGATACATAAAAATGATCAACTTTATACGTTCAACAGTGAGTGCTGTTTTTAAACTGAATTGAATGTTATGCTCTGAAATATCAGCATGTGAATGTTTCCACTTTTTACATGTGAAGAATGAATATCTAAAAAAAATGGAGAGTTTTCAGATTTATGACTATATACATTTTTTGTGTGTATAGAAATGTAAAGCATCCAGTCTGAGCAGGTTGCCAGATGCTCCTTTACCCTGGGAGAGTGAAGACTTCCTGCAGCCAGTCCTTCAGGATGACCCGCTGTTGCAAACAGGTACAGAAGCAGTTTTATAACACAGATTTTTGAGTAGCTGCATTTTCTATCAACAGATCTCTATCCTTTTAGAGCGGCTTTTATGCACAGGTCAGAGAACATGTCTGGCTGTTTCTGCTGTTTTGATATTCAGTTGAGTGGAGAATCTGCTGGTCACTGGTCATACCGCAGCACCAGCAACGAAAATATAAACTATTTGTGATTATCATGATTGCATGAGAGGGCATAAGGCTACTGAAAACTGCTGGAATAACCATTGCACATCAAAAACATGCCATTTCCAGAAGGTTTGCTGTGTCACCCAGCACAGTATCAAAATATTCAGTTTCATCTGCTGGTTCTCATCTTTTAGGACTGCTTCTTCTGCATGATTCTTTAACAGTATTACACAGAAGACTGTGAAATGTCAGCTCTATTGCAAAGTCCTGACTTGCTTATGTTAATGCTTATGTTAATAGTTGCACTTATGCTCTATTTCTGTCTGTATCGTCAATGCAAGAAAAACACATAAATACATAAAATGCACACTCTAAGCAAAAACAACAGCCATGTCCTGCATACTTCTTATTGTATGCCACAGGCTCGAACACTACATGCTGTCGCTCATGTTTTCACTCAGTCGTCATTGAAAGGAAATCTTTTTCCCCATTTAACATCCAAACATATCTATCTCCCTGTCTGTGTTTTTGTCAGACCCTGAGGAGCTCTGTGGCAGCGAGGGGTCATGCCTGGCATCTGGGGCCGATCCCCATAATGCACTTGTGCACAGGGCGCAGGCTGCGGAGGAGAGAGCCCGCTCTTCGGAGGAGGCACTGGCCAGAGCCATGGATGACCTGCACAAACTCAAGTCAGTGACTTTTCTGCAGTTTCATCTTCATTAATGTCTGGGTGATTGTGTTGGGTTTTAAATTGTGGCCTTTTATTTATTTATTTTTTTAATACATTATTCACAACTTACAGTTTAGTCAGTGTAATATGTTGCATTTGCACTGCTCTCTGAGCACCAGCAGGGGGACACAGTGAACGCAGTATTGCAGAAACATTAACTAGAGTACCTTGTGGAAGAAGTTTGGAGGAAGGGAAAAGATTTTTTTTTAAAAAAAAGGAAGGGAAAATTCCACTGCAGCATGGAGGTTAAAGTGAGGAGGAAAGGTAGGTAGGGGAGCAATAAGGGAATATTGCAGAAAGGGTGAGCTGTGGGGAAGGTAGGGGGTGAGAGGTAGAAAGATGAATGCCCCCCATCTCCTCCATTTACTGCTTCGTCCTGCATGAAGGTTGTGTGTGCGTTCTCCTTTCTGGTTGCTGCTCTTGTCCCTTGTGCTAATAAGAGAAGTTAAACGGCGATCTGTGCGATGTTCTTTCAGGGTGCTGGCTCAGGGGTTGGTGCTGAATGCAGAAACGAGCAGGTCCGGCACCCTGGGCGGTGTGGCGGAGCTCCGCGAGGACGAGGACGAGGCCTACTTCAGCTCCTATGGACATTACAGCATCCATGAAGAGATGCTGAAGGTCTGAGTTGTGTAAACATATAAGCACACACACACACACACACTGACCAGGCCTGCAGGTCTCTTTGCAGTCTTGTGAATAATTTCCCCTGGGCACAGAAGTGAAGGCGGGTTCATTGGCGTGCATCTTGGCTAAAAGATTTTCATGTAGCTTATAAATGAAAACGATCATCTTCATGTATGAATTAATACTGAGGACGACACAAGCGCTCCAAAGTGACAAATCAGCAGTACGTGCTGATCTCTCATATGAAGCAGTGCTCATGCCTCTGCATAGCAGAACCTTAAGTGTGCAAATTAATTTTTACACTCCTGAAGCGCTGAAACCTGAAAGCAAGTGTGTGTGTGTCTGTGCGTGTGTGTGTGTTCTCCCTCTCCTCACGTCCTGTTCTACTTACCGCAGTGCTTACATATCCTTTTGGCTGTCCTGATTGGTGCTAAGCACGGTTAAGTTTTGCGTCATGTTTTTGCGTCAAGCTTTAAAGTCCATCAAAGCGTCAGGAGGGGCCAGGAGCACGTGATTGGGGGGCTTTGCAGTAGAATGTTTCACGGGTTGGCATGAAGTGAATTACCTATGACGCAGTCTCTGTGTGTGTGTGAGTGTGTAAGAGAGACAGAGAGCGAGAGAAGTCATGTGAAAGAGAGTGACATGAGTGTCATGGTTTAATTTTTAAAAACTTTTAATTGGCCACAGACAGCATTAGCCTGGATTGCTTTTCAAAAAAGCTGAATAATTAAAATCTTCAGTATTTCTTGATCGTTTTAGTTTTTTCATAGAATTTTGGTTTTGAAAGGGCATTATCTTAAATCTATCTTAAATATCTTAAAGTAATCAGGAATGAAATGCTAACTTTGTTGTGTTGATTGGGATATTTTTAGCCCTTTTTCATTAGTACCTACGTGGCTCAACTTAACTCGCTTTTTAGGGTTTTTCATTAGGTTTGATTGGCCGGTCAGTGACGTCACTCGGCAGGTCACCAGAGCAACTTCTTCACCAAATTCATAAAATATATTTTTGAAACCTGGTAATGAGGGAAATGGCTGCACAAAAGCCAACAACATATTGTTTTCATGAGAAACGGGGAGCATGGGAGCTAGTTGTACAGTTTCCCAGGGGCAGATCAAATGTGTGCGTCTAACATTATTGCACAAGGATTGGATCACTTCCAAACTCGTCCCGCTGTTCTACACAACTTAATTAGATCTGATTGGATCTCATCTCTCCAGAACATTTTCATCAAATGTACTGATTCAAGTGTCAATACATTTCATCATAGTTTTCATCCTCATGCATTAGTTGTTATTTAGTTATTGTCTTGTTTTCGTCAGGAAACAAAACAGAAGAGAAGAAAATTACTGGCCAATGAAATCAGCTGTTCTAACATGTATTAAGCCGTGTTACTGTATTTCGTATATAGCTTTTCCCTCAGAGCGAAGGTGCTTGGATTTGTGGGCAGATATGATTGGCAGATTAATCAGTGAGTCCTAACCTGACCTCCAGTGTCCTTCCAGTTGTGATTATCCCAGCGTTTTGCTCATAAATGTTCAGGAAACCAACACAGACTGTTGTAACCTGCTCTTATATACCCCTTTATGGAAAAAGCTTTACTCGCCTGGATTTACTTATTTTTTTAAGTTTGTAGACAATCTTGAATTCAAAGCTTTGTTACAACATAAACATGACTGTGGATTACAAGCAATCCTTGCTTTAATTCAAGAGCAGCTGTGTATTTGTTTTGTGCTTATTTTTAATATTCTATCCACAGGATAAAGTACGCACGGAGAGTTACCGAGACTTCATGTACAGCAACCCTGAAGTGTTCAGAGATAAGGTGAGTCATCCAAGCAAATTAATCCAACATTAATCCAACATTAATGTGTGTTTACATGTATGAGTTAGCCAGTTTAATGTTCACTGAAGCCTATTAACAGAAATGTGCAGTTTCCAGAAAAAGACATTAATAATGCGCTGCAGTGTCCGATTTAAAACACATCACGACTTTATTAGCATGTCTAAATATGGACTGTACAGTCCTGATAACAGACACATGCAATCCACCACCAACCCCATGGCACACACCCCCTCTGCACAAACCTTTCCAACTACCCCCCCACCCCCCGTCTCTTTTCCATTGCTTTTAGCTGTGTGAAGCAGTGGCCTGTATCATGACCATCCATTATATGGGTCGCTGCTGGTTAGTGCTGTGATGAGGCTGTAGAGGGGGGGAGGAAGGATGTGTTGATGGGAACGTACATTATCCCTGTCAGGCTGAAGCAGTCGGCAGAGAGTTGAAGCGTCTCCTCCTACAGTAACCGGTAACAGAACCAAGCAGGATATTCTTGTTGCAGATCAAGCGAGGAGTTGCGTTCTGTTGTGTTAGCAATATGTTGGCGACCCTCTGTGAACCCATAAAGACAGCAGGATTGCAACCAGGGAGTTTCCTTAAATAGAGAGACAGAGTCACACAGTATTATACATTTGGGGCATCTAGTCGCTGCGTCCATGTCTCAGTCATTTAACTCAGTTGGAGATGAACATGAACAAATTAAGTGAAAGCTATGGGAACCTGAAATAGAAGTGATTAAAAAAAATGCAAAGAGCGAAAAAGCCACTGAGAGAAAATAAGGGTTTAAACAGCAGTTTGAGCAAGCTCTTTAGAACATGCTTAACATGAATTCATTAAGTAATCCAGATGTTGATGTGGTCTTTGAAGTTGAAACAGCAAGACATCAGCAAAAGAAAAAACCTTTGTTTCTTTGTTTCTTTTTTTAATAATGGTTTGATTATTAGTAGCCATTTAATGTAATATCAGTTCCTATCTGATTATAGTTTGCCAATAAAAGAGCCTGTGTGACATCACTGTCAAATGTGGTTAAAGTGAGCTCACTTCTGACCACACTGACCAAAACCAGTGGGTAGTTGTCCTAAAATTCCCCGAAAAGTCTTCAGTTGATCCAAAATGATGAAGTGAGAGTACTGACAGGGACTAGAGAGAGAGAGAGAGAGAGAGCATATTTTGCCCAGGAGAGCATATTACTGCCTTCTCTTTATTGGCTCCTTGTTAAATCCAGAATTAAATTTAAAAATCCTTCTCCTCACATACAAGGTCTTGAATAATCAGGCCACATCTTATTTTAAAGACCACATAGTTCCATTTCACCACAATAGAGCACGTTGGTCTCAGAGTGCTGGTTTGTTGTAACTTGGGTATTAAAAAGTAGAATGTGAGGCAGATCCTTCAGCTTTCAGGTCCCTCTTCTGTGAAAGCAGCTGCCAGTTTGAATTCAGGAGACAGACACCTTCTCTACTTTTAAGATTAGGCTTCAAACGTTCCTTTTTGATGTAACATTTAGTTCGTTACACTGCGATAGGCCGAGGCTGCTCGGGGTTCTCATGATGCACTGTTTCTTTTTCACTCACCTCTTTTCACACTTTAATCATTAGTTATTATTCATCTCTGGCTCTCTTCCACTGCCTCTCTTTTGTCCTGGTCTCCTCCCCTCACCTCCTACTGGTCACAGCATATGGCTGTCTCCCTGAGCCTGATTCTGCTAGTTGTTTCTTCCTGTTAAAAGGGAGTTTCTCCTTCCCTCTGTTGTCAGGTGTTTGCTCATAAGGGGTTGGTTGATTGTTGGGGTTTTCTCTGTATCATTTTAAGGTCTTTACCGTATAATGTAAAGCATCTTGAGATGACTGTTGTTGCTGTTTGGCTCTATATGAACAAAATTTAATTTAAAATTTGATGAGGTTTAATGTTAAAACTGACAATTTCAATAAGTGTGTGTAAAGTCTTGTGTTAAGTTATTACAGAGTCATAGACTGGACATGGTTGACTTCTCTGTTCCCTGGAAGTGTAGAAAAATTATCTCAGAAATGTGCAAGTGGCATTGCCAGCAAAATATGGCAGCTCTCATTTTAGCAGTTATTTGGATTGTCAAAGAAAATCCAAAACAGAATCATGTCTTTATTTCTTCCAGTTATATTTGATTTTTTTTTTTTTTGTAATAACTTGCATAGGCTAGAATCTTTTATCCTTAAAGCAGTAACGTGATTGCGTTTTCCTTCGTGATCTTTGTTGTTATTGTGTTGGATGACCTTTTGGGGTCAGCAGCGCATGGACATGACAAGAATGATGAAGAAATCAATCGTAAACACTGTTAAATGCTCCTGTTTAAGTGTTTGTTTTTGAACCCCTTGACTGTGAAGAACTTTCCATGTTTGTGGGTAATTTCTCATTTTGACTCTGTGCCTCCATCGCATCCTTTAGGTGGTGCTTGATGTGGGCTGTGGCACAGGCATATTATCAATGTTTGCTGCACAAGCTGGGGCCAAAAAGGTTATAGCGGTGGACCAGTCCGAAATCATCTACCAGGCCATGGACATAGTCAGGTGAGACTCTTCCTGTGCACTCTGTTTTTGTTCAGCTCCACCAAAACACATGAGCTGTCAGCAGAATTTCCTTTGCAGTGCTCACAGCAATGAAAAATTACATTTTTTTAGAACTGCAAATAGTCAGTCAGTACTAATCAGATTTGGTACAAGCCCCTGTCAGTCGTGTGACCCTCACCTCATATCGGCCCCTATGGAGCCAAGAGAGTACGCAGATCTTCTCCCCTTTGTGTGCAGCAGAAGATGGTGAGAGTGGAGGTTTGTGTGACCTCCAGCTACCTTTTATTTGTTTCAGCTGGTTGACTTCAATAGAGCTGCTGTCAGCTGCCTGGCCATAATGTACATAATTTACACCTGCGGTCTGACTCGTTCACCCCTCTCCTCTGCAGTATCTCCAGTCTTAACTCTAGAGTCACCCCCAACACCGCCCCAACACACAGATGAACATGTAGATGAACCCCCTGTTGATTCCTTTTTAATAAAGTCCTCGGTCCAATTTCATGTGCCGCGTGTTTCCTGTATTTCTGCAGCTGATACTCCACAGTGGAGTCCATTTACCTCAACAAGAGCCTCTGCTCTCCTTCCGTCTACCTGCAGCCACTATCATACCCCTGCCTCCTAAATGCTTTTTTGAGTTGGGGGCCATTATGACAGCTATTATTTCCGTTATGTAAGACAGTGCCGTAAAAGCAAAACAACAGGGTTTTCTAAGGGAAGAGGACGTTTTAATTTTACAGCCCACTGAATAGCTGTTGGAGTGTGTGTTGGCATGTGGGCTGCATTGCAGGTTTGCCAGCGGTGAGGATTCAGCTAAAGAAAGATGTTGTACATCCTCCAGCGCTCCACCTTTTTTTTTCCTTTTTTTTTTTTTACACATCCGCACATGTGCACACACACGTAAATACAGCAACGCATACAAAAATCCACCCATGGCTTCTTTGGGTTGTGATTTTATTTCTGTGTGCGTGTGTGTGTATATGCACATAGAGCTGGCCCCTGTGTGTGTCCGTCACTTCCTCCTGATGTTAATATCGGGATTGTAATTAAAGTGGCTGCTGTTGGTTGGGCAGGAGCATCCATCTCCTGTTTCCACTCCATCGCCAAAGTTTAAATGAAAAGCTCGATGTGACTTCCTCCCTTCACAGTCACTTCCTTAATAGATACTGTCTAAATACTTTTAAAAAATGGATGGAATTGATGGATTAGCTGATAAGACATAATTTATTCTGACAATAAAGCGTAAAAATGTGAGACGCTGTTTTTTTCTGAATGAGTGAAGTTAATGGTGGCATGAACTGAAGACATGGATGTATTTTTAGCAAGTATTTGCCTGTGGTTTGCCCAGAAACGCAGTATTAACGAAAGTAATTCGGGGTGTTTTAGCCACGTTTGGTCTGTGCTATTCTTTAAAAAACTTACTAGGTTCCCAGTCATGTAAAGCTTCTCCTTTTCCTCACTCCCTCTTTCTCTCTAACACACACACACACACACGCACACACACACACACACACACACACACACCTACAAAGCTGCGCAGACATGACTCTCTCCCCGGAGTCCTGACATTGTCCTCTAAATTACCCCAATAATGAGATTACAGTGTTTCCTTCTTGTGAAAGGGTGGTGGTGGGCGGGTGGGGTGTAGGGTGTAGGTGGGGGCCATTGCATTCTGGAAGAAGGTGATAGCAGCAGTAGAAGAGCAGCTGAGAGGGGAGAGACAGTTCAAGATAAGGATCGCTGCTACAGAAATGCACTCTGGGCCGCTGTGAGTAATTGTTCTGTCCTCTGTAACATTAGCTGTCATGATAATGGAATATTCACAGAGATTGATGCCCAAACTGGCTGGTCTGAAAGGAAGGATCATTTAAACAGCAGCACTGATCTCACAGTGCTTACCTGAACCTGACACATCGCCGGCCCACAGGCTGGAAATACACAGAACAGCGAATATGCCCATGCACAAACCACGACAAGTTTTGATGTTACTCAAAAAAGGGGAAATAGTCGACCCTAGTTTTATTAATTTTAGCTGGTGCTGTTTGTTTTGCATCTGTGATTATGTAAGGGGTCACTGGGGTCTAGGCAAGAATGGTAGAAGAGCGATAAATCTTCCAGATTTACAGCTAATATATGGAATGTGCCTCCACCTGGTCTAGAAGCTTGTATAATAGTAACAGTTATATAATTGTGGTGTCTTCAGCTGTCTGAACCTACAGGGGACTATAATCTATGCCTTAGGGCACTTTTTATATCTGCACTTTGGTTTATTTGATCCAGACCAGACCAGGGAGAACAGATTGTTCCAGTGGTCAAACTTTATACGTTGCAGTTTTCACCAGACTAGCGTGCTTTAACCTGCCATTAACTTCTCTGCAGAGCTATCACGGTACAGGAAAATGGAGTTGTAGTGTGATGTTGCAGATCGGTTTGTGGTCTCTGTTTCAGAATTGTTACAAACCTAATCAAAGTTAACTTGAAATATAGAAATATTTTGGGGATATGACAGTGGGAGTGCTGGTTAATATTAAAATGTGACTCCTCGGGGTTTAATACCATAAAATAAAATATTATAGGCCAAATTATTCTTATTTTTTATTTAATTTAAAAATACCAGGAATAACCTTTGCCTTGGTTTTTAGATGCCATGTTGAAGAAGTGCTCACTGACAAACACGTAACAGTTGACTTATTTATTTATTTATTACCAGCTATATTGGTGCAGCAGTAGGAAATATTCTGTCAGCATCAGCAGAAACTTAAAATTTAGATCAGAGGTTTTTCTTGCAGTGCAAGGAATTTTTTTTCCCTCAAAAAGCCCTTTTCCCCTTAATTTCATGAAGATTTAACCTTTAAGACCATTAATGTCAGGATGCTGGGTATTGTTAGGGTTTCAGAATTCTGTGGAAAATGTTTAGTTTGTTTAATGTAGGTTGATATAAAATTAATATTAGACATATGTCTATGTTTTCTACAGGTCCAACCAGCTGGAGGATAAAATTACGCTGATCAAAGGTCGCATAGAAGATATCAAGCTTCCTGTAGAGAAGGTTGACATCATCATCTCAGAATGGATGGTCAGTACATATTTACACATACATAAATCCACAAGCGACAGTTTGTAACTAGCTGATCTTCATATTCAGTTTCCTTAGGTCTTGACAAAATGCACTAGTTTAATGGAGACTGCCTCTCTGTCTAAGCTCTTGCAGTATCTATGGCATTTACTTAGCTACACTAGCAAACCAGACAACAATAGCAGGGAGCACTGTGCTGGGTCTATTTCACTTCAAAAGGTGCTATCTACCTGGCTTTTGACCTACTCTTAAATCAATAATTGACAATAATCGTACCTTACATAAATAAAGTACATGTAAGCTGTATAACTTGCTGCAGCATGTTGGATCAACTGAAGACTTTTCAGGCGGTTTTTAGGATAAACTGATAATAATGGATTACAATAGACCAGCCTAGAAGTAAAAAATGTGTGAACTAGTTTTTCAACATCACTCTGAGACAGGATGATATTGCGCAAATGCAAGAAAGCAGTCTTATTTATTTGTTAAATTAGAAATATCCTACGTATATGAGCACTGAAAAGCAGATCCTGCTAAAAAGTGACTCCAAGATTTCTTACAGCGTTACTGGAGGCCAATGTGATGCCATCCAGAGGAATTATCTCCTTAGACACCATGTTTCTAAGATTTGTGGGTCCATCATAGGTCATAAACTCATTTTCCGCCCGAGAAATGGAACTCTTTTAACAGATCTCTTATAAAAAAATGTACTCATAATATGAGGTTAATTTTTGAGTGAGTGTTTACAGGCTAATAAGGTTTCCGAATCCAAGGTGGCAGCAGGATGGATTTATGTTTTAAATATGGCTCGGGCAGGCTAAATTCGGCCATGAGCTTGTCTGAATATCTTACCTGGAGCTGGAGGAGCAGTCTTCCTTTGCTGTGATGGCCATTTATCAGACAGATTTTGCTCAGCGATACACGCTGGACAGCCAAAGTTGAATGCACTGCTGAAGTCATACCTAATTCATGAGCATCCCGTATCTGCCCCACCGCTACCTCCTCCATCCACTGTGAAACCCCAGGGTCGCAAGCAGGGGTCGCCACGCAGAGCCTTCCTATCCTCTAACCGGGGAAATTGAAATTCGGTGGCTGACGTGCCAGTGGACCGTTGAAGGATAGGGGACGTAATCTCTGATGACACTGGCTCACAGAGTGCTAATAAATCTAAGAATTCTCCAGTCACTTCTCATCAGGGCAGCGATGGCACACATTTCTCAGAGTGGCTTGGACTTCAGAAGCTGCCCTCCGATCTGCCTGTATAAAAAGGAAAAATGACAGTTGTCAAAGGAAGGCTCTGTGGCTAGGGTAAATGGTCTTATATCCAGGTCGTGCCTTAATGTCTGAGAGAGAGTGTGGAGATGTGGTGGATGTATTTTTTATTTGAATTCTTTTATTCACTCACATCTTTAAAAAAATTAAAAAAATAATGAAGCTGGCATTACAGTTGCAGGGTTTCACTGTAATACTGTACATGTAATATGCCTCAACAGTTAATCAAGTGAGTTATATTGCACCAAGTTACAGGTTTTTATCACAGTTGCTATATTTTCATAGTTATTAATAATTTGAGAGAACACAGTGAATTAATACTTCAGACCTTTCAAACTGAAGTAACTTGCTGATAGATGCAGATAGATGTCTGTCTTCATATCAGAGATGTTTATTTGATTGACTAATGGAGTGACCGCTCTTGTGCTGTCTGTGTAAATGCACACACCTCTCACTCTGATGAGGCTCATGGAAGGCTGCTGCTGTGTGACACTGCAGATGTAATAACAGCCAGAAGCAACAAACTGACTTCAGCTGATATTTTATCAAATCCCAGATTACAGTCATGTATTGTAGTCACATTGTAGACAGATGGCGTGTATTGTTAATCTGACATTGAATTCACCATTGAAAAGCCAGAGAGGGTTGTGTTTTGGGAAATAAGTGAGAAGGAGCTCAAGAACACAAAAAGGTTTCAAAGATTTTTCAAAGCTTTTAGTGAGGTCATTTTGTGCAGCATGAGACTGAGACAGAACAATCACAACTTTAGTGAATCGAGCGACTCAAGAAGACAAGTTAGGATGTTGTCTGTTGATGAGTTCAGACTTGTGTTATGTTTAAAGTCAGTTGTAAATGTTACTACTTTTGACGTGATCAGACTAAAGTCTCAACTTCTGTAGAAATGTGACCAGGCCACTTATTCAGAAATGAAGCCCACGTGTTGAAATAGAGTTAGATTAATTGATAGGAGTGAATATGTAGGTTCTACAAGCGTCATCAGAATCTGTATGTGTAGGGCATTTTTTTGGTAATGCCCTGTTCTGGCACGGTCTTAATGCCTACCACTGGTGTTGTCTGACCCAACTCAGTACACACACATTAGTGCAGAATAGGATCTCGAGGTATACTACAGAGAGTGCCCTAATTGGGTCAAAGCAAAGGCAGACATGCACAGGAGGGAATTTAGTAACTAAGAATAGATTAGCAACTAACATCTCTGTAGTGCAGAGAATCTGCAAGCTTTTTGTTCTTTCCTGTGGTGTGTTGTTTTTATTCAACAAAAGTTGAATAAAAAGATCAGAATTAAAAACAGAGTAGTAGCCAAAGCAGCCACATCACAGTAAGTTTCTGTGGCACGCTGTAATTGTAATTTGTAGACTAAATAGGCTTATAAATGCAAGCTTTGTAGATCAAGAGAACGTATTGTGGTTGATGTGGCAAAGGAACCATGACTGGCTCTGTCATATTTGAATAACCTCAAAACATGTTTTTCCTAACCTGGATTTTGTGATGATGAATTCTACATTAAAAGAAAAGATTTGTCTATTTTTATCTATCTAAAGCATATTTAATGAAAGAGCGTTACTAAGCTAAAGTTGAGGTTTGAGTAATTATGGTTGAAGAGAGACAAAGTTTGATATCACTTATGTCCAGCTGTTAGAGTTTATTGAGCAGATAGTGGTTGCAGGGCTAATAGACAGAGTTGGTTGATGAATGTGGTGTATCTGTAGTGGTGGTGGTGGTGGTGGTGAAGGGGGCAAATGAGTGTCTTGTCTACTGTGGCAGTGTTTGAGAGACTGCCTTCAGCAGCACCACTGTCATTTCATAACTCAGAGCATTGATCGGTCGTGTTTGTCAGCACACCAAAAAACAAACAGTCCCGAGCAGATAAGAGACCAGTGAGCTGATGGGGAGGAGAAGAGCTGAGTTTCTCTAAGGCTAAGTGAAGATTGTCAGTCAGAGATCAATCAAAGATGGTGATTGATAGTGTTTAATGGTTCAGACATGCAGACTTGTAAGGAGACAGGAGAGTTGGCTTTAACAAACTTTTCTTATATAATACTTGAATCTCGCTTAAAAAGTCTTAGAATTCGTATTTAAATCTTCATATTAGTCACAAACCATAACAAGGATAATTTTGTTCTATGATCTGCATTTGTCTGCCTGTATATGCGACACTGTGAAAGTCATGAGCTCTCTTCTTCTGGTTATAAACATGTTTCATACAAGAACCTACTGTGATGGCTCTTACAGTCGCTGGTATATATGGTCTGTTAGAAGTGGTATGTAAAGGTCTCCTCTTTATATTAATAAATGAGGAACACATTCAAAATAGACTTTACAGTCTCTGACCGGGAGTGATTACTCGTTATGTGCAGGGTACAAACAGTAAGTGTATGTGCTTTAGTTAGATTGTGTTTTTCTGTGATTGAGACTTAAAAGATGAGATGACCACATTTTGGGTAATCAGTTGATTACTATTAACTCTATTGAATAAATTCTACCAACTTTTTCCTGTCTAAACATTAATCAGGTCTGAGTCGCTGTGTGGGGTGGGGGTAAAGTCAAATTAAAGGCAGTTCTTCCTCTTTAGCCTCATTATCAGTGCTGGCAGCCTCACCTGCCCGAGAAAAGGGTGGTAGTCATCAGTCATCCTGTCCTTTAGTCTGTCAGTCAGTCCCAGACACGCAAAAAACACAACAGAAACACACACACAGACACACACAGAAAGACTGAGATGCAGCAAAATAGTCACACGCACAAACAAGCAGACACACACAACAGTATAAGTGGCACAGGTGTGTCCGCGCTCTAATGAGGATTTATTGGCCGTGCTTACTTCCACAAGACCTTCAAATACTTCAGGTGCTTTTCAGCCAGCTGTCCGTAAAACTAAAAACTTCCGCTCCTTGTTATATAAAAGGCCACTGGTGGTATGGCGATGTCTGCATGCTCATAGAAGTTACTGCTTCCTGCTGCAAAAACATGCCAACTAGTTTTCTTTACTGTAAATTATGTCCTCAGTAGGGTCATGATAATAGAGTTTCAAACTCGATAACAATACCTGGGAAAGTGTGTGATGCTGTTTTAAGTTGTCTGACATAATGCAAAAACAAGATTTCTAAGGTTGTTTCAGATACACACACTGGTTTTGCTTATTTGTAGTTATTCCAACCTGAAATAATCTTAGAGTAATGCTAATGTTTTTGTCTTTTTACATCTGACATTATAGATTATATTATAGTATATTATATAATAATAATATATTATATATTATATTATAGATTATTATATTAAAAAATACTGCTGACTTGATAAAGATTCTCTTCTCAGCAGCTGCTAGCACCTTATAAAACTGAAGGTAAAAGTCTTGTATTATACATTAAAAACACTGAACTTTAAAATATTTTGCAAATTTAATAAAACAGTGTTAGTTGGTTGTGTGAAACTCTTACCACCATCTAAAAACCTAATTGATTTCAGTCTCTAATACGGGCTCTAATAACCTTGTACCTGCACTGCAAATACACTATCTTCCATCTCTATCTCTCATTTGCATGTCTTTAAATGGAAATTATACTGCACTCGCCAAGCATTAACACCCTAAAAATCTATTACAGGGATTTGTGTGTGTGATATGTTGATGATAATTCAGTGTCATCCAATCCTGGATGGTACAGAAGAGGCTCATTGATGTAGAGGTGCTGCCTTGAGTGTTCAGTGAGGCATGGACCTATTCCCCCACACATGTATTCATTCATGCACACCATCTCCTTTATTTTGCCTTGGCCCTCCTGGGACTGGAAGCGATGATGATCTGCAGTAATTGAGGAAAACGTGTTGTGAGTGCAGAAGGAGAGAGGAGGTACTGACGAGCGGAGGAAAGTGTAAATTGCTGATGCAGATTTTGTACCAAAATTCCTCATGCTAGCAATAACTGAAAGCAACTCAATCTCCAAGGGGTTGATAGGCACAAAAATGTGTAGCTATTAGATACAAAGTTTTCAATATGTCTTCACCAAGTACATACATGAAGACACAGTAATTATAAAAGTATTAAAGTTTTCTTTGTAGAATTTCTAAAGAGTACTTATGCTTAAGAGATAATAACCCAGTGAAATATCTAAATATCTAATCTATTCTTGACAAATGTAAAACAGAAAAAACATTTTTCTGTATTTTTGTCTTCTATCTATCTATCTATATATATATATATGTATGTGTGTGTGTATGTATATATATACATATGTATGTATATATATGTATATCTTTACACACATATATATATATATATATATGTATACATATGTGTAAAGAAAAAGGATATATCCTTTTTCCTATATATGTATGTATTAGGGGTGCAACAATACTTGTATCGATATTGAACCGTTCGATACAGTGTTTTCGGTTCGGTACGCATATGTATCGAACAATACAAAAATTTTTTATTTCTTTTATCAACTTTTCTCCTGCCGATGCTGCCTGTGTTGAGCGCTCAGGGGATCTGCGTTCGGCTACTCCGCCTAGGCTGCACTGTCGAGTGCAGATCCACTGAGCGCAGCGCATGCTAGCAAGACAGAAGCTAAGCTCGTTGCAACATGGCAACTGCCTCAATGGTACCCGAAATTGAACCCCCCCCCCACCCTCATTCAGATCTGGCGATCCACTTAATTTAACTGTGAGTAACATGTTATGAAGCTTAACTTTAATCACAGCCAAACCGGTTTACTCAGGAACAAATAAAACACTGAAATAAACCAAACATTAACATGTAGAAGTGATCTAAGTGAGTTATATATCATTTTTAACCTCAGTAGTGAAACCTCTATTAATAAAAATAGTGTACATGTACATACGTGTACATACCTTAATAAAAACAAGCAGGTGAGATGTGAGAACGCTTTTATTTGTATTTTAGTGGACACTCAATACTATAGACAGCTGCTGGGGTTTCTTTAACCCGAGTAGTGAGAGGGGGGGGGGTTGAAAACAATGTGCCGGGAGTCCGCTGTTGAGTATTGGACGAAATGCTTTCTGGGATATTTAGCTGTACCAAGTCCACACCGATGCATGCTCGATAAAACGGGCGGAGCGAGAACACATTCGGGACTTTTTCGCGTTCTCGGCTTGATGCGTACTTCGAGTTGGAACAGTACTTGGTCTCCGACTGATGACGTATCACGAGTACACGAGAACGCAAGTACGCATATTGAGAAACGCCCAGTATGTCTGATGTGCCACGCAATGCTGTAGAAAACATGGACGACGCGACAGCACCCCAAAAATGAAGCCAAAACGTCTCTATCGCCCCCTGGTGTCTGGCTGCAGTATAGGTCATAAACCCCGCCTCCTCCATGTTAGCGGATGGGACTGGGGTCAGACTAAAATAAATTAATTCTCCTTAGACAATTTTTTTCCCAAAGATTCTTTCTTTTGTTATCAATAGTTCTCATCATGCTGATTGATGTCCAAGGGGTCTCCTTTCCCATAAGTTTGATTCTAATTCCTACAGCGGCGATGTTAAATTGGGGTGAAACGTCATCATATCTTTGACTGGCAGCTGCAGTCACGGAGAAACTTGCGTATCTCTGTTCGGGAATAGCAGATAGAGCGTAGGCTCTGAGAGGAGGGCCAGCGTTTACGTTACGAAGACACGACGGACTGTTTTAACCTGACATCCTGAGGTGCTCTTCAGTAAACTGGACTACCCGACAGAAGGACCCGAGGCCCCGCTGCACTTTTTCGGTAAGTTAAACGTGTTTGCAAGCTAATCCGTAACTACGGTCCTTAGCTAGCTCCTGAGACCTAGCTAGCTAAAATGAGCACTCGGTTTTCAGGGTTCGTTTAGCTAATCTGTGCAGGTGAATGAATTTACTAAAGAAATCAAGAGAAACGCCCCGGGCTACTCAGTCACTAATTACTGTTACTGTACTTTTACAGTATAATACTTGTAATAAAATCCAACAGGCTGCACCCTGCTGCAGCTCCTGTGCAGAGCTGAATATTAAATAAGTGCAAACAGCATGTTTTCAGGCTCTTGCCACATCTGTAAAGACAGTAACATCTTTTTTAAAAGCTTGTACTTCAGTAACTCCTCATTAATCAGGAACTATGGATTAAAGTACTGTAGTGTACTGTAATACTGAAAAAAAATGTAAGAGAAGAACTTCAGATCCTGTGTGTGAGGACAGAAGAATCAGCTTTATTTCAATTTTGAGGGATAAAATTTATATCTGAGTTTGATGGTTCTGTTCTCTCTGCCCTCAGATTCAGACCTCAGCACCACCCAGTGACAGCAGACAGATCATCCAACATGTTCACATGTTAACTGCAAAATGAACTGATGAAAACAGGACCAAGGTTAAAGTACCACATGTGCTGTAGTGAAAGCTGCAGCTTTATTGATAAAGTTAAAGACAAAATAACAAAAGGATTAATCACTCATGTAACTGTGTCACTATATATCAGCATTAACAGGACCTCAGTTTGGTGTTTCACAAAGCTGCACAGCTTCCGTTTTAAACACTTGATGTACTCAGCTGCATGAAGAGCATATGAGATTTTCTCTAACACAATTAAATAAAACCTGATGAAGGTCAAAGGTCGTCACTTGTATGTTGAACTACAAACTTGTCATCTGGAATTCTTTCACAGTGTTTTGCAGATAGTGTGTTATTTACTATAAAGTGATTCAGAGTTATTCATCCCAGAGTAACCAGAGAGGATCATATATTTTTAAATATATAAGTTTCTACAGGACTGAATATAATATCTTTATGTAAAAGTCCGGAGCCTCTGGAGAGTATCCGAGTATTTATAACATTAGACAAACCAAAGGTCTCTATCACAGTGTTCATGAAATACTGGGTTTATCCATCTCCTGGGGCGGGCCTACGGAGGAGTGCTGAAGATTTCCCTGTGAGGGAGCTGCTGGTGAAGATCATGAGTCCTGCTTGATCAATGCGATGAGCTTAAGTCTTCCTGGTGTTTCTTAAATGATGCCTCTTTCAGTGGGTCAACAGAACATCTGGCAGAGGACAGCTGTGATGAAAGAAAGAGAAGAAGTTTCTCCAAACCTCTGGACCCAGGAAACCCAGCTTGGCCTGGTGGTCGCCCTCACTAGTTTCTCTCCAGGGTGAATGTAGCTGTTGATATAATATGGACTCTGTTATTAAATGAAAAGAACAAATTAGACTACATTACTGAAACGTTCTGCTGCCGTTTTTAAAGTCTCCATGTTACCAGGCTGTAGAGGGCTCTGAAGATTTAAACAGTTTTAGATCCATTACACTCACAGTCTTATGTTAAAATCTCAAAGGACAGCATTATATTTTTGATATTAACAGTAACTCTGGGCTTCTGTAGAGTGTGCAGATGATCTCATCGCTGTCTAAAAATGGATTAAAAAAAAAAAAAAACCATAAGTGCTGAATCCTTCAATAACACAGACTAAGAGTATTAGGTGTGTAGCATCGCTAACTAGCTACCAACAAGCCTCCAACAGGTGCGTATGCTAGCGGCTAATCTAACTAACGAATTAACAACAGAGTGATTTTAGGACTATAAGATGATAAGCTGTGTGTCTTTTTTTATAACAGTGACATGGTTGTATTTACCTTAATTAAACGAGTCGTCAGTCGTGGTAAACCAGCAAAAGAACTCTAAGCAGCCGGGCTACGTAAAAAGTGTAGGGGGGGCGTGTTTGCGGTCACGTCCAGCGGGTGTGTGGGCGGGAGCGTTACACAGTCGCTCCACCTCAAGTCACTACTGCACAGACTCTGGCTCCAAATTTGCAAGATGGCAGCCTCCACAAGCGGGGTATTTTGGCTTCATTTTTGCACAATGGTAGGAGGCGGAGTCGTCGTCCATGTTTTCTACAGTGGGAACTAGTGCGTTAGCGCAGTTAGCGTGTTGACGCCATCCAGCCCCACGCATGGGGCGATCCGCGGTAACTCGTTAACAGAGATTTGCCGCGTTATGGCGTTGATGTCATTTTAACGAGATTAACGCTGACAGCACTAGTGGGAACACAACGAATATGACTGCACATTTACGCCGACATCATCCTACTGCAAAGACAAGTGGAAGCAGACAAAAACAACAAGCACGCATGCTACAAACTTTACCCGAGTCATTTAGACAGCCGTTAGCACATGATTCTCCTTATGGAGACCTGATATGTTTAATGTACTGCTGAGAATATACCCCAGAAGAAGCGTATAGTATAGCTTTTATTTTGGAAAGAGCCATTTCTCTGTAATAAACTCTTTTTCCAAAGATGAGTGATTTCTCGATCAGATGGATTTATTTTTTATTATTATTTTCTTGTTTCAGCAACATTAAATTTAAAAACTGTACTTTTGAATTGAAATATCTATTTATAGTTTTAATAAATGACAAATTAAAAAGGCATGAACATTTTTTTGTATCGAAAAAAATATCGAACCGTGACAGCAAAGTATCGAACCGAAACGTGAATTTTGTGTATCATTGCACCCCTAATATGTATATATATAGATGAGTGTGTATTATCCCACTCAGGGCGATTGTGTTTTATATGCTAATTTGGTTAATGGGTATAAGCTGCTCCAGCCCATTCTCATTAGGTTTTCATTAGTCTCTTTTATGGAAATGCACAGTGACTATAGTGTCGAGTATCCAAACAGCCTGGCTGTCTGAAAGGGAGTCAAGGGAGCTGTTTCCTCGCACTTAGCTTGCCTGTCTGTGGTACTGAGCCCTTCAGACAGGTGGATCAATATGTGGAAATGGTATAAAAAAGTTAGTAAGTCACTCTAGTGGTGAGATTTAATCTTGTTTTTCTTAACACAAGTCAATACATATAAAGTGAAGTTCAAAAAAGGAAGAGGGGACAGATAGTCTTTCCTGATTTACTTATCATGGAACTATTAAAAAAAAAACAACAACAACTCAGGCTCATCACTCTATTCTTATTCACTGGTATTGATTAACCAACTTGTCAGGGACAGTGTATACAGATGGTAAAATAAGTACTGAACATGCTACCATTTTCTAAGTAAACATATTGCTAAAGTTGCCATTGACATGAACTTCTTACCAGATGTCGGTAACAACCCATCCAATCTGCACATGCAAAGAAATCAAAACATAGATGTCCATAAATTCGGTTATATTTAAGTTGTGTGTAATGATGAAATATGAACCAGGGACATATGAAGAAAGGGGGTGCAAAAAGACATGGAAAGTCATAACACCAGCATAAATCTATCAGTAATTAGAAAGCAATCCTGCCACTTAGTGCAAATTAATATCAGCTGTTTCAGTCCCATCTGATGGCCTATAAAAAGGTGTCTCATTAACAAGATTTCACATAAGAAACATCTCATGAGCTCTCTCATGACCTTTGCAACCTTATTGTTGCAAAACATACTAATGGCACTGGTTACAGAAGAATTTCGAAACTACTGAAGGTTCCAGTGAGCACTTTTGGCACTATAATCATAATATAAGTGGAAAGAACATAATTTCACCATAAACCGTCCACGACCAGGTGCTCCCTGAAAGATTTTAGACAGAGGAGTAGGAAGAACAATCAGAACAGTTGTCCAAGAGCCAAGGATCACTTGCGGAGAGCTACAGAAACAAGACTGAAGACTGGATTGCTAAAGAAAAAACACGTTGAAGCACATTTAAAGTTTACTGAAGAACATTTAGACAAACCTGTGAAATACTGGGAGACTATAGTCTGGTCAGATGAGACCGAAATTGGATGCTCTTTGGATGCTATAATACACACCATGTTAGTTGGAGGTGGGAACATGATGGTGAGGGGCTCTTTTTCAGCGTACGGCACTGGCAAGCTTCCTTTAATTGAAGAAAGAATAATTGGAAAAGTGTACAGAGACATTCTTGATAAAAAAAAAAAAAAAAATCTGCTGCCATCTACCAGGATGATAAAGATGGGTGGCCTTTCAGCTAGACACTGATCCCAAACACACATCCCAGGAAATTCTCAGTTTGTTTCAAAGAAAGGAAAAGCTGCTAGAATGGCCCTGCCAATCACCTGACCTAAATCCAACTGAAAATCTATGGAAATAACTAAAGCTCAGAGTTCACAGAAGGGCCCCGAGGATAATAATAATAATAACTTTATTTATAAAGCGCTTTCAAAGTGCTGTACAGCTATTTGAAACTAAAAAGATAAATAAAAGCGATACATAGCAATACAAATAAAAAACACAATACAAGTTAAAAACAGCAAGAATTTAAAAACTAGAAGGCATAGAATTAAGACATGTAAGATGGGGTGAACAAATGTGTCTTCATCTTAGTTTTAAAAACCTCCACAGAGCATTCTTGCCTAATATCGTGAGGGAGGTTGTTCCACAAAAATGGGGCACGAAAAGAAAAAGCACGCCAGTTGTCTTTTTTCTGGGTCTAGGAACCTTTAGAGTCCTGAGATCGTAGAGCACGGGATATAACATAAAGGTGTAAAAGGTCGGAGAGGTATGAAGGTGCCAATCCATTTAAAGCAGGTGAGCAGCAGGACCTTAAAATCTGCTGGAACCTGACAAGGTAGCCAATGAAGAGATCTCAGTACAGGGGTAATGTGCTCAAATTTCAAAGTTCTTGTTAAAATGTGAGCAGCTGCATTTTGCACCATCTGTAGACCTCTAAAACTTTTCTTTGGTAGCCCAGAAAGAAGAGCATTACAATAATCAATACGTGAAGACACAAATGGATGGACAAGAACTTCTGCAGTGTCGCTTGACAAAACTTGTCTGATTTTGGCTATGTTCCTCAAATGATAAAAGAGAAAACAAAGAACGCCTTTTACATGAGACTCGAAGGAGAGCACCATGTCGAACCACACGCCCAAGTTTTTTACCTTGTCCCTGCAATTTATGACATTGTCATCAATTTTCAAGATGAAATTTTGGGACGAGTGCTGAAATTTTTGTGGTCCAATGACCATTAACTCTGTCTTATCAGTATTTAGGAGCAAGAAATTATCCGATAACCAGCCCCTAATTGGAGATAGACAAGATTCTAGTTTAGAGACTTCAGCACAATTTCCAATGGTTAGAGGAACATAAAGCTGCAGGTCATCAGCGTAACAATGAAAGGTTACATTAAAAGAATGTAAAAGAAGACCAAGAGGCAGCAGATACATAGAAAACAGCAATACATAGAAAACACCAATAGAAAACAGAACCTTCAGGATTTGAAGACTGAAGGATCTGAGCAATGGATGCAACTACTTTCTTCATATAGGAGGTGTCTTAAAGTTGTCATTGCCAACAAAGGCTTTTGTAGCACTTTTAAAAATATATTTACTTAGAAAATTGGAGATGTGTTCAATACTCATTTTATGTGCTGTAAATAAAGATCATAGAACTTTGGCTGTAAAAGAAAACTTGTTTTGAGATCATGCCAATTTCATCTGTTTTTAGTACAGAGATTGGTTTGTAAACCGTGAGGTAACTGAAAGAAAATGGGAAGCAGCTGAATAGGAAAGAACATGCATAGATTCCAGTTGTGATACATATTAACATGCGTGTTTAGTATAAAAGTAGGAAATGCAGTTGCCTAAATTTTTTAACCACAGTCACACAGACCTAATGCAGACTTAATGCAGGATTAATTTGTGTGTGTTTGTGTGTGTAAAATAATGGATGTAGCTTCCAGGTACAAAAAAAAAAAAAAAAAAAACTAACCAAATGTGAAGTGCCTAAAGCCAGTATTCAATCTGAAGGCCACCAGATGGCATTAGCTGTGGTTGCAAAAAGAATTTGGGTACATCTATGAGAAAACGGCTTTCTGACTTTACCACTGTAAACACTTTACTGCTACGTTTATGGTCTCAGTCACTCGCTTTTGGTTATTGAATAAAAATTTAAGTCTATTTTGTAAGTCTTGGTCATCTCAAGACGCTTTAAATTGTAAGGCAAAGACCCTACAATAATACAGAGAAACCCCCCCCAATAATTAGACGCCCTCCTATGAGCAAGCACTTGGTGACAGTGGGAAGGAAAAACTCCCTTTTAATAGGAAGAAACCTTCAACAGAACCAGGCTCAGGGAGCAGCAGCTACCTGCTGCAACCAGTTAGAGGTAAGGTGAGGGGAGTGTCATTACAAATTATACAGACAATATGTTACACCTACACCTAGAGTGAATCATTTCCCGAAAGAAGTGAAATGCCGTCATTTGTACTTAGTGTGGCTACACTGCTCTGTCATCACAAACAGAGTGAATCGTGTTGCTCTTGGAGCTATTAAATCCTGACCAACTATTACCCCTGAAATCTAGGAAAGAGAATCTTTCAGAGTTGGTTGACTCTATACTGTGTTTGTTAGAGCTGTGAAAACAAGAGAAACAGCATTTACTGCAAGATTACTAGCTATTGCATTAGCTTTTTGAGCAAGCTGCAGCCTATTAAAAGACAATTTAACTGAGGCATTATCCTTACTTAGTGGACCAGGTACATGTAGTTACTTCTCTGGGAAGGTACACGCCAAGTTAGTGTGCAGATTACAGTGAATAATCTTCACTGACTGGCTTTTAACTTGTTATAGGTCCATCATATGCTGCATAATACAATTTTATTGTCTTACTAATAGCCCGGGATAACTTTTAACACATGTTCACCAATGGCTTTTTGTTGCTTAAAGTTTTGTTTGTCAGGCAAACCAAAATACTGAAGCCTTATTGTGTGTGTAAGGCTTGACACTGAAATAGACCAGTGTCTCCATGTATTTTTTATTATTTGGTCATTAACATTGCAGTTGTATAAGTTAGGGAGGTGTGGTAGTTGATGTTGGAAGGACATGCAAAGCGGCCGGCGGTGTGGCAGTGGTGTTGGTGTGGGGGTCAGTAAATTTGGAGCATTGTTGATGATAAAAACAAGGTGTGACTGCTTTCAGGCATCTCTCTCTTATGTCCTCCTTCCTTCAAGTGAACCAGTGTCCCGTGAAATTGGGCTCTAAATTACGAGACTAGTGTGCTCTGTGCAAGGGGTTTAAAAGCGACTCGCTCTGCAGCTAAGGACATTGACTGGACCACAACAGTCAGCAAACAGGCGATCCGCAGGCCTGACTTTGGTTTGAGACTGGTGTAGTGTTGATAAAGGGAAACAATCTCTCTGTTTATCTCCTTGTGGAGGATGTGACGGTTATATCTGCTTCATCGCTGTCATCATTATCAGCGTCGGCCCATGACAGAGATGGTGACGATTTTGGAGTTTCAGTTATAAATCAGAGCGGTTTCCCTGTTTGTCTTTCCCCCCCTCTCCTCCCTCCAGCGAGAGATTGTCTTTATTTGAATAATAAGGCTCTTATCTCAGTGAGTTGCTATTCTGCTGGCCACTGCATTTCCTCAGTATCACTCTGTCTTCTTCCCCTCTGTTTTGTCCTTAATCATACATGCCTACCAACCCACACACACCCACCGCTCATTCACTTTTTATCTTCTGTCCTGGACCTCACCTCTCCTTGTCCCTCTTTCTCTCCACTGAAGGTAATATAGAGATACTGGATTCTTAAACATAAATCAGGCTGTTTTTTTCTGAAGTTTTTCCATCATATTGAGTTCACACTACAGATTTAATCGGGTTTAATCACTACAGATTTAATCACTTGTAGAGGACTCTTCACTATAGTGCTAGCAAGCCATTTCTGAAATATTAAACTGCCCATAAGTTAAATCACAGCACAATTGAACTTGGTAAAAGACAAACTCAGGCATGTAAGCCTTAAAATGTTGAGCCTAAAATACAGACCTGAAAGCACTCATGGGCGTCTTCATTCCTGAGAAAGTCAGTCAATGTTTTGACAGCTTTGAAAAGACTGTCGTGGATCATCAGTTACAGGATGTGCATGTACTGATTTGTCTCTGCCTCAACATCCCAGATGGAGATGTAACCTCCCCATATGTTTGAACCCGCCCAAATCATATGCTGAAAAATAACATACTGAAGTGGCCAGGCTTTTCTGATTGGTTAATCCTTTGGTTGGACTGGCAGTAGGTGGAAAAGGCCATTTGTCAGCAGTATCTGCCACTCAGGTCGAAGCCAACAAGATGTGGACAAAAATCTATTTCAGCATTAATGGAATAATACCACGGTTAATGTGCCACCTACCGGAGCAGAACACAAGGTCAACCCGAGGTCAAATCCATGGATGCTGGGTTGCAGATATCCCTTGATTCACAGTCATGGCCATGTCAGATAAAAAAAAAAAATAACCCTGCCTTGAACTCTTGGAGAAACATGTTCTAACCTCTTTTTTTGTTCATTAACCCCTAACTTTAACTTTAAGATGTTGGGATAGTGATGTGTATTTCCTCTCCTCCTAGGGTTACTTCTTGCTGTTTGAATCCATGTTGGACTCTGTCCTGTATGCCAGAGATCTCTACTTGGCTGACGGGGGCTCGGGTACGTCACATCTTCTGTTGTGTTAAGTCATCATTACAAGTGTTACGGCCCTAGCAGGGCCTCCTCCTGAAGGTGCCTGTGTGGGCGTGTCCTACAATCTCTTCTGTCTGAGGTGCCACCTTTCTCTTTTACACAGCTGACTCACATCAGTAATTAAAGGTATTTAAGCCCAGGGAAAGGTGAGCTCTGGGCCAGGTAGGTCAGACATTTTATTAGAGGTTCAGCAAACTCTTTACAGGATACATATGATGGGTCTGTTGGTAGTGTTTGTATGGGTCCCGGCTCACTATGGGGTAAGGGGGAATGAAGCAGCGGACAGGTTAGCAAACGAAGCCACTAATCATGAGACAGTTGATCTGGCGGTGAATTTTGGTCAGGAGGAAGTAAAGAGTATTATTAAGATAGAAATGAGGGGTAGATGGCAGAAACAGTGGGAAGAAGACAGGAGGGGAAGGTGGTTATATAAAATTCAAAGGAGGGTGGGAGTGAGGAGAGCCACAAGAAGGAGTAGGCGAGAGGAGGTGGTGGTGTCAAGACTGAGATTTGGGCATACGGGTTTGAATTCCACACTGTTTTTGATAGGGAAACCTTGGAGCATGTTATTTTGCAGTGTCGGAATTATACGGTAGAGAGGAGACGGTTGGTCCAAAATCTCAGTAGCATTGCTATGAAACTTGATCTTGTAGGGTTGCTACGGAAGGAGTCGGGGGGGATAAATGTTATCAGGCATTGTTTCAGTTTTTGAGAGAAGGAAGGTTGTTTGGGAGGATATGAAGTGGGTTGTTTTTTTTTTTTTTTTTGAGCGTGATTTCTGTCCACACTCCATACCAGTGGTGGCGGTAATGCACCATGCAGTTGTTTGCCAACCGCCAATAATACGTAAAAGAAGAAGAAGAAGCTCTGGGCCAGAGTGCCATGTGAATGGTTACAGCTAGTGAGCTATGTGTTTGTAGCTACTGAGTTGTGTGTTTTTTGTGGTTGCAGCTAGTGAGCTGCTCTTTTTTGGACTTACTTTTACTTTATTGACCAATGCTTGAGTTTTTGTTTCCTTAAATCAGTGGTTCCCAAACTTTTTTTGCCAGGCCCCCTTTTGTTGTACAAGAAAAATGTTCGCGCCCCACCACCACCCCTTTTAGGGGAATGTAACAAGTGGGGGCTTGTCTGGGATCTTTGAAAAGGGAGTTTCAAGTTGGTGGCATTTGGTTTTTGATTATCTTGCTTTGTCAAGACAAGACAGCATCAAGACAGCAGAAAGGATGGTTGCATCACAGCCAGTTGTTTGGCTAACAATAGAATTACATTGAGAAATGTTCATCAGAGAAATGGGAGTGCATGCGAATGTGTTAATAGCTCAAAACTGAGTGTATGTGTGTAACTTTGTAATTCCTGTTTCAGACTGAGATCAAAGGGATGCAATTGAATTCACAGGCCAGTTTAATTTTACTGTGCACGTATCAGTGTCAGCCAGTTAATGGAAGTCATTAGTGGCTATTAGGGCTGGGCCATATCATACCGTTCACGGTAATACCGGTGTAATTTTGGGTAACGATAGGAAAATGAAATATCGCGATAGAATAGGGGTAAAACGCACATGCGCAGTGCCTATGTTTACATACGCACATGGTGGTGACGCAGAATGAGAAGAGCGAAAGTGGATCGTTGAATGAAACAGATGAACCAGAATTGGTTTGTAAAAATGCTGCAACTTCAGTGGTGTGGAACTGGTTTAGCTTTCGTCTGTCAGATACTCAACAAAGCACTATTTTTGGTAGAGCATGCTAGCGGGCCGTCGTTATTATCGTGTTGTTTGGAAAATACGGCACACTTAAAATCAATCCTTTGATTTTTCTGAAAATCGACAGTGTCCCTTATAATCCTGTGTGCCTTATGTATGAATTCTGGTTGTGTTTACTGACCTAAAAACGATTTTATGTGGTACACGGCGCTCGAAAATCTGTCAAATGTTTCAGTACGACTTTGCTAAGCTACCAACCCGCACCGCTTGATGGATTGTCGGAGCATTACGGCTATCGTATGCAGGCGCCTCGCGGAGTGATACGTACTGTGCTTCAACATAATATTACCGTATTGTGTGTGTGTATAACCTCTTTTTAAGTTTTGTGGATATTATACATGGTTATGCTGAGGATATGTCGGCCAATTTCCACTGGAAATGCCTTTTGGTTAAACTGTCAGCAAGGATTTGCATTTGCACTGTTAATTTTTATATAACTTTAATGCACATAAAAAAACAGCTGCTTGTTTAAGTGAAAATACATTGATGGGGTTTTTTGCACTAATAAAGTTGTGGAGTTGTAAAGTATTTTGTCTAGTGTCAATTATATCGTCAGTTATATCGTTATCGCAAATTTTCAAATGTATATCGTGATAAATATTTTTGGTCATATCGCCCTGCTCTAGTGGCTATTATATTAACAGGGATTGTTTGGATTGGTTTCCTTCTATTTTCCACTTATGTCCGATGGTACACATTGATGCAGAGTTTGGCCTCCAAACTTTCTATTTTTGCCTCAGTAGCAACTTGGTTAGGTGTTTTTAGGATATTTGGCTCAAAATGATTGGACCTTATAATGGAAACTACAGCTTGACACACATGGAAAGACCTCTCTCTTAGGTCATCCCATCCCTGCCACAGACCCAATTTAATGACATGTGCCAAATGTGAGGGAGCTAAAGAACGGTTCCACCACAGTGCCTTCAGTGGCTCTTGGGGAAATGAGAGCGAGGTCTCGCACACACACACACACACACACACACACACACACACACACACACACACACACACACACACACAGAGGGACAGCCAGAATGACAGTACATATAGAGACAGATCTTCTAGTGAGAGAAATCAGACAAGTGCAGGTTTGAAGTACGTGAAGCAAAGCTTAAAGGTCAGGATATCGTATGGTTCATCATGAGCCTTTCAACTCTTATGGTCATAGCTATGGTTATGGCTCGTTGCCTCTACTTAACCATCGCTCCATCAGAACTCCAGAATGTAAAATGAAAACACAAGAAAAACATCTGACAGCAACATGGACTTAAAGCAGTGGAGCACTTGAGTGTCTGTCTGTAATGCCATCAACAGGATATAAAATCCAAAGTTAACCTAAGGTAGCCTCATTTAAGTTACTTGCATGTAACAGCAGCGTGATTAAGTGACTTTTATTTTCCCATAAATGCACTTTTCACAGTTAATTATCTCCTACACTTACCTACAGACAGCTCAATCAAGTTATTGCATGTTACTTTTGACAAAGTAATTCCAGCAGCATGTTCCTCCCTGCTCCCAATTGTGGCTTCACTATTCCCAAAGGAGTTTTTAGGAGTTCATTGCTTAGATATAATAATAATGAATAAGAAAACACGCCAGGAGGGACAAATGATGGTAATTATTTTTGTGTTACAAAAGTAATTCTGGCTTCTTTTTCATGTTTGATTTGATAAACTACAATCTGATCAGCCTGGACAAGATTGTGAGCTAATGATTTAGTCAGCTTTCTGCCTTTATGAAGCCGGGTTAACAGTTCTTTCCCTGAAAACTGTAAATGAAGTCAGCAGAAGATTGCTGATAAATGGCTAATTTGGTATGCAGGGTGCCAGACACTAAAAAGAAGTTAGTTACCTGTGACAGTAATATGAGTGGAGCCTTCCCTCTGTGGTAAACATCCCCAAGGCAGTATTTGCTCAAATAAACACAGCAAATATTCTGTGTAAGTACAGCTAGACTGCACCTTAACTTTTTCAAATTTATGAGTGTTTGGCAATAGTGAAGTTGTTGTGTCACCTTAAATTGATCAGCTTCTGTTCTCGAGTTTGTTTTAAGATTTTTAGTATGTGTGCACATGTCTTAGCTGAGTTATTAGTCCAGCCCTGCAGCACTGCTGCTGTATGTGTGTTTAAGCTATATTAGAAGAGAGTTACAGCAGCTCCCTCATTCTCCCCACTACATTAACCTCCCCTTCATCCTTAAATGTGTCCCTGCTTGCCTGGCGCAGCACAGCGTCCAGGGAAAAGGGATCTGTTTTGTCCCATGCTCCCTCCCACACTGTCTTTCCCTCATTCACAGCCGACCAATGGGGGAGATGGTGAGAGAAGGAGAGAGAGGTGGGGGGGTAGGCATGGAGGGGGCATGAGAAATGGGCTGCGAGCAGTGAGTCGAGAAGGACGCAGATGTCAAAGCCATGAATCTGGGGACGCCCGTGTACCCCCCCCCCCCCGGCACGTTTCTTTTTCAGCTATTCCACAATACCCCCTCCTTTGCCCGTTCATCTCTCAGTCTTCATTTCTTTTTCAGTGTTTCTCTCAGACCATCAGTCCAGATTCTGCCCAATCAGCACCTCTCCCCTCACCTGGCCCTAACTCAGTTCAGTAATCAGAGTAAAATGAAGTGACAAGTCCATTGTTTACGTGCCTGTGTGTTGGTGAAAATGTGCACACAGTCATTAGGTATAGTGACACTCACAGGGTCACAGGCAGGCTTCAGCTAATAATGAGAAGCCATGAGATACCCATCACTGAGCTGTCACTATCCATTCACACATTTTATAGCCTGGTGGGTCGAAGGTCACGTGAAACTGAACACAAACACGTATGCCAGGAAAAATGATTAAATAGAATAGAATAGAATAGAATAGAATAGCCTTTATTGTCATTGTACAGGGTACAACGAAATTGGAGAAAATGTGATCATTTTAAATCTATAAACACATTTTCTGTGCTAAAGTTTATGATATGCTTCACTGACAGGAAAAACAAGGCCAGGTTTGTCACATTACATGTAAATTACAATTAATCAATTCATTGCTTATTATATTTTATTCTTTTCCCTTTATTACATAAAGTACTTGATAAATGGTGTTTTTATGTTAAAAAAAATCTCAAAATATTGTCATTTTATCCATCATTTCCAAGTGCAGCTTCATTCTAGGGTTTTGCAAAAAAAAATCTTGTCCTTACAGGTTCTAAAATGAGATACATCCTGAGATGAACAGCAGCACAGGATATTGCGTGATTGTTGCGGGACCCTGTTTCAGCCAAGTTCAGCTGTCCAACAGATGGCTTCACAGTTAACACTAGTACTGGTATACACTGGAGTTCATGGTCTAGTCACTGATTGCAAAATGTCTAGCTCCTGTGGCTGCAAACAAGCCCAAATCATTACCCCTCCACCACCATGCTTGACAGTGGTATGAGGTGTTTGTGTTGATATGCTGTGTTTGGTTTTCCCCAAATGTCGCGCTGTGCATTTTGGCCAAACATCGTCACTTCGATCTCGTCTGTTCAAAGGACTTTGTTCCTGAAATCTTGTGGTTTGTTCAGATGCAACCTTGAGCTGTGCTACCATGTAGTTTTCAGAGGGAAGAGAAGTTTCTCTAAGAATTGCTCAGTTTGACCTTGGGGAGAATTTGGTGGGATGTCCACTCATGGGAAGAGAAGAACACATCTTTAATGTTTTTCAGTTGTGAATAATCTTTCTCACTATAAAATGATGGACTTGAAATTGTTTGTAAATGGCCTTATAGCCCCATTTGCTTCTCTAAGATCATTGCACTACATTTTTACTCCTTGGCATTGTGTTGAATACTTCAGACGTACAAACCCAAAAACGCCAAAACTTTGCTTTCAAAGAGCTGCTCACACTTGCCTATGATCAGTTAATCAAGCGCATTTGATTAGCCGCACCTCTCCATATAGAAATGATTCCTATAGAAATTGTGAAATAAAGAATACGTGATGTAATTCATGTTTTGCAGTCCATCTGAAGTCGTATTTACCTAATTTTAAGACCTGTTAAGGACCAGATTATTTTTTATTATGTCATGATATATAAAACCTTAGAACTCAAAGAGTTTCTTTTTCCTGTGATTGTTTGTCATACAAATTTTTTAATCACTTTGTATTTGTTGCAGAGGAGAAATAAGTGGCATGAAGATAATGTTAGTGTGACGTTTTTGTCCTTGGGCGTGCGTTACTGTGTCTGTGCGTGTGTGTCCCCTTGGCAAAGTCTAGTGCTAGACACGCCTACTGTAGCAGGGATTACCTCAAAGGTGACTTTGAGTACTTTGGCAGGCGTTAATATGTCTCTCTGTGGAACAGCTATCCTGTACCAAAAACTCTTTACGGGTGTATAGTTGACATCAAAACAAACCAGAGTATGACGATGGTTGTGATGTAAGAACGTATGTCCATCATGGCTTGAGTCACAAGGTGGTCTCTAGTTAGGTACTAAACATTGTTTATTTTTTGGTTGTTTGTTATAGATGTCTTTAGCATAGGGGCTGATACTTGCATTACTAGTAGCAGGAGTAGTTTTATATCCTCATGAGTGTTTTAAACTCTAGTTTAGTCCCTAGGCCTCAGTGTTGGCTAATGTTGCTTCACAGTAGGAACAGCAATGGCTTCAAGCATCTCAGCTCTAACTTAATCACCAAGCATATTAGTCATCCAAAGAAATTTATTCAGATGTGAAAATACAATGACAAGACATTAGCTCATGTTTAATGCTCATTTTGTGATGCAGATAGTTCATTTGATAGACAGTGTTATATAATTCTTATACATCTTATAAGAGTTTTTTTTCCCATGAGGCTGCAGGATATTTTAAAAAATTTGGAAAATAATTTAAAAAACGTGTTTATTTTTATCAGTAATTATTTTGTGTCAGTTAAAGTTTTGCGGTCATGCCACAATCTTAAATTGCCTCAAAAGGCTACCATTTCATATGTTTCTGTAACAATCCTCAGTCTGCTTTTCCACAAGTAATGAATCAGTCGTAGTCTGGGATCACACCAATTTTAGCTTTTTCTCCCTCATTCTTTATCACACAGCATAGTTATCAGTGTTGCTGCTGAATGTGTGTGTGTGAGAGAGAGAGAGAGCAGGCAAGTGCAGGCAGAGTAACACCATTATTGATGCTGTGGAACTTTCATTAGCACCTAAAGTAATGAAAGGGATAATGGACAGAAGGAAGTTGTTGGTTGTTGTTGTTTTGGTTTTTTTTGTCTTCGTGTCTGCTTGAAGGGGAAAATGAGTTAACTATTTTTTCCCTCTTCTTTTGTAAAGTCATTTGTGCAGTAGAGAAACTTGACTCATTAAAACTTGGACTGTCAGGAGAGTGTCTCAAATCTCACAAGTTTAAGTCTTTTTGGGTGGTCATGCTTCCTATGCACAGTTTCTTGGTGGACAGAAGTAATATTTAGATGTTGGTGGACAGAAGTGCACAATGCTAACTTCTTGACAAGATATTTCTTGTGAGAGCTCTGTGCACAGAACTGTGAGTGCAGTTTGAGTGCTGATACTTAATGGAGATAAAGCATTAGTACTTGACTTCTTTTATGCTTTCAAACTGATAAAGGGGAGTGAATTTCTACTAGATTCTACATTTTTGTGGGAAACGCTTCTGAAGAGTGGAGGCTAGCCATGGTCTTGGAATTGGATGTGTCCACACCCTTTGTCTTGAGCCAAGTAAAGTGTGAAGAATGAAAGTAGGACAGAGTGGTAATCAGGCCAATGTTTTGTGCACATGTGATGGATACAGTCATTAAAGGAGCTTCATGAAATTGATGCAAAACTCCACACCCCCAGGATCTTAAGGCGTTCTCTGATTAAATTTGTTGAATAGTTTGTGAGTTATTAAATTTGCTGACATTAAGGATGTCTCATCACTGAGAACAGACATTTATGGGAGCAGATTTTTTCACTCTTTCCTTTAGTTGTGATTAATGATCTTTTGTGTGGAGTAAAAAAAATCCCAGAATATTCTCTCATTGTTGTCTGGGCAGCCTTCCAAGTGTTCAGGATACAGATTCAGTGTCCTTCAAAACTGTGGACAGTGATACATATGTTTGGTGCTGTTGTTTTGTATTGTTTGGAAAATTAAAGCAACAGTTAAATTCAATTTAAATGCATTACCAACTGAGGAGGGGCATATCACTGTTTAAAATGCTTTTGGGGGATTTATCCATTTTTTTTTTTTAACCTCATGGGTACAATTATTAAAAGAAAAAAAAAATTCCAAATTTGAGAATACATGTTAGAATGCAGTCCGTAAGTGATGCTGATTTATTATACTTTTACTACTAAAGCGTTGCTTTTTAATAGTCCTCCATAGATTTAAATATATCTCACAGCCTCCTTAAGTAAATAACATGATAGATTTTATATAAGTATTAGGCCCCAGCTGCACAGGGTCAGGGACTAGTCAGTGTGTATCTGGCAGCCACCAGGCAAAATGACTATTCTCTGACTGGTTGTCAAGTAGACGTTGCTGGCAATCACTAGGTGAAATTCAATTCATTTTTATTTATATACTGCCAAATCACAACAACAGTTGCCTCAAGGCGCTTTATATTGTAAGATATACAATAATGCAAAGAAAACCGAGAAAACCCTAATCATCATATGACCCTGTAACAAAACCATGGCAGACTCGATGACGTTTGCATGCTTTTCAGCATTAACTTTTTATTAACTCACACGGTTGCTGTTTACATACTGCTTGGCTTTAGTTTTGCAGCTCCCAGCCACACACACTAACAACATTAACAACACCTGACAGGACCCAGTACGGACTCTTTATGCCGGCGAGGCGTGATTGCGGATGTTGCTCAGGTGCATCCGCCTCCCCTGCAGCGGCACCGCAGATCATGCCCCGCCACAGACTCCTATGAGCAAGTGCTTAGGCGACAGTGGGAAGGAAAAACTGCCCTTTAACAGAAAGAAATGTCCAGCAGAACCAGGCTCAGGGAGTGGAGCCCATCTGCTGGAACCAGTTGGGGGTGAGGGGAGGAAGACAGGGCAAAGACACGCTATGGAAGAGAGCCAGAGATTAATAATAACTAATAACTGAATACAGAGAGGTGTATAAACATAGTGAGCGAAAAAGGTGACTGAAATAGACTGCAAACAAGGTGTAGAACCAGCAGACAGGGTGCCGCAGTCACCTTTAGTTGGAAGATGCTGACTTGTCTACAAACACTTGTTAACTACTAGCCGAGCAGGAGTAAAACTTGGAAGTAGTGCATTTGAGACCAGAAATGGATAACATCCCCCTTCAAAGTAAAATTTGCATGTATTACTGTGGCCAACAACTTTTAGAGTTTTTACTTTGAAGGTAGACGGTCTCCATTTCTGGTTGTTATCGCACTTTTCATACTTTCACTACTGGTCAAAGAGTAGTTTAGGAGTGCTTGCAGACAAGTCTTCATCATCCACAAAAACTCTGAGCAACCACAGCAATCTGCTTGCAACCAAAGTATTTGCAAGGAGGTTTTCAGTCCAGCACTGTGTTGCTCTTTGTGAATGCCATCATTCCAGCAACCACTCACCAACTGGTTGTGGGAATACTCACAAAGATCTAAGTGGCAGGCATGATAACAATCTGGGGAATTTCCATTTGTTTGCTCTCTTATACCAGATGTTATAAATTTCGCTGACTCCACCCACAACTATAAGTGCAAGTGGTCAATTCAGCTGCACCTCATAGGGTACACAGCACCATCCCTTACCAAAGTAAAGGAGATGAAGTTTTCCTAAGTGATGCACCACCCATCACAGGAAGATCCTCACACATTGCTGTTGTGTTTTCTATTTTAAAGTATTACATCGTGGTATGTTGTATATTTTGAATGAACCCATAAAGAACTTGCACTATTACAATATTCATAGTTCAGTATTTATGAGATTGTGCCTTCTGTAAAGCAGTATGTAAGATGAGTAAACAAAGATCAATAGCTACATTAAAAAAAAATCAAAGCGAGAAAGAATATTTTATTTGAACTCTATTTGTCGTAGTTCTGTCCTCATTTTTAGTATTGCTCTATTGCGTGCCTTTATCATCATCCTTAAGCAATATTACATCAGTCACAGAGACTGAAAGCTGTGATATAGGCAAGATTTAAAATATCCATGAAAAAGCTCAAAGTGGGCAGAAAGAGAAAGTATGCATGTACAGAAGGATGAGCAACTGTTGTCAATCTTTACAAGGTCAAGAAAGGATTTGAAGGAATATTCATGTTATGGAAAAGAGATATAACCAGTGTGTGCTTTGTTTTGTTTTTTGACTATTTGACTTTAGCCCAAATTTGGCAGTTTCTCTGCTGGATGTGAGTGTCGAGGCTTACTGATCAAACAGTGGTGATGCTGCTTTACTAATTTTTTTCATTTGTTTGTTTCGCTTCCTCACAGTGTACCCAGACCTTTGTAACATCAGCCTGGCAGCTGTGGGTGATGTACAGAAGCATCAAGACCGCATTGCATTCTGGGATGACGTATATGGCTTTAACATGGCATGCATGAAGAAGGCTGTGGTGCCAGAGGCTGTGGTGGAAGTGTTGAAAGCAGACACACTCATCTCTGAACCTACAGTCATACAGGTAAACATTCAACCTTCTGTGTAGCTCCTTTGCAAATCCAGTGGCAAGGCTGATATTTAAAAGTAAAAGTAATGTCCTTTACCAAATAAAATGACAATAAAACCTGAATGGTTGGCTTGTCTCTGTATTTATTTGGGGATGTTTTTGGCTGGACACACAGTAAATAATTAAATGTGACTTGTCAACCAAAATAACTACTAGAAACTTTTTGTCTCTTTAAGTTAAATTCTAATTTTTTTTTCTATATCTGACCTGCCTGACTTCGCACAGATATTTTTGATCAAGCTTACAACTTGGACGTTTTTATTGTTCTGCCTTATTTGTGTTGCAGTGATCAGAGATCAGATATTCAATTTTGTCTTCGTTTGATGACACTAACAAGTAAAACTGTTCTGCAGCAATACACCTGTACACACAGATGGGAGAAATAGAGTTTTCAGGGCTCAGGCAGTTAAAACATCGACAGAGAACGAGAGCTGCAGTTAGCCGTATAGAGATATAGGGCCTTATAGTTTGTGTGTGTGTGTGTGTGTGTGTGTGTGTGTGTGTGGTGATGCTGTAGAGCTGGGTGATTGATCTGTTTAATCCTTGTTTAAGTTCTTCTTAAGGAAACTTCATTACTCTCAGCACCCTGAGGACAGAGTAGGTTTTAGCTGTGCTGGTGGGAGAGTGGTATACAGAGAATATGCAGATAAAGACACAAGAAGTCTCATATCTAAGAACACCTTTTGTGGATATGTCTCAGAAGGAATGCTCTTTTCTCTTTTCTCTAATACCTTTTATATGTGGATTTTTTTTTGCCAGTTGGCCTGTTTGCTAAGTACCGTGTCCTCCACCCATCTCAGAATGTGATGAATGAGGGTAGAACTTGACGTAATGGAATTTGAAACCTCTAATCGATAGTTTCTCCCCTCCAGTGACAAATAGACAGCCCCTCTGCCCAAATTACAAGGACTCTCATCTATTGCCTCCCTTTGATACGATCCAATAACATTCCATTAAAGCTGGCTGCTATTCCGTAAAATTGAGAGCCCTTTCATGGAATTATATATTCCAGCTAAGCAGATGAGTTTTTTTTTTCTCTCAGTGAGAAGAGATATCAATGTTCAATCTGAGTAATGTTTAATTTGCTCCCTTTTTATATGACTTTAAACCTGCCTTATGTTATGCAGTTGTTTCCAATCATAAATAGCTTAAGAAGTCATTTTGCTCCTTTGTACTCCAAATTGTTTCTTAAGAAAAGCGCAATATTTGCTACATACAGTAGGGGAAATCATTATTTGATTCCCTGCTAAATTTGTAAGTTTGCTCATTTACAAAGAAATTAACAGTCTCTCTAATTTTTATGATAGTTTAATTTTAATAGAGAGAGAGAAAAAAATGTCAACAAAAAGCAAACAACAAAAACAAACAAACAAATCAAAAAACACATCACATGAAAGTTACTACCCAGCCAGAATTCTGGCTTCCACAGATTGGCTGTGTGCCCAAAGGTTACAGTCAATCACTTAACTACAGATACTACAGATCGCAACTCGTATGCTTAAAGCACTGTCCACAGAATCAGTTTCTTCCATGCCAACATCTCCACCACCATTGCCAAAACCACAGAGTTGTCAAAGCGCCTGGGACAAGGTTGTAGAGCTACACCGTGCTGGAATGGGCTACAAGACTATCAGCAAGAAGCTTGATGAGACAACTGTTGGTGCAGTCTTTTGGAAATAGAAGAAATATAAACAATTTGAGTCTCCCTGCCTCATGGCGTGAGGATGATCATGAGAAAGGTGATGGATCAGCTCAGAACTACAGGAGAAGTTTGTTAATGATTTGAAGGCAGTCGAGACCACAGACACCAAGAACACCATCAGTAACACACTACACTGTAATGAATTGTAATCTTGCAGCGTCTGCAAGGTCCTTCTGCTCAAGAAGGCACATGCACAGGCCTGTCTCAAGTTTGCCAGTGTATATCTAAATGAGTCATAGAAGGCTTGTGAGACAGTGCTGTGATCACATGAAACCAAAATCAAGCTCTTTGGCATGAACTTGACCCGCTAAGTTTAGAGGGAGAGAAATGTATGACCCAAAGAACACTATCCCCAAAGTCAAGCATGGAGGTGAAAACATTATGTTATGGGGCTGTTTTTCTGCTAAGGGTACAGGATCACTTCACTGCCAATAGATGGGATCATGTCTTGGAAGAGAACCTTCTTTCCACAGCCTAAACAGTGCAGATTGGTCTTCCTGTGTGACAATGACCCAAAACATACTGCCAAGGCAACAAAGGAGTGGTTAAAGAAGAAGCACATTCAGGCCATGGAATGGCCTAGCCAGTCTCCAGACCTCAGTCCTGTAGAAAATCTGGAGAAGGAACTGAAACTTCAAGTTGCCAAGTGGCAGTCAAGATATTCTACCTCTCTCATTTCTTTTTGAGAGAGCAAACTTATAAATTCAGCAGAAGACCAAATAATTGTTTTCCCCACTATAGCAGTACAACTGTATTCATCCACTACCAGTAAGATTCTATCCAAAATCACTCTATATTTAAATCTATATTTTGCTTTTTAGTCTGATCTCATTTTAGTATCTGAGTGATGAATGTAAAAACAATATCCTCTATGTTTGAGTCCTCACAATCACCAAAATGAACAAAGAAAAGTGTTCTTGGTATGTACTCAATTTTCTGCTTTTGGCTCTCAGCTTCCACTTACTGTTGAAAGCTGTAGTAAGTAAAATGTCACAGCCCTAATTAGTCACCATAACTGTTATAAAGTAACATGATTCATTTAACTGATCTGGGTGCTCAGTGGGAGAATGTATCTAATTAGAGTTGCTATATAAATAATGACAGATGATTGTCAGAATGCTGTAGAGGAAAGTCATTTTTCCCACCCTTGACAGCATAATAGACAGGTGCAGGATATGATTTAGGAATCATTTCCTCTTTTGTGACAATTGTAGGGGACAGTACCCTTTAAAGGGCCCTTTAACTGGGCTGCAGTCAGCTATTTATCTCCAGTACTGAGACATTTTTTGTTTTTTTGGCCAGCTCGAGTTAGTCCAAATATGATTACTTTCCAGCTTTGTTGTAAGCATATATTTGCATGAGATTCCTAACAGAAATGCAATTTATTTAAAAAATCACCATTTATAGTGAGTGAAATCATAGCTTTTTACCTTAAAAAACCCCCCACAAAAAAACCCACAGTGATGGCAGGAAAATATGCCAGTTTTCAATTTGTCAGTGCTTGGCCAGGCAGTACCTGAACAAGGCGCTGATGTTAACATGTTCGTATTGACTTCTAAAACACAACATAGATTAACATAAACATCCTGTTCAGCACATTTAGTTTTCTCAGTAAACCATTCTGTGTACAGGTATGTTATTTCCAACGTGTCAGCATTGGTTCTCTCAGACATAGTGACAATAGAGAACTACTGGGGAGATTTTGTAAGATAGCCACACTATTATAAGAAATCTCTACTCGCCCAAACTTGGTGAAGAGCTTTGATTTGACCAACTCTAAGCTGTTATGAACAAACAAACTCTGCCACAGACTCTTTGTAAAATTCAAAAGCAAAGCATACCAACAAGTTTTTTCTGTTACTCTTTGAATTACTTCACAGTTCATTGTCATTATTATTATTAATCAGTTTTTATTTAAGTTAAATGCAGTGTATTTTATTTTGATTGTGTGTGTGTTTTGCCTTTTCCCTACAGACAATTGACTGTAACAGAGTGTGTCTGTCTGAGCTGGAGTTTTCATCAGATTTCCACTTGAAGATAACAAACACCACAGACTGCACGGTAAGTCAGATATATACGTACTGGCTTTTGTTCATTTGTAGTCTGTCCACGTGCTACACAAAAAGAAACAACATTGTACATCCATAACCATTTATCAGAAATACTGCGTGAAAGGAACAAGGTAGTACAAACAGAAGAGATATCTGTCAGCACGTGCTGATATATTATGTCTCTGTATTGTCTCTCAGTTGGATGTTGAATAGAGTTTCAGCTTGAATTGGAGACACCAGGCTAATGTGACTTTGTATTGCATGCCATACAACATAGTCAGTGTACACGGCCTGCTTTGCTTTGCATGTCATACATAATTAATTACTTCATCACCCACAAATACTTTGTGGGTTAAAAACGTGTAAGCACATATTAAAAGAAAGGATTTCAAAGCTAATCCAGCCTTGATAACTGGCAATATTCAAACCACATTCATGCATGTCCTTCCAAAAGTTTGCTCAACTGGTTAACTTATTTACTTTTAGCACTCGAGCACATGTTGAATGACGAGAACAACTGTAGTCCTGTGTGAGGCATTATCTGACTCCTAGTTGAACCTGTGAGTAGGTCAGCTTGACCAAAAACCTGAGTACAAATTGAAGTGCGTGGCACCAAAGCATGAAGAATGCTTTATGAGTCTATTTGGACTGGCTCTGACAGCCACCATCAGCCCCTCCAGCCATGCCACCCAATTCCATGAACTTCCTACAGCGTCAGAGACTCATTTCTCTCTGCAACACCAATAATAACCACCCAGCTAAAGAAGAGCCTCGCTACTGTGGGCTCTGAGAGAAGTGATTTGTCCATATCAAAGCCTATTGTGTTGAAGCAGCTTTGTGCAGTGCTGCTGTGTTACCGCACTGGTGTATGGGTTTAATGGATAATCAATAGGTGGTTATTATCTGGCTTGTGCTCCCTGGGTAAGGCTGGTGGATTTAATGGGATTTGTAAACATCCTTTCATTTTTCCTGTCTTCTCTGCTCTGTAATTGAAAACATCCCGTTTCTATTTCTGGATTGTAAGTCCAGTCATGTTAGAGGTAACAGATGATAGGATCATACATTACGGAAGTGGTTTTTCAGTTTATTGTTATTTTTTGGCAATACTTTGTCCTGCTTTCTTCCTGTTGTTTCACATTTCTTATTATTCTCAGTTGCTGTGATGTATGTAAGAGGACAGGTACTGTATGTGTGTGTACGTCTGATGTGTACAATTTATCGTTCAGTCATGCTCGTTTTATGTAGGGTTGTTTTGGGTTTTTTTTTTAAATTTATAATGGAAGTACTCTATGAAGTGTCACTTGTGTAAATTGTAAATACCTGCCTCTGGTATCCAGCCTGCTTGTCTCAGGATTTACAGACGGACTGTTGCCCTGTGGGAGTAGCATGTTGTTACCATAAAGACACTGACCTGTAGTCAGTATTGGCCACAGCTCCTCAGTAGTAGTTAAGATTGGGGTGTGTGAAGGGTAAACTGCTCCTGGACCAGTGCTCAGGGACTGGTGAGAGAGAGCTGCTGCTGCTTCTCTTGTCCTGTGATGGAGCGCCTGCTTTTGTTCTCCTGTCGACAGTCCATTCATCAGCTCAGCCTGCCTAACCTTGCATTAAATGAACAGCACAACCCCTGCGTCTGCACTGTTCGCGCACAAGACAAATCCTCTCACTCTTGCTGGGTTTTTTTCCAGTCCCTTTTTCCTTTCCTCCCTCTTGAATTCCACACACTTTGCACCCTGTTTACATGCAAATGTTGAAATCTACCTGCTGCATACAAACTGTATGTGCTGAAACTTTCATTAAAACTCTGACTGGTCTGGCATCTGTATCTTTTTTTTTGGCTTAACCCTCTAAAGCATTGCTATCATCATGATCCATTTACCTAAACTGTAGAGTGAGTAGCAAAATATCTCACCCCCTCTCCTAAGGCTGGAAATGATTAATGCTGATGGCATAGCAGGAGAGAATAAGTTTCTGTCTGTAATTAATTGTAACACTGCTGTCTCGGTGCTGCTGACGTAGCTACTGTAGCGCTACGGAGAAAAAAAAGTGAGCAATCCATCTCTTAACTGCTTTCCATCAAATTTGAATCGGGTGTGTAAGGGAGGGGGGGGGGTGGCCTTCTGGACTGACAGGACAGGTACTCTTCAACGTCAAGGACAATTTTCAGGACATTAAGAAGAGAATTCTTCAAGGAAAAATCCACTCTAACTCTTAACAATGCAGCACTATGCAGCATTTTGAGTTAAGCTATCAGTTGATTGTCAGAAAAAAACTGCCTTGGCAGGTTATTTCCACTTACAAATCATCATCAGCATACTGATTTATGCAAATGTCCTAGAAGTTACAGAGGAAGTGTTCTGAGTTTAAACTTAAAATTCTGCATGTCTGTCTATGGAAGGGTAATACACGCAGCACTTTTATTGGCTAGATTATATTTGATTGAGGCAAAAAATTTGCTTAGAATGTGTTTTCCCTTCAAATAGCATTGTCTAACATCGATACAGTTTACTATTACTAGTAAACCTGAAGGCCTTCACGCCTTCACTGTTACTACTATTACTATTATATGTGATGACAAAGTTGTATAAAGCTTTTTCTGGGCTCCCTCAAGTTAGGTCAAAGGAAACTGATATCCACGAGGTCCTTAACACTAGGCCTAGATGGGATGCCAATGACCTGATAAATGCTAATTGGTTAATCAGTGATTAGTAGCCATACTGATTCTAACAGTAGTAATTCTAGTATGTATTTATGTATTTTTTGTATTTATGAATAGTGGTTGTAACATTCAGCACTGACAGCATATAATGGCACCATTTCCGGTTCAGAAGCAGTATTTAAAGAGGGCATTTGCTGGTCAATGCAACACCAGTCTACTAAATTTGGCAAACCTGTTAAAAACAAAACTGTGACCTGTATAAGATTAGTCAGTAAATACAGGATGTAGTCAATTAAAAGATAATTAGATGAATTGAACAGATAATTAAAAGAGCCTTTGGCCTGATTGATTACGGGATGCTCCCTCACACTGTTTTGGAAAAGTTTGGGAAAGAAAGACCTTGGAAAGACTGGCATCTGCTAGAGCAGCCATTCCCAAAGTCAAGAGTGCTGTGGCCCCTCCTGGATATACTTAATTTCAAACTGAATTTCTCTTATTACTTGTTACTGTGTCCCACACTTTGCGACAAACAAATTAACAGTGACCAACACCCAAAGGTAAAGGCTTTAAAGTGACAAAGCTGGAGTTTGTCTTCAAGGCGTGTGACTATGCTTTTTTAACATCCCCTCCACTCGTGCATTTGTCGAGCTCTCCAGAGCAAAGCTCAGTAGTGGAGCAAACAGTCTGTTTTGCACAGCTTGCCTCTCGACCTTCTCTAACTGTTACTGTAGAGCATCACGAATGAGGAACACCACCTGCAGGTGTGCTGACTCCACCTGAGCCTCATGGCTGCAGTTGAATGGCGAGGCTGAGAGGAGAAACGGAGGGGGAAGGGGGGAGGAATTCACACCATCTTGCTCGTGAGGTGGTCGTGCTTGAAGCCTTCACGCCTGGATAAACCCCATCAAAAGCGCATTAGCCCTCTATTCTCCCGCCCCCTCTCTCCATCCACCTCGCCGCCCCTTCCTTTCCGTCCTTATAACCCCCCTCTCTTTTCATACATCCCCTCCCCACCATCGTATAATAGTATCTGGACGGGCCACGCGGCTCGCTGACACATAGCCAGGCGAATGAGGAGCGATGATGAATTGCTCCCTGTTGGTGTTATCCATGATGATAATTATTAATTTTCCCCCCGTTCTTCCCGGAGAATGGGGGCCGGAGAGCTGCAGTCTTGCAGAGCCTCCTCCGTGGGCCGCCAAGAATCCCACTGTCATCACTTATCACAGACAGAGCCGGGGCCCAAGGCTAAACGCTGATGAAAATGAAAAGCGCTCATTCTGATTTGTCCTGTTTTTGGTGTGTGGGTGTGTGTATGTGGCTCTGTGCTTCCTCTCCTCTGTCTTGTGTTTTTATCCCTTTTTGCCTTTGTCCCCTATATGGTAGGATACATAGGCTTTTATCTGATTTCATAAGATGTCTGGTATGACACAAAAATGATTTTTTTTGTTAAGCCACCAATAGGGCTGGGCCATATCATACCTTTCACGGTAATACCGGTATAATGCTGGGGAACGATAAGAAAATGAAATATCGTGATAGAATACGGGTAAAACACGCATGCGCAGTGGCTTTGTTTTCATACGCACATGGCAAAAAAAGCATGGCGCTGACGGAGAATGAGAAGGGTGAAAGGGGATCGTTAAATGAAACAGATGAACCAGAATTGGTTTGTAAAAATGCTGCAACTTCAGTGGTGTGGAACTGGTTTAGCTTTCGTCCGTCAGATACACAACAAACCACTCTTTCTGGTAGAGCATGCTAGCGGGCCGTCGTTATTATCGTGTTGTTTGGAAAATACGGCACACTTAAAATCAATCCTTTGATTTTTCTGAAAATCGACAGTGCCCCTTATAATCCCGTGTGCCTTATGTATAAATTCTGGTTGTGTTTACTGACCTAAAAACGATTTTATGTGGTACACGGCGCTCGAAAATCTGTCAAATGTTTTAGTACGACTTTGCTAAGCTACAAACCCGCACCACTTGATGGATTGTCGGAGCATTATGGCTATCGTAGGCAGGAGCCTCGCGGAGTGATACGTACTGTGCTTCAACATAATTTTACCGTATTGTGTGTGTATAACCTCTTTTTAAGTTTTGTGGATATTATACATGGTTATGCTGAGGATATGTCGGCCAATTTCCACTGGAAATGCCTTTTGGTTAAACTGTCAGCAAGGAATTTGCATTTGCACTGTTAAATTTTTATATAACTTTAATGCATATAAAAAACAGCTGCTTGTTTAAGTGAAAATACATTGATGGTTTTTTTTGGACTAATAAAGTTGTGGAGTTGTAAAGTATTTTGTCTAGTGTCAATTATATCGTCAGTTATATCGTTATCGCAAATTTTCAAATGTATATCGTGATAAATATTTTTGGTCATATCGCCCTGCTCTAGCCACCAAACAGGACATCTTTTTTCCAGCAAACACCTACTATTTGCTACCTGCTTAGTAGATGAAGCAGTCCATCTACTGGTAAAAAAAATTGTAACATTTAACATAGAGATCACTGTTTAGCATTGGCGGCAGTCTTATATTGGCCGATATTAGCTATTTGCTGATTGCCAGTACTGGTACCTGTCGATAAATGTAAAGTAAAAAAGCAAAGATGTGGGAGAAACGCCGTTCAATCATGAGTGGTGATGGTGTATAGTTTGTGCACCAGAGCTTACTCTTTAGTGTCCCTGATCACCACACACATGTTTGGAATCCGAGCAAAGTCAGGAAGTGTGTGAACAAGTTATCAGTGACAGCATTGTCACATTGTAAGCTCATAAAACTGACATAAATGCTGAAACCAATACGTTTACCAAAATATCGGCATTAGTATTGGTCTTAAAAATGCTATATGCATTGCTGTAATTTAGTATCCTTCCCAGTTTTTGGAGAAACTGAGGAATAAAGAGAAAGATTACCACGCTTAAATTCATCAGGTGGACAGAAACAAGACTCAAAATAAATATGGGAGTACACAGGCAAATATTTGCTCTCTGGTTAGCTATAACAACTCTGACATGATTCCTGTTGTCTATTTAAATAGTAAAATAATTTCCATTTCAGGGAATTAACCTTTTTTTTCCATGCGAAATTAAACAAACTTCTTTTTACTGCTTTCAATAGCCATCTGAAGTTGAACTTTCAAGCTTTACTAAGTCATTTCGGGCCCCCTGATAAGTTCTTCTCTTCCTCTTTAATTAAAAAAGTGTTAACATGTACAAATCAGGTGAGAGTCATCCAGACCTTATTTGATCTTCTTCTGTTTTATTTATGAGGCTGTTGCATCCTGTTTTTTCACTTGCGATTTAATGGGGCTCTGAGCTGCCAAGCTGTTTGTGTATTTGCAAGTTTCTCTGGCCTAAATTTTAATTGCCCGTCTCGCTGCATGTGTGAAAGTTGCACAACGCAAGAAGTGACAATCAATCTCGCTTATGAGGCGTTGTCATCGACGAGGCGTGATGAGGATGATCTCTGCCTCTCTGGCTGAGAGAGGTGAATCCGCTCTGCCTAACGAGTAATTACAGCTAATTTCCTAATTACCTGAGCAGCGAGCTTCTCTGTAGCATTCATTAAAAGCCATAATTGCATTGGGTTGACATGCTCTTTTATCCACTTTGGGTTCTTTTCTCACGGTTTAGCTGCAAGCTAGCTGTGCTGCCCCTGCCTGTCTCAGTCGATAAAGGTTGATTGAAGCCTCGGTGCGTGGAGTTTATTGAACGCAGCTTCTGACAGCAGCATGATTATCAGGGTTGCGTATGTGTATCTTTGAGTGTGCTGCAAATACTTTTAGTATTGCAAAAAAATCTTAAATTGCTTGTAGAGTTTTACAGAAGCTGTGAACAGATGGTACTGTATTTTATGTCTTGAAAGAAGAAGCAGCTTTCCCTCTGGCAATTAAAGGTTTCCCCATCCTCCATTCCCCATCTTCCATTACCTTGCAGTTTTTTTCTCCCTACCTTTTGTCTGTTTTCCTACCTTTACAGCTTCCTTTCCTCTCTTCTGTATACTATTTTCCTCTCTTGCATTGATTCTGCTCTTCTTTGTCTCAGAGAGCCGGCCTCCAAGTTGTCAGCTGCATCAGGATTAAAAGCTATTAGTTCTGCATCATTGCCACTACAAGTGCGCTCCTGAGATTGATAGAGTGGCTTTGTTCCTCCAGTGGGGGCAGATATGAGAGGAAAACAAACCCGGGGGGGGGGGGGGGGGGGGGTGTTACGCCTCATATTTGACAATGGTCACCTAAAGCCAGTGGACTTTCCCTCAGTTTGTTTTTCAGTCAAATGTGTTTATGTTGCTGCAGAGCATGTTTTGGAGCAAAAACCACACTTCCTTGCTGGCTTTTAGTGAATTTACACAACTGTAAGACATGTTAAAAGCTTTACACTGGGCAAATCTGTGGTGCTTGGTATGCATCAAGGTCTCTCAATGTAATGATTGGACCAGAGATTTTTCAGATGTCTGATTTCCCTTTTCCTTGTGGGAATTGTTGATTTAAATTCAAATGTATGGAGTAAAGCGTTATTCGTTTTCCTTAACCTTTCCTTTTCTTTTTTTTTCCTGACTTTTGAGATTATTTTTTTACATTATTGCAACACTGCCACCAAAATAGCCACCTTTGCTAATTTCATATAACAAGCTATCTAAGGTATATATTTTTGTTACTGTCAGCAAATTTCGCCCAGTTTTGCCTCATACGGTAATTTGTTTCTTTTGTCCAGTGACAAGTCTCAAGCGAGGTGAGAGGGAGCACGCGGGGACATGTTGTTGACTCAGCCTAAATGAGAAAGCAAGTTGTTTTTGAGAAGAAGTGGGGCTGAAGAAAATAGAATGCAGTTCTCATACAACTCATTTTGATATCTACTGTATGTAAGCTGGTATTGACACTGTGGCTCTACAGACCACACACTAGGGATGTGCGATACTGCACACTGGCCCTGTAAATAGAGGGCCAGTACTGCCGATACCAATACCAGTGGAGAGCAGTGTGTCGTGATTCATGAGATGAATCATGTTCAGTTTTCAAATTCTGATCATATTTTAATGACCACCAAGTTTGGAGACCTGGAATGTAAATATCCCTCTGCCTATGTCTCTGTCAATATCTGTGCTTTAAATGTTCTATAGGCTAGAAATAAAATAGAAAGTCAACACAAAAAGGTTCAGACATTTTTCATTGTGCATGTTTAAGGTTTATTTTATTTTATTTTTTAAATTAATGCAATTTAGTTGGCTTCATACTAAACTTAGTGGCAGTATTGATCAAAGCGTAGATCCTATCATGCTAGTATTGATCCAATACCAATACCAGCCTTGATATCGATACTATTGATACTGTTGATATTTGTATCGATCTGCCCACCTCTCACACGTAAGAATAACAGGACAAAGCTGAATTGCGCTTTCTCCTTTAAGGAGAACTTTAAACACAAAGGTAAGGGTGCATATTGAAACAGCAAGTTTTTTTTCTTTCTCACAGTTTGTTTTTACTGTCTTGTTCTTGAACACAGTCCTTATCATGTGGCTCATATTGCTCATCAATATCTCGAGACATGGTCTGCCTCCAGCCTCGTGCGCACTCGCTCTCTCAGCTCTGCGTGTCACAGTTGCAGTGTAGTCAAACAAATCCAGGGGTTTATTGTACTGTCACATTCTAACACACCCCTCATATTTCATTGCAGGCAATTGTGGGCTACTTTGACATTTTCTTCGACAAAGGCTGCAGCAACAAGGTAAGCAGCGGCCGAGCCATTTAACGGAAACTCAATTATGTTCACGCTTTAGCGTGTTCCTCCTCCCTGAGGTATTCGCTGGCAATCGACGGGCGTCCTAGCCGACTGCTGATACAAGCACTTACCCAGCAAAGCCGGCCAGTTGGAACAGGCGATGCCAAGCTGTGTGAGCAGCACAGACACGCCTTCTGATTGCACTTCCTCTTTTACTTGAAACTCAAGTTGCATTCTATTGATAATCCACTAAATGACAATCTCACTGTTTTTAAATCTTGGATATTGTAAAATGGGTTTATTTGTTTGCTTCATGAATTTCAGTAAGATTCTGTTTATTGTACATACTTGGCTATAAATGATTCAGAGACCAAGACCTGTAAGAGTGGGTCAGCTTTAACAGAAACTCACCTCACCTTTTCTTTCTGCTTTCTGTGGCATATTTGACAGGAATCGAAAAAGCATGGTTTCCTCTTTTGGAATAGTTTCACATTAATACTAATTTCTTTCACAAAAATCTGGCTCTATAAATACATTTGAAGTCCTTAAGCATTCAAATGTTTTGTTTTTTGAACAAAAATACAAAATGACAAAGTGATCCTCCTTTATAGAAACTCAGTACTGACTTTAGGATGCTTTGCTAATGTTTTTTTCCCTCTCCACATTACTAGGTGATGTTCTCCACTGGTCCTCAGGTCACAAAGACACACTGGAAACAGACCGTGTTCCTGTTGGAGAAACCTGTGTCTGTCCAAGCCGGTGAGTCAACAGGAAACACTCTACGAGTGCAACATTTAGTGATACCATCTACTCAGTTCAGTTTAGTTTTATTTACTCTTATTTACATATTTTATAGGCAGGTTTGCATTTAATATTCAGGTGTGGTAATTCTCATGATATCACTTCACTCTTCTGGACCCTTTGGGGTGCGTCATAGCGTGTTGCAGTCAGTAATCTGTCTGTGGTGGAGATGTAGTGAGGCTGGTTGACACCCATTATCCGTCAAACACAGTGACAGCGAGGGATCAAAACAAATCGCATTCAGCCATCAGAGGCACCATGTAAAACTTCATCTGATAGCCAGCTGCAGGCCTCTGAATCATGATATGTTATAAGGGAGGTGTTTTTTAACTGGCCAGTCAGATATCTGTGGAATCGCTGTATCAGCACATTAAAAGACAGTTAACTGATAGAGCTTGAAGTGAGTCGTATTTGTATGATTGTTTATGGAAAAGACTTTCTTTAAGCCCAATCTCCACCAAACTGAACTGAACATCTTGTCCTGTGTCTTGTGTTCGCTAACAACATCACACAGTGATTCATCTAATAGCTATATTAATTTAAAAATATTACAGATTTCAGTTCATTGTGAGGACACTGACGCTAAAGCACATTTTTAGAAGACATTTTGTTTTATGATGTTATGTGTGTCCATTAGAATCACAAGCAGATGCCCAAGGCAGGGTACTCAGAGCCATTTATGCTATCATGTCAAGGCCCCTTGTGGTGTGGCTCTCACACTTTACAAAATGCCATCAGTTACTAAACCCTCATATAAGCACACAAGCGTGGCACAAGCATGTCAGTGTGTCTGTCGTTGTGAGGACATTTATTTCACCATGTATTTGATCATTTTCACTGAAACATTCCCAAGTTTAATGATCACAAGGAAGCATACAACTCTTACCCTAACCTAATTCTAACTATATCCCTAAAATGAAATCTTAAGCCTCAACTAGGTTTAAAAGGTGTTTCAAAAATTGAGGGCTGGCTAAACCTAAAATTTCATCCCTCAGATAAATCATACACACTCTTTTTTTCAGTCACTCACTCATGTTGCTTGGATGAGCAGTTCTCGAGAAAGCTGCAGTTTATGATCACTTACACGCAAGCAGCAAGCTTGTCCTTATAGCTGGCTCTCCAGTGCCTGGCAGTAAAGGCATTCTTCCACAGTTTAACACACAGGGGGTTTTGGTGTTAAGAAAAAAAAAGAGGAAAAACAAAGTCAGATCACCTTATTAAAAAGTTTTTTCATCTCAGAAATGGTTGAAGAGTTTTCACGTTTTCCTTTTCAGACACGGTGCTGATTCTCAAACTCAATCAGCCAGTTCTTTTCTCTTTATTGTAAAAGAAACGATTTTTTGCTGCTAGTGTTGGATTCAGAAATGGTGTTCCCGTCACAGTAAATCAGTTTATATACAGTGGTGTGAAAAAGTATTTGCCCCCTTCCTAATTTCCTGTTTTTTTTGTATGTTTGTCACACTAAAATGTTTCAGATTGTCAAACAAATTTGAATGCTAGACAAAGATTACACAAGTAAACACAAAATGCAGTTTCTAAATGAAGGTGTGTTACACTACACTTAGTTTATATTATATCACATCTTGGGACAGCTGAGTTTAATTTCTCTAGCCACACCTGGCCTCACTTGCCACACCTGTTCTCAATCAAGAAATCGCTTAAGGAGGATCTGCCTGACAAAGTGAAGTAGACCAAAAGATCCTCAAAAGCCCGACAACATACCAAGGAAATTCAGGAACAAACGAACAACAAAATAATTGAGATATCTTAGCTTGAAAATGGTTATAAAGCCGTTTCTAAAGCTGTGGAACTCCAGCCTACCACATTGAGAGCCATTATCCACAAATGGCGAAAAAATTGAACTTTACTGGGGTGGCTGACCAGTCAAAATTAACCCAAGAGCACAGTAACAATTCATCCAAGAGGTCATAAAATATCCCAGAAAAACATCCAGAGAACTGCAGGCCTCACTTGCCTCAGTTAAGGTCAGTGTTCATGTCTCTACCATAAGAAAGAGACTGGGCAAAAGTAGCCTGCATGGCAGAGTACCAAGACAAAAACCACTGCTGAGCAAAAGGAACGTAATGGCTTGTCTCAGTTTTGCCAGAAAACATATTCATGATCCCCAAGACTTTTGGGGAAATACTCTGTCGACTGACAGAGACAAAAATGTAATTTTTTGGAAGGTGTGTGTCCCATTACATCTGACATAAAAGTATAACAGCATTCCAGAAAAGGAACATCATACCAACAGAAAATATGGTGGTCATATAATGGTTTGGAGCTGTTTTGCTGCCTCAGGACGTTGAAGACTTGCTGTGGTAAATGGAACCGTGAATTTTGTTGTCTACCAAAACATCCTTAAGGGAAATGTCTGGTCATCTGTTCGTGACCTCAAGGAGATTTGAGTTCTGCAAGAGGAAAATGATCCAAAACACACCAGCAAGTCCACCTCTGACTAGGCCACTCCAAAGTTTTAATTTGTTTTTCTTAAACCATCAAAGTCCTGACCTAAATCTGATTGAGATGCTGTGGCACGACCTTAAAAAGGTGGTTCATGCTCGAATTACAGCAATTCTGCAAACATGAGTGGGCCAAAATTCCTCCACAGCCATGTAAAAGATTCATTGCCAGTTATCGCAAATGCTTGATTGCAGTTGTTGCTGTGAAGGTTGGCCCAAACAGTTATTAGGTTTGTGGGGAAATCGCCTTTTCACACAGGGCCATGTAGGTTTGGATTTTTTTCCATTTAATAATAAACACCTTCATTTGGAAAAAACATTTTGTGTTTACTTGTGTTATCTTTGTCTAGTATTTAAATTTGTTTGACAATATGAAACATTTAGATGTGAAAAAAAAAGAGAGGGAAATCAGGAGGGGGGTAAACACTTTTTCACACCACTGTAATACATAATGTCTGGATGATTTCACATTCATTACTGCTGTAAACTCTTTCTCTCTGTGTTATCATAATGGGAATCGTGGATATGTCTGCTGAAGTCGGAATGGATGAGCTTTGAGACTGGCTGTCCACTCAGTGGCCAGATATCAGACTTAGTCTGCTGTAATAAATGACCTGTGTGGGGACAGAGCCGCTTGATGTCCAGCTGCTCGTAGCCATGCTCAGCCTGCGAGGCCAGCACCCAGGGTGATAAGAACGTCAAAACTTCTGATGCTGCTCAGACGCTATCACGGGCTTTGCATTATCCTAGGGAAGATAAATGCATCAGAGAGAGCAGAGAATAGTATGCTAAAACAGAACAGAACTGGGAAGCTGCATAGTGATACCAAGGAGCATTATGCACCAGATTTTTTCACATAATAGTGCATGACATGGTCATGTGAAAAAGAATAGTGTGAAAAACACAAAAAGTACAACCCATGATTTAGTAGTCTGTAGAACCTTTGGCAGTAATAATTTAAAGTTTTACTTTTCTGCTTAATTTTATCAGTCTAATACATTGTTATGGAGCAATTCTGACCACACTTTTTTTTTTTTTTTTTTTTTTACATTCATTGATGTTTGTTGTCATTAATTTATGCACAGCTCTCTTACAGGCCTACTACAGCATTTCAGTTGTGTTACAGTCAGCATTTTGACTGGGCCACCTTGATATTGTTTTTTCCTTTTTCAGCCAGAGATTTGTTGCTATGCTAAGGATCATAGTCCTGTTGCAGCAAGGCTGTAGCTGTCAGACAGATGGCCTCACATTAGACCTAAATATCTTAAACAGGGGGAGTTCATGTTAGGTGCAATCACTCCAAGTTACCCAGATCCTGTGGCTACAAAACAAGCCCAAATCATCATCACCCCTCCTCTACCGTGCTTAACAGTCTGTATGAAATGTTTGTGGTGATATGCTCTGCTCTTTTTTCAGAGAGAAGAGGATAGTCAAAAATTAGGTTTAAGGTCCATCTCAGGTGAAATCTCAGGGCACAAAGTGAAATTCATCAGAACTGTTTATCCAGAGAGTGACCTCAGACTAGCAATACGATCATGAGCAGGAGATCATTTAAATCAGTTTTTTTTATAGGCTTAGTTTAGTCCAAGAACTTTTTGGTTATACCTTTGGAGATTTGCTGACAAATGTGTCAGGTAGTTTTCATAATAATAAAAAAATTAGGCATAATTCTGTTTATTTCAAGATCAAAGATTTAAGGAGCACCAAAACTGTTCTATGGGCTTATGACAAAACAGGGCTTCATTATTATTATTATTATTATTGTTGTTGTTGTTGTTGTTGTTGCTGTTGTTGCTGTTGTTATTATTATTTGTGTGCATTTTTGTAGATTTCTAGATTTCAGGAAACTAAAGAGCCGATTTCCTTTAAATATGCGCTGTACATTCATGTTTATTATCATGTGTATTATCCTGTGCACAACCAGTGAACACCAAAAATGTAAAAAACCTCATGTGCCAATGGCCAGTCTGTTCACTGAGCATATTAATGTCAGAAAATCAAACAGTAACATCTACAAGCTGACAGTTATAGTTTTTGCTATTTTGGGTTAAAAAAATTACAATTTAAAACAAAACAGCAGATTTGAATATAAATCTGGAAGACAGCTAACTGGTGGTGTGTCTGGGTATACTCCTCCTCTTTTGCATGTGCTGCCATCAGCTTTTGGCTCTGGTAATCCTTCATAGGATGTTACCTTTCCTGTAGAAACGTCTGAGCTCTGTCCAAAAGTTGAATCTGTTCTGTGACCAAATCTGTGAGGTTTTGGTCAGTGATTGTTGATCAATGGTCATGGGAATTTGCATAATTATGATTAAGGAACTGACCTCACAGCCCATTGTTCCTTCAGTGGGCTGGTTTCAGTCATTATGCAAATGTACTGTTTATAAGGTTTGGGGAAACCTGCAGTCAGCTGAGACTGAAGAAGTCACTTGGATGAGTGACGAAACGTTTCTCCCACAAAACGCTACGTCCAGATGAACAGATTCAACTTTTGGAGATTTACTTTCCTGGATGATTGAGAATGCATCAAGACGTCTGAGCTCTGGTTATTTTTGGAGTGTAATGGATATGACTACCTCTAGAGGCCACTAGACCTCAGTTTGTAGACTTAATCTTGTTCATTCCTCCCTCCCCTACACATGTTCTGTCTCACTCTGGTCTTCTTTGACCAGTGCCTATTTTACCTAGTCCTGCATTATCTACAAGGCATAATGTCATGTTGCACCATTAAACAAGGCACAGACACAGATGTGTTTGTAGCCTGAGCTTTTTCAGCCTAGAAGATTCTGGCTGAAATAGGTCAGATTAAGTCCATAAAGATCCATCAGCTTGTGCATGCGTCTCATGTTTGAACCGAGCAGTGCAAGCAGAAAAAGTTAAATGGAAGAATAAAATGAAGGGAGAAGCAGGTTATTGATGTGCTCGCTCTACCCCAGCACCCTAACGGTCTCCAGCCTCCTCCAGGGGCCGTAAACCAGAAATGGAGTTTTTAACAGCATTCACCGGCTGCCTGCTAGGCTCCCATGGTGTACTTTACAACACCCATATACACACATTCTTCTTTACACACTGAAATGCACAATTGTTCTTGCATAGTTCTGTACTAAACTTCCCCCTGGCTGTAGGAGAAAACTTTCTAAAGTCACCTTGAAGATGATAAAAGTCTCACACACACACACACACACACACACACGACGGCCTCTCCTCTTGGGTTATGACTGAGAAGCACATTACAGCTCTGATCGGCGGAAGTGAGGGCTGAGCATAAACAGCCAGTGGTTGTGTTTCATATTGGCTCAGGCTGTGGTGATTTATCGTGGCAGGGACGAAATCTTATTTGATGTGTTTGTACGAGGTGCAGCAGTAATTAACTCTAAGGCCGCACTTCTGTGGGAGGCGCTTACTCAAGAGAGAGTAGGCACGCAGCAGCCTGGAACAAAACATCGCTGCAAATCCTCCCGACTGGCAGCGTAATAAATTAAACAGAAAATCATTTGTCATGCACTGGTGTGTTTGTGTAGCTCTAGTATTGAAGAGGAGGGTCCGTTTTTCACAGTTTTACCTGCTTAATGTTCACTGGAGAAAGGTCACATTTTCTTCTTTGCCTTTTTTATTCGGTGCAAGAAAGTACCTTGAGTTGAAGCAGTGCCCTGGTTACGTGCTCAGAGCTAGTCAGAGCAGCTAAAACATGGGCGTGCGTCATCATCCAGGCTTTCATTGGTCAGTCAGATGGTCTTTATTCTTGCCCCCATTTTCATGACTCACCTCCTGTGTCCTGAGTGGAACTGTAGCTCTTCCAAATATCCTCACCCCTCCCTCCCTGCCTCACCTCTCCAGGCACAGTTTAAACACCTCTTTACCTCCTCAACCCTCGCCCTCTAACTTGTTTGAACTCTGAGGGTCCTTGAGCTGTCGAGCAGCAGCAGCCGAGCTAAGCTTAAAGTTCTTCAGGGTTGTAATTCAACACATGGACCAGTTGTGTGTGCAGACCGGTGCTCGGGATATACAATCCATCATCTCTGCACCTCTGCCTCTTCGCTGTGCGCTGAACGAGACCTGAGAAGCAGAAAAGGATTAAATGAAGGCAGATTGGAGCAAGAGGGAGTATGCCAGAGAGTTGTGAGTGAAATGTAGCTATGAGCATCACAGCAGTGTCAGGTGAAGTCAGCTGCTGTGGTTTGCCCTTTTGTATAAAAAGATACATCAGGATGACAGAAGGATCCCCAGAAGCTTTAAGAGTGAACTTTGTGCTTGAAATGAACTATTTTTAGCTCTGTTGTGTTGCTAAATTAACTGCGACTTTCTCTTCTCTCCTTGTATTCCCTTTCTTCTCACTTTTAGAGAAAATCTTTTAGAGGGAGATGGTGGTACTAGTTTTACAGGATACTACAGGAATGCTAAGTGAAATGTGAATGACAACAGTTTAAATGAATCACATATAACTCTGGTGTAATTTCATGGAGAAACGCTGCACTGGTCTGACATGGGCGCTTTCTGTGGGCCTGGTTGTGCTTAATGATACTGGCACGGTGATGTACGACATCGCAGTGAAAGCCCGGCACCATTCCCCGACTCATTTCCACACATGGTTAACTCTTTCTCCGAGGTTCTGAACGGCCAGTTTACTGAAAGCACGAGGCCCTCTTCCACTGGGAGTTTGCACTGACTGATTACAGCAGAGCTGCTTGCATACACCGTGACTGAAAAGACACTCTGTCATGGGTTGTTTGTATGCTGCAATACACAGGTGACATTAGACGGACAGCTTAGAGAGCAAGAGTCTTTGGTCACAAGACATTTTTATTTTCCTTTCAGTGCTGTTTTAACAAAAGGTTACCAAAGGTCAAGCAATTATTTCTTTGGCCTTTGTCAACCTCTTACCAAGTGAAGTTTGACTGCAGCCTCCCAAAACCACCACACTCCATCACAAGACTACCAGTAAGGCAAAACCCATCTTCTAGAAACTTATGGCTTATGTATATTGAGTTCCTAAAAAACAAGGATAAGGAAAGATAGTTTGTTTGATAGCTATCATTGACTGATTTCTAATGGTTTTCTTTTTCAGCTTTAGATCGTGGAAATTGTCTCATTTTATAAGTCAAATGCACAGAGACCAGACTTCAGCCTTTGTAGAGACACAGGAAAAGACAAACTAGGCATGTGTGTCAGTGACCTTTTCCTTCACAGTTGGGTTGTTTTGCTTCTATATTGTTGACCATTGACCAAGTTTATTAAGTTGGGGGTGGAGTAGGGGGCAGAATGGTGTCTTTCAGTTTATTACTATGGGATGTATCTTGTTTTCAGGTTTGCAACATTTCTGTGTATTGTCTTCTGTAACAATCTTTTGGTAAAGTTTTATCAGTTATAAAAAACAAACTGGATGATTGGCATGAAGAAAGAACATTACAAAAGTTATTAACCAGTGTAGTAATTCAATTCAATTTTATTTTATTTTTATACCACCAAATCACAATAACGATTGCCTCAAGGTGCTTGAGATTGTAAGGTAAAGATCCTACAATAATACAAAGAAAACCGAGAAAACCCGAGCTATCATATGTGACCCGCTATGAGCAAGTGCTACAGGCAACGGTGGGAAGGAAAAACTCCCTTTTAACAGGAAGACATCTCCAGCAGATCCAGGCTCAGGGAGGGGCAGCCATCTGCTGCGACCGGTTGGGGGTGAGGGAAGGAAGACAGGGCAAAGACGCGCTATGGAAGACAGCCAGAGATTAATAATAAATGATTAACTAACTAGTACAACTTTAATTCCTAAAAAGGTTGCGATGCTGTCTAAACCCTTTTTTTTCTGCCATTCACAAATTAGAAAACAGATCAGTCAACAAAAGACTAGGCAAGCTCCTGGAAAAATACCCGTTGGAACATCTGAAAATTAATTTGGTTATTTGTTGATGATCATTGGGTACTTAAAGGAGCAGCTTTAATAAAACAATTGGTTCTTTGGAAATAATTGTCAAGGTTCAGAAGCATTTCTAAAAACTGCTGGCGATGAATACAATACTGCTGTAGTCACAAATGCATAGAAACATTGTGTGTGATTAATGCTGATACTTTTTTGTTCCTTAACTTAATTCAGTTTGGTTCATTTATTTTCTTCAGCTTATGCTTTTCAGATTCACAGGGCGGCTGGAGCCTAGCTCAGCTACCATAGGGCAAGAGGCAGGGTACACCCTGGAGAGGCCACCAACCTGGCGCAGGGCTAACACAGAGAGACACTCACACCTATGGGCAATTTTAATATATAAAGATATGCTATCAATGCACAGTTAAAAAGAGAGCATTTCCAGTGGTATCAATGTGCACTATTGAACACGGCATGGGTAACTTTATCATCTGTGAGTGCTGTTGTGTTAATGCTGAATGATATATGCAGGTCTTGGAGCAGCATCACTCCCTTCAAGTGACTGCTTTGCTTATTTTAGTAAGAAAGCGCCAAACCATATTCTCCTCTAAGATTTCTTGTCATGTGTACTTTTGGTTTGGTTACTTGTTTTTAAATACTCGTACTGAAAGTGATTCAGTAATAAGGTTGTAATAAACTAGAAAGTTTCCACCACTGTTCTCCCCCAACATAGGAGTGACCCCACTTTCCACACCCAAATATGGAATATTCTTATGCTCCATTACAATTTGTCACACAGTGGTTTTTGTTTTTGTAAAAGCCCCCACAGAGAAACGCCACGGCTGTTTGCCCTCTCTGTAGTGAAGTGACAGCCCCAGAGCGCAGCGCCAGCAGCAGATTCTGTGACAGCACCGTTGGCATGGAAACGAGTAAGACATGACAGCAGCGATGGCGGACAGTTTGCTGGAGAAAGCTCCACTGTCAGCATTTTCTCTTGTCGTCCTCTAACCTCCAGCTATGTGGAGCGCGCAGCATGCGGAGAGGAGGCGGGCCGGGGATGGAGAGCGTGAGAGGATGCTTGTTTGCCATTTGGGTAAACATTCATTTACCTCCAGCAGTCAAACGTGAAGTTAATCAGAGTGATTATGCGTCATAATCAGCAGCGCCTTCTCACAGCCTCACCGATCACTCGTGCGTCGCACTGTAGACGCGTTGCCTCCTTGCTGCCATCTGGAGATCGCGACACATCTGCATTCATACACGCACGCTCACAGACAATCTTGCTTATTAACATACATTAAACTACATTGCCTTTACACACATCATCATTTCTGTAAGCGACAGTGCGTTCAGCTCATACTGCAAAGGCCTGAGCTCAGCAGCACTGCACTGCTGCAAGGCATCAGGAAGACTTGTTTTTATGAGCAGTTACTCATTTCTGGTTTACTATGGACACACGGATCGATTTCAGTCTAATTGTTTTCTGTCTTTTGATTTATTCATTTATTTATTTATTTTTTTATCATTGTATAATATATCCAGTTTTATTTCCCTGAACTTTCTATAAGGTGAATAAAAAACAAAATCCACAGACATCTGTTTAAACACCCTGTTTGGAACAGTAGTGCACTTGAGCATATGACATATGACATATGTAGCTATAAAGTATACATCACTTTATAGCAAAAATGAAAAGCTCAAAAAAAGTGGTTTTGGTGTTTCTTTGTTGTATGCTAACACTATAGAATGTAGAAAATACTGAAACGCTGTCCTTCTTTTACAAAAAATGCTCTTTCTTTCTCTCAGTTTTGGTTCAGTGCTTTGGGGCTTCCTGCCTTTGTTAGTAATCCTACCTGACTAGAATATATTAAGACAAACCTAATGGTAAAAATCTTCTCGTTCCTTTAAACTCTGAGTTTCATTTGCAGATTTTTACGTGTTTTTTGGCTGTAACTGTTTATATTTGATTTCCTTTAATTCATATTACTTCAAAACTGATGATTTACTGTAATGTGTCTTATCAGCAGCCTTTATAATTTGAGCAAAGTTCTACTTCTTGTGGAAGGTTATCCATCAGGGGTAGATTTCAGCTCCCAGATGAGTTAATGATGACACACCCCTTCAAAGAGAAAGAGGGAGAGACCCTCCAGTTAAATGTAATGTGACTTCAGTATAAAAAGGTGTTCTGTACTCATATTTCGCTGTCTTTGATATTTTCTTTAGGGGAAGAGCTTCAGGGAAAGATCACTGTGCGCAAAAACAAGAAGGATCCACGCTCGCTGTGGGTTACCTTTGAACTCCGAGACAGGAAGCAGACTTACAGCCTCCAATAAGGACAGCCATCACATGGTCCTTGCCACGAGTAGTTGGAAAGAATTAATACCTTAAGCGCTTTAAATGTTGGTATTGTTCTTGGCTTTTGAAATAAAACATACTGTAGTATGAGATTCCCTCCTTGTCGGTGTCTTTTTGTGCACATTCAGTGTAACTACACAAAAATGCACATTCAGCGTGACTATGTGTTTATTATTACACATACAGCCAAATGCATGCTGTTGAAATAGTAACTGCAAATGGTTAACAAAGGATCAAGGCTTCTTTGCCCTTTGTGCACTTTATTGTTTTATTCATTTAATTTTACCTTGATAAAATTGGCATTTTCCCATTAGAGTGAAAAATGTTCCTTTTCCACCTTTAAATTCCCACTTTTTTTTTCTTTTTTTTTTTTTTTTCAGTTATAGCTTCAAGTCTGTCATACTGAAACAGGAGCCATCATACCAGCCACAGGTTCTGTGGACATTTAGCGCAGGTTTTTCTGGGTTAGGTTTTATGCCTGAATTTACTCTTCTCTCAGTTAGGATGAGTGTCACTGTCCCTGCTGCCAAGAAGCAAGTCTGTAGCATCATATTACCACCAGGAACCATGTTTCACAGATAGCTATAGACACTTTGAGTTCATCACTGCATCAGACCTGTTGCCACTGATTTCCAGTGCAGTTTTGGTGTAATTTGGTATACTTCAGCCTTTTTTCCCTCCTTTCTTAAGAATGGCTTCTTGATGGCCATCCTTCCACTGAGACCATTTCTGATGAAGTTTTGGCTGCTAGTAACAAAGTGCCTGAACATACCATTTAAAATTGGTTCTTTACTTAGTTGTCTGTTATTTGCGAACACAACATTGGTTCATGCCTTAAGTTATCTTTGATATCATAAGTCAATAAAACGAATTACAAGGAAGTCTGAAGCCCAGAAATCAAGATGGGGTGACCGTGGTTGGGAAGCTCATCTTGTAAATGAAAGGTTGCCGGTTCGATCCCCAGCTCTGTCTGTCTTGGTCGTTGTGTCCTTGGGCAAGAAACTTCACCTACCGCCTACTGGTGATGGCCAGAGGGGCTGATGGCGCGATATGGCAACCTCGCTTCTGTCAGTCTGCCCCAGGGCAGCTGTGGCTACAACTGTAGCTTGCCTCCACCAGTGTGTGAATGTGAGAGTGAATGAATAGTGGAATTATAAAGAGCTTTGAGGGTCTCGAAAAGCACTATATAAATGCATTCCATTATTATTAAAGAAAAAATGAGTGACTCAAAGTTGCTTGAGTTCTACCCAAAAGAGTTCAAGATTTATCTTATAATATAATTAGAATCTTTTTTTCCTTTCATGCTCCTGGGGTCATCTTGGGTAATCACTGTGCTTGTGGAAACCATCACAGTCATCTTGTAGTTCTACAGTGTTCCATAGACATCATGACTCAGTGTGCACAAGCAGTGTGAATGTTTGCTGCCTTTAAAATACATCCAGACTTTTTTTTTGTCACAGAGGGTCTCAAATCAAATTCAGTCAAGGTTAATCAAGAAGCACAAAGTGGAGCACCACGTCAAAGGCCGAGTATATTTTTATAAAGAAAAGATTTCCATTGGGGATCATTAAGTAGAGGATATCAGCGGGCCAAACTCTTGTCTAAACCATTTAAAGTCAATTTAGCAATCAGAGAGTCTGAATACTTTCTGAAGCCACTGCACATGCAACCTTGATGTCTGAAGATTGTTTAACAGTTAAAGACAGCATGGGTCAGGTGCAACCTTAAGTCTTTCTCTTCAAATCCGCAGTTTCACCAATTTCACTAATTCTTCAGACCATCACTCACATGCATCTCTGCCTCATCCAAAGGAGGCTGCTCTTTGTTACAGATTGTGTGCGTTTGCCAGGTATCCCTCCTTACTGTCCTACTTTGAGCTGTGTGATACCTCAGCGGGGGCATCATCCATCTTCCGTGAGTTTACTGGGACAATGCAAAAATGAATTTAAGCTTTAAAAAGGCTGACTGAAGCCTCTTTACATACTTCACTGAGCAGCTCTGCTTACAATTAACCCCCCCCCCCCCCCCCCGCCCCCTTCCTCTTTTTGTCTTTCTGCCTGAGAGGATGAATCCTGAACTCCGAGAAAGAGGAGTCATCTGTGGGGAGGAGCAGCGGACTCTGGGCCTGGCTCCCTGTCTTAATGATGATTTGACAGTCTACCTCTTCCCTGTCGTCTCTGCCATTCTATTCATACAGTGTGCTGTACAAGGTGACATCAAACAGGGCGAATGCTTTTTTGTGTGTATATGTTTTATTTTTTCTTGTTTTATTTTTTCTTGCATTCGTGGGATTTTTTTAGTTGTGTAGACTCAGCTCTTTAACTACGCTCCATTCAGTAGTGTCATTTTTTGGCTGGACTGCGAGGGACCTGCATCTAGAGACTTTTACGGAAATCGTTCAGCATCATTCCCACATTTTCTGCGGTGTTGTTTCATGATAAACAAACACTGATGTGTTCTTTGATATAACTGACGAAAAAAAGAATTCACAAAGCTGGCACCGCCGTGATTAAAAGCCTTAAAAGAGCCTAATAAAGCGCCTTTGTTCACAATTGATGTTTATTGTCTCACAGCCTGTGCCATTCGTTTTCTCCACATTATTCTGTAAAAAAAAATGCCGCTCATTCTGAGAGGTAATCAATTTTGTAAATCTATTGCACTTAAACGCCCATTTACAAAGCAACATATTTATGACACATTCATTGCTTTGGGTTGGATCACTGTGTCTCTGAAATAATAATGAAAACAAACGTCAAACAGAAGGAGAAAACAATCCTGAAGCTCAAAGAATTTTCTTTACTTACAACGAAATAGCTCCTTAAATGAAACGAACCCAATTTATTTATTACCACTCTTTAAAAAAACATCTTGGGGTCTTTGTCGCACATCACTGGCCGAACTTGAACTGCAGTGTGTGAAGGCTCTGTCAGGCCCGACTGATGAGGATGCTGATAATGGGAGTCGTGCGCCTCGGCATGACCCCCCTAGCTCACCCCCCTCCGCTGAATCACGGCTTCCCAGGCGTTAGAATTGATGCGGCTTCTTATCGCTCAGGCGACAGGGGGAGTGATCAATTAACTACAAGAGCTCACATAATTAACGAGCACGAGGAGACACTCTGCAAGAGGCAGTTCACATCCTCCGTCAGGATTCAGTCCGCTCAAAGTAATGAAAAAACAAAATATATATATATATATATATATATATATATATATATATATATATATATATATGCGGACACAGTAGAATTTAAACAGTTGCAGGGTGTGACGCATCTAATGCGCACTTTCTTCACTTTGGTGTGCGTGTGCAAAGTATTGCAAACCACGCTGTCTCTGAAAACATACAACAAACCGGGGTCTTTTTGGCAGTGGGCGTGTGTGTACGCGCGTGTGTATGTGTGTCAGTCCGCGCACACAGCGGTCTCTGGAAGAGGAGCAGAAATCAATTACAATTATTCTCTGTTGACAATGTAATTAAACTCAAGGCGGTGGCTAATACAGCCGCTCCAGACTCTTATCTGGAACGGACGGAGATTTACAAGCGCAAGCAGCCCGGCGCGCATAGCAAGCGAAAGGCCCCGAGTGAGAACCTCGCGTGTCCTGCTGGTACCACACCGATCACAGCGGGCGAGCAGAAACTGCCCCAAACTTCCCCAGCTGTCCAAAATAAATAAATAAATTAATAACTTAAAAAGAAAAAGAATCAGGGCATTAAACGGAAATTTAATGTAGCCTACTAGCTTATTACAGCGGTTCAGATGATGTGTTTAAAAGCGCCCCGAGTGCTCAGAGAAGAAAAACGCCATAACGACCAGTTCACAATATAGCAAGTTAGTTTAAAACATAAATTATTATTTTTCGTTTATTTAATTTATTGTTTTTAGAGGCTCTTCGAGATTTCTATCGCATGTTAGTGAACGCTACCTGGTTAAACAGCGTACTTGACTGGCAGCGACGCACTAATTATTTTTCCGTTCAGCTGGGATTGACCTGACTTGACTTCACTCTTGTGAGCAAACTTATGTCCACGTTGCTGGAAAGGGTCAAGAGGACACAGTTTACCAACCGTCCCGTGGCCTTTGTTTTCAGTTAAGCTCATAATTAACACTCCATTCTTAAATCATCAGTTCATCAGTGGGGTTTTAGTTTTGGGGTAAAACACAACTCACGGGACACGTGTACAGCGAGATTTGGAGAATACGCAATGCAGTGTTTTAGACTGTACAGTATGCCCCCCCTCCGCCTCTTTGGGGTGTCACTGCTTCCAGTGCAGGCTCCAGTGGTTGGCTCCGGCTCCCCTTAAAACACGTGACTTTAACTTGAAAAAACAGAGATCTTCTTGCGTAAGACTTTAACAAATGAGTAGCTTTATCAAGACCTCGCCCACCTTTTTTTCTCTGTATTTGATCAGTTTCCTATTGGTGACGCACGAAGGAACGTATAGAGCCCAGAGCTTTGTGCGTAAAACCCGCCAAGTGGAAAAACTATTTATAGTTCAGGCCATTTTTAGCACATAGTGTATTCCACCCATACAACTTCTGAAAACTGAAAATCTGTGTGTGTGTGTGTGTGTGTGTGTGTGTGTGTGTGTAATTGTAATTGTAATTGTTGAATGTGAATTTATGAGAATAACTATAAAGAACTCCCTCATCTTTGATTGATAGCTTAAGGCACAATCGTAGTTTCTTTTCTGTAAAATAAAGTATTTGATGTTGCCACGCTAATTGGAACTACTGGCCTATCCTGGCTCAGCACAATGCAAACATTACTTAGGCCTCGGTGCACTCCAGTCTATTCAAATTCCTCCCAATAATTACCCAAACCTGGAAATCGTTATCCAGACAAGCCACGTGAGATCAAGTGGGATGCTCCCCTGCATGCGTGTAAACATCCCACACTTCCTTGGAGACAAGTGTATTAATCAGGTTTTGGAAGGCTCTGTCCGGCGCTCACGCATTCAACGTGCGTAACCAGACAACTCACGCACGCACACACGCGCGCCCCCGTCGTCTTGTTCTCCTGTTGTCCCTTTAAAAATCCGAATCCAAGGCCAATGATTTATCAAACTCCTATTATCAAGAAAATGTCACAGGAAGGGCACCTTGCTCTGCACTGACGCAAACCCCACTCTTTCCCACGGAGCTATAGAAAAGCTTTGCAGTTGGTACTTTGCGGAGCTACAACCAGTCCGCTTCCAGTCGTCTCCTCATCGGGTTTTTTTTTCTTTACAGCTGTTTCCAGCCTGCTGGCAGAGCTCTGCAAAAAATGGTAAGTGTTCCAAACTAATTCATGTAACTATTCTCCTGCAGTTTCATCTATCTATCCTCTGTCCTCTGAATGTATTCTCTTCTGTTTTTATGCTAATCTGGCACTTTTCTTGGAGGGGGGCACTGTTTAACGCTTTCAGGCGCTCGAGCTGTCCGTGGTGCTGAAATGCAGCTGTGGTTTCACACTGAAAAACTTTAACCGCCTTTTCTCTTCTGTGTCACCCAACCTTTTTATTTCTTTATTTCTATTTTTAGAGAAAGATTTAAATGGGAAAGTTAACATTTGGTTGATCATGTCTATTTTTTTTAATCTTTTTTTTCAATTTACTCGCCCTCTACCGACTTAAACGGAAGCCAGGTAGTTTGTCCCCCGCTAAAAACACAACTAAGAAAACAACAAACCGGTCAGTAATTTTTCTTTCCTTTTAAGGATTTATTCCTGTTGCCCCCCCCCCAAAGCTACATTTCAGGGGAGTCATTTGTAATTCCGCGCCCGTGGTCTGCTCACCGCTGGTAACGCCGGTGATCTTGCATGCCTGCGGGGAGAGCGAAGCCACCGAGAGACCCGCAGCAGCTTGTCTATTGCCCATAAAAATCAGTGGATGTGTGTGGCTGAATGACATGAGGGGGGAAATGGGGCGTAAAATTAAAGAATCTTGCAGAAAGCGAGAACCGGAGAAGCAAAAGCAACCCCCTCCCTCCAACAAGCACAAGCACTTTCTCCACACACACACACACACACACACACACACACACACACACACACACACACACACCCGGCAGACATTGAGCTGAAACTATGGAGCGACCAGAGCCACAGCATACCGCAGAAAAGGGAAAGAGCGTAATTTTTAATATGATTTTTTGTTTGTTTGTTTTTAGTCCCAGAGCAGCGATGGCCTGCAAACGCCTGCTAGTTTCATGTTTTCTGCCCTGCTGTTTCCTTTTATCTCGCTGATCTGTCGCTCCCATATTCCAGGATCTGTCTGACCACAGAGACATGGCCAAACAACCGGCCAGCGCTCCCACCGGCTACATCCCTGCGCAGCAGTCCGACGGAGCCGCGGGACTTATGGGAAACAAACCGGACAACACGGCAGCGTGCCCGCCGCCCGCCCCTCGCCATCACCCGGCGCCTCAGCCGCCGCCTCCTTGTAACGAGCGCAACACTTTTTGTCCCGCGGAAAATAAACCGGGGGAACCGGACAGCAATAAAGAATACGGGACGTTTAAAAACACCCCGCCGGCCGTCCCCGGATCCGTTGCCGTTAATTCGGCCTTGAGGAAGGATTCCGTCGGTTCGGCCCGTGGGGGGTCCGCCCAGTACGGCGACCCGCTCCGGGCCACCGCTGAGCAGAACAACACCGCAGGCAACTGGACGTCTATGAGCCAGACCACCATCATACTGGGAACAGATGGGAACACGTCTGTTCAGCCTGGAACCGTGGCGGGGGTAAGTCAGCTAAATGAACCGTTACCTTAACGGAAGGCGGCCGCTGTGGAGGCAGGTGCGGTGTGGATGTGTTTCCGCTCGTGGCTGATCGGAGAGCTGACTGGATTAACCTGCTGCCTCCAAACAGGGGGGGCAGTACCACACAGACCTTTAGTAATATCTCTGCTGTGAATAACAATCTGTGGAACTCTAAAAAAAAATAAAAAATAAAAATGTGGTAACTACCCCAGGCATTGATTTGTGACGGACGTGTTAAGCTGTTCATTTGTAGCCCGAGAACTTCGGAGCTGAATCGGGGGATGCTTTAAAAGTGGATCTTAAGAGGGAGCCGTCATTGTGAGGACAGACCTTGGGTTCGTTGTCGGGATGCTTGAACAGTATTGTCTGATACACCATAGTTCGTGGTCTTTATTTAGTTATTTTTCTTTCATACACCGGTTAGGGAAAGCCTGTATTGGGAGTGAGAGTGGTTCATTCAGCGTATGCAAAGATTGTAAGCGCGCGGAACGCCCACAGGTGTAACAGACTATGGTGAACCTCTTCGCCGTGATACCGGGTTGAATCACGCATGTGTTGTAATTTGGGTGGGCCCTGAGCTATTTGCTGTCCTTGCTTTGCGCAGCGTCTGTTCTGATGCTCTGCAGCAGTCTGCGGTGTCTGATCAAAACTTTAAAAACCGCTTATGTCAGCTAAACATGAGGAAAACAAAGCGCGCACACTGGGCTGATTTATTTATTCATGATTAGATCCCCCCTTTAGACATAAACCTATGGCTATTTCCGGTGTTTTTACTTTTCTTATTATTTTAGTTACAATTTTAAACTTGATTTGTGCTTGGTGGTGATAACATGGTCAATGAAAAAAAGAGAACTGAATCATACTCTCGCGGTATTCTCGGTGTTCCCTGCCCACACTTGGTATGGCCCAAAAGCCCAGGTGTTATCCGGCTGATAGACAGCGCTGTATTACAGGAGACTGCGGATTGTTTCCAATCCTCAGGAGGGCATCCCCCACCACCCCTACCCTTTCACACGCTCACACTTACAGAAGCAGACACACAGACACATTCCCATGCAGCGCTATGTTTGTGAATCGGAATCTATCTGAATTTCAACACAGTCCATTTTCTGAATCTGATAAATGAGATTCTGCTGTGTAGTAGTAAAAAAAAAAAAAAGTTATCCTGAATTTTCCTGAATCGATCTTCAGGAAATGTTTTTAATCTCCGTATGACATTCCACGAAGATTTCCAGCGGTTTGGTGGAGGTAACGGCCCTTAAGCGTAGCAGAGTAGGAGACGAGTTACGTGTGTAAGCTTTGAGAGCCGCTATGGAATTCTGATTGTCGTGTGTAAAATGGAACAAAATTAAAATATAACGAACACAGTGAACAAAATGTAGGTGGCCCCAAAAAACGTGTTTAGGATCGGATTCGTCAACATTTTGTAAGTAAAATGTTCCAGATTTTCAGTCAGTATGATGAATGTGGAAAAAACGCGCTTTGATCTGTGAGCATGTAATATTATTGTCTGTAAAGGACAATTTCCCCCAGAATGATGAGTTACTCTTTTTAATTATGTATTTATAATTTGTTTTTAAACTAGAGAATGCGTTTTTGTTGATGGGAGATGAGTTAGCCTGAGTGCTTCCTCTTGTAGTTACACTTAGCTCTTTTAAAAAAATGATTATTATTACTTTTTAAAAACATTTTAGAGACTCAGTCAGTGTTTTCCCCCTCAGGTTAACGAAGATGATGACGAAGGGGGAGATGAGAATAAGGCCAGAGGAAACTGGTCTAATAAACTGGATTTTATTCTGTCCATGGTTGGCTATGCAGTGGGACTGGGAAACGTGTGGAGGTTTCCTTATCTTGCCTTCCAAAACGGGGGAGGTAAGACTTTATGTGTGTGTGTGTTTTAAATAATAAAATAAATAAAATTTTAGTCAGGGCCGGAATTAGCCCCATTCATTCCTTTATCCTGTTAGGCCTGTAAGCATGCAAATGCTAATAGGCTATGTTAAAAATGAATAAAGAAATAGGTTATAGTGTTGGGATTTCCTCTGCTGGTGCGCAAATATAATGTGCTTACATCGCCAAGCAAAATCGGCTCTCATTAGTTTAACTCGCATTCTTGTCCTTGTCATAACTGCTTTATATAGTAGTTATTATCAAATAACCTTAAATTTGGCAGAAGTCATTAAAAGCTGCCGTATGTCTTTCCCCATATGCCGAATGTTTTTTAAGAGGCAGCCAAGTACACACTTCACGTTTGATGATTTTCACTTTATTTCATAGTTAGGTTGAGACTTTGGTGATTCTGAAACTCGACTCTGCAGCCTGGTCTTTAATTCCCCGCAGGAGCTTTTTTGATCCCCTACCTGACCATGCTGGGCATCGCTGGGATCCCAATCTTTTTGTTGGAGGTTTCCCTCGGCCAGTTTGCCAGCCAAGGGCCAGTGTCAGTGTGGAAATGCATCCCCGCTCTGCAAGGTAAACTGGCCCATCTCCTCATCTTTAAGAAATATAATTTTAAAAAAAAGAAATAAACATATAAAACCCAAATGAAAAATAAATATATTTTATAATCACGAGTTCTCCACTTTCCTTAAGAGTAATTTATCTATTTCGTCTCATTTATTTATTTTAGGTTGCGGGATTGCCATGTTGATAATATCTGTCTTGATAGCCATATACTATAATATTATAATGTGCTGGACACTGTACTACCTGTTCGCTTCGTTGAAGGGCTCACTGCCATGGGCTAACTGTAGGAATGAGTGGAACACGGTGGAATGTAAGGACAAAGACATGCTGCTGTTAGGTAAGACACACACCTTCACACACACATACACACACACTAGAAAAGCACCCCACTCTCCACAATACGCAATGCGTCATGCCTCCCTCAGCTAAGGTGTCCTGCAGTATAATGAATCCTGACCTGTGATCTCTGCGGTGTTTCACTCTGAAAAATACTTTAACTTAAGAGCACCCAGTTTGTTTTCTATGTGATCCAGTTGGATTGTTAGAGGCCAGTAAAGTAGGGGATGAGGGCCCCAGGGAGATACAATCCCACCCGAAACACGCTATATTTATATCTTCGATTATTCTTTTGTGTGATCCTGTCAGATTAAAGCTTTGGTTCATGTTTTAAAGCTGCAGCATGGAGCAGAAGCAGCCTGTTAGTGGTCTGATACTGAATTAAACTGTGGATAAAATTATGTTTTGGCAGAGAAAACATAAAAGCGGAGAATCGAAGGCGTCTTGGCGTCGATTTGCATCGAATAAAAGTCGAAATAGGCTTCACTTTGTTTAATATTTGCCTTTAGCGATTCTGTGAATTCAGCACAAAAACTGCTTGCTTGACAAATTTACTGTACAGGCTGAGCTGCTGCAGTGCTGCAGTGAGCCCGAGACTGACCCCTGCTGGATGAAACGGGAAGGCCTATTTGGCTCTGCATGTCTGCGCGTCTCTTTTGTCTTTTGAATCATGAAGCAGACAAGGGGGAGCAAAAACATTGAAAGTATGAATAAAATCCCGGAAGTCAAGTGAACTATGTAGCCTGACGTATGTTAATGTTTTTACATATATGATTTTATTGTGTGGGTGAGCGAGGTTTGAACAGGTTTGCAATGCAGTGCACAAGCTCTGCAAAAATAATCTGTTATATGCATACTTTAATGTTTCCCTTTTATGCCAAAGAGATGTGGATATATTAAAATATGTATATGCAGTAATATTACACTACAATGTAATTTTTAAAGCTATATTTGTGGCCTAGGCTCATAAAGGATTCATGTCATGGCATGTTGTCCACTAAATGTATTCACCCCCCCCTCCAAAAAACAAACAAACAACAACAAAAAAACCCCAGTTGCACAAGTGTGCAAAGCACGATTAAAAAAAACGTCCCGAATCATTAAGGCCCGGCTAATATAAGCTTGAAATGACTGAAAATAGAGTAATATAAAAAGCTTAAACCTACTTCTGTCTTCCTTGTTTGCATGAAAAAAAATGTAAATAGTGAGAACAGGGCTCAGAAACATTTATTTAATCATATCCAGCAGTGCAGGATTTTAACAAATACAAGTGGAAGAAGTTTCCAGTGAGGCTCTACACTGTATCCATCTGGCCTTTTCCTCCCACTTCTTACTCACATCCATCTCTTCACCCCAATTCAGTGTGTGAACCTGAGCGGGCAGTAAGTTGTGTCCCACAGCATCTCTGCCAGTCTCTCCAAGCTGACGTGTATTGATTTCTGATTGGAACAGACTCATGCATCCTGCGGGACAGAAACATCACGTCCATCAAGAACTCCACTTTCTGTACGTTGGCAAACACAGCGGGAAACCTGACAAAGCTCCTAAACATGAGTATGGACGGAAACAAGACATATGTCAGCCCCAGTGAGGAATACTTCAAGTGAGTGAATCCTCTGGCCAAAATAAAATGTCGTTTTCAATTCCTGAAAAAAACAAAAAGATCTATACATTTTTAGCCAGATTTTTTTATTTTTATTTTTATGACTGGATGAAAGACAGAATTTGATATTTTTTAAAACTATTCTCTGCAGTTCTCAAGCCATCAAAAAAAGTGATCATTTTGCTTCAGTAAAAAGTTTATGGACACTTAGATAAGGTTTATTCCTAATAATTATAGTTTTATGTCTTCTTGTTTTATATTTTCCATTTCTTTTTAATGTGACAACACACAAGTACATGTCCAGATAGTTGCCTGAAGCCACAAATTAATCTTTTAATTTCATAGAGAGATTTGTGTCAAAAGTTGGGCGAAAAAAAAAAAATCTTACATAAATCTTACATCTCTGACATGTTTGGGACTCTGTAATGTAGATAAATGACTCGACAAAATGAAAAAAACCAAAACAGTGTCAGCATGAACATTTGATCTGTATTGTTTTTTGTTTTTTAGATTTAACCTTTCTGTTTGAATAACACCTGCAGATACAACGTGCTGCACATTTCCAAAGGGATTGAATATCCAGGAGACATCCGCTGGCCTCTGGCCGGCTGTCTCTTCCTGGCCTGGCTCATTGTCTACGCCTCTTTAGCCAAAGGAATCAAGTCATCGGGAAAGGTAACAAACTAAAAACAAAACTAAAACCTACCTCCCGATGTCTTTCTGCTTGATGTTTGAAGCTCAGAAGACATGCTGCTATTAGTTTTCCTTTAACAGATTGCGTTCCCTTTAATGATAATATCGCCACCTAGTGATGAAGTATGTGACATACAACCTTTCATGAGGAAAAACTGTCATTTCCAAAAATTTAAAAATAACGCAGATCTGAGTTCATTTCCAAGAAAATATTTCATATGCAAATACCCAGAGTCTAGATAAACGCAAAACAAGTGCATTATATTCTGATTAATAAATTATCCACTTCACAACAATTCTTTTAAACTCCGTGTTCGAGTTTTTTTCTCTTAAGAAATACTTGAATGTTACTTAAAATAACTGAAAACAATTTCCTTAGTTTCAAGACAGCAAAAGAAGGAAAAATAAATACATAAATATATAATTTATAAATATATAAAATGCTGTTCAAGCCCAGGTGATTGTTAGAGCTGCTTTAAAAAAGACAGTCTCATGGTGTCAGACCAAAACAACACCCGGAAACTGAATAAAATTGCGATTGTTGTATTGTGGTGCCCTCTGGTGGACATAGAGATGAGCTGCAGCGCACATAAGCCAGTCACTGTGGAGTGGAGCTTCAGGCCTGTGTCAGTGGTTTTTCTGTAATAATTGTAAACTTGGGATTTTTTTAGTGTACAAATTCCTGTTTGCACCGCAATCTGGATCAAAAGTGATCCTAATATAATCCTAATATATATGTTAATGTAGTGTTTTTGTGACAAGAAACAGCTAACTCTTGTTAGCTGTATCTTTTTTTGTCACAAAAACAAAAAAAGATAAGGAAAATAAATAGTAGTAATAAATTTAACTTAATTAACTTAACAGAAACTTCTATATAGTCTTCTTTAAAAAACCGATTTGTGTATGTAAATATAGAAAAAAGGAAGAAGAAGTTCTTTACAGTGGAAAAGAAAAACTAAACGTTTTAAAGTCCACACACAAAGAGAGGGCTATAAATGATCTTTCAAAGTTTACTGACTTTGACCGTTTTATCTTTGCATGTGTGTGTGTGCTGATGTTTCTCATTTCTTTTCTTTTCTCATTAGGTGGTGTATTTCACTGCCACGTTCCCTTACGTGGTGCTCGTCATCCTCCTGATCAGAGGAGTGACCCTCCCCGGTGCGGCTGACGGCATCCTCTACTTTATCACACCAAAATGGGAGAAACTAAATGATGCAAAGGTAACCAGCATTTCCTTGCTGAATTCTACAAACACTGAAGTACAGACAGAAAAGAGGCCTTCCAGTTCTTGCCCTTCTCCTGCAGCTGCTCCTCTCTCCCTCAGGTGTGGAAAGATGCTGCCACTCAGATCTTCTTCTCCCTGTCGGCTGCTTGGGGCGGCCTCATCACGCTCTCTTCTTACAATAAGTTCCACAATAACTGCTACAGGTAAACACACAAAAGGTAAACTATGCTTCTGGCAGACACACTCCACCTGTCACCACAGATGCATGACGCTATGTCTGAATGTGTCTGAATGTCTGGTAGGATGAAATGTCAGTAATAAATGTGACTTTTTGCAGCAAGCTGTTTCTTTCATTTTCTCTCAATTTGTTCTTCCTGTGCTTTGTTTCATTGTTGAAGAAATCCACAGCATTTGAAGCCAAAAAATGCAAAAGCCTAAATGCGTGAAATATACATATATTTTTTTACTTCATGCAGCCGCAATACCTGCACATTAACTGAATATACACATGGTTCATTACTTTAAATGAAAGCTTAATATAAGTATCCACCAGATACTTATATTAAGCACTATACTGCAGAAGTTTGACTTATTATTAAAAGCTTTTCAAATCATTACTCTGTGGCAAGGTTGGCAAACATTTAATAAACAAAAAATCCAATTTGACTCGATGGTAATGAGATTTTCATGTTCCAGTGATCATTTTAATTCAAATGAATTTAGGCAATGCTTCAAAATAACCGCCCAAATAAGTGCCAAGAGACGTTGCAAGATGGCTTCCTCATCCCGAGACCTGGTTCTAGAAGGACTTTGGCACCACTGGACAGTTTTCACATTCATATTTCTATGTTTTAAATACTTAAAAACTCTTGAAGTCACAACAAATATATTTGCTCACTTTGTGTTTCTCCTTTCTCTTCTTGTTTTCCTTTTCATTGCAGGGACACTATCATAGTGACATGCACAAACAGCGCCACCAGTATATTTGCTGGGTTTGTCATCTTCTCTGTCATTGGTTTTATGGCACACGAGTTAAAGGTGCCAATAGAGAAGGTGGCTGATGAAGGTAAGGTCCCAAACTGTCCGGCAGTAGCATGAGGTCAGCACCGCTTTTATAGACACTCGAGACAGTGTCTATGTATTCCTATTGAAATACTATACATGTAGTATATATTTAGATGTTTGTCTCTCTCTGTGTGTGTGTGTGTTAGGTCCAGGTATAGCTTTCGTGGTGTATCCAGAGGCTCTGACCAGACTTCCCCTGTCTCCTTTCTGGGCAATCATCTTTTTCCTCATGCTCCTGACCCTTGGCCTGGATACTATGGTAACCTTTACGTCCTCTTAATACTAATGAAAAAAAAATAAATCAAGTTCCAAGTTTAAATATGAGCTATGGCATTTGGAAGTTATAGCTGGAAACAGGCAAACAATTTGCTCATAAAATGACTTTCAAGTAACTCTATTTGAACTTACATGTTAAAGAACATGAAACAGCACTTTTAGTCTTTGCTCTAATCCTGGAGTGAAATCCTGCACAAGCTCTCCATCTGCTAAAGATGATGTCAGTCTTCTTACCCGCAAGACATGTAAACAACGTTCCTGAGTTTTCTGGGTTTTTTTAGCCAGTTGGTGGCAGAAGAACTCCACACTATTTATGAAACCAGAGCATCATCACCCTCTTGTCCACCACAGTGTTTGCGTAGTGGATGAGATGATCTTGTTCTTGTGCTTGAGAGAAACATCTCCTCTCACCTCATCTCTCAGTGTGTTCGTCTTTGATTGTCTTCCTCGCCCTGTTTCCTCACATCTTAGTGCTTCCCACCTGAGATGGAGGCAAGAAGGAGAAATGAGGAGAAAAGGCTCGAGGGCAACACGTATTTAAGAAAAAGTGAAACTCTCCCTTCTGAGCAAGAATACAAGAATGTTCAAATATTAGTTTTTTTTTTATTACAAGCACAAACGAGGAGCACAAAATGTGATTTTCTTTAATAACGAATATAACATATAAATCCAAAAGGAATATTTATTAGTCTCTTCCTGCCATTGCTTGTATTGTCCAGTTGTGTGTCACTTAAAACATAAAACAAAAAAATGAAAAAATGAGCTGATAATGGCTAAAAAGCTCTGTGAAGTGCAGAGTTGGGGATAATTGTAAACATTTTCAAGCAATAATTAATATAAAAAATATTAATAAAAAGCGCAGTGAGGGGAGGTTGTTTTGTTCAAGGGTTAAGATTAGGGAAACCAATCTCGACCTTGATGCCAGTGTTCATTTTTAATGTGTAATGTGTTTGTAAACGAGGTGTCGTGAGATGTTGGTCTGTCAGGTAAATGATCTGTTTCTTCTGTGGCAGGTATTCAGGCCCACTTTGTTTTAATTTTGCCTAAGATCTCAAAGTTTGTGACAGTCAGAAACACGAGTCTCTTGACTTTTGTTTGCTCCGAGGTTAACACTCGGGTTTGGTAGCTGATGTATAAACACTGCACACTGCACACATTGACCCAATTAACATAATTACAGATGCACAGCACCTGCTGTGACTGATTTCACCTGAAGTGCCTGAGCTCTCCAGGTACTTGAACAGAGGGGAGTCTGTGTGATTGGAGTGAGTGAAACTAGGTTGACCTTAAAGTCTTGGAGCAACATCAGGAAGTAAATACAACAATCAAATGTGATATGTGAAGACAGCGCTTTACACTGTGGGTGATAAGAATTCATTTTGTTAACCATTCCATCACAGAAATGATGGAAAGATCAATCGTAATATTAATAAAACCACTCCAGCTGCAGTTTGAGCATATGGAGTGTGGAGAATGCCAACAATAACTGCACAGATGTGTAATTTAAGATATAATTAATTTTCAGGAAGCTGTTCTACACTAAAAATGTTTGTCCAAAATTCTCAGTGGAATTTTGTTCTATAATGATGATGGAAACATTACATTTAATGGAAGCTGGTCCAATAATACTGAATTGATTAGTATACTTTCAGTTCATACCAAGCTTATTTTCCTTAATGATTAATTAAGTGTGTAAATAAACTGTTGTTTTTATATTTTTCATTTGCATTTTACTCAAAATGCAGTACATCACTTTTGGACCCCTTTTCCCTTCAAAACTGCTTTAATTTTTCATGAATTCAACAAGTTGCTGGAAACATTTCTCAGAGATTTTAACATGACAGCTTCATTCAGCACCAGCATCACTAGGTTTGAACTTCCGCAGGTTGTTTTGAACATGTCTAAATTCTCTCAGTTGTTGCCACATGATTGGATGGTTAGATTTTTGTGTCAAAAAGCAGTAGCTTACAAAGTGGCCTGTGCCTTTACATTTTAAAAAGGATTGACAGTAAACAAAAACTACATATCTGTCTATGATATTGATCTATTGTAACATTTACTTACTTTAGATATCATTTACAATTTGTATTTGGAAATTGTTTTAATTCTTCTAATGTCCTAACAATAATTCCACTAGCAGATCCATAAATGTAAAGTGAAAGACAAGTATACTGAAAAATTTCAAACTGACAGATTATATTATTGCTCTATGTCAGCACTATGTTTTCCTAAAATAACCCAAAACAGGGTGAATGCAGAGCTAATCATTTTCATTTGGACCCACTAGCCATGATATCGGTTACTGCGCTGAGTTATTCCTCATGCAGCTTCAGCGAACAAACACTTTTCGTCTTCGGGATGTTTTTATAAAGTCCAGAGCACCTCCTGCCATGATCCTGGGTAAACAGTTCCTGATAAAACACAAACTCCTTCAAGTGCATTGTGATGCTCCTGAGCTGAGCAGAGGAGCAGAGGGCACAGCAGTGCATTAAGACACAAGTAAACAGTAACAGTAAATGATGATGTTACTTTGCCTTGGCAGCAGCAGCACAGAGGCGAGGGCTTGTGGTTTTGTCGTGGAACGCAGCTCAGCAGTAATAGGCTTGGGATGTTGACGGGAAATTAGTTTTGGGAGCTCAGGAGGAGAAGGAAGAAGTGGGGAAGTGACAGATAGCTTGGTGGCAGTGTCATTTCTACAATATACTTATGCATACGCACACACTATACAACCCTCTCTCAATTTTCATGTTTATGTATTCATCCGCTGCTGTCCTCTGGGTTCCAAGTCCCTTTTACCATCATGTTACATTTGCAATTCTCTAGACAGGCTCATCCTATCAAAGTCTTTCCATTGTAAACTAAATCCTTCATACTTATTTGTTTTCAGAAGTTCTTCTGCTCAGGGTTAGAATAATGTTCTTTATTTGTTTGCGAAATAAATGAAATTATGTGTTTATTGGATGAACCGAAGACAAATGCTGGATGCTAAAGTTATGACAGCAGCGGCTGCTTGGATTCAGATGAGGTAAACTTGCTGACTAGAGGCTTTTTATTTAGTGGAATTGCTGCTACGCCCTGGCCTGGGTGGACAATTGTTAGTGATTCTGCAGTGGAGCCAACAGGATTACTGTAAGCTGTTGCCAAAAGTATTAATATTAAATAGGAATCATAAAGAGTTGGAGATTGTTTTCAGTAAATGCAATGTTTGAACAGCGTGTTTATTAAACATCTGCCATGGTTAAACACATTTCCTCCCTAGTTCTCTTTAATATTTCCCCCATCTCATCTCCATCCCAGTTTGCCACCATCGAGACCATAGTCACCTCCGTGTCAGATGAGTTCCCCAAATACCTAAGGAAACACAAGCCGGTCTTCACCCTGGTCTGCTGCGTCTCTTTCTTCATCCTGGGATTTCCCATGATCACAGAGGTATGTGCTCTGCTGCACTCTGGGTTCACAGCTGATATGGCAGCACTTGGATACTTGAGCATTCTCCTTGCACCCTCTGACTCTGTCTTTGAATACAATGCCAATTTTTCTGCATGTCAAGCAAAGTTCTGGCCTTCAGATGTCAGGTGCAATGATTGGAACAGTAGGCTGATTCTTATTAAAATTCCCCCAAGACAGACCCAGAGGGCAAAATCCAACCTAAAGTAAAATTGTCATTCCTTATTATTCAGTAGGAGCTGGTGTGAAAGTTGTGACCGTGGACAAGTCCAAGTGTCGGGTGACAGGAGGGATGACATTGTAGGATGAAGACTGAATAGATTTTGTAATATTTTCTCTCTCTGTGTGTGTGTGTGTGTGTGTGTTTGTTACAGAGTGGGATGTACATGCTCCAGTTGGTGGACACGTTTGCAGCCTCATATTCTTTGGTCATCATTGCTATCTTTGAGCTGGTGGGGATTTCATACCTCTATGGTAAGTACACAAGCTGCCAGGAAAGCTCACTCTAAGGCCACTCTAGGTTCAGCATGTGAAGTCACAGCTGTGATTTTTTCTTTCCACAGACAGTACCTTTAATCTGCATTCTCTTTAATGGCCAGTAGGGGGCGGCTGCTCTGGTTGCAAATGTGGACAGATAAGATCATAAGGACAGATTACACTTGATCTAGTGAATGCTTCTCTGATGATTTCATGGCCTTTTGGGCAAACTTGCCTTACGTTTGCCAAGTTGTTATTTTATAAGTCTGTTGGTATTTCAGTCAAACCAATAGGTGACATACCTATGCCCACTTTTTTTTTTCATCTGTATTTCTTACATAAAAAGCCAGTGCCAGCTTGATTGTGGGTTCAGAGAGGCATATATATATATATATATATATATATATATATCAATGATAGAGGTAGCAAGACAGGGTCTTGCGTTTGTGTGTGTGTGTGTGTGGGCGGGGCAATAATGCCTCCCTGAACCCTAGCTGTGGAATATTTTGTACAAAAAAAGGACTTTCTTCAAGTAGTAAGTGTGTGTTGTTGTCCTGTCCCTCCATTATCAGTTTGTGAAGTCTTCAAGGCAAGTTTTATTGCTATCATCAATTAATATAAATGCAAGAATACCTTTCTCTTCTGAAAATCTAGATATCTGATATTGTGTGTGTAATTTCTTTGCTTTGACTTTGCTTCTGTGACACTTTTCCACAGACAGCAGGGCCGAACTGTATAATCAGCCAAGAGACCCTAAAATACTACTGTCAGTGCAGGGTGCAGCAGAGAATGTTGGTGGTTTTTGAGACATTTCTATTCCTGAACTTAAAACCCTTTGTCATAGTAAAACAGATAAAATCAAAATATCTTCAGGCTGTAGCAGTTTTAACAAGAAAAAAAATCAAACTGAAAAGAACAGCATAGTTAAAGTAACGGGTTTCTGCATCTCACTCATGTGTATGTGCAAAAGGGGACGATCGTCCAACGCTCCTTCATGCTGGAAACTAATTCTCACTTGTTAATCCTGCGGTGACCACTAGGAGTCTCTGTTGTAATGCACAAGTCTCTCTCACACACACAGGCAGAGAGCTCAGGTGTGTATCAGAAGGCTGTTACCAAGAAGGGAAGCTCGCCTCTAGTTTGTCAGAGCATCAGTGCAGGTGACATATTGAAATGATTGTGTGACTCTGCCACTTCATGTCACTCACAGTTATCCGTCAATAAAGGCAGAGGAATGAAGCCATCTGCTCACTCACTTTTTCCAGGGACCACAGAAACGCATTCACATGTGCTCATAAGGACAGATTGAATTTACCGATCATTTTTTTTAAAGGGACGTTATTAAACCCAGGTCACACTCCATGCCTTCTCTCTGGAAACCTCTCCCATTTCTCTTCTTTTATTTCTTCTCTTTTTTCTTCTTCCTTTGCAGGCCTACAGAGGTTTTGTGAGGACATTGAAATGATGATTGGTTTCCAGCCAAACCGATTCTGGAGACTGTGCTGGGCCTTTGTGACTCCAACCATTCTGACGGTATGTTTGTTTTTGCTCATCTCATTCTCTGGCATGCGCATACGCACACACTCACTCACACACACACACACGCACACAGACACTCGTACACATGGGCTCATATGAACATGTGCAGCCCAAAATGCCTCTATTTTCACCATCTTCTTTCAAGTTCATTGATTTGCAATCATAAAGGAACAGAGGAGAAATTGCTCCTGTACTCAGAAATCAAAAAAATTATTTCCTCCTTCACATTCCCGTCATGTCACAGGTTCTCACGTTGATTGTGATTTCAAAACTGAAGCCTGCCAAATTCCAAATGTGTCAGCGTTTGATCTGCACTGAACATTTACATGATCAGTAGAGATTATACACATATCTCCAAAGAAACCTGTCTCTGTAAAGCTGAGAGTCTTTAAGTAGAATGCCATGTAGTCGAAGTTCACTACAAAGGCACGTAAGAGCTGGACACTGGCAGTCGTAATGGAAACCACTGTACCTCCAAAGCAGAGGCGACGATGACAAATGGAGCAGCAGTCGAGGTGGCTGGTCATCTTGCTGCTCTCTCTCTCTCTCTCTCTCTCTCAAGAGAGATCACATTTCCTCTGGGAGCTCATTGATGCACAGCCTCCGGCTAACCTAGTTCTGTCTGCCATCTTTTCTCTGTTTGTATTCCTTTTGGTCTTCTTATTCTAATCCTTTCAAACCAAATTCACTTTTTTATGCTTTTTCCACCACCCACCTCCCCACCCCCCGACCCACCCCCGCCTTTCCTGTTTTTGTACTGCATATAATAAAACTAAAGGTCTAATTTTCTCATTGATATAGAACAGCAGACAGTTTTAGCTTTGGACCCTGAGGTCAGTGCAGTTAAGCTACTACACAGTCCATACCAGTCAGTGCTGACAATCACTGCACACTTGAGCAGCATCAGGTAACAGCAGTTGAAATACTATGCTGTGACATTTCACCTAACAAATGTTTCTCGGATTTCCGGGCGTGTGCAGGGCATCCTGGGGCTGAGTCTGTACCAGTGGAAGGTGATGACATATGAGGACTACACCTACCCCACCTGGTCCATGGTTCTGGGCTGGCTCATGGTCATCTGCTCTGTAATCTGGATCCCCATCATGTTCGTCATTAAGATGCACCTGGCCCCCGGCACCATCATCGAGGTAATAATTGTGATAAAACTGTCACGTAATGTTTTGGGTTTGTCTGCTACGCACACACTGTCCCACATGCATCTTTGTCTCTTTCTCTTTCTCTCTTACGCACACACGCATGCATACACACACACACACACACACACACACACACACACACACACACACACACACACTGTCGAGGAAATCAATAGTCTCATCCTTCGCTCATTAGCAGGGAGAGGAAGGCTGCAGGCTGAGTATTAATTTGAACATTTTTTCTGGGAGTCTTGTGGGTCCCTTTAAAATGCTTTGATTAATGGATGATGATGACGACGAACAGGCCTTTCTGGTCTAACATCTTTGTACGCTCTGCATCTCTGACAGCAGCCTCTATCACACACCTCTAATGCTACATTTGATTTTCTTTGCTTTGATGGTCATAATTAACACGTAATCATCACACTGTCAAATCATTTTTCACCTCGAAATTCTGACAAAGTCAAAAAGTTTGCTTGAAATTTTTGCAAATTTATTACAAATCAAACAAAAATGGAACACATACACAAATCTTCACAGCCTTTGCCATGATACTCAAAATTGAGCTTGGGTGCATCCTGTTTCCACTGCTGATCTTTCAGATGTTTCTGCAACTTAACTGAAGTCCAGCTGTGGTGATTCAGTTGATTGGACATGATTTGGAAAGGTACACACCTGTCCACATGTGGTTCTTGGTCCCATCCCATGAACTGAGGCGAAGGCTCATTTTCCAAAATAATAGTGAACCCCAACACGCAGTCAAGATAACAAAAGAGTGGCTTCAGGACCACTCTGTGAATGGTGGTTGAATGAACACCTCTTGAGAGATCAGAAAATGGCTGTGCACCGATGCTCCTCCATCCAACCAGGTTCTGCAAAGAAGAAGAAGAAGAACTGCCCAAAAAATATGTGTGCAAAGCTTTTAGAATTATACTCAAAAAGATTTGAGGCTGTAATTCCTGCCGAAGCTGCATCAACAAAGTATTGAGCAAAGGCTGTGAATATATATGGACATGTTAAATGTGCAAGAAGTAGCTTTAACAATGTGTTAAAAATCAGGGCAAAAGCCAAAACAAATGTCATTTAACAAGAGTCCAGCATTTGTTAAAGGGAGCAGTTCATGTATTATCGCCACCTGTAAGTGCTCCATGTTTCCTCTTGTCATGCAGCGCCTGAAGTTGGTCTGCTCCCCTCAGCCTGACTGGGGTCCTTTCCTGATGAAGCACCGTGGAGAACGCTACCAGAACATGATCGACCCACTGGGAACCAGCTCCCTGGGCCTCAAGCTGCCCCCCAAGGACTTCCAGCTTGGTTCTTACCAGTAGCAGCCATCCTAACAGCACCACATCCACCACTTCCAAGCCCTGTAGGAGGCATTGGTGGGTGGCAGGAATCGTCTCCATCCCCACGTCTTCTCCCTTCTCCCTTCTCTCTCTCTCCTGCTCTGTACTTAAGCCTTCTTTGCTTCTTGTCTTCTTTGCTTTATTGTGGATGTGGAAACAAGTTCCTTCTCCCCTCCCTTTTATGTCTGCATCATTTCCTTTCTTCTCTCAGGGAGGAGTAGCTGCCCAAGTGGAGTCTACTCTTCCACTGCTGCTTTGTACACTCTTAATGGGCTACCATTGCCTCCCACACATGACCGCTGATTACTCCAGAACCCTTCCCAGGGATCTTTATTCCAAGAGAAAAATTGTGTCATAAAATGACACAGCTCAGACTGCACTTGCAATATTAGACTCACCCTAGTTGCTCCCTATGGAGTTGTGTGTATTTCTCTGTGTGTGCGCGTGAGTGTGAGTGTACGTGCGTGCCATCAAATTCGTGTGTACAGATAATGAATCATCTCGGTGCAAGCAGACACAGGAAAACAAAAAGAAAATTGAGCGACAGAGGAAAAAAACCCCCCCAAAACAAAAAACAGCACAACGAGCTCAGTGGGGATCTTTGTTTGGTTCCATCTGTGTACAAAATTCCATCGGCAATACAAATAATATCAACTGCCTGGAAAGAAAAATACCCCCCCCCCCACAATATGCTCTGTTATCACATTTTGTTCCTATCCAGCAGTATATATGTATATTCATATGAGCTTCCACTCAGTCGCTATTGCTTTGTCAAAAATAGATTATAAGATCTGCAATTTGTGCCTCCTACATCCCGGTAGAATAGCGAACGCATTCTGATTACTACTTTCCGTAGATACACTTTGGCCTTGGATGACTCTGCAGTATGGTACAAACTTGGGTTTATTTTTCTTTCTGAACCCGAGGGACCATTTGTGATACCCTATGTCTTTGTCTATTTATTAAGTTGTATTCCTGCTGTATTGTCCTAGAATTTAAAGTAGCACATTCCTAATGTAGGAGTAGTCTAGCCTTCTTCTAGAAGGTGATAACGTGGCCATTTAACCTTCTTAGGTCTCAAAACCTAGTAGTCGCTATTTGTGCATATATTTTAGATGTGCATTTGTGAAAGTGCTAAGCCATCTGCCGAAACCTTCTTTCCAATAAACATCGCATCAGTAGAGTAACAGTGTAAAATATATATATTTAGATGTACATATATATATATATATATATATATATATATGTATATATATATATAACCTCCAGCAGTGATAGAGGTAGCAAGACAGGGACTCGCGTTTGTGTGTGTGTGTGTGCGTGTGTGTGCGTGTGTGTGGGAGGGGCAATAATGCCTCTCTGAACCCTAGTTGTGGAATATTTTGTACAAAGAAAAGGACTTTCTTTAAGTAGTAATTGTGTGTTGTTGTCCTGTCCTCACAAAATTAGGAACTGCTGCTATAAGTGAGCAGATGAAGATTAGAAAATGGCCTCCTTCTATCCTGGAAGTGTACTTTGTCTCTTGTTGTTTGTGGTAGAGCTCTTGAGACCTCTTTGTCATTTCAGACGTATGCCTCGCTTCTACGTGTGTCCTCATGAAAACAGGGTCTCAGGTATACTTGATCCCTTCAGACTACTCTGGTAGTTGTGGGAACAGTAGCAGCCAGTGCACAGAAAACAGCAGAGCCACCCCAGTGCTTAATTATAATGGGAACGGTGTGGAAGTGTGTTGCAAAAGGTCAGATAATCTCAATGCAGCACTGCTTTGGTTTTGCTTGCTGTTGCTTCGGTGCACCCCTTCAGTGCAATGATTATAAAAGATACACAAGTGATTTAGCCTGTTTTGACCAACCCTGTGCACTGCTAAAGGAGGGTCATTATGAGTAAAATTAATTAAAAAGAAAGTCACATTTCAAAACTGGAACTTTAATTAGCTCTTGAAACAGTTTTGTTGATCATCAATGCACTGATTAGTTTCATTCTAATACGCAGAAAATTCACAGCTCTCACCAACTTCTACTCACACTGTGATCCTGTAGAATTAGCCATAATGCTGTAATTTAGCACATATTTCCCTTTAACTCATCCTGTTAAGATATCCTCAGCACAAATCAGCCACTGTTTCTGGGGGCGTAAAAGTCATCTCCTTATGTAACGCCACAGCAACTTGAAGAACAGTCCAGTAAAGCTCAGCAGGTGGACAGACGGGCTTTGCAGCCTCTTGAAATGTGACATGACAGGCAGCCAACTTTTACTTTGTGGGCTGCCAACCAATTACCTTCAAAGTAACACCATGTATCCACTCAGAAGCAATTAGTCCTTTCTACAATTTGACCAGTTGGATATGCATTTTCATGCTGACAAAATTCCTAATTGGCTTTACTATGCTTTTAACACTGCAGGTGATGAATTGTGGAGTGGCGTAAGCGTTCTTAATGGAGGCTGCAGGTATAGATTCTATAACAGTAGACAAGAGTTTAAAGGTCTCCTTAACTATTTCTCTAAGCCATGTATTTTCATGAACTTGACATGTAAATAGCACAGATTCTGATCAAAGAGGTTTTATGGTTTGAAAACAAAACGCGATCAATCGATGAGCACAAATACCCTGATGTTAAATAGTGTGCTTGCTAGGCAGTGTTGCTTTTGGTAATATGTAGTGCATTTAGCTCTATTTGTTCCAATGTGATAATAATGTATGTCTGTGTATGCTTGTATGTGTGTGTTTGTCTATATATTAGTTCAAATGAACTTCCACTTACCTGTCAATCAGATGTTTGCATGGTCAGTCTTAAAGTAGATTGCTGAAAGAGGCAGAGGAGATTTACAGGATGTTTGATGCACCTCGTTCTCATTTCTGATGATGTGGGGATCTTGGAGAACAAATTATTAACTCGAGCTGGGTAAAGCAGACTATGAACACTAATCTGCTCCAAAAAAACATTGAACTCTATGGCTTTCATGCAAATTAGAGCAGGGCTGGCCAAATGAGCAGGTTGGCATTTTAAATCATGTTGGATGTAGTAGACCGTTTGCGTATTGCTATAAGACTTGAATGATTAAAGCCTTTTTTGCCCTGAGAGAGATTTTAATGCTTTCACTCCAGGCCTTGTTCTGTGGCCTGTTATGTTCAATTTCTATAGAGATTCTCTGCCTTTATTTTTCAGAAAAAAATAAAAGAATAAATTAGGGTTTAGTTGAAATCACATGGAGCCATAAAGTGTAATGAAGAGCTTGCATGTGCAGTTTGTGTTGCTGTAACTTGATGTCCATGTATAATAATCTTTGTCCTTTTCCTCCCGATAGTATAATACAGTGCATGTTTACTTTAGGGAACTTTATGTTCTACATAAAGAAACAGAAGGTTGCCGTTGTCCTTTTACGTAGGTGAAAGAATAAAAACAACAACAACAGCAACCAAAAAGAACTGCTAATTTGCTTAGCCTGCAAGTCAACTTTGGGCAGTATAAGTAACCAAAGAAAGAGCAATTTATATAAGGGTTGTAGTGAAAACCGAAAGCAATCTTTAAAAGAAAAAAGGAATGTGTCATCTGCGTATAGGAGGTCGAGATACTGCCATTCATATAACATGTAGTGTTCTTTGATGTTTGCCAATATGTTACAAAACATCTTCAGGTAACCATTGGCCTTATAGATGTCCTCTTATGGTAGAATATTATATGTATTTCAGAAATAACATCACACAATAGCTGTCTGTCTCATATGGTACCAGTATTCCTATTGTTATGTCTGTTGTGTCTTTTTGGCACTTTATTGTGTGACCTATGAATGCATAGGTTAAATTTCTAATTACTTGAGTAATGTCATATATTTCTGCGTGTTCTATGTGAGGTACTGCTGCCTATGGATATAGATATGTGCCTCCAAAAGCCCATGACATCAATTTAATTTTAAAATTAAGAGTAGATATACACTATAACAATTATGTTTTAAAATGTGTGTGATGTGTGTAAAACCCCCCAAAACAAAACAAAAATAAAACCAAAAAAAACCAAGAAAGAAAAGAAAATATATATCATATATGTGAAATGTATTTATTTATTTTCAACTTCATCAATCTTTGAGGCTCTACCTCAGATTTTGTATTTATGTATAGAAATGCTATTGGATTATAGTATCTTTGCCAATTATAATATATCGCTATTATATCATGAAATATATACCCTATGAATCAATAAATAAATGTTATTGTTTTCCTTGTTGTCACTGGCTTCTTTTCAGACAGCATACATGCTGAGCTTGCAGAGCTATGAACAATAACAAAAAGGAAATTTGGCTGAAACAGTAAATCCCCTCTGCAAATCAGTCTGTCAGTCTGCTCTTACATTGAGCCACTAAAGTACTGAAGGCCCCATGGGCATGTGAAAATATATCATACTGTTTGCTGTCGACTGATAAATCACAATCAAAGAAGTGGAAGGTATAATGATAATAATTTAAAAGCTCCTGCAAGCATGGCACTCATTGACCTATATTGAATACCCTCAACTGACTGAATGGCCATTATCTGATGTAATCACTTCTATAGGTGTGGTTAATAGGTATCCTCTTGTACCCTACTAGTATTTCAACAGGTGATTCATCTTCCATCCTGCTCATTAATGAACATAAGTATCCCTGATTATATAACAGGCTGCTATTAGTTCAGTAAAACTCTGATTGGTTTTGTGAATGTATATACACAAATTCTCCAGTGGATGTCAAGTGTTCTGACATGTGGCTCATGTTGTGCAAGGGTCATTTTAACCCTGACACATTATCTTTATTCTGAACCCAACCAATTACTGTGGTGCCAAAACTTTATCAAGAAATGGGTCAGTCAAAAGAAAATTTAAAACAGAGGACACATCTTGAACTCGGCTAATTTATAGTGGAAACCCTATACAGTGTAACACTTTCGGCATCAGTGAGTACACAAGGGTCTCCTGGGGTCAAAAATGACCCATGGAAAGTATAATATATGGACTTTGGCTGCTCTTTTAAAGTGGAAACAAGCCATCCATTATTTGTCTTCAGCAACATGACAGGACCACTGTTAAATGAGGCAATAACAGCTTACTGAGTCTGTTAGGGAGTAAATGAGGTTGCCTACGGGTGATACTTGGTGTGATAAAAACTGATAACAGCCATTCACTGGGTCAGGCTGATAACACTCTACAACTTTGATGATACAAATGCTGCTCACTATAGCAGATAATCTGCATATTTCACATCCAACACATTTGCAGTTCCTGTTCAGTTTAACACAACATACTGATTATTATAGTGCATTATTATGTATCACACATACAATTAAGAGGTCCTTAGCAATGTTGAGTAAGACTAGACTACAAGTTAATGCTTGACTGTCTTTGTTTATACATTCATATAGTTTAGTATTACCAAAACTATTATTGACACAAACACTTTATATGTGTGAACAAAATTGATTTAAATTGCATTTCAAAAATATTTTCTTCCAAAAAAATGAAAACCATATTTGATTATGTTTAGCTAAAACTAAAATGAATGCAAACTCGGGGATAGAAGCAGTTTGAAGTGTTTGCTGACCTGCTCATGTTTAGCTGGTAGAATTGTCAGGTTCACCATCAAACTGAACATGCTAACATCTAAGCATGAACTAGGGCTAAATACAAGAAGAGCTGTGAGCACAGCATTTTTTTTTTGCAGGCTTTTTCAAGTATACTATATTGCTAAAATGCTTGCTCCTCTGCCTTTACATGGATATGAACTTGAGTGATATTCTTAGTCCATAGGGTTTAATATAATATCAGGCTGCCCTTTGCAGTTATAACAATTTCAACTCTTCTGGGAAGCCTTTCCACATGGTTTAGGAGTGTGTTTATGGGAATTTTTGGCCATTCTTCCAGAAGAGCATTTGTGAGGTTAGACACTGATGTTGGACGAGAAGGCCAACATCAGTGGTTAGAACAGTCTTTGCGCTAATTCATGACAAAGATGTTCGGTTGGGTTAAGGTCAGGACTCTGTGCAGGCCAATTATTTTCTTCCACACCAAACTTGCTCATCCATGTCTTTATGGACCTTGCTTTATTCACTAGTGGGCAGTCATTATAACAGGAAGGGGCCATCCCCAAACTGTTCCCACAAAGTTGGGAGCATGAAATTATCCAAAATGTCTTGGTATGCTGAAGCAGGAAGAGTTCCTTTTAATTGAACTAAGGGGCCGAGCCCAACTCCTGAAAAACTACCCCACACTATAATTTTCCTCTACCAAATTTTACACTTGGCACAGTGCAGTCAGACAAGTACGGTTCTTCTGGCAACCTCCAAGTCCAGACTCATCCATTGGATTGCCAGATGCAGGAGCGTGATTCATCACTCCCAAGAACACGTCTCCACTGCTCTAGAGTCCAGCGGCGGTGTGCTTTACACCACTGAATCCAATACCTTTAATTGCAGTTGGTAATGTAAGGCTTGGACATGGCAGCTGCTTGGTCATGGATATCCATTCTATGGTCTGTAGCAATTGGCTCTGCTGGAAGTTTAGCATCCACTTAGTCTGCTCTGGCTATGGAAGTGATTGGAACACCTGAATTCAATGATTTAGATGGGTGAGTGAATAATTCTGGAAATATAATGTAAAAACAAACGTAGAGGCAAGATGACCTGATAGATTTTTTTTTTTTTAGCAAAATCATAGGGAAATATAAAGGTGGTACTAACACATCTATTGTAATAACCAGTTTAAATATATTTTACATGCTTCCTTTGATGCTGTACTGCAGCATGAAAAGTCCAGCATCAAGCAGAGAAAAAAAAATCAACATCTGCCTCATTATCTTTAATGTTTTTCTCTTTGAAAGTGCTTTGTTTCAGAAAGTCCCAGCAGTCACTCAGCAGAAGCCAAGAGGGAACTTTTGAATTAAAAAGTAAAGGAAACGAGAGACTTCTGCACAGTCAGTTCAACTGTTTTACTACAGAATGCTTTGATTATTCTGCATGTGAATGTTATCTCTCTTATCTGTTGATATTCTGCACTCTTAATTGATTTTTATGATTTTTCTCCAAAATGTTTAATCATTCTGAGTAATAACTGATAGTATAAACAGAGGATACAGAAGTACAAGTCTGGAATAATTTTGCATTAAAAACCCCACAAAATTAATAACATAAAGTACACACATTTTTCTAAATTGCACAATCTGGCCAGATTTACTAAACTAAATTCATCAGACGTCACTGACTGTGGAATATTTTACTTCACTATCCAATGAGAGATTCACATTAACAACAAAAAAACAAACAAACAAACAAACAAAAACAGACCAATTATTGCAAACCAGAAGGGAAATTTCCTTTGTTTGCTTCAGGTTAGCATCATTTACCATCTGTTGAAAGCACATACAAATTAAAAGTTTTTCTTTTCTTTTTTTAGTACAAGTGCTAGTACCTCTCCTCATGCAGTGGATATGTCTTACACTTTTACAGTAGAAGAAAAGTTTAATGCTTTAGACAGCACTTTATCTCCTTCTTTGTAGGTGGTGACATACAGACATTTATCACTCTGATTGGGGCAGTCTTGCCCACTCACTGCCCGGCAGCGTCTTTGTTTGTTTCATCATCAGTAAAAAGTTGCCTGCCCAATGGCTAGATGACACTAGACTCAGATCACAGTTTCCTGCCTGTATTCATCTGACATGAAATTATTTAAGACTTCTCTCATCAGATGATGAAAACTGATGAGATAAGTCAGGAACTGAGCTGACCTTAGTGAGCAGAAGACTTCACCAGCAGATGGGGAAAATGATTTTATGCCTGTAAAATACTCAATTTCAAGTTATGCTGACAAATAAGAACGCTGTTAAGAACAACATATGGTTAAAGAGCAACCTGATTTACTGCCTGTTCCTGCGAGCACTTGTATTGTTCCACCACTGGTGTAGATAACTGAGTGATGTCTGTCTATACACTCTTTTATTTATTTACCTTTCTGCCCCTGAAAGCAGTTCAGATAATTAAATGGCACTGCATTAGAGAATACTGCTCTGTCCACATTTAAAGCCAGTGCTAATTGTTTCTTCTTGACTTGAGGGCATGATCCTCTAGAGTTACCTGGGAAACACTTCTTTAATTTGTACCACTGTCAGATTCTGTGACTGGCACACAAACATTTCCTTTCCCTTTTAAAAGTTTGAGCTGCAAACCTGCTGTGCTGTGTGAGTAGCATCTTACTGTAATGATTGTATCCTATGTCTGTATATACCCTGTATATATCTCCTCCGTAACAGGTAGACCAGTCTGAACAAAGCTTTGCATGAACATCATCACATACACAGCCAATTTAAAATGTATGTTTAAAAAAAAAAACACCACTTAGATTACCATGGGGACCACTGTTGCCTTCACCCTCCACATCTTCTCAAGCTCCTCTCTTAGCCCTTGGTATTTTTCATGCTTCTCATGTTCCTTTTTTTCAGATGTTGATATCACTTGGTATACATCTATCACTATGGCCGTCTTCCTCTGCATGTCCGGTTGGTTAGCCATCACCAGTTTGGCTTTCTGTATCTGGAAATCCTACAGGTGGTTGGTCATTCTTAACCACCCGAGGGGGCGTATCCCATTTTGACCTCGGGACTTCCTGGTCATACTTGGCACAGATGTTCCTGTATACTATGCCAGGCACTTGGTTACAGTGTTCCATATGTGCCTGCCTGCTAGCATAACCTGCACCTGGGGTCTAGACAACATAGCGTGGTGGTGGAGGCGGGATAATTTGGGTTTATTTTGCAGGGAATTTTGCCATGACTGACCATCAACTCCTCTGTATAGTATTTTAGAGTTAAATATGAGATCATCTGTCTGACAGTAAAGCTTGGCCAAAACAGGGTCATGCAACTAGAAAATGATCCCAAACACACCAGAAAATCTTCAACAGAATGTCTGAATAATAAAAGAATCAAAGTGTTGCAATGACCCAGCCAAAGTGCAGACCTCAGTTTAACTGAAATTCTGCGGAGTACCATCAGAGAACTGTAGATAAACAAATGTTAACAAACATCAAAAAGCTGAAGCAATGTTGTAAAGAAGAAAGAGCCAGCATTCCTTCACAATGATATAAAGGCCTGATACACACAGTCATACAGAAAACAATGACTTCAAGCTGTTGCTGCTAAAAGTAGTTCTACAAGGGTTTACTTCGTTTTCCACAGGACTGTATAAAGCCCAGTGAACACTTTCTTTGTGACATGACTCTATACTGAGAGGACATGGTGGTGACATCGTGCTCCGGATATATGATTGACTCACTATGGTACCACCACATTCTCATCAATAAAGCAGCTTTAGTTAAGGTGCAGTCATATTCTCTCAGTGTCACGGCTGCTTTTTCCTCTGTGATCTAGCCTACCTTAACATCAAGATATTCTCATCCAAAGTAAAGGAAATATATTTACAGGATGTGATTTTTTGCACATTACTGATGTTTTTGCTTGTCCTTTTTTTCTCCCACATTTTTGATTGTCTGCCTCATCTTGATTGGTTTCACTTGGGTCTAGCTCCAATTAGTTCTCTGTTCATGGATTACTAAATAAGAAGCTAATATCAGATGATTTCTTAATGCATTTTTTTTCCAGCAATTTTTTCACTGGTTTTGCTGCTTTTGTGATTTCACTTATATTGTGAATCTGTTGTTTGAAGTATTCCTTATAGCTTTGTGGCCTCCCACTTCTTCGATCATAACTTTTGTTATCAACAAATACACATTAGATAATTAGAAAAAAGGCAGTGTTTGAAGACTTAATCCATTTAGGCTTTTTTGTGGGATTAAGGAACCAGGAAGAAACTGGATTAACATATTAGTTAGTTTTAGTCACAATTAGCTGATCCTGGATCACTTAGTTGATCTTGAAATGGAGAATGGGCTCCAGCGTTTTACTTCGTTCTTAGCTGCCTACTAGTTTTGCCTGTGTTTTCTGCATTCTTTCCAGGGTTTCCCTTGCGTCTCTGTGTTACTCCCAGTGGGTTTAAGTGTCCGCCTGGATTTCTCTTTGCTTATTTGTTTGTTTTTTTAAGTGGGTTATTGTTTTGACAAAGCTTGTTTTTAACAGGGTCTCCCCAGCTGCCTTTAGTTATAATGTATTTTCCTGCCTGTTTCTTTTACCCTCTCCCATATGTTTGTTAAAGCCACCTTTTTTTCCCTCATTTTATTTGGCTCGATGTTTTGTGTGGTTTTTTTTTTGTCCCTCTTTGGTGAACAGAAATTATAACAGTGGCCTCAACATGTTCCCAGTGAAAGATCAAAGTCAGTAAACTCACCTATATAATAGATGTTGTATTATGACACTTAGAACAAATCTTCTTACCACAAGAAAAGGTGTAAGTCAATCCATTTTTGAAATTTCATTAGTTTCATTCAACATTTGCTAGGGCAGCTATCAGAAGCAGTGTCGCTATGGTTTCTACACATGTAATAAACACAGGAGTCTAATTTGTATCAAGGCTTAAACTGTTTAATGAATTTTGTTTTAGATGATCTACAATACACCGTTTTGACACTCACTTACCGGCCAGCCCACAGAAAGCATACAAAAACATTAAAGGTGTGTTTAGTGCATGTAATTATAGTGCTGTGCTTTTGTTTTTTTCATCTACCCAGGCTATTCTTGGTGAGGTTAAGGCTTTTACTTTTCCTTAAATGGAACAAACTTCTACCAACTAAAGGAAATTTATTTAAAGTCTGTGTCAGGTTTTTGTTTTTTAAGTTTAGTTTATTCTTTATGCTTCCTGTTTCATTTATCTTTGGTCCCACCTTTTAAAATTGACTTCTTCATCCTCATTCTTTAGATTTTTTTCTTTGAACTTTAACAAATCTATTTTTATTTGCAGCTTACCCTACACCTTCCACAGGCTTGGTTGTGTTAAGTTTTTTGTTTTAGTGTTTGTTTATCTGTTTAAATTTATGATATTCTTTCTCATCTCTCTAAGTGAATGTTTCCTTGTGTTTGTGTTAGTTTCCCTGTCTTCCCCTAGTTTTGGTTTTACCTGTTAATAAAAAATAATTCACTTATTTTCACCTGTGTCCAATCAGCCTGGTGTGTATTGTTATCTCTCACGCGTGTCCAGTTTCTTTTTTTTTTTTGTATCAGTCTTTAAAGGCCATGAAACCTGCCCCCAGGAGATCACATGGGAAATACAGAAATTCAGCCTACAAAATGGTAGGGGGGTTTCTTTATTAAAATGCTTGTGCTACACTGTGCTTCGAGGGTCAATAACAGCATAACAGAACTCACTTAAGGTACTGCATTATTTCTATAAAACAATAACTCTCAGTGACTTTGTACCGCAGGATAAACACAACAGTTAAGAGAACAGTTAAAAGTAACATAACCATGAACAATAAAACAAGAACATCTAAACAGCAGCACATGTCCCAAGGCATGGTGGGAGAGAACTAGCTGCTGCCCCAAAATGCAACAGTATGTTGTTTGGAATTTATATCCAAAAACCTCTAAACTCCAAAAATGTACAAGTTTCACACAAAATTATGGCTAATTTGAGGTATTAAATTAGCAAATGTTACAAATGTTTGAGCTTTAATTAGCAACTACCTGCAAATGCTGTGTTTCATGTAATTACTGCTTTGACTTAATTAATTTACATGCTTTAGAAACCTATAACGGAAAGCAGCTCAGTCTGGTTACCAGGCAACTGGAAACAGATTAAGTTACCAACATAAAAAGTAAAATGTCTCATCCAGTACACAATCTTAAAGCTGAGTACAAAAATATGGCAATACTATATTTAGGCGAAGATTACATCAGGAACTTGAAAATGGAGCTGGTTAAACATGCAACTTTGTCCGAGTTGACTAAGCTTAAGCTTTTATGATTTAGATATGACCCACATATATAGCCTAAAACTTTTCATTTATACTATAATATGTTTGCTACTATTACACCATTTCTTAATGTAACTTTGTTATCCAGTTGTAACTACTTACATGCTTATGTAGATAGCACTAAACTAGTAAGCCAGAAAACCATGTAAATTGAGCAGAGTTATCCAGTGCTATCTTTTAGATTGAAATGCAATGCTTCTTGTGTATAATGCTAATCAAAGGGAGAGGATAAAGAAAGAAAGCTGATCAAGGCACTGATGAACATTAGTATTAGCTTAAATAATAAGTGTTTTTTTTTCTGCTATTCACCTGATAAGTGTTATATCCAGCCTCATTTTGGCTCTGATTTGGTCTCCAAAATCTCTAATTTCCATTTGTAGAAAAAGTGATGCTTTGGGCTAAACGACACTCATTCAGACAATGCTTACTATGTGCAAGAAAATTCTGGTAAAAATCCCTGAAAACTAGGGATGGGTACCGGTGTCCGGTGCGTTCTGACATGAACGGTAGTAACCAGACCGAAAAGCAGCGCACATTTCGGTGCTTTATTTCGGTGCTTTTTTTTTCCTGAGCCAATTCTAGCCAATCATTTTACGTTTCCGAGGATAGTAGGCGGGGCCAGGTACGTACGTTCTTTTAGAGCAGAGCTACAGATTAAAAATGTCCAAGGCGAAGCGGTCAAAAGTCTGGCTGTACTTCACAGCAAAAGATGCAAACTCAGCAGCCTGCAACAAGTGCTTTAAGGTGATACTGTGATACTGTCAAAGAAGGTAACACCTCAAATCTGATGAAACACCTGGGGACGCATAGCGTTTTTTTTTAAAGCCGAGAAATGCGCCGTGTTTGATAGCTTGGTGCGAGACCTCACACCGTGCACATCTACTGCGGGTGTGGTGCCTGTTATCGGACCCGGAGTTAGCAACATCCCCCAAAAACCCGAAGAGTAGAGTCCTGGCCCCTAGCCCTGTCAGCGTAGCAGAAATGATGACGGATGATGATGGCAGCAGCAGCCGTTCTCCTCTGCATGAGTAGCTTCATGTTGTTCGTGTGTAATTAACGTTGAGTAGGCTAACCACATTATTACATTAATGCATGTAAGGTGAACTAGCAAACACCGTCGTAGTTACATGCGGCTGTCTTCTTGTTTGATGGCAGATACTCCCTTCACCCTGGCCAAAAAGGCTAAAATGACCAAAGAAAAAGTGGAAAACAGTTAAACATGAGAGGTTTTTGGACAAAGTTTGTGTTTTTTTCCATTGTTTAAGCACTGCTTCCAGCCAAGAGTGAGACCATATATGCCCTATAGCTGCAGAAAAGGCTAACATTGTTATCTTTTTACAAAAAAACAGCTGAACATGAGAGGTTTTTGGACCAATTTTGTGTTCTCCATTCTTTAAGCACCGGTTTGAGCACCGTTTAAGCACCGGCACCGTTTCAAAATTACCGGTTTGGCACCGGTATCGGATAAAACCTAAACGATACCCATCCCTACTGAAAACAAAGTTTTCCCATGTGCACAATGACTCCTGAGTCTTAAACCTGGCTCGCTTCTGTACTAAAAATAATTTTACAAACTTCAGGATGTATTAAAGTACAGGGTGGGCCATTTATATGGATACACCGTAATAAAATGGGAATGGTTGTTCCAAAGGCTTCATTCATTAGTATCAATGGAGAATCTCTATGGCACTTCGAGAACGTTGTTATTAAAGTCCTGTTTGTGGCACATTAGTATATGTGAGGGGGCAAACTCCTCAAGATAGGTGGTGACCATGGTGGCCATTTAAAAGTTGGCCATCTTGGATACAACTTTTGTTTTTTCAATAGGAAGAGGGCCATGTGACACATCAAACTTATTGATAATGTCACAAGAAAAACAATGGTGTGCTTGGTTTCAATGTAACTTTATTCTTTCATGAGTTATTTACAAGTTTCTGACCACTTATAAAATGTGTTCAATGTGCTGCCCATTGTGTTGGATTGTCAATGCAACCCTCTTCTCCCACTCTTCACACACTGATAGCAACACCGCAGGAGAAATGCCAGCACAGGCATCCAGTATCCGTAGTTTCAGGTGCTGCACATCTCGTATCTTCACACCATAGACAATTGTCTTCAGATGACCCCAAAGATAAAAGTCTAAGGGGGTCAGATCGGGAGACCTTGGGGGCCATTCAACTGGCCCACGATGACACTTTCCAGGAAACTGTTCATCTAGGAATGCTCGGACCTGGCACCCATAATGTGGTGGTGCACCATCTTGCTGGAAAAACTCAGGGAACGTGCCAGCTTCAGTGCATAAAGAGGGAAACACATCATCATGTAGCAATTTCAAATATCCAGTGGCCTTGAGGTTTCCATTGATGAAGAATGGACCCACTATCGTTGTACCCCATATACCACATCAAACCATCACTTTTGTTGTTCCAACAGTCTTGGAGGGATCCATCCAATGTGGGTTTGTGTCAGACCAATAGTGGTGGTTTTGTTTGTTAACTTCACCATTCACATAAAAGTTTGCCTCATCACTGAACAAAATCTTCTGCGTAAACTGAGGGTCCTGTTCCAATTTTTGTTTTACCCATTCTGCAAATTCTGTGCGCCGATCTGGGTCATCCTCGTTGAGATGCTGCGGTAGCTGGAGTTTGTAAGGGTGCCATTTGTGAGTAGCTAATATCCGCTGAAGGGATGTTCGACTAATGCCACTCTCCAGTGACATGCGGCGAGTGCTACGCTGTGAGCTCTTGATGAATGAAGCTAGGACAGCCACTGATGTTTCTTCATTAGTGACAGTTTTCTTGCGTCCACGTTTTGGTAAATCCAACACTGAACCAGTTTCACGAAACTTAGCAAGCAGTTCGACAACTGTAGCATGGGAGATGGGTGGTCTCGTAGGGTGTCTTGCATTGAAATCTGCTGCAATGACCCGGTTACTGCGTTCACCAGATATCAACACAATTTCTATTCGCTCCTCACATGTTAACCTCTTCGACATGTCAATGGCTGTGAACAAAGAGAAACTTGTAAATAAGTCATGAAAGAATAAAGTTACGTTGAAACAAAGCACACCATTGTTTTTCTTGTGACCAATAAGTTTGATGTGTCACATGGCCCTCTTCCTATTGAAAAAACAAAAGTTGTATCCAAGATGGCCGACTTCTAAATGGCCACCATGGTCACCACCCATCTTGAGGAGTTTGCCCCCTCACATATACTAATGTGCCACAAACAGGACTTTAATATCACCAACCATTCTCATTTTATTACGGTGTATCCATATAAATGGCCCACCCTGTACTTTAAAAAATTATCACTGGTATGACACATACAATAAGCACAATAATAATAATAGCAATAAGCGGTTGTATTTTGAATTTTCTCAATGTGATAAAAAATAAACAAACAAATCATCTCTTTGGCAAACGTCCACAGACACAAATACATGACATATCCACAAGATATTTCTGGTAACTGTTGCAAGTTGAAGCAGACGATGCATTTAACCAGAATTGTATTGTGAATGTCACAGTGGTAGTTTCAAATGTCGTCCTCCATACACTGTAATTATTTTTGTTTACTGTGCAGAGGTTAAGTTAAATAACTTAAATAGAAAAATAGATGCAACCAACTCATTTTACACCAGAAGCAGCTTTTCTTTTCTCTTTGTACTACTTCTATTTCTCATGGCACCATAGGTGTAATCTTCTCAATGATCACATTATCTAATGTGTAGCCCTGCAGTTATGATAACCCAAGCTAGATTTACTCTGCTAAATGATAAATGGCTTTGCTGATATTTAGATACACCTGATTAAATTAGAGCATAATGGGAAAGAAACTGCAAAATAGATCTGATAAGTCTAAACATAAAAAAGCATTGTTGCTCTTAAAATATAATTAAAATATTATTAATTTGACAGCATGGTTGGAATAGTATCTTTTTAAAGTGCTCCCAACTGATATTTCAACTGATATTTAAGTTTATCACACTTTGTGTCAAATTTAAAATGGATTCTCCTCATTTTATTCTAATTAATCCACCCACGATACTATAAAACTATGAAAAAACGCAAGGCGGAGAAATACCCAGGCCCTTCGGGAAGGTGCTGTGACACTTTTGCTGCTGTTGTCAAAGGAGTTTGCAAAGAAAAGCGTCTGGACTTCTTTAAGTTGCTTGAAGACAAAACTCCTTTGACTACGATGACCTAAAGAAGTCCAGACGCTTTTCTTTGCAAACTCCTTTGACTACGATGACCTGGATGACTGAGAACCTTCACAGACATTTTGCTGCTGTTCATTCTCTAGAAGCTTGAGGCTGATGATGGGGTGAGGTCACATGAAGATAAGGAAGGGTAGACGGGTTAGCATGAGATTGGAGGAGCTGTGTTGATATTGATTGTGCTTGCGTGAGAGATGGTAACAGCTAGCATTGGGGTATTCTGCTCTGAAAAACATAAGAAGTGCTTGTGCACAACACAACAGAGGTAATTCCACAAGCTTTGCTACATGTCATCTAGCCTTGTTACTTTTATGAACTCAGGTGCAGTTTGTTAGCTGTGCCATCAATATTACCACATCAGGAGTTCAGAGTGCTACCTAACACACAATGCAAATTGTTTACTATTTAAAGGTATTTGGTAGCTAACAGCATGTTTTTCCTGGTGAACTAAAAATAGCTTTTAAAGTAGCTCTATTATCTTGTCTTGTTGTTTATTAGTTTGTTAACCATCATTTATCAACATTACCGGTGAGTCAGACGGCAGCGTTTGTTTTATTTATTCATTAGGCTGGAATGAACGGTGCTCTTATGGGACTCTGAAAAAAAGACATGTTTATAGTCTGCTTTTGTGTATTTTATAGTTTATCCTTAGCTCATTTTCTCTTGAAGACATTGACCTCTGATAAGTTATTTTTTATATTTACTGGATCTCACTTACAAACAGAAAATGCATACTTAAAAAAAAAAAGAATTCATCCAGGCGGTACATCAGAGTACACCAAAATCTGGAAAAACACCAGTCTTCAAATGATTCAATTTTTTGCACACACACACACACACACACACACACACACACACACACAATATCAATATTAATTTCTTCAACTCTTACTCATAGCAGGACTTTTGTATTTTATGGGAGTTGTGGATTTGTTATTGTAGAGCAAAGTGTGCAAATTGAAAAGAAAAAATCCCCCATTTGATTCTAAGAAAACAAACACACACACAAAACACCAAACAAAATGTGGCAAAGTTGAAAGGGTCTGAAAACTTTACAAACACACTCTTAACAGCTCCATAAAACACCTTGATGAAGGCCTTGTGCTGAAATGTTCTGGCTGAACAAAGTGCAGACACTTCCATTAAGTAGGACACTTACATGCCTGTTTTTCTTATTACTTGGGGGACAAGTCCTGTTGTAATGAACATAAAGTCTTTTTATATGTTTTCACAGCAGCCTGAAGCAGTGCAGGACTTTAAAGCCACAAATAACTGATACTCTTTACAGCAGTCATTTTGACACATCAATGGAGAGTAAATACAGGTGTAATTAGTAACATTTGTACCATTAACAATTAATTATGGCCTGTTCCACTTAAATAGGCCCATTCCCAGGTTCATGCTTACTTGTGGGAATGGCACCTCTAAACAAATGGAAGCAATTTTTAATTTCATTACTTACATCTGTGGTTACCCTGCAATTGCAAAATAGTTTATGCCAACATGGTTGCCATGAAAAAGGGCCTATTATGCGGGGCTTTAAGTTGTTATATAGTGCAAAAGGGCATATTTACAACGTCTGCAAGTAAAACAATTTCAGTGTATCAAATAATAATGTGACAAGTTGAGAATTTGTGGTAGCGATAACATACAGAGAACTATCGCTCAAAATTAGAGGTCTGTTTAGCCCGAATGAACTTTACAGTCAGTTTCAGCTAAATGTTTAGTTGTCTGGTTTATTAATCAATCATTCTGGTTCAATATTCTGGTTCTCACAGCAATATTTTCAGCAGCTGTTTTGAGCTAAAAGCTGTAATAACCAAAATTAACAGTACTGCCTTTTCTAGCTCCAAAGCAGACTCACGCGAGTTACCAAGTAGTCAAGGAATGCATTTAACAGTGTAAAATTTGGGTATCTTAAAAGATGATTCGATGCATAAATTAAAATACTAACTATAAATGAAGTTAAATATTGCACTGACAGAAACATGCCTCCACATTAAAGCTAATCTTAATCTGTAATTGCTGTGTGTGTAAATAACTATGTGCTAATAATTTTGGCATATCAATCTTAAAAAGCAATGTTATAGTGTTATTACCTCCCAGTTTCCAAAAACAGTTATAAATATTAAATCTGAGATGTCTTGGGTTTGTCCTACATCTGAAGGTCTTGGGTTTGTCCTTTATAGCGTGTGCTTGTCTTTTCAAAGATTTACCAATTTTAAGACCCTAACCTAACCACAGGAAATTACAAGTTGACTGCCATGTGAACAAGCAATAGACATTCCCATTTCCTGCTGCTGAAATTTCATGTCGATCTCTTTTCACTTGATACTGAGTTTTTTTCCTTACCACTGTCGAATCCTATTGATGACTACTTGTCGGCTCTTTCTGGTACTTCTGAAAATAGCACTCAACTACTTTGAGATTAACATTCGTGCTTTAACTGAAATGTGAATTCAATGATGAAATTCGTGAAACGATAATTCATTTGTCATTACTCAATATGACAGCTGTGGGAATAGAGAACTGTGCAGACATTGGCCTGTAAACACTAAAATGCATAACAAAAGCTGTATTACATTGTGTTTTGATGGATGGAAAATAGTGTTACGAACAATTGCCGGGAACCAGTACAATATTTCAAAATACTCCAAAGCCCTTTTTCTATCATCTATATTTTGTTAAATCCTGAGCTGCTTAAAGCGACCTAAAGAAAGCAGAGCAGAGCTAAAAATATGTGTTTGCTACCAATCCATCCGACTGCAGAGACAACACATCTGAGGTGTGCCACTGTGTGTAATAAAGCTCTTCAACAGACTGCACCTGCTCAGCTGACAAGAGGATATTAAATCTCCGATAGTCTCTTTTAGTAACGAGAACAGAGAGAGCAGATGTGCCCATCCTGGCATGCCGAGTTTGAGTTGTTACAGAGGTCAAAGTTAGTCTTCACATTGTTGATGTCTTCTGAACTGTGTGCTGTGCAGAGATACAGAAAGTCTACTGAGACTAGTGCTAGACCGCAACCGAAATACCGGAATACATCACATTCTTCCTTCATAACTAATACATCAGAATTTTCCAGCAACATTCTGAAAATTGAAGAAGTTATGCTCAATGCAAATGCAAATTAAAAGATTCCTCCACCAAGCAAAACCAAATTACGTGATTGGAGGTGCTTGTCCAACTTAAAATTGACTGGCAGAGTTCCAAACATTGCCAAAGGTGGCAAACCATGCCTTATTTATTTATTTTAGATTTGGAACATTCTCATTTTTAAGATGATGATGACTAGTATACAACAACACTGAGTTGGATAAGCACTAGATGGATGAATGGATGGACGATTGCTATGGTACATTTTTTAATACTTTATAAATTCTGTTAGATTGTTTAAATTGAGATCAGTATCACCACAAAGGATTAGAAAGCCTCATTTCTGAATTGTCCGTAGCTCTTTGTAATGTAAGTCATGACTTTAAATCTGAAATACTGCACAACTGTGAAAACAGCATGGGCAACAGAATGTGCTAATTGGATGAAATTGGCATCAACATGAAGTCTGACCAGATTAGCATGCTGATAATTTGACTCAGTTCACATTTCACTTTAATCAGTTTGACATCATGTTTATGTTGGCCTTTTCTTTGTCTGAGATTGGGGTATTACTTGTTGGCCATCGCACATTACACTGGTAAGATGTTCAGGTGATTATTCTCAAAGAAAGGCTTTGATTTACTGCAGCCCTATGTGGCTGTGCCAGGTTTGTTACATGTACTTTACCTAAAAATATAGAGATCCCTTCTGAGCCCGCAAAGTGAAACCAATGAGGAATGGTCAGCAGGGTTAAAGTCACTGCTGACCATTCTTTCTAATGGTAAGCATGGGGCAGCTCCTCTACTTCCAAATAGAAGACTGAATATTAGAAGTCAATAGGAATGGTTCCCTTGATGTATGACTCAAAAATGTTGTAGTGATCAAATTATAGTCTCAGTTGCTAGTTTAGAGTCTTACTGGATAAAATGTGGTATTGATTTTTATAAATTGTGAGCTCTGTTAGCATGCAGTACTCCTTGTTCCTCACTTATTTTCTTGCCGTGTCTAGTTTTAAAACAGCAATATAGCAAAAGCTGTTTCTTTAGTTCTGGCCCTAGACAGTCAGGCCACCATTAATCCTATAAAGCTGTGACTGGTTAAATGTATTTGGCAACTGGTGAACCAGCCATCATTGGCTATAACAACAGAAGGATTTGAGCTGTGCAATAATGTGATGTTGGCAATGATTCAAAGATATGGATCCATACTGCAGAATATGCAAAGTTATCCTTCAACTGTAGCATACTTTCATAACAACCAGATGGTGAAAATGGCAAACACAGATATTTTTCATTTTCTATCAGCTACTATATTTTGATATACTGTAGGCACATGGTATATTTTCTTGGATTTGGATTTCGTAGTTGTTTGGATTAAATTAGTATTAAATGCTGGCTTTGTGATTGACTTCTGTCTCCTGCTTTCTACTCTTCAGTCTTTAAAATATAACTACATTCCACACAGCTGAATATGACAAAAAATACTGTAGTCTACATTACATTTTTGGCACATTAGTTTTAACAAACTATTGCCGTTTGTTTGATGCACTGTCATTTAGTTTTAAGATAATTAACATGAGTGTTCTGTGGTGTGAAAAACTGTTCGGCCCCTTCCTGATTTCCTATTTTTTATATGTTTGTCACACTTAAATGTTTCAGATCATCAGATAAATTTAAATATTAGTCAAAGATAACACAAGTAAACAGAAAATGCAATTTCTTTGGCTTTATTTGATAGGTACAGTGAAGGTAGACAGGAAAGCATATGGGCACCTGCTTATCCCACTTAGCTAAACTGCCATGCAGAAAATGCAGTTTCCAAATGAAGGTGTTTATTATTAAGGGAAATAATAATAAACCATTAACCATTAATAAATGAACTGTGGTGTACCACATCTTTAGAAAACTGAGTTCAATTTCTCCAGTCACACCCAGGTCTGATTACTGCCACATCTGTTCTTAATCAAGAAATCACTTAAATAGAATCTCCTAGCAATGACTCATCCAAGAGTCATTGAGGCAAGAAGAAAATCCAGAGAACTGCAGGCCTCATTTGCCTCAGTTAAGGTCATTGTTCATGACTCCACCATAAGAAAGAGACAGGACAAAAATGGCCAGCATGGCAGAGCTCTAAGACGAAAACCAATGCTGAGCAAAGAGCCATAATGGCTCATCTCAGCTTTGCCACAAAACATCTTGATGATCCCCAAGACTTTTGGGAAAATACTCTTTGGACTGATGAGACAAAAGTAAATTTTTTTGGAAGGTGTGTGTCACTGTGGCATTTTAGAAAAGGCACATCATACCAACAGCAAAATATGGTTGTGGTCGCATGATCATGTGGGACTGTTTTGGTGCCTCAGGAGCTGGAAGACTTACTGTGGTAAACGGAACCGTGAATTTTGCTGTCTACCAAAACATCTTGAAAGAGAACGTTGGGCCATCTGTTCATGACCTCAAGCTGAAGCGCACTTGGGTTCTGCAGCAGGTCAATGATCCAAAACACACCAGCAAGTCCACCTCTGATGGTTTAAGAAAAATAAAATGAGACTTTTGAGTGGCCTAGTCAAAGTCCTGACCTGAACCCGATTGAGATGCTGTGGCACAACCTCAAAAAGGTGGTTCATGCTCAAAAACCCTCTAGTGTGGCTGAATTACAACAATTCTAAAAGACGAGAGGGACAAAATTCCTCCACGGCAATATAAAAGACTCATTGCCAGGTACTGCAAACACTTGATTGCAGTTGTTGCTGCTAAGGGTGCAGAGCTCTAGAGTGCGACCAATTTGGTTGCAAATGCAACCTAATTTCTCAATGGTGTGACTAGAAAAAATCCTAGGTGCGACCAGCCGTTTGAGTAAAAAAAAAAAAAATTCTCCGCAACTCTGAAAGCCTCTGTGTGGCCAACAGCAGACAACATTATGCCCATATCGTGGCCTAAACCAATCATGAAGGTGCTGCTTAGAGTAGCTGAACGTGCCGCTGAAGCGCAGCAGCACCGACTCCGTGCTGCTGCTGTTCGATCGATTTGTCATGTCATGCGTGTCTCTGCACAGATGCGCAGAAAGGGGAAATGACGTAGGGACATTCTGCCAATGTGCCAATGTTCCGCCAAAAAAATCCTAGGTCGCACCGTAGTCAGGAGCCTCGCAGAGTAATACGTACCGTGCTTCAACATATATTGTACAGTAGATAGTACAATAATAGGTAAAGAAAGAAGAATGAGTTGAGTAAAGTTCGACTTATCTCACTGTTTGGTTTTGGTTAATGTGCTTTTTAATCCGGAGTGCCTTATGGTCCAAAAAATACGGTAACTTATCTTTCTTGTAGAAATGTGCACCAAATAAAGAACTTTGTGTTGACAAGATTGTTAGTTAATCATTTACAAATCAATATTGTCTGTATGGACAGCAATTAACAAAAAAAAAGTGAACATGTAAAGCTTGGATTTTTTTCCCCCTTAATAATAACCACCTTCCTTTAGAAACTCCATTTTCTGTTAACTTTACTTCTATTTACTACTATTTTTTTGATGATCTGAAACATTTAAGTGTGAAAAACATACAAAAAAATAGGCAAACACTTTTTCACACCACTGTAGTTTGTTCCTCTCACTGTCAAAAGTAGTTCTGTGAGGACTGAACTTTTCTCTTTATTAAAAATAATGGGTATGACATTACATCCCTTTTAATGTAAGCTGTGTTAATCATAAAGGAATATAGACATTAAATTAGCATTAGTTACTAAAACTTTGACTGGCCAAATGAATTACAGGTTATATCTTGTAAATCCATGCACTCCTTCCAAGGGAATGATGATTTAGTAGTACAGCAAGCCTGCGGTGTTTAGTAAAAATATGCTTGGGAAATTAATAATGTTATCCTGGAATGAGTCTTTCAAAATAAATTGCCTTGGCAAAACAAGAGTGTTGCCTCTCTGGATATAGCAATTTTGTCAGTACTTGAAAAGCCTTGGCAGAAATCTAGTGAGTGCTTGTATTTGGAAGTAAACAATAGTTAATTAATACACGATGGTCTGAACAGTTGGTAGGAAATGAGTTAACGGTGGCATTCAATCAACTGTTTTTAGCTTCCTGTGGGAAGTGAAAGGATGAAGCACGTAATAATTTAAGCTCTTATTACAGCTACAGGTCAAAAATGAAAATACACTATAGTGGAAAATCAAATTTGTAATGTTCTTTAATGTTTGTCATTAGATATTGACAAAACACTGAGGCTGACAATATCTGGAGAAACATTTTAGCACTACTAATAATTATAGGAGAGCATCCTGTTATTATATTCGGCCACACAACAGAATAGCAGAGCAGCTTCAGTTTGCATTGATTATCCAAGTTTGAGCACTGTGCTAGAACCCCCCCCCCCCCACACACACACTTTCAAGAGACCGTCTCCATCCATGTGCTGGGAGTGGAAACAGCTGTCAAACATGTCTCCCATGTTAAACTGGGTCGAGATCTAACGATCGCAAAGCCAGACATAATTTGTCATAAAACTGTTCACTGAGGATATTGTCAGCCTGAAAGAGAGCACTCCAATCAGGATGGTATTGTTTCATCAAAGGATAATCAGTCAGAAGAACTTTATATTGATTGGCAGTGACCTTTCTGTCTAGGGTTCAAGTGGACCTTAAAAAGTTGCAGCATACTCCACTCAAAATCTTAAACAATAAATCAGCATGCTTGGTGTAAGCACCTTATAGCTTATGGAAACAAACACCATGTTGGAATTAATTGATAAATAATCTTCTTTTTTCTTGTTCTGCAACAAATAAAAGGGTTTCAGCTATCAGTCATCATCATCATTGGGTGCAACACACATGGGATTAACATGTTAATCACATCACATTTTTTAGTAACACAGTAATGTAACACATTGCTGTATTTAATTCACTAATCTCATTACGGGTACACTTAGATCGTTACTTGCATTACAGAGGTTCTTCAGTTTTCCACAAGATAGGCAGCTAGAAAGAAAACAAAAATAAAAAACAACTTTTTCTGCCTGTTCATCTGTACTACAATCAGTTGATTTCAGGTGGTGTGCAGGGAGGGGGGAAAGCAGAACTGGAGATATAAACATTACTTTTATTTTTACTGCACAAAACAGGAACACAATAGTAAAGCGCTAGTCCATCCAAAACAAAAAAACAGAAAACCACCTCGGGTTAGATGGAAAAACACAGACTTGGAAAAGTGGATTTGTACAAAATGAAATGGCTGTGACTGGTCATTGATGGTTATACCCTTGTGTATACCCAAAATAAATTTTAGACTTTTAGACTGTAGCCTATGGTTTATATTGTTAACATGTAATAATGTGACAGTGCTTTTAAAGCCATGCTAGAGAGTAACACAAAAGTAATATATCTCCAGGGAGCAATTATTTAACGTAATGCATTACTTAAAGAAAAAGTCACAAGTAATGTGTAATACATTGTTTTTTCAGTAATTACTCCAACATCATTATCATACAGGGAGTGCAGAATTATTAGGCAAGTTGTATTTTTGAGGAATAATTTTATTATTGAACAACAACCATGTTCTCAATGAACCCAAAAAACTCATTAATATCAAAGCTGAATGTTTTTGGAAGTAGTTTTTAGTTTGTTTTTAGTTTTAGCTATTTTAGGGGGATATCTGTGTGTGCAGGTGACTATTACTGTGCATAATTATTAGGCAACTTAACAAAAAACAAATATATACCCATTTCAATTATTTATTTTTACCAGTGAAACCAATATAACATCTCCACATTCACAAATATACATTTCTGACATTCAAAAACAAAACAAAAACAAATCAGCGACCAATATAGCCACCTTTCTTTGCAAGGACACTCAAAAGCCTGCCATCATTGGATTCATAGCCTGTACATAGCTTGTACTCACTACAGCCTGTACATACTTATAGTTATAGAATATTCATAACATACTTCACACCGTGTACATGATAACATACCATAATAGACCCATTTCTGTAATATACTTAGACATCTATATTATTGCTAATATATATTGTAATATATCTATATCACGGCTAAAGCACTTTCTGGATGGATGCAAACTGCATTTCGTTGCCCTGTACCTGTGACATGTGCAATGACAATAAAGTTGAATTCTATTCTATTCTAATTCTATTCTATTCTGTCAGTGTTTTGATCTGTTCACCATCAACATTGCGTGCAGCAGCAACCACAGCCTCCCAGACACTGTTCAGAGAGGTGTACTGTTTTCCCTCCTTGTAAATCTCACATTTGATGATGGACCACAGGTTCTCAATGGGGTTCAGATCAGGTGAACAAGGAGGCCATGTCATTAGTTTTTCTTCTTTTATACCCTTTCTTGCCAGCCACGCTGTGGAGTACTTGGACGCGTGTGATGGAGCATTGTCCTGCATGAAAATCATGTTTTTCTTGAAGGATGCAGACTTCTTCCTGTACCACTGCTTGAAGAAGGTGTCTTCCAGAAACTGGCAGTAGGACTGGGAGTTGAGCTTGACTCCATCCTCAACCCGAAAAGGCCCCACAAGCTCATCTTTGATGATACCAGCCCAAACCAGTACTCCACCTCCACCTTGCTGGCGTCTGAGTCGGACTGGAGCTCTCTGCCCTTTACCAATCCAGCCAGGGGCCCATCCATCTGGCCCATCAAGACTCACTCTCATTTCATCAGTCCATAAAACCTTAGAAAAATCAGTCTTGAGATATTTCTTGGCCCAGTCTTGACGTTTCAGCTTGTGTGTCTTGTTCAGTGGTGGTCGTCTTTCAGCCTTTCTTACCTTGGCCATGTCTCTGAGTATTGCACACCTTGTGCTTTTGGGCACTCCAGTGATGTTGCAGCTCTGAAATATGGCCAAACTGGTGGCAAGTGGCATCTTGGCAGCTGCACGCTTGACTTTTCTCAGTTCATGGGCAGTTATTTTGTGCCTTGGTTTTTCCACACGCTTCTTGCGACCCTGTTGACTATTTTGAATGAAACGCTTGATTGTTCGATGATCACGCTTCAGAAGCTTTGCAATTTTAAGACTGCTGCATCCCTCTGCAAGATATCTCACTATTTTTGACTTTTCTGAGCCTGTCAAGTCCTTCTTTTGACCCATTTTGCCAAAGGAAAGGAAGTTGCCTAATAATTATGCACACCTGATATAGGGTGTTGATGTCATTAGACCACACCCCTTCTGATTACAGAGATGCACATCACCTAATATGCTTAATTGGTAGTAGGCTTTCGAGCCTATACAGCTTGGAGTAAGACAACATGCATGAAGAGGATGATGTGGACAAAATACTCATTTGCCTAATAATTCTGCACTCCCTGTAAATGTGAAAATTACATTGATGTGATGAGTTATTTTTTTAATATGTTACCTGTCAAGACAAACCAGCTTTTTCTTTTACAAGTAAGCATGGACAGGACTGATACTTTTATTATAGCTGTATCCCCTTTTAAACTGCCTGTTTATGAAATTTATATTTGTGTCTAACAGACAAATTTAATTTTCCACATTTATTCCAGCAATTTGTGAAGGGATTATACCTTCATCATAAAATTGCAGTTTTGAAGTTGACCTGTTTACTCCATGGTGGGCAGATTGATCCAAATATCGATTGTATCGACACCAAGTCGACATCGGTATCGGATCGATACTAGCCTGGTGAGATCGATTCTTTACTTTAAGTTCCACTCTTGTTTGCAATGCTGTGGTTTTGGCAAAGACGAAACAGCCAGGTTGCCGGACTCGCCGCTCCGGTGTCAGCGCAGAGCAGGCACACTTTGCTCCGCCTCCCCCCTCCTGTGTTTAGATGTTGTACTGTCAAGTGACATGACGTAGACGCTTTGGGGGTTGTTAAGTTGTTTACATATTATTTATATTTTCACCAGTTGTTGTTTTTGTTGTTGAGAATTTTAATTTTAATTTTTGTATTATAGTTTCTCCACAGTACTTGTTTGTTTTAATTTGTTTACTGGTTTGCATGCACTTTTTACTTAAGATTTTCCTAAAAAAATTGATAATAAAGCATTTTTTATTTAATTATAAACTTTGTCCTAATTATGTCCTGGGTTTTAACTTTTTAATAATAAAAAAGGAAACTGAAAATTAATTAATGAAAATTAATTGAAATTTAGCAATTCAATGACGCATCCACCTTATTTATTGAAAAATATCAGTATCGGTATCAGTATCAACGATGCTGGCCTGTACTTGATATTGGCTCAATACCAAAATATGCAGTATTGCACACCACTAATTTCTAGCGGTAGTTTGACAATGTGTTTCAAGAACAACTGAAACCTTTTTATGTGCTGATGCAAGGATTGTGTTCTCCACTAGAGACTGGAGAACAAAAAGAAATGAATATTTCAATATATATATATTTTTAAAAGAAAAAAAACAATTGCAAATAATCTGTGTGAGATAGCTCTGGAGAAGCAGATTTAGATGCTTGAACTTCCAGTAACTGATGCTCACGGTTCTCCTGCTGCACCTGCTGTTGAAGTTGGGCAAATTGATGCCGGATTTGCTTCCATCTATCTTCCTGGCGCTTGTGCTCCTGCTCCAGTTTAGCATCACGTTCAGCCTGTTGTTGCATCAGAGATTGCAAAGGTCTGGTCAGTATAGCTGAGTGCACTTGACATTAATTTTGGTTGGTTCAAGTTCAATTATGTTTATTTGCACCAACTTAACTTTGGAATTTTTTGATTTTTGTAAATATTTTTGGTCACAATGATTATAAATAAATCACCTGCTGCACTGGACAGCATCTGTCTCCTGCCCTTCTTCAGCCACTTGGGCCAAGCTATCTCACAATCTGCAATTGTAAAATTCTGGTCAGAACATAATCAAGTTTTTATCGTGTTTTTGCAAATTACACGTGTTTATATGCAGTGTCCAAAAACTATTCTGTAATAACCCAAGGGGAGAAAAGGCACATAAGCATATAAACAGATGCATAGTGCAGGCCTTGTGTGTGTCTGTTTTTGTGTCTCTACAGCAGTCAGTGAGTGGATTCACTGACAGATGAGCTGAATAACTGTTAGGAAGGCATGTAGGAAACTAATTAGCCCAGACAGTCATTATTTCACTTTCTGCTCTACACCATTAGCTTCATGGTGGAAAATCAGTTGAAGACAAAGTTGTTTTTTGCTTTTCAGCTTTGCTCATTTTGTTATTAGGCTTCTTCATTGCACTTCATTGCAAACTTTCATGTTGCTGCTATGAAAAAAATATCGCAACTATGAAACTAATGCTTCAGTGGATTAAGAAACAATTAACAGATTGATTTGCCATTTAGTTTGAGATACTACATTTAAAATAACATTTTTTCCTGTTTATCATAGTGGTTAGATGATTTGAGAAAGAGAACAATGAATGACTATTTGGATGAAATCACATGATTGAAGCTACAGTGAATAGCTGTTGACTTTATGGTTAAAGCAGTGAAACCTTCATTTTTCCACAATGTTGCCCAAGGCTAGGAGGCAAGAACATCCAATATCCAAATCCCTCTGAACGTAGAGTTTTACTTAAATGTGCGTGCACTTTTCTTTAGAGTTAGGACGCATGAGTTGTGAGCTGGTACTTTGCAGCGACAATGTCCAAGAGAAATCAATGGCATTTCCTTTGTATAAGAAGTGATTGAGGGTACTCATCACAGAACTATATCAAGAGGAATTATCACTGTTGCTCCAAACCTTGTGTTTTTATAGGAGGTGTGGATAACACTCAGCAAACCTTTGATTTAAAATTATTGGCAGCCTTATGGTACAGTGTCTCTACACTGTGCCTTACAGCAAGAAGGTTACAGGTTTGAAACCTGGGATCTTTCCATGTGGAGTTTGCATATTGGTGTGCCTGCTGTGGTTTTCTTTCACAGCCCAAAGAGTGAGAGAGGAAAGGACTAATGATTCTAAATTGGCTGTTGGTGTAGATGTGGCGCTGGCAACCCTGTCCAGGATGTACTCCACCTCTGGCCCTATGACAGCTGGCATAGGACACCTTTCAGTATAAATTCTTGTACTAAAATGTTGAAACTCTTAACCTTCCTACCCCATTAAATTCAGTTTTTGATGTGATTATTTCATAGTTATATAATCTTCTTTTTGTGTATAGAACAGTATACTACTAAAAAAGCTTGGCCTCAAAGGGATGCTCAGGGATCTACTTCTGCAGCCTGTGTTTTAAGCTGCGACAGCTGTCATGTGAAGGATGGCTACCAATAGTCTAAAGCACAGGGATTCTCTGGTTACATGAAGAGATGTTATTGATATTATGTATTGAGAGACTGTGCTTAAAAATGATCTTTGTGGCAGGTTTCATGTCATCAAAAGTAAAACGGTTTTAATTCTGATTCTTAATATTCAGTTTTCTGAGTATTATGAATATATATGTCTAAATATCTTCAGATGGAACTGTGGCTAAAGCATTTACATTCAGATTTCACTCTTAAAATAAGTGTCATAAACTATAATATGTTCATTTAGTTTATCTCTGAATAACAGTACTTTCTGAGAAAAACTGCAGTTCTGTTACTCAGATGTATGCACAATTCTTCTTCCAGTATTTCTCTACCTTGTACATTTATCTTGTGGCCCTTACCAAAATTTTATATATACGTAGTTTTAATTGGATTTTTGACGTTGGCTGATTCATAGTTCTACCACAGATATTGAATAAGTCAGTGCATGCTCTTTAACTTCTCCTTAATAAAGAGTCTTGGACTCGTAAAATTGTGAATATGATAGTCCATATTTCAACTGCAACCCCTTCACTGATAAATGGCACATATATTTTTAAACTGTTTCTCATCATTTTCAAAATCCTTTCAGGAAATTACTTTACTTACTCACCTTAGTTCAGGAGAATGAACAGGTCATCTGCTAATCAGAAGGTTGGAGGTTCGATATATCTGGCTGCTCCAGTCTGCATGCCAAATATCCTTGGGCAATATACTAACCCCAGGTTTCTCTCCAATGCATCCATCGAATTATGAATCTGTGTGAATGTTAGCCAGAAAGCACTGAAAAAGAAAACGCATGTGAAAAGTGCTTGTGTAAATGGGTGTGAATGCCTGTATGAGGCGAGTTATATAAAGTGCTTTGAGTGATCAGATAGAATAGAAGTGCTGTATATAAGAACCAGACCATTTGAAATGACAGATATTTTGAACATGTAATCTCCACTATTCCTTTGTTTGTCTAAAATGCAGACAATTTATTTCTTTGTAACACAAAGATTGCATGGTATTTTTAATTTGTGTAGTAAACATCAGTTAATGTCATTATTGTAATATAATCATTCTGGAGATTTGCTAGATTTAAATTACTGTTTTAATATACTGCAGGAATGCACAGGAATCAGTCAGAATGTGTCAGAATCAGAACTGAGGCAGGTTTGCCCTGGTCTTTAAATTCATTCACAAACTCTTGAAATGAAATAAAAAACAGTTAAAGAAAGCTGTCTGATTTGTTTCTGCAGATTGAATAATTTGAGAAGGACGACTTTTGTTATCAAAACACAAATACAAAATTGTGGTTTTGACTGCTAAGTTGTATTTAATGAATAGAATGGGACTTCCAGTGCCACTTCCAGATGTTTTGTGTTATTTTTCAACTATAGATTTTGGATTATACCTAAATTTAATTTGACTCCATTATAACTGAGATGGAAATGAAATCACATTATTGGCTCTGAGTCTAGTGTGTGAAATTTGCCAATTACATTAAAAATTTTAACCTTGTCTCAGAACAAAATGTGTCCCTGTCATAGCCTGAATATGTGAATGGAATCAAATATTTGTCTGCATCAGCATAGAAAGGCGCATGGGCAAACAGAGGACAACATCTGTCTACTGTATTATGGGCTCTTTGGTTTGTGCTCAGTCCAGATGGGCTGTCACGCTTCATGGTTTCACACAGCAAACACTACAGTAACAAATGACTCAGGCTGTGATCCAATGACAGGGAGTTTCAGTAGGACAAACAAAAGGCCAGATGAATGGACATCTGTGCCTACAGCATCAGTACAGCAGTAGATTTTCCCTCCCATCCTGTGAAGCCTGGTTATGACAAACTTTAAATGTCAGAACATGAATTATGAACACTAAGTGATGACAAAGTATCAGAAACAGACCCTAAGTTGCAATAACAATAAACAATAACTATTTGTGCCTTACAATTATTTTATGGTTGTAAGCACTGATCTTCATAGCTATCGTTAACATAAAGTTCATTCATTAAGGCATTATTTTTTAACAACAAAAGCCCGACAGGATTTGTTGCGATTGTGTAAAATTTTAGTTGAAGTCTAAGGTGAGTTTTCTGAAAGCGCTTTCATGCAGCCCCACATGGTCACTGCATCTGTGAATGTTGTCTCTCCCTTGAAAGTGAAGAAAATCTCAAAACATAAGCCAAGCAATGTGCTTTATGCTTTGCCAGAAAGCGACTGGTTCATAAAAACTAATGATTTCTCTCCTTCATCACTGTCAGATGTCTGGACCAATCATTCAGACTTGGAGTGTCTGGCCAAAAAAGCAGGTGTGGTGCGAATAAAACTCCAAAGAATTTGAGATGATTGAACTGTTGTTGGTTCATTCAGGTTAGAATGGATTTGATATGTTTTTTCTCGCTTGTTCACATATGTCAGTTTTAATAGTTGATTTTCGTAAGTACTGTGCATTTCCAATACTTATATTTATTTCCAATACTAATTTTGCAGAACTTGTACTTTACGATACTTTGTGCTTTTAAAAGTATTTTACAGAGGCAACAGCGTGAAACCTTACATTTATCTTTAGCACTGGAGTAGCAGCTAAATGGTTGGGATAGCGGGTGGACATACAGTACAATTCAAGGCAATGTGAGCTTTTTCTGTTTTAAATTAACACCAAAAGTATTGTCATGTTACATTTATTTTGTTTTTAAAGTTTGGGTAATTGAAAGAAAATGAATTTGCTTGTCCAGGCAAGGATTTTAGTTGCAGGTTTATTATCAAAGCTCTTTAGGCATGCCTGGCATGTTACTAAAACACTTGTTTTTGTAGTCTTTACAGTTTTACTTTTCATGCATAATGTATATGAACTTAAAAATGTGTTCGATTTTAAGATAGTGTTACGGAGATATAGTGCAAGAGGAATGCAGAAGAACTATAAATGAAGTACTTTATGACATACCTATCTTTCTGGTTAAGTACTGGTTAAACTTGACAAAATTTATGGAAAATAATGAACTCTGTGTTAGTTTTGGCATGGTTTTGCTTAGTATGTATGCTAGTTTTCCATTTGAGCATTTTTAGTGATATTTCTCACATACTAGAATGTGGTTTGTGGTTTCTTGGTCTTCACTACAATAATAGCTGTCTCCTGCATTGTGTTCTTCTGCCAGTTGTTATGGAGTGGGTTGTTGCTGTGGCCTCCCAGCACTGTGTTTAGCTGTGTTCAGCCCACCAGTGGCACTACAAACCCAGCTTGACAATAGCAGGAGGCCAGGGGGGAGCATCTCAGAAAGGAGACGCTCCAACTCCTCCAACTGGGACTAATGTTCATCTTCAGGCAAGAGAGAGCATCTGATATGCTTGTATATTATTCTAGCTACACAAGCTACAATGATGTAAGATGGGGAAGCAATTTCATCAATGTCATATTTTGAACAAGATTAAATTTTACAAAAAAACTGGAGGCCAGCTGAGAATTTGCCACCTTAGGAAGGGGGAGCATGTTATCTAAAATTAATTACAGGCAGTCTTTCTCCTATGTTCGCTAAATTAAATATTTAATTACTGACATAATCAGTATCGTCTTGTATATGTATTTGAAAATGCCATGTGCATGGCAACACTTTTTACTGTGATATCAGTATGGATAATCCCATTCTAGGACTTTATTTCATTTATGAGATCTGCTCATACATTTTCAGGCTTGGATGGAAACATGAGAATCTAATTGGTGTCTTTTCTCTTGCTGAAAATTGATCAGTGCCACTGCACATATGGGCCATAGTCATGTTTCAAACTGTCTGTTTTGGCTTTGCTTCAGCAGAGATCTTCATTTCCTTTTTCCACTTGTTTCGCTTGCTTCTAATGCGTGTCTCTTGTTTGATGACTTTTTGCTTCCTGCCTCTGGAATATTCATCACTTTTTACTTTTGTTTCCTCCCTTTTTTTCCTCTTTTGCCTGACCTGATTGAAATGCTTCGGCATTTAGATCCAAGGCATTAAAAAGTCTAGTGTGACGTTTCCACAGTCTATAGTGATTTGGGGTGCTATGTCTGGTGTTAATGGCATTTGGTTGTCTGTGATTGTTAACTGTGTTCAAAGTCAATTCTGCTATCTTCCCTAAGATTTTAGAGCAATTATGTATGTGACTGTTGATAAGTATTACGAAGATGCAATTTCCTTTTCTACAGTGCCCTGACTACTAACAATGTCTGCACAGAGAAAAAAAAAAAGGGATGCCAGTTCTCCATCCCTCCGTAGCAACTGCAGCATGCTTCGGCACTGACTTGCCAGGTTCCCAGCCTCTCATCCCTCTTCGGCTGAACTCTGCAGCAAACCTTGGCACTGGGTTGCCAGGTTCCTTTATCCCTCATTCGCAAAAGCAACAGTGAGCTTTTCTGCCATCGGGTTGTCAGTTCTCAGCGTAGACAAAATAAATAAATAAATAAATAAATTAACCTAAACGGCGCCGGGTTGCCAGGTTTTCCTTCATCCCCCATTTGCAATGCAGCATCTAGCTTCCCTACTACTGAACTGCCAGTTTCTCTGCATCCATCATGGCAACAAGCAGCATGAATCCTTCTAGCCCCGATACCAAGTTCTCATTTCTCATTTGCAAAACAGCCAGTTTCTCTGCATGGAAAAAAAAGGCACTGGGTTGCCAGGTTTTTCCTTGATCTCTTAGTTACAAAAGCAGCCGTAAGCCTTCTATCAATGCCTTGCCAGTTTCCCTTCCCTCCATCCATCCTTTGCAAAATTTAGCAACATGCGTTCGTGGCACCAGGATGCTAGGTCCTTCCCTAATATCCAATCGCACCAGCAAGCTTTTCTATGAACAAGTCGCCAGTTTCCCTTTCCCGTATCCCATATTTGCAAAATGCAGCAGCATGCTTTTGGCACCGGAATGCCAGGTTCTCTTCCTCTATCACTCCTATGCAAATACAGTAACAAGCTTCGGCACCGGGATGCCTGCTTCTCTTCCTCTATCCCTCCTATGCTAATACAGTAGCAAGCTAGGTTCTACTAGGCTTCTCTTTCTCCATGCCCCTATGCAAATGCAGTAGCAGCGTTGGCACCGGGATGCCAGCTTCTCTTCCTCTATCCCCCCCTATGCAATACAGTAGCAAGTGTTGGCACCGGGATGCCTGCTTCTCTTCCTCTATCACTCCTATACAAATACAGTAGCAAGCTTTGGCACCGAGATGCCAGCCTCTCTTTCTCGATCCCTCCTATCCCAATACAGTAGCAAGTTTTGGCACCGGGATGCCAGCTTCTCTTCCTCTATCCCTCCTTTGCAAATACAGTAGCAAGCTTTGGCACTGAGATGCCTGCTGCTCTTCCTCTATCACTCCTATGCAAATACAGTAGCAAGCTTTGGCACCGAGTTGCCTGGTTCTTCTTTATCCCTCATTCGCATACTCAGCAGCAAGCTTTCTAATATAGAGTTGCCAGTTTCTCTGCATTTATCACAGCAAAAGCGTGGGATGCCAGGTTCTGTCCTCTATCACTCCTTTTAAGACATCAAAACTGTGCCGTGTGCATAATTCTTCATGGCATCTGTTCACTTCTCACGAGCTTTTGTGAGCATTATCTAGCATCCACCCTTGACACAATCATTCGAGACCACTCTCTAAGCTGACTCACGGTTCTGACTACGTCTAAAAAGCTCATCATCTCCCACGAAGTTCAGTGGACTCGCCCTCTGCTCTCTGATGATTTTGGGGGTTATTATTATAGAAGACGACTTTCCTGTAATCAGTCTTTCAATTCACCAACCCTTCCCAAGCTGCTGCTGTCACTTCTGTTCATTTCAGAAATAAGCGCAGTAGTTATCACTACCTTATCTGAAGTAATTAACCAGCTAAGCACCCCCTTTCCATCTTCTACTCAAAGACAAGCTCACGCAAGCCTTACGAACCTCCAAGCCTCACCTCAACTCTCAAAATCCAGCATACTTCTCTGTCAGCGCTTCAGTTCAAAGTCGAGCCATGTCGCTACCTGATCGAGGGTTTCCCTCATTCACCTATTAAGATTTCCATTGTTCTCAATTTCCTTTGACCTCTTCTCCTGCCACTCGGCGTTCGCTCTCCCTACGCTTGCCTCTGTCCTGTTCTCCTTCTGTCACCCCAACCGGTTGCGGCAGATGGCTGCCCCTCCCTGAGCCTGGTTCTGCTGGAGGTTTCTTCCTGTTAAAAGGGGAGTTTTTCCTTCCCACCGTCGCCAAAGCTCTTGCTCATAGGGGGTCATACGATTGTTGGGTTTTTCCTCTAGACATCATCATAGGATCTCGAGGCATCTGTCACCGTGGTTCGGTGCCATATAAATAAGTTGAATTAAAAATTGAATTATTCTCGCTGAGGTCGTCGACCCTCGAAACGCACAGCTATTACCATTTTCAGGGGATGCCTTCTTTGGGGATCTGCCAGGCCTGGGAGCCATCGCGAGTCCCCTTCGAGGCCTTCAGGAGCAGGACCATGCCTCCAAACACGCTCCTTCCGGCTGTCATCTATATAGGTTCCCCCAGTTCTGCAAGCTGATCATTCTCGTTTACGTGCCCCACCCTCCCTCCCTCATTATTCTCCATTCTCCAACTTCTTCACTTCTATTTAGTACATGGGGATCTGCCAGGCCCGGGAGCCATCGCCAGTCCCCTTCGTGGCCTTCCCCAAACCGCAGCTCAATTCATGTCAAAGCATTCACTTTTACCTTACTAAAACGCTGTCAAACCTAAAATGAGGACGTGGGCCCAGCTAGTGAATTACTGTGGTTGACTGTGATGAAAACACGGTAAGGACTTATCTGACTGATAGGACAATTTAAAATGGTGAAATGCACTTGATAATGTTCTCACAACAGCACCATAGAACATAGTGGCTCAACCAACAGTAACTGATGATAAATGGTGAGTGGAGCACCTGCCCAAAAGCACTATGAGAACTATAGATGAACTCTTAGGGCCAGTACCACTTAATGGACTTGCTTCAGTTCAGACTGAGATATCATTTGTGGGTTGGATAACTTAGTGGGTCAAAGGACTCTAATGATGGTTTTCTAGTGCCTGTATTGGTTTCAAATTATCTGAATGTGGCAGATGATCTTATCATTGGTTTTAATGTAGTAGGGGAAGTGATCAATGCAAAACATAAAGAGAAGCTGGATATTACTGCTAAAGTAATGCTTTTTACTGTTGACTCTTGCACTGCAAAAACCTTTATCCAGATAATGCACACTCACCATTCTAATAATGATAAGTGAGAACAGATAATGGTAAGTACAGTACCCAGTTGTCTGCCTGATCTCTGGCTGAAACATATCCACTTTGAAAAAGAGTTTGATTTTAAAAACTCATTTTCTGCATCTGCTGTTTGCTTGTTAATTAAGTCCAAAAAGCAAATTTTCACTTATTTCATGATAATCAAACTCATGATTAATTTCTTCTTCTGTAGTGCCAATATTTACACTTGTTACTCTGAACATTTTGTCTGTTGTTCAAAGGTATACATAAAAAATTATGTGCTTGCAAACAAGACTAAAGATTCAGTGCTGACGTTTAACCTGGCTTAGTGCAGACCTGAGAAGAGGGAAGAAATGACAAGGATACTCTCAAGGGACTACTACACCCTGCAAGGCAATGGGTACATGACAGATGGAGAAAGCTGAAGGTATTGGCAGGGCATTCTCTTGCAGTGTTCTGGCTGGCTGGGCCACAGATATTTTAAACCTTGTTTTTAAGACCACAGGTAAAGTCGAGGGTTGAATTTCTGACCTCCCGTGGCACTATAAAACAGTTTTTTATGTGAGCCAGCTTTTTATTTACACCATGTACATGCACCAGTATGTGTGTTTTTTTGTGTCTCTCTCCCACTCATCCATAGGTGGTGGCAACATAAGATACTAATACTGACGAGCCACAGCGAGAAAACTATGACACAATGTTTTGAGGAAGGAATTACACTCAGCATAATTTCTAGAATACACAGTTTTGGTGAGTAACTTTTGTCCAAAAGAAAACACTGGGGCCCCTGAAGCCTGCACTAATGAAATTATAATAAATAATACTATAGTTCCTTCCGTTTTGGCCAACTAGGACTTAGAATGCTGGCTTCTCATACACAATTTTAACAAAATGCTATAAAAGAACAAATACAATTTTCTTCAAATTGCAATCATGACACTGGGGATCCAAAAGGAGGAATTTCGGGCCAGTTTTTTGGTCCCAAAACATAGAAATAGAATTGAATGGTGTATGAGTCAGTGAACTGAATTCTCTCTTGGTATTCGGTTTTTAATACCATACATGCCTGTTTGTCTCCCTTATCCATGTAATCAGTGTTGATTGTAGTGGTCCCTCCGCAATCACTGACCAATCTCAGAACAAAGAGAATAACATCGATCTTCTTGTCTAATTCCCAGTAAATCTTGCTTATTTCACCAAAATGTCAGAGTATTCCTTTAAGGGTTTACTTTTCTTTTTTTGTCTTGGTCTCATTATCTAGAACGTTATTTCTGAAAATCAAATTTTCTGTGCATTGATTGAATAGAAAGAGGGTGGGGGAAATAAATCAGTCCTCTATTATGCAGCTGATTTTGTCTGTTGAGTCATCAATGCAAAAATCACCCTGAGAAGAGACAGACAGAGAGAGAGAGAGAGCAAGCATTACTGTCCATCTACTTTTATCAGACCAAATAGTGAAAGTGTTATTATTGCTGACTTCATCATCCCAGACATTTTTTCATTTTATTTCCTCTGATTGTTTCCAACCCAATTCCCGACTGCCCCACCACCTCAAACCCAAAGTGCGTTCTTGATTTTATCTGGTCCTCAGTCCAGTGAATGCCAAAGTCAGCTGGATTATGAGCCTAATTGGTATGGAGTTAGGAATCCTTTCCACAGCCAAGAGGTAGACCGAGAGTAGAGATGTAATTCACAAAACCCATAGCTAAACCAGGTGGAGCAGTGAAGGGGAGAAATCCTCCCTTTCTCTTCTCAGGCTTATATCTTCCACACACAGATGCACATCACTAGTTTGCACATGCAAGAAGTGATACAGGAAATGACACTTAGGATATAAAACTTACATTTGACTAGGCGTACCCTAGTGTGCATACTTGGTCACATGAAATAAAATAAAATAAAATAAAATAAAATAAAATAAAATAGGAATTGCATTTTAAAAATGTCAACACAAGTGCATACCAAAGCAGAGAGGACAGAACATTTTACGGCTTGAACCATGCATTAGGTTAAAATCCAGTTTCCAAGGTAATTGTTTCCATATGTAAGAGAAAATGTTTCAGTTAATATATTGTTAAATGAAAACACAGGGAACATTAACTTCAAAGTTCATATGGTGTTTTTCATTTTAAACAGTTTTATCACTTTTTAATTCACCTATTAATTTCATACAAGTTGTTGTTAAGTAGTAAAAATAAGGTCAAACCAATATTTGATGGCCAGGGAGGTAAGGGAGGGGCAGCCATCTGTTGCAATTGGTTGGGGGTGAGGAGAGGGAGACAGAATGCATTGTGGAAGAGAGTCAGAGATTAATAACAACTAATTTTTAAATGCAAAGTGGTGTATATACACATAAGTCGTGTCCAAATTCATGGGCTGCATCCTCCTGAGGACCCGGCCTTCGCGGTCTACGTGGGCCGGGTCCTCAGAAGGTCGGGTAGGCTGGAAGTAAACGGCTGTGAAATTGGACAGTCTAGCCTTCTGATTTGCGTCACCGCTGTTTCGGTGGAGTTTAATAAACTCGGCTGTCTGCTCCTTGCTATCTAAAATATAACAGGACACTGGCTTAAATTCTCGATGATCTCCCACTTCTGTTTAATCAGTTTTCTGTTTGACGTTTATTCAGCTGTGTGAAAACCAAGGTGGAACCCACTCGGGGGATTAATAAAGTTTTGTTTTATTTTATCTAATCTAATCTAATAACTTTAATCTCAACCAAACCGATTTACTCACAAACAAATAAAACACTGAAAAAAGCCAAACAATAACATTTTTAGGTTGTCTAAGTGACTTATATATTACGTTTAAGCTGAGCGAGCGAAAGTCCGCGTTGATCTGAAAATGATGTGCCGGGAGTTTGCTGTTCTCGGCGAACCCAGTGACCCTCAAGCTCCCGGCTAGCTATCGAGCTGGTGGGTAACAGACGTCTCCGAAAACGTCGAAGCACTTTTGCAAATATGTGATATCTTGATAAACCAAGCAGATATTTGAAGTTTACACAGCTACATTCTTGCCTGAAAATATGTTAAAAGTTTATTTTGTGACCCAGAAAGATTAATAAGAGTAATTTTAAAACTTAGTAGCGGCCGCCATTGCCGGAAACTGGAGTTTGGCTGGGCCGCGCTTTGAATTCTGGGATATGGTGGGCCACAAAGGACACACCCGACCCATCCTTCAAATTCGGGGAAAAGGAGGATGCATTTGGCTGCCGCATTCGGAGGAGTCTACGAATTTGGACAGCCTTCGTTGCGTCGCTGTGACATAATCGGTCTACACATGCGTCCTCAGGAGGATGCAGCCCATGAATTTGGACACCCCCATAGAGTGAAAAGAGGTAAGAGAAGAAGAGAAGAAACACCCAGTGCATTATGGGAACTCCCCAGCAGCCTAGGCCTATTATGGCATAACTAAGGAAGAATTCAGGGTCACCTGATCCAGCCCTATCTAGCCCTAACTATGGTTTATCAAACAGGAATCTAATTGAGAAGGTAAAGAGGGTGTCTTTGTCCCAAATTTAAACTGGGAGTGCAGTCCATAGAAGAACAGACTGAAAGCTGAAGCTCTGCCTTTCATTGCTCAAGGAACTACAACTAAGACATCAGTCTGAGAGTAAAGTGCTCTATTGGGGTCATATGGTACTATGAGTTCTTAAAGAAAAGATAGGCCCTGATTATTTAAGACCTTGTGTGTGAGGAGAAGGATTCAATTCTGGAAGGAAGCCAGTGAAGAGAAGCCAATATGGGATAAATATACTGTCTCTTTCTATCCCTATCAGTACTCTCACTGCAGCATTTTGGCTCATCAGCTGACTGTTGTAGTCAGGGCTCTGGGGAGCCATACCATGTGTTGCACCAATCAGCAAACAGACAAATATACTCTAAGTGACTAGGTTTTGATGATGGTAGATTATTTACTTGCTCCAGACACCTTTTTTCCATTTATTAACAGACATGAAACAAAAGTTAAAACGAGACTCCTTTGCATTTGCATTTTTCATTTATGTAGACATATAACTTCAATTTTGCGTTAACTAACGTTTACAAAAACACAGGGTATAAGCAAAAGATTAACAAGAGATTTTTAGGCCAATACACAACTTATTTTGCTACATGAAAACAGCTGTTCCTGTGAATTTTATCTCCCTCTGTGCAAATCAATACCTGGTTCTTTTATATGTGCGACTCTAACTCCTCTAACTCCTGAAACAATAAACTTGTTCAGCCAGCGGCACTCAACAAACTATAAGTCCCATCAGTCTCCTTGCTTGAATGTAAACAAATGTAGAGTGTATGTGAGGAAAATGGCCTTAGTAATGCATAACAGTTTGCAAGTAAACAAACTGGCAGGTATAATACGAGGCAACACTTCAGTGCAAGGCTTTACTCAACACTAAAGAAGGCCTGGTGTTTAAAAGCGTCTGTGTTTTTTTTACTTGTCATATTAAACAGTTTATGTGCTGAAGTTCTCTTTCATAAGTGTGTTAATACATTTCAGTCACTACAGAATGAAGAACAGAAGACAAAGGACTACCACAAAAACCCCCACAGTAAATAACTAAATACAGAGAAAAATACACAATACAATTTAACATAGAATACATAAATAACTAGTGCTGTCAGCGTTAATGCATTAATACAGCCTCATCACGATTAACACGATTACAATTTTTAACGCACTCAACCCGTCTGAAGCACAGAATGGACAAACGTCAGACAAACTGCCCGAAATGCGTTGACAGAGACATTCCAGGGATTTTGAGTCAGTCTGCGCTCCAGATGAGTTAATTGTTAATCGCGTTAGTCGTGATGACGGCGTTAATGCGCTTAAGATGCATTAATGCGTTAACGCCAAGTAACTCATCACATGGACTAATCTGCGTTTACTTGTTAACAGGGATTTGCTAATTTTGACGCGTTAATGTGTTAACACTGACTGCACTAAAAATAACATACACAACTATACATAAGAACAAAAAAAAAAAAAACCCTAACTGGAATACAAATGAAACAAACTGAAAGTAAGAACTAAAAGCTTAAGCTACAAAGAATGAATATTAAAGGAACTAAATAGAACATCCAATGACACAACATCAGTCAAAAAAACTCTGGGTCAAAGATGGTTTGTGATATGCATTTACGTACTAGTCAGCATTTCAATACAATTGCCAGAAAAACTTTTCTTCCATTTACACATAGAGAGCTTAGAGTACACTTGGAGCTTGAGAAAAGAGTAAGATTCACCTGCTATAAAATAACAGTTTTTTTCACTCTATAAAAAGACACTAATTTCCTTCGCTGACTGTAACGTTCTGCACTTGGCATGATTATAGAGCCCATAGTGAGAGCAGACAATATTTCTTTGCTTTAACAACTGAATTTCCCATTTTAATATGGAATTATACTGGTAAATGTCACATTTAGCACTAAACTGTTCTTCTTTGAATGTCTATAGCAGAACTGATTTAAATTCATAGGTAGATGACAGCCTTGTGTGACATCAGTAAGTATGAATTATGAGCAGCTGTATGGAAATTAAATTTGGCTGAAAGTCTTGTTGTGCTGATTGTTTTACTTATTTTGCCACAAATCAATCAGGAATCAAGGCAGGCAAACTGAATCTGAGAAATTTTCTGTTTGCTGTAAGTTTATAATTACTGAAAAAGACAAGCCATACATCACAGACAACTTGCTTTTATTTGGATTACAAAAAAAAAAGAACAAAAAAGTAATGCAATCCATGATTGGTGACAAGTTAATTAAAGAGAACACAACAAATGCAAATGCGTTCACAACCAGGCAAAAGAGATTATTGATTAGTCAAAAAAATTATTGATAGCGTACTTATGGTAACACATTCCACTTCACCAATCCCAAACTGGATGAACACCTATGGAAGATTTAAAGATGATACAATAAAGCGCCTTACAGACATGCAGACATTTCTATGAATAAGCACCCATTTCTATGAAAAATTAGTTTATGTATGCAATAAAAATTAGTATTTAAAATGAGAAAATTACCTTTTGGTGGGGACACCATGCTTCAGTGTTTGCTCTAACCAATTTCTAAGAATTATCAGAGTAGCTTCGTAATGAAAAAATTGGGTTATATGGCAAATAGGTTGTTTTCTGCTTTTCAAATCATGTCTGAAATGTCACATTGTTTTTCTTTCACGCACCAATGCTGGACCACAAAAATGACATGGGCCTAAAACACAAAATTCACAATTTGAGTGGCTTTAGTTGCCTGAGGCACACTCTCCACAGACTTCTCCAAAAACCTAACACTCATTTCACGTATTTGGAGTTTTTCCTCATTTACCTTCCTCTACAGTTTCACAGCTGTAACATGTAAAATGTTTTTCTGTTTGTTTGTTTTTTCTTAATAAAGTTAGATGGTTACCATGATGGGACAGAATATGTGACATGCCAGATTAACTACACTCGCCGGTAATGACTATAATCCAAGTTCTGAAGATTATTGTATCCTGCTGTTTTAATAAGCCTTTCTTTAGAGTTTATTATAGCTAATTGCTTATTTCATTTCAGAATACTGAGCTATCAGAGTCACACTTAATAAGATACAATTGGATAATTGTCTGATGGGATTAATATGGTTTTCTAAAGTGTGTATGGAAGCATTCCAATAACTACTTATGTGAGCTTTCCTCTAATTATCAAAATAAATCAAAATAGTGCCATGCTAAGATAGCTCATACAGTGCATTACATGCAATGACGTACTGCCTGATCTTGCATATTCAGTTCAGTTCAGTTTAATTTATATAGCACCAAATTGTAACAACAGTCACATCAAGGGACATCAAGACCCTACAGTTGGTGACAGTGGGAAGGAAAAAGTCAAAACCAGGCTCAGAGAGGGGCAGCCATCTGCCATGATAGGCATAAGGGGAGGGAGATAGGGAAAAGGCAGTGAAAGAGAAGCAGAGTTTAATAATAACTAATGATTGAATGCAAAGTGCTGTATAAACAAAGAGAGTAAAAAAAGAGAGGTGAGTGAAAAAAAGGAAGGTTTTAGGCCTAATCTTAAAAGTACAGCATTTGTCTGTTTCGCCAGATCCAAACTGGGATTCTCTCTCTCTATATTAAATAATTTCACTCAGGAACTATACCTCATTTCATTAATGTTGTGCGAATGTCTGATTGAAGCCGTGAGAAAGATGAACATAAGTGACTTTTGTCTGTGTGACAAAGGCTCTCAATGTAACAGACTGGTGAAATGTTACATAAGCCCATTTCTTGTCTAAAGGCACTGTCTGTGGTCATCAAAACACCAAACAGCTCAATAGTTACTTGATGGTAAAAAACCGTCATAGCTCATATACCATAACGAAAAATAGATAATTTAGTACATGCAATAAATTAAATTAAAACATTTTAAAATTAAATTACATTTAAAAAGTAAAATAAAATGAATGAAAACATAACAAACAATTTCATTGAATTTGAATTAATCATTTATATATTTAATTAATTATTTCTTATTTTAATTAATTAATGACAAATTTAATTACTTGTTTACTGATGTATTTATTTAATTCAGTTTGGGACTCATGACCCTCCATATATCCAAGCACAGTGGAATAAACATCACTTCTTAAGAAAAAAGTAATCGCCCCAGTATTCATTAGCACAACAGAGGTCGATTATCTTGTTAATAATTTTACCTCCTCACTGCGTACAACTCTGGATACTGTAGCTCCGGTGAAAACTAAGGCCTCAAATCAGAAGTACCTGACTCCGTGGTATAATTCTCAAACACGTAGCCTAAAGCAGATAACTCGTAAGCTGGAGAGGAAATGGCGTGTCACAAATTTAGAAGATCATCATTTAGCCTGGAGAAATAGTTTGTTGCTTTATAAGAAAGCCCTCCGCAAAGCCACAACATCTTACTACTCATCACTTATTGAAAAAAATAAGAACAACCCCAGGTTTCTCTTCAGCACTGTAGCCAGGTTGACAAAAAGTAAGAGCTCTATTGAGCCAACCATCCCTTTAACGCTAACTAGTAATGACTTCATGAACTTCTTCACAAATAAAATTTTAATCATTAGAGAAAAAATTACCAATAATCATCCCACAGATGTAATATTATCTACAGCTACTTTTAGTACCATTGATATTCATTTAGACTCTTTTTCTCCTATTGATCTTTCTGAGTTAACTTCAATAATTACTTTCTCCAAACCATCAACGTGTCTTTTAGACCCCATTCCTACAAAACTGCTCAAAGAAGTCCTGCCATTAATTAATGCTTCAATCTTAAATATGATCAACCTATCTCTAATAATCAGCTATGTACCACAGGCCTTCAAGCTGGCTGTAGTTAAACCTTTACTTAAAAAGCCATCTCTAGACCCAGCTGTCTTAGCTAATTATAGGCCAATCTCCAACCTTCCTTTCATATCAAAAATCCTTGAAAGAGTAGTTGTCAAACAGCTAACAGATCATCTGCAGAGGAATGGCTTCTTTGAAGAATTTCAGTCAGGTTTCAGAGCTCATCACAGCACAGAAACAGCTTTAGTGAAGGTTACAAATGATCTTTTTATGGCCTCTGACAGTGGACTTATCTCTGTGCTTAGACCTTAGTGCAGCGTTCGATACTATTGACCATAATATTCTTTTAGCGCAATTAGAGCATGCTGTAGGTATTTCAGGTACTGCGCTGCAGTGGTTTGTATCATATCTCTCTAATAGACTCCAGTTTGTACATGTAAATGGAGAGTCCTCTTCACACACTAAGGTCAATTATGGTGTTCCACAGGGTTCAGTGCTAGGACCAATTCTGTTTACATTATACATGCTTCCCTTAGGCAGTATCATTAGAAGACATAGCATACATTTTCACTGCTATGCTGATGACTCCCAGCTCTATCTCTCCATGAAGCCAGATAACACACACCAATTAGTTAAACTGCAGGAATGTCTTAAAGACATAAAGACCTGGATGGCCGCAAACTTTCTGCTTCTTAATTCAGATAAAACTGAGGTTATTGTACTCGGCCCTGAAAATCTTAGAAATATGGTATCTAACCAGATTCTTACTCTGGACGGCATTACCTTGGCCTCCACTGTGAGGAACCTTGGAGTCATTTTTGACCAAGACATGTCTTTCAATGCACATATTAAACAAATATGTAAGACTGCTTTCTTTGATTTGCGCAACATCTCTAAAATTAGAAATATCCTGTCTCAGAGTGACGCTGAAAAATTAGTTCATGCATTTATTACTTCCAGGCTGGACTACTGTAATTCATTATTATCAGGATGTCCTAAAACCTCGCTGAAAAGCCTTCAGTTAATCCAAAATGCTGCAGCAAGAGTACTGACAGGGACTAGAAAGAGAGAGCATATTTCTCCAGTATTGGCTTCCCTTCATTGGCTCCCTGTTAAATCCAGAATTGAATTCAAAATCCTGCTCCTCACATACATGGTCTTAAATAATCAGGCCTCATCTTATCTTAAGGACCTTGTAGTACCATATCACCCTATTAGAGCACTTCGCTCTCGCACTGCAGGCTTACTTGTTGTTCCTAGAGTATTTAAAATTAGAATGGGAGGGAGAGCCTTCAGTTTTCAGGCCCCTCTTCTGTGGAACCAGCTTCCAGCTTGGATTCGGGAGACAGACACTATCTCTACTTTTAAGATTAGGCTTAAAACTTTCCTTTTTGCTAAAGCATGTAGTAAGGGCTGGACCAGGTGACCCTGAATCCTCCCTTAGTTATGCTGCAATAGATGTAGGCTGCCGGGGACTCCCTTGATGCATTGAGTTTTTCCTTTCCAGTCACCTTTCTCACTCACCATGTGTTAATAGACTTCTCTGCATTGACTCGTACCTGCTATTAATCTCTGTCTCTCTTCCACATCATGTCTTTATCCTGTTTCCCTTCTCTCACCCCAACCGGTCGCAGCAGATGGCCGCCCCTCCCTGAGCCTGGTTCTGCTGGAGGTTTCTTGCTGTTAAAAGGGAGTTTTTCCTTCCCACTGTCGCCAGTGCATGCTCATAGGGGGTCATATGATTGTTGGGTTTTTCTCTGTATCTACTGTACAATGTAAAGCGCCTTGAGTTGACTGCTGTTGTGATTTGGCGCTATATAAATAAAATTGAATTGAATTGAACAATCACTGTCCTTTCTTTTGAAAGCACTGCAACAGTTTTAAGATAAGACGTCCTATGTGCTTCATTTATACATTGCCTGAAATCATACTGACAAGTTTTTTGACACTGATAAACTTCTATTACGATTGCCCTAATCTAATCTGGGTGAATGAATCAACTATGCAAAATGAAATTAGGGTGTTTTTTTTCCCTATTTCTGGCAACAATTAGTCCTGCACACCCAAGAGGCCATCACAAATAGTTGAAATGACAAGGATTTTGACCACTTATAAAATGTGTTCAGTGTGCTGCCCATTGTGTTGGATTGTCAATGCAACCCTCTTCTCCCACTCTTCACACACTGATAGCAACACCGCAGGAGAAATGCCAGCACAGGCATCCAGTATCCGTAGTTTCAAGTGCTACACATCTCGTATCTTCACACCATAAACAATTGTCTTCAGATGACCCCAAAGATAAAAGTCTAAGGGGGTCAGATCGGGAGACCTTGGGGGCCATTCAACTGGCCCACGACGACCAATCCACTTTCCAGGAAACTGTTCATCTAGGAATGCTCGGACCTGGCACCCATAATGTGGTGGTGCACCATCTTGCTGGAAAAACTCAGAGAACGTGCCAGCTTCAGTGCATAAAGAGGGACACACATCATCATGTAGCAATTTCAAATATCCAGTGGGCTTGAGGTTTCCATTGATGAAGAATGGACCCACTATCGTTGTACCCCATATACCACACCAAACCATCACTTTTGTTGTTCCAAAAGTCTTGGAGAGATCCATCCAATGTGGGTTAGTGTCAGACCAATAGCAGTGGTTTCACTATTCACATAAAAGTTTGCCTCATCACTGAACAAAATCTTCTGCGTGAACTGAGGGTCCTGTTCCAATTTTTGTTTTGCCCATTCTGCAAATTCTGTGCGCCGATCTGGGTCATCCTCGTTGAGATGCTGCAGTAGCTGGAGTTTGTAAGGGTGCCATTTGTGAGTAGCTAATATCCGCCGAAGGGATGTTCGACTAATGCCACTCTCCAGTGACATGCGGCGAGTGCTACACTGTGGGCTCTTGCTGAATGAAGCTAGGACAGCCACTGATGTTTCTTCATTAGTGACAGTTTTCTTGCGTCCACATTTTGGCAAATCCAACACTGAACCAGTTTCACGAAACTTAGCAAGCAGTTTGCTAACTGTAGCATGGGAGATGGGTGGTCTCGTAGGGTGTCTTGCATTGAAATCTGCTGCAATGACCCGGTTACTGCGTTCACCAGATATCAATACAATTTCGATCCACTCCTCACATGTTAACCTCTTCGACATGTCAATGGCTGTGAACAAAGAGAAACTTGTAAATAAGTCATGAAAGAATAAAGTTACGTTGAAACCAAACACACCATTGTTTTTCTTGTGACATTACCAATAAGTTTGATGTGTCACATGGCCCTCTTCCTATTGAAAAAACAAAAGTTGTATCCAAGATGGCCGACTTCTAAATGGCCACCATGGTCACCACCCATCTTGAGGAGTTTGCCCCCTCACATATACTAATGTGCCACAAACAGGACTTTAATATCACCAACCATTCCCATTTTATTAAGGTGTATCCATATAAATGGCCCACCCTGTAGATAAATGAAAAGTTCATAGTAAGGCCACTAATAGTAGAAAAGACAGGGTCCAAACAAAGTGGTCAGGATTTATTAAAAGGACACCGTGAATGTCTGTATCTAATCTCATAGTAACCAAGTCAGGAGGACTCCAAAACCATCACAATATATTTTGGGAACATAAAAGCCAATGATAAAGGTTGTTCAAATAGATCAAATTGGTGGAACAACAGACCATACAGTCCCTATTCATTCCACAGTGACACCAACAGACTTGGTAAGAATTGCTATGCCTTAATTTTGGATTCTTACACTTTGTGTCTCACCCTGGTTTTAATGTGGCACCAGATAAGTTTCCTTTCCACAACCTGAAGTTGCTTGTTGGCAATAACAATCAGATGCCATCTAAATAATTTCTTATATATACTCAAACAGTTATTGTGGTGTGAATTTGGGGAGAAACTGTAGCAAACATAAAGTAATCTGTGCAGTATACTGTGCATTACAACCAATATGTAGCTTGAACAGTGGCTGTGAGTCCCTAGATCTTAAAATGCGTTACACATTATCTGCATTGCAGCAGCACACTCATTAGATTGCAACAGTGCACACTTGGATTTTTGAAAATAGAACAAAGCCATATCCTAGCTTGTATTAATTCTCACCCTGTTGTATGGACTCTTTTTGATATATAGATATATATCTATATATCTATATCTATATACATATATATGTATGTATATAAAATGTATGTAGGTGTGCTGCCAATAATGCCTGTGAATGCTTTTTATATTCACCAAAGATGGTCAGGGACATTTCCAGTGGGAATCCAAGAATGAAAAGAAATCATAGCGTGGAAACAGCCCTGAAGATCATCATATAAAAATAGCAATCACAGCCAAGTCAAAACAACCTAATAACTGAAAGCTGTTTGAGAAAACGTCTGGCTCTATTTTTTGTTTTAGTCATCATCTGTATATAATACAAAATATAGTTTCACACACAGCTAGTATTCATTAATAAAGTGTACTGTTACTGTGACTAAGTTACACAGGTTTATAAGCTAAACAAGAACGCAGTGATGTATGCACTAAAAGTACAGATTTATTGGCATTGTGAGTTATATGTGATATCATCATTATTTATCGGCAGTTGGTGAAATAAAAAGATGTTAATAGCACACATAACCAGTCGCAACACCTCCAGTGACAGTATACCAATAAATACCATCATTATTTCATATCACGTATAGAGGTGATTATAACCAGCTACTGTGTTCTTCCCCGTCATTTGTTCACACTGAGCCATGTTTACAAAATGATAACGGGTGGCAGGCTACTACATAGGATGGTTGATTGTTTATCCATCACTGCAGCACCCAACAAGATGAGGCCAGCTCAACTTTGATTTGTAGCGCATCACCCTGTGACAAGTGTGAACAGGCACATAGTCCCGTAGAGAATAAAGGGAAATGTGCAACATTGACACAAACAAGTTTATTCTTTATGTCAATAATATTTATATTCTCCAGATTCTTAATCAAAGCATGCTCCATAGTTATCTAACTCTGCATACAAGAAAAAAAAAGTCATTGTTTGCCCCATTTTCCACATTTCTTTTATTAAAAAGATACTGAGTGCTTTCAAAATATAAAATCTGAAACACATAAAATGTATCAGGTCAAATTAGCATATGTCAGAATTAAAGAACTCTTTCCTCCTTTCATTCCTCTTTGTCCTTTGCTACAAAATAGTCTGAGACTATAGTAACTCTTTTTGATATATTAGCTCTGACACTGGGTCATATTTCATTAATTAAACATGGCTTTGTAATAATTTCATACTGATAGAGACCCATTTTACCACAGACTTTGGGCACACAGATATGCTTTTGCCACATAACTTAATTAGAAAATGATAAATGCCTTAGTAGTGTGCCCATACATTTCCTAAAGGTCAGGGCCACCTCTGGCTTTCCTTATTTTAATTCATCACACATTTGCAGAGGAGTTGTTGGAAGTGTAGAGATGTCACCCACTCTTACCTTTGCGTGCCTTTCGGGTCGACTACATCTCAAACACAATAGGCAGTGCTGGATGTTTGTCTGTGTTTGTGCATGCTTTTTCTTCTTTTTTTTTCTTTTCAAAACTTTAGAAGCCCAACAGCATTTTGTGAAGCTAAGTATTACTGCTCAGACTATCAATGTGAGAGAATAACCTCAGGTCACAATTCATTCTAGAGTACAACAACTGTATGTGCCCAATACAAGATTCTCCATTTTTTTCTGTCACATGCTCGCAGACAGTTCCTGTTTTGTGCAAATGAGTTTTACAAACTTACAAGGGCTTTCGGTGTGTTATTTTTTTGTGTAATTTCCTGCCGAATGATGGACGATGTCCTGTTGCCCCACTACATGCCTCCTAATTTCCTGTTGATAAAACACACAAAAGTAAACTATAGTAAAGGTTTCAGTTTTGCCATTGTCGATGGTTAGCCGCAACCATCTCTGGTCCATTTGAGTCATCCTGTTACTACTATCAGTGTGTGGACAGGTATATTTGTTTACCTGTTAACTTGGCTCCAGGAACTTTTGAGGTGATTTTATACAGTAGCCACAGTCATTCATGTGGTAAACACTGGCCCCCAAATACTTCTTAACCATACACACACATACTGTGGTGTTAAAATATAAGGTATATTGTTCTGGATGCTGCATACCCTTTAGTTATGATTGCTTTTTTAATTAATTTTTGATTAGGTTCAGTAAAGACAAGTCGTTTTCTGGCCAACCAGGCCAGAATACTGTCACTGCTCACAAACAAGACTCGAGCTTAGAACATGGCATAAATTAGAGCACCAAACACAACGAGCTGAGACTATATTACCAAGGTACCATCTTTAATCCATAAGAATTCATGGACTTAAAAAAAATGTTAATCTCAGTTCCTATCCTTAATAAAATGGCTTTTGTGTAAAATTTCAGGGAAATTATAACCTTATTGGCAGTCAGTCAAAAAACTGTTTTCTGTGACTGTCATTTGCACAAAGCTGATAATAGTGCTTTCTTACTGAATAGGGTGACAGACAAAAAAAATGTTTTCATCTGTCATAATTTGAAAGTAATGACAAACATATTTGTTAATTTATTTTTCGTCTAGAGAAACTGTTGTATTTGAAAGAGAGACAAAAGGAAGGGAGGCAAGACAGTAATGAAATGACCAAAATACTGTTTTTTAATCTCAAATGCTGCTGTATAGCAATGATTGAGCATCTTAGTAAGTGAGGGTCGCAGCTTGACCACTTAGAGCAGATTTACTTAGCTGCCTGGAGTGCTCCTCTGTCACACAACAGTGCCAGCTGTAAAGCAAAGACCAAAAAAGCCATGAATATGCCATAAAATACTTATTTATGTGCCTCATTAGACTAATCACATTGTACATATATATATATATATATATATATATATATATATATATATATATATATATATATATGTATATATATATACCTGCCAAGTCTATTTTTCCCCACTGGCCTTGAAAGGGTAATTAATTATGGAAATCAAGAAAATACTCTCCTCTACTTTTATTAAAAGAAAAGGTGAGAAATAAGGTCCTCCAGGTCAAACTGTACCCAGTTTACACCCTGCAGCACAGAGACAAGGATTTTCACATAGTTTCTAAATTCAAAATAAAATCTCAAGGACAGGAAACAAGCTCTGTGAGTATTTTTGATGTTCCCCTGTCCTTTTGCTGCTTTTTTCTTCTACCTATCTGAGCAACATTATATTTTTATAAGTCAAATAGGGCAGACTGACCCTGATTTCCCTAATAATATGCAGTGAAGAAGAAAGTAAAATGTATGCCAGATTTTCTATTTGCGGAAGAGTGCTATATAGCTCGCTAACCTCCTGAAGAAGCCCCACAGATTAGTCAAAGTAGACTTTAATTCTACAAAATTGACAGCATAGGACCTGGGGCGATGGTGGCTCAAGAGTTGGCAGTTCGTCTTGTAATCGGAAGGTTGCCGGTTCGAGCCGTGGCTCGGACAGTCTCGGCTGTTGTGTCCTTGGGCAAGACACTCCACCTACCGCCTACTGGTGTTGGCCAGAGGGGCCGATGGTGCGATATGGCAGCCTCGCTTCTGTCAGTCTGCCCCAGGGCAGCTGTGGCTACAACTGTAGCTTGCCTCCACCAGTGTGTGAATGTGACAGTGAATGAATAGTGGAATTGTAAAGCGCTTTGAGGGTCTTCGAAAAGCGATATATAAATGCAATCCATTATTATTATCATTATTATTATCTGCTATCAAAAAGATTGATTGATTGTACATTAGCGTTGTACAATCAAGGTTAATATCAGATTTGGGACTCACCTTGCCAATGTCTGTGTGCACTACATTACACATCATCAACTTGGTTTTCAGCTAGCTGTAAAAAGAGCCAAGTGCTCTCAGCACAGACATACAGCAATGACACCGGGTCATGACTAGGGTGTCCTTGTTTGACACTACGTTATGCCAGACAGAAAAATCACACATGGTAATGGAGAGGCAGGTGCAGGTGTGGCATTTACAAAGAAGTGTGAAATGTGTAGGTAGTCCGAGGTGTAGTTGGTGCTTTGTGTTTCGAACAGAGCAGTGACTCTAACCCATCCATCACTGTAAGGGATTGTTGTGCGCATTGACATTTTATATGCTGTGAAGGGAGCAAAGTGGGCTGCTGTTGCCTGTGATTCATTTGTTGTTGTTTTTCATTGGGATCCTGCAGAGGAGTGGAGGAGCCAGTGCTTTGTTTGAATGTCAGCAGCTGAGATAGAAAGAGACTGCTGTGCCCACTGAGCTATGTACAGTATGCAACCATGATTATGATGGATTGTCCACTGTGAGTGCACATTTATGAATCTTAAGAGCACCTTTTATTCTAAGTGCATGTTATGAAAGTCACGCTGTCACAAAGAATACTGAAAGGCTGAAGGATTTCAGGCTTATCCATATGGAGGAGATGGAAGAGAAGCCTGTCTTTAAAATAGTGCCCAAGGGCTCAGGCAATAATCCTTCTAATTTATCTCTTACGTGAAAACTTATTTGGAACTTTCAGACAGTCATGTCCTCATTGAGCACAGACCTTGTACTGCTTGACCCTGAGGTAATTGTCTTTAATATATCACAATTTGTGGCACCGCCAAATGTCATATTAATTCTGTGGGGAGGTGAAATTGTGAATCTTTAATACATGTTAATTGTGCTGTGGCCTTCGCAACAACTTGTAGAAATGTCACTAAAAACTCTAGTGTGTTACTGATGTAGTTTCCTTATCCTACTTTATTCAAGCTTTAAATTCAGAAAATTTCTCAAATTGTGAACAACGAGTTCCTAAATATGAATTTTTGCTGCTCATCTTCATTCCCTTTGATTTACAAAATGTAACTTTGTTATTTTGCTGAACTAACTGGAGTTGGCATCTTTTTGAACACTGTAGTGAGTAATAGTACATACACACTCACAAGCTACTTCCATAGTTGCACCTTGATACCAGGTTGGACCCCTTTTGCCTTTGCAGTCAGCCTTACTTCTTGTAACACAGTTTCACTGCAATGGATTGGAAACGGACATTTTGGTTCATATTGACATGCAGTTGCTGCAAATTTGTCGGCTGCATATCCACGATACCAATCTCCCATTTCATCAGATGCCAAATGTTCAATCTATTGGATGGAGATCTGGTATGTAGAAAATAAATACGAATCATTATTTGTTCATAAGCAAAAAAGCCAACAGTGTGACTGGATGTGGAGAACTGTCCTTATGTACCACACTGCCATTGCTTTTCATTTCAGGGTGTCAAACTCTGACAGATCCCACTGATGTCACAGAGACATGCACAAGGCATCCTTTTACAAAATTAGATGGCAAGAGAAAACAGTCTTAATAGTGACAATGTCTGTCAGGTCATACTGAAAACAGTATGGCTGTTTTCAAAATAGCTGTTGTAGTGTCAAACCCTGAATCCATCAAACAATAATGAAAAGTATCCGTGAACAAAATACACTTTTGAATGATGTTAAAGTTGGTTGGATAGGTTCTTCCATTGCATTGTTTATTTACTCTGGTTATCTGTCTAATATTGCACTAAAATCGTCTAAAAGGTACATTTCCATTGACCTAAAATGGCATTTCCCTTTGGACAAATTTGTCAATTAATCCTTAAATCATATTTTACTTATCCCATTTAGCTTCTAGCAAAAGTTCACTCAACTGAAGAGAGGCCTAATCTGTCCTAATAAACAGAACCACCATAGTCTATAAAGTGGAGGGGTATACCTGGTCAGGTTTCTCTTACAGGAGATTTTTGGTTTTCAAGTTCCCTTTTAGTGTGCTTGGCACTATGTTATTAGCTGCTTTCTCCCACCAGATGACACACTTGGGCTAAGGTCTGTTAATAGTTCAGTTCAGTCCAGTTCAACTAAAGTATAAGACAGGTTTCTGTCATTATTTATTTATTTATTGGAGATAATTACATATGGTTTCCACAAAATCCCACATCATACTTGGACTTGCCTCAAGGCAAACCAGCAAACCAGTATGCCTTGGGACATGATTTGGAAACCAACAAACTATTGTATGCAAGACTTTAGTTACTGGCCTGAGGTGTATTCATGCTTACACATAAGAATGTACCCTAGCTGTGTTTCTTTTAGATAACTTATAATTACAAAAACTGAAACATTATTATTAGTTTAATAGAACTGATGTCTTTATGTAAACAGGGAGAACTAATCAATAGTCAATTTGTTGCAAAGATCCCCTAACAGAGCTAACTCTAACTACTTATTTAGTTAATTAGTTATTTAATTACCTAATTAGTGAGATAACTTTGTGTCCTGTAAAATCACATGTCCAACATCTATGATTAAGGGTCAAATAATTTAACTGCCAGTTCTTGCTAATATATTATGAAACCCTGATCAACATTCTTCTGAGTTTCATTAATAACCTGTTACAGGCAGGTCTGTGTGCCCTCAGCATTTTAAGCACTTAAGCAGTGTCTTTAAGCTCAGTGTACAGTTAATATTAAAACATCAGTGACATTAATTTCAGGTTGTCGGTCACTGTTACATATTTTGACAGTGGCTCAGTGACTTCTATATGACTGAAGGTGAGGTCACCTGCACACATATTGTGTGTAGGGGAGTCTTTCTCCTAATACAGAGAAATTTTAGGGGCATTCCTGCTCAGCAGTGTTGATTATGAAGTCAGACACATGCAGGAAATCCTCTGCGTAACAGTCACAGAATGCTCTGCTGTTTACTGCCATGTGAGCAGTAGTTTTAACAATGTATGGAGTGCTGACTTTTAAGAGTCTACTGGGAGCAAAATGATTGCCCCTCCTCTTTGGTGCCACTTCAGTTGGCTGCAGAAATCCATTTTTTCAGTACCAAAAACTAGCCCTCTGCTACTACAAGTGCAAACTAAGAAAAGAAAATGTATACAAGTGTTTAACAGAAGAAAAAAAAAACACTGTTCGTTAACTACAATGCGGTGAATGCTTTTGAGGAGATGACTCAGTGCCATTTCTGCCTGCCTCTGTCCACTGCCTTTCTTGTTAGTATGGCCATTTTGCCTTGCCTTGTGGGGCCAAAGTACATAAACACCATTATCAGAGGAGCAGTTGGAGGTGCAGTCAGCAGTGTGCTGCTGTCAAACAAACAAAGGCCCAGTGGAATTACCTGCCATGACTCATACATGACAGGTAGCTGCTACCATACACCTTCAGCTGGAGTCTGGAAGCCCTGAAGTTTTTGCTGTGATCATTTATTTTTCAAGTTATTGCTCATTATTTGACTTTCAGTTAAATTAATTTAATTAAGAATGCTGATTACTCTAATTTGTAATCATTCTATCTTTAGATACTCCAATGTGCAACAAAGCCCAGTGGGAGGTCTAAGAATATATTAGTGTGCTATTGTAGGATTTTGTTGTTGTTGTTTGTTTGTTTTTTAATTGCATGTAGTTTTTTGACCTGACTTGAATACGTTGATTTAATAATACAGATTATTAATTAGTGGTTTGCGCTTAGGGTTTATAATACACATTAAACTAATTTTGAGATAATTGCAGCAAATGTTTGTGTGAAAAGTACCCATGCAGTTTGCATCACAATGCAGTCTGTTGTCTGAAAAGCTGGTTACTACTTGTACTCAGCCTTCAGGTTATTTTTTTCTTACATCTTTTATGTTCAGCCTTAAATGGAAAAAAAAAGTTCAGAGACAGAGTTTCACTCACATCACCATCATAACCTGCAGCAGATCATCTGTGGATCTTTGGATGTTGCTTTTAATCAGAATCCCCAGCTGCTAGGATGTGTGAGAGTATTACCTTTTCAGCTGGACCTTCTAAATGGCTTGTTTTATCACTCAAGGTTATGCTGAACCTGATTTGTACTGTCATTACACAGGTTCTTCTGACATTTTAAGAACTTTCAAGCTGAATAATGGCCTCTTGCATACTTTATGAAATTGCCCTCAAGTGGAAAGACATTGAAACAATAACTTGAGTGAAGATTATTCTCAGATATTTGGTTCAGTGAATAATATTAAACACTATAGCATTCTTTCAAGAGACATGTTTTGAATCAGAGTTTATAGAGAATTTCTTTTTCATTGTTGCATCTGAAATTGAATTAAACTTAAACCAGAAGATCCAGAAACAGTGATGAGAGAATTCATCCAAACCCACTTAAAACTCTGGGGGATGTAGTTAAAAACATGTTTTTTCATCGGGCTCACCGTCTGGGAGGCAAATGTCCAGATGAATGCAGATCCAGAATGATAGTGGCCAAATTCAAACACTTCAAACAAAAGGATCTGTGGTTGGGACTTTGGTGTGAACAATAAGTTTCCCAAAGAGATCCTGGAGCGACACAAGGTCCTGTTGCCGATCCGAAAAAAGTTCATTCAGGCTCCCGAGCTGACATTACAGTATATAAGCTGTACGTCAACGGGCAGCTTTATTGTGACGAAAACATCAGGCCTTGGCTGTACTGAGTCAGGTGATCTATATCTACACAAACAATTATTGTCATGGTCCCCGTGTCTACCCAGCCAGTCCCGCAAGGCTACATGTGTTTTGTGTTCTCTCTCTCTCCTTCACCGCTCTGCCTGGGCGCAGCTCACTGCGGGCTCCCGCCCTTGGCCCACACACCTGTTCGCGATCAGTTGTCATTACCTGTCTACTACTTAAGGTCGGGAAGCAGACCTTCTCATCGCTGGATGATTGTGCGAGACATGTTAGTGATCCTCTCAGCTCCCGTGAATCTATGCTCGAGTGTTTTGTGACTTTTGAGTAATTTCCCTCTCCTGTGTGATAGTTTTCCTCCTCGGACCTGTGACCTTCCTGCTGCGTGAACATGTGTGAGTTTGGACGTGGAGACGAGAACGAGTGTGAGAGAGCTTCCCCTTGGACCTTTGGAACCCTGGATTTTCCCCCTCACTGTATATATTCTGCACTGGTGTTGTAAATAAACTGTGTTTGGAAACGTCAACCTGCTCTGCGCTTGAGTCCCTGCTATCGATCGTGACAATTATTTTTGATTCTCTTTTTTTACTATCCCTTCCCACTAATAGAAATGTCTACATGGAAGAATTAATGCCGCTCTGATCAGCATAGCCTGTTTCTTTTCTTTTCTTTTTTTTCATTTTATTTTTAGGTCACTCTAGAATGGTTATTTGGTGGCTGCATGTTTTAATTCACTTGTCACTTTTTGTGTCCAAAACATCTGCACACACACTCACTTCTCCACAGTTCCCTCACACATACTCGGCCTGTCACAACTCCAAACAAAGAGGTGTAGCCATATTACAGTTTTTCTGAATTGCTAAAACACATTTCCTAAAATCTCTCTTGTCTCTGTCTTGTCTCTGTCTCAAAACACTAAACACAAACTCTAAAATTCAAGCTACACACACAAAACCTTCGACTTGTCTTGCAAAACCAAACATTTGACCCAAAACTATTTTAACTTTTCTCAAAATCAACCACACAAAACCAGCCAATGTGCAAACACTACTTAGCAACGATTACATACTACAGAAATAAATACAAAACACTGTGAGATAGGGCACCCTGACGACAAGTGGGCTACTGGAACAAGAAGGCATCGGTGGGCAAGAGACGAAAACAGGGCGTTGTTGGAATGCTATGTACATCTCCCCACGCGTGTTCATTAAAATCATTGTTTGACTTAATCTGGCCGGACCAGTGTTGTTATTTGGATTTCCTCCTGTATCCCTCCTTACAGTTTTTTACAGCCGCTAGGACACATTTCTCAATACTTAGGTCACTTTTGCAAAACTCTTCACACAATTCTCCTAACTGACCCTCAGCTTGGCAAAGCAGTTCATTTCACATTCAAAATGCACTACAACTACCAAAACACTTTATTCAGGTCTCAAATAAACTCATTCTTCCAGAACACTAGCAAAGGTTGACAGCCGACAAACACACTTTGTCACCCACAAAACAATGACCTAAAAAACACTAACAACATGTAGCATTACACAGTGTTTTCTTGTGTAAAACAAGGACACATCTCTGTTCATAATTTCAATATATGTTACTGGAATGAATCAGACATCATGCAGAATTCGTTAATATTTGTTTATGTATTTTTATTTTTTTGCACTAAGTAATCCCAAAATACAAGAATTTGTATACACACCATCCACTGATACACATACAATAGTAATGCTAATCTACTCGGTCTTCTCCATTTGGCCACAGGTTCTCATCCACATCACATCTTATGTCATCTAGGGCAATACACCTAGGAAAGAATCTTCTGGCATGCCTGATCCATCCCTGGCAATCTTCTGCTGATATCTCCAGGCATCCAGCATTCATTGCATCCAGGAGGGACATTTGATCATGTGGATGATGGTCGTAAACCTTCCACCGCCATGAGGAAAAGAATTCCTCTGTGGGGTTGAGGAATGGAGAGTAAGGTGGGAGGAAAAGAGACTCCATTCTGGGATGGGCTGCAAACCACTCGGTGACTGCACGGGAGTGATGAAATGCCACATTGTCCCATACAATTATAAATGTTGGCTGATTCCTTCTCTCCGCATCCCTTTCCTCACCTAGCACAACTCTTCCATAGAGATCATGCAGGAACGCAAGGAGCCGTTCAGTGTTGTATGGCCCAATTAGTGGTCTGTGTAACAGCAGTCCATCAGTGGATATTGCTGCGCACATTGTGATGTTGGCACCCCTCTGGCCCAGGACATTCACTGTGGCTCTCTTCCCAATCACATTCCTCCCTCGTCGCCGTGCTTTGGCCAAGTTGAAACCTGCCTCATCCACAAAGATGAAAATGTGGTGTGTTTGCCTGCCTTCAATCTCCATGACTCTCTAACATAAATCCACAAGGCAACATAAGCTGTTACAGTAGTAAATTTGTAAAAATTGTCTTTGTGTGTGTTTGGTTTTGTTCAAAAACAGATCTGTATTTTATTGTGATCTTACCTGGACATACTGGTTCCTGAGTTGCTTGACATGTTCAGAGTTCCTCTCAAAAGGCACAGTGTACAACTGTTTCATCCTGACCTGATGTTTTTTCAGGACTCTAGAAATTGTTGTTATGCTTACACTGTGAATATTTACGAAAGTAACGTTGTCTGCCAAGACTCTGTGTCTAATTTCAGTGAGTTTTATCCCATTGTTTCTGATGACCATATCAACAATGGCAGTTTCCTGCACATCAGTGAACATCCGTCCTCTCCCTCCTGTGTGAGGTAACCATTGAGTCCTAAGCAGAAATGCAACAACAATTACACAAAAGCTTATTTACTTCTGAAATGTGCAAATGCCCTTGCAGAATACAAGTTACCTGTTGGTTTGTCGGAAAACTCTAACAATAGAGGCCACTGTAGAGCGTTGCAGATTTGGCTGCACTCTCTGACCAGCCTCTCTCATTGAGTGACCATGATTTACTACATGATCAATTACAGTAGCTCTGATCTCATCTGCGACTACAGCTCTTGATCTTCCTCTTATTCTTCTTCCACCACGCATACGTATTCCTTGCCCCCTCCCAGCCACTCTTCTTCCTCTTTCAGCCACTTCTCCATTTCTGGCTGGGTCCATGTTTACATCACAAAACAAACCTATTCAGCAGTTGTCTCCTTTTGTAATGAAATTGAAGGAGTAACACCTGTGTAGATGTTCATCTACAATGAGAATCAGCTGTGGCTGGTTAAACTGCATTTTTAGATTTAAAATATGTTTCAATAAAATATTGCTGTTGAATTTTGCTGTCTTATTCAGTTTTGCATTATGTTATTGTTTTGACCATAAGTTTAACAGTTTTGAAAACAGTATGTAAGTACATGCAAAATGTCCTGTACGTACAAAGATTTTTGGCAGTTGTTGTGTCTGAGTGAGAAAATAATTCATGAAATTTGAGAGATGTAGTCATTGAATGCATTTTGTGCCAAAACAATGATAACTGATCCTCAGTTTAGCCCACATAGACTTCTGTTGTGCTCACTGTGTGAGGAGTTTTGCAAAAGTGACCTAAGTATTGCGAAATGTGTCCTAGCGTCTGTAAAAAACTGTAATATTTGAACCCTAACAATGGCCTAACAGTAACATGACTGTGGAGAACCCCATAGCTGCTGATGGCAGCACAAATAGTTATGTTTCCACCACGCTGACCGGGCAGTCCAATAATGGCACGTTGACCTATTACATTGCAACCTTTTCTTCTCCTTTTTGCTAGATTCAAAATGTATGTTGTCTTCTATACTCTATATTCATGCAGTCAAATTGCATTATTCTGACGGACCATATCACATGGATGTTCTTCCACCCTCATGTGGTTGTCTTTCAATTCTAAACAAAATACCATTTAGTTATAAGTATACCTGTATACATAGCACATGTATACTGCAACATGTGTTTTCAATTTTGAGTGGTAGTGTGTTAATGATGAAAACAGTGTGTTAGCTGTGTTTCACTTCTGTAGCCAAAATTGGTATGGCCCGGATCTGGCCCACACAATGTGCTTACACATGGCCCACATACCGCAAAGAATGACGGCCCTTTGGTGGCCCAGACCTGGTTTGCCAGAGTTGGCCCACACATGGGCCAGCACAAGGCCAGTTGCAGACACACTGGTGGTTCTTTGCTGGCTCATGTGTGGATTACCTCTGGCAAACCTGATCTGGGCCACCAAAGGGCTGTCATTCTTTGCAGTATATGGGGCATCTGTAAGCACATTGTGTGCAGCCACGGGCCAGTTGCAGACACACTGCTGGCCCTGTGCTACCTCAGAACAGTTTCAGCTCTGGCCCCAGATGTCACCCTAATGTGTACCTTAATCAAGCCATGTAATAACAACATGTGCCAGAACATGACGAAACTCTGTTCAGATAGTGAATGGACTGATTCTTATATAGAACTTTTCTACTCTCTTGGATTACTCAAAGTGCTCTATACAACATTCACATACTTTTATACATTTCATTTCATACACTACATTCATACACATTCACACTCTTGACATGCGGACTGGGGGAGCCAGGGATCAAACCACTACCCTTCCGATCAGTAGGTGACCTGCTCTACCTCCGGAGCTATAGCCACCCAGTGGTAAACATGAGTAAACCCTCACTAGGTTTTGGATAAAGTGTACACTCACAAACCTGTCAAACCTGCGTTTGAAACATTGGCTACCATAGCAGTATAGTATTACAACATGGCATTTGGGTCTTCTAACTAAAATAGGAACATAAATAGTGCCATCATTGCCAGACCTGGCCCACATCTGGTTGACATACACCCTGCCATGACACCAGTCAGTCAGAAGTGCAAGCTTGATGCCGGATCCGGGCCAGACCTGTTTTCTATGATCCTGGGCCACATAAACCAAACCATAATCGGGCCAGATATGGCATGCTATCACATAAACAGTGCCATCTACGCCAGGCCTGGCCCATATCTGGATGACATACCAATTACTATGCCAGAAGTCAGCCAGCAGTGCCGGCTTGACACCAGATCCGGGCCAGACCTGTCTGCTATGTGGGTCACTGGCATGCTTGAAACCATTATTGCTCGGTGCAAGCAATAGAAATGAATGGTTTCCAAAGCACAGGGCTGTGCGAATGTGTGCTATGTGAAAAGGCCTTTTTTGTCACTAGACTTAAACATCTTGAAATTTTTATGGAAAAAACAAATCATCACAAATAAGTTTGAAAACTCTCCAAAAGTCAAAACACAATGGTGGTCTAGAACTACCTTTTTTTTTCTTTTTCTTTTTTTTTTACGATTTCTTATCCGATAGATTGCTATTTGTTTCAAAATGGATCAAATCAAGCTCCCTAGACAATTTTGTATCTTCTTATTCTGGCATATATCTGGATTGTTTCAAATGGCTGGACCTAGAACAAGCATTCTGTGATAAAGTAACAATCTCTAATCTGCCTTTCATAAGCTTCAGCATTAATCATCATAACTGCTTTAAAAGCATCAACACTTCTCTAACAGTCTGGTGGGAATTTTAAAAATAACAAAATCTCCACTTGTTCCATTTAAACTAACACCCATTTGAAACAATCCAGATATATGCCAGAATAAGAAGATACAAAATTTTCTGCCATGGCACGAAAAGGGAATAAAAGGTCTTGTTATTCAAGGTGGATGTTGTGTTTATTAACTACTTAGTTGGACTCAAGTGCAGGACCCAGGCAAGACAGTGAGATGTGGGATATGCTTAGAAGTACTTTATTCACTTAAACACATAACTGAGGCAAGCAGCGATTTCTTAAACATGTGAGCATAAAGAAACAAAGATTCACTGGAGCATAGACAGAAAACTCGGCACTAGACTTTAATTAGCTGGGTGAGAGACAGGCATGCGGAGCGGAGGCAGACAGCATGGGGCATGCCAGATCTAGGGAAGGAGAGGACAGGTCAGGAGGAGCAGAGAATCCAGGGAGAGGGTTGGGTAATATTATCCAGAGTGTTATTGTGAGAAGCCTTATTTGGAATCCAGGTGAGTAAGAAACGGGGAGGGTGTCAGAGGAGAGACCTTGAATCCGTGAGTTACCGAGGAGAGGGTGGGCAGGCTGGGGGAGTGGTGGTGAGTTTGAACCAGAGCACCAGCAGAGAAAATGGCGTTCATGAAAGGTGAGTGTCTGGAAGCAATCCAGGGTTGGCAGGGTTACTGGAGGAGGGAGAAGAAACAAAATTACACACTAAACGTGACATCGTTAACAAGCGCAAAACCTGAACCAGCCCGTTTACCACTCAGCTAATAATCCTGTGGAGTCTGGAATAACTGCCTGTTTTCTGGTTAGGTCCCTTCTTCCACGGGAGTGGTCTGTGCCCACTTTGCCGCTCCACCACGTGGGGTTGGTTGGCCTACGTCGGGATGTCTGGTCTGTACCTCCAGGGCTCTTGAGTGCCTGCTGGTGCCCCCCTTGAGGGGGGCACTGACACTGGAAGACATATTGGAATGGAACCACGACAGGGCCCCGGGAATTGTAGCTTAATTCCCGGACTCTGTCACTAAAGGGGTTATCAATTATCAATAGCCAGTGAGATTAGGTCGTCATCTTTAAGTTGGCCATTTAGTGAGTACTGAAAAAACCCTTTTAGTGTCACATCCTATCTCACCTAGAAGACAGTCAAAAACCTTAAATTCCTCAACAAACTTGAGATTACTTTACTTTACAGGTGATGGAATCAATGGGGTTAAACATCAGGAACACCCCTCTATTATTACCAGTAGATAAGAGATTTTTGAAGTCATATGGAAAGGAATCAGATGAGCAACTAAGCACACAAGAGCATTGCAGCAAAAAACTTTAAACCATGTCCAAATGGCTATGAAGGGACCAAGGTTGTGTTGGGGAAGGTTGGAAAAAGTGCAACCAGGTGTTCTGCCTTGGCTGGCTGGGACAAGAGCTGAAGCTCTGGTAGAACAAGATTGGGGCAGTTTTGAAAAGATGGTTTGGATTATACTGAAAATTTGATCTAAATACTGGTGAGTGAACTGCTGTTGCTCTACAAGCAAGTAGAGCACCTGCTCATATTGGCCTAACAAAACACCCTTCCTTTGCAGGAGGAGGCAACCAATTTGAGAGGTTGGATGAGAAGAAGCAATGAGGATTTCTACAGGCTTGCAGATGTTTAAGGGATTTTTTACAGTAATAGTGACACCAGACAATTTAAACCATCGAGGAGACCTGGTCCACATCTGTTTTTTTGGTGTCACTGACCAGTCAAAAAAAATATTAGCAAATTGAGGCCAATAGGAAATTAGGATTCAAATGTAAATACACATAATGCAGTTTGTCCCATTTTAGCCACCAGACTCTTTGACAAATTCGCCATCAAAGAACAGCTTAGCATTTGAGAATGTACCCCTGTGCAGGCAAATAGTAGCAAGACGGATTGAGGTGAATGTGGGAAATCTGGAGCTTCATTTGAAAAGTGGACAATTTTAACTTTTTCTTCTTGCCTCTAGATGAGAGCTGTGATGTCAGTGTTGTCCGTGACACAGCCTAGTTGTTCATTTTTGTACGTGGGATAACGAGAAGAGCTTCAGATTAAGGATGAGCTGGCGGCAATGCCTCAATGAAAGGGACTACGACAGGGACAGATGTAGTCATGGTGTTAACTGCCTTCCACATCAATCCCCATTTTTTATGCGGTCCCTTGAGAAAATTAATTGCCCAAGCCCACCATAGAGGCACCAGCAATCTGGTGGAGAGTGAGGGCACAAATGAGTTCTTCAATACAGCAAGGTGATGAGCGGAATGTGGAACAGGTCAGATGGCTGAAGCCTAGGGAAACAGGAAACTCCGCCTGCAGGCATGCCTTTGGAAAGAGTCTGACTAACAACTGCACCTGAGAGAGAAAGGAGAGAGGAAAAGAAGGAAAAACCTCTGGCCTGCCAGGACCATGATAACGTGTGCATTAATGTATCTCCTTAAAACATTTATTGGAGTGTTTGGCCACTAGGGCAATTTAGCTGCAAAGCTGGATCATTGTGCCATAAGTAGCTCTTTTAAAACTTTCATGAGACACACCTGTCATTCAAGCTAATCCCAAAATGCACCTTTATGAAAGCACGTTTACTTCTGAATGAAACAATAATCTTCATAATCACTACCAAGGCACATATTAAAGGAATTGAAAATTAGCTGTTTATAGCTGTTCTGGTGTGATTCCTTAGAGACAGCATTAACCACACAGTCACAAAGTGCTTTGCCTCCTATTCGTCTGTGCATAAGCTCACGAGATAAACCAATCATGCCTCAGAACCCTTGAAAATTCAGTGTAATTAAATGTAACTTGCAGCCCTTTATTGCTGCTGATATAACTCTCCTGTCAGACTGGCTCATGAACAAAACTCTCCAAACAGGAAGAAGTGACAGCAGTCAGAACTCCTTCAAGACAACTATGATAATAATCTAACTTCAAATGATCAATTCTGAGGGTCATCCACAGTTTCTGGAAGTCATGCTATTAAATTAACAGTTATTATACCAAGCATAGCTGAAGACACTTTACATATCGGTGTCATGTCCTCCTATAGCATCGCTTCCTGCTTGTTCTAAACCCCAGGGTAAAATACAATGCACAGCCCAATTCTTCTAAATGAAACCTTATTAATCCACCATAGCTCAAAACCTCAAATGGCTCTTAGCAAGACACTTCTTGCAGGCAGTTATCCACTTATAAATGACAAAAAACAGCCCAAGTTTGTTTTGATCAGCCTTTACAAGGGAAAAACGTGACTGCAAGTGGCTTCAGTCATGTGGATTTCCATTATTAAATGTAATAAAAATTTAGAAATTTTATAAAATACAAAAAAATTAATAACAATTGTCCTATAACTACAAGAAAATATAATTAGAAGAAAACAAATTCATGTTAATATTTCCTCATCATACAACAAAATGAGTTTCAAACAGGTGCATGTCATACATTAAAACTTTACACCATTAAAATATCCACTGCACTAAAGATCGATGAACAGCCTTGCACTGGAGCTGGATGGCCTCTTAGCTGAAGGGTGTAGAAATGTTTGTTTAGTGCTGAAGTTAACAAGCCTGAAGGGAAGTGTATTTCTGGCAGCATCTGGAGGAGAATCTGTGTATTTGTGTGTCTGCTGTGACTGGATGCTGTTGTTCTTTTTTGCTGTTAGACTGGAGCTCCAAACCAGGCCAGTGTGTGCTTCCAGCGCTGCAGCCTTGAATCGGAGCACCAGCAGCGTCTCTCTGTGTGGTGCAGACCTGACAAGCCTGCGTTGACAGATAAGCCAGAGCGCTTTGGTCAGCAACAGAGCTGTACAATACAAATGCTAATATCCCACTGTAGAGTTGTACCAAGATGTTTACTACTGAGATTTGATTGAATTCTGCCGCAAGATCCGACCTGATCAAATCAGATCCCCACTGCTTATCTGTAAGGCTCTTGTTGGTGGCTAAAATAGGAAATGGCAATCCCTGTGGCCTTTTCAGCAATGAACTTTTAAAGTATAAAGACGTCCTTCAAGGTCCATTTGAAGGAAATGGCTGGCCCTACAGGCCATTACTAGCTGTCGTCTCACTGTTTTTAATGCCACTTTTGTGTCCGCTAATGAGAAATACCATTCTTTAAACTCTGTTCCCTTTCATCTCTTTCTGACTTTTCAAACAGGGACAATTAAACGGTCATCTTAACCAGTGAACCACAGGTTTCTGAGGTTATCCTGAGAGGTTTCATTAGAGAAGTTGTGAAGAATGAACCTGGTAGACCTGAACTGCCATCTAACCAACCTCTGCAGTTTGCCACCAAAGCCAGACTGATGCCATTTTCCTTTTCTGCTTGGATAAGCACAACATGCTCTGTGCACAGGACTGGAAATTGTAAGGCATGTTGTGTGGAACTGAGTGTGCTTTAAGTATGAAAAAGACATTGGTTCTCTGAAACCTTAATTAGGAGAAGATGAGTTTGGCTTGTAAAAAAAAAGAAGAAGAATTTCTCTCTCTCAAACACACACACACACACACACACACACACACACACACACACAATGTATAAAGTTGGGGTAATTAAATTACACTTTAATTTTAGGTAATCATATAATATGATAATATCATAGATGGGGGTTTTTTTCTCAGAAAACATGCATTTTCACGGTTTGTGGCTAATAAAATGCCAGGTAGCTGCATCATTTCAAGCTCTCATTACAGCAATAATAATGATTTATATTGATTTCCACACAGCAGCACTGTCTCTGTACATTGCCCCAGACAGAACAATATCAGGACCTCAGGAACCTTCTATCTTTACTTTCTGCATCTGTAATAAACTCCTGCTCTCATTACTGGCATGAATTGTAAGACGATCAGAGTTATTATCAGAACAATATAATATAGGCATTAATATGGGTTGTCTGCTTTGACCTATTTGGATGAAATTATTTTGTCAGTATTATTTTCTTCCCTTAAAGCTCTACTGGAAGAAGTTTTGGTTCTGTTTAGCATGTCTCCATCTTTGATATGAAGCACTCTTTTTTTCTCTGGTGTTAGCTCCCAGACCTTGGGATTTCTTGTCAATCAGCAAATCTGGGCTTGGATAGAGTATTGATGATAACAAGGGTTTCTTTAGAAGTGGAACTAAGTCAGAGAAAAGTCAAGAAGAATAGAGAAACTACTCTAATGATTTTTATGTCAACAATGGATCAATGGGCAACACTGTGAATGGGATGAATGCAAAGAAAAATCACCTGACTCAAGAGTTCCCCTGTTCAATATGGAGCTTTGAACATCTTTTAACTAAAATTGGTTAACAGTGTACATCACCAGTATATATTTGGGAATATATATATTTCTTTAAACAAAACAGTTACAGATGATGAATTTAAATTTAAATCAGACAGATTATAGACAACTGTAATTTGACAGCATAAATCTGGTACATATTGTTAACACATTATAACAAATCTCATTTGGATTTTTTTAATGCTTCTGATGCACATGACTAACAAGCATAAACAAGCCAAAAGACAGATACCAGAGTGGCTGTGAGGGCCTTGGCACTCGATGCTGACAGACAGCAGTTGTTCAGCATCTGTGGTCAGCCATCAACATTGTTGGCAGAAGTTGTCTATAACTGGCAGTCAGTCAGCCAGCCACTTGTCCACAGTGAATCAGTGGCAGTGGCGCGTGGTGGTCTTAGGCTATTCATGTTCTCAATTAACCTGATTAATTGTGAAACGTTCCACCTGGTGCTTTTTTAACATTAAAATAAAGTTTTTTGTTGCCTGTGATCAAATGTTTTTGAACACAGTTACTGTCATTGCATTAAAAATGAGCATGTTTCAATTTTTTATTGTTTTCAGTTAAAAAACATAACAACCCCCCCGTAGTGATGTCACCAGATCTGACACATTTGGTACCTTTCGATGCCAACATTCAAAATTCTGTCTATGTGGCAGTGCTTCATTTCTGATGTTGTTGTTGTTTCAGTACTGTTGGCGGCATATGTAATGAGTAGGGTTGTCAAAAAACCTAATACTCGGTTACTAAAAATGACTATCAAATTAGATACTTATCTGCAACCGTATAGATGCCAGGAGTACCCTCTCATACCCCTACAGTTGACACATAACTTCACACAGCATCTGTAGACCTCCATAAGGACTCTCCCCTCATTAGCAGCTAAACACATGAGTGGTAATGCAACAAACTTTGCAAAGCATCTTAAAAACTGACCTGGTCTTTACGAAGAATTTCATGAGGTCATAACTGTAGATGCATAATTGTTGCACCATATTGCAACTAGTTTTGCTCTGATTTTGTTCATTGTTATTGCAGATGTTCTGTATGTTGGTCTTGAGGGTGGTGAGTTTGAAACCCAACTTTTCCCTGTATGTATAATAATCCCCTCTGCTTGTTATGCTTCAAGCCTCAATCATACAGCTAGCCGCAGTGGAACAGAGAGCAAAGCTTTAGCCACAGAGTGTAAACATAAAGCCTCTTGTGTGTTGCAAGTGTAACTGTTCATCTCAAAGATTTCACTGAGCTGGAACAATAGACAGAGAAGATAAACATCAGAAACTGCCCTCTTAACTATTTGTCCAGAACTTCATTTATGCTCTAACCTGCATTAGAATGCAGGCTGATATTCAGATTATTTTAAACTAGCAGACCATTGTCTTCCAAATTACACAATAATTTTCATTTTAAAATTTATGATCAGTAAAGTAAAGTGTGGAATTTACGGAAAAACAATGAGTTGTTTCAAAGTAAAAGTGTTGTTTGTGTAAGCATACAAAATACACTCCAACTTATCAAGTATTCACATAAAAAGTCTTTTTTGTTTGCTGCCACACCCTTGTTGTTCCCCTGCAGCACCTGCCACGCTCCATGAATTAGGGCAAGCTCCCCCAAATAACAAATCCCAATGTAACCATTGGCAATGTGGATGTTTTTTTTTTATTGATCTATACAACAAGATTACTACAATACATCAGCAGGAGTTGAAAGGATTTTTGATCAGTCCCTAGTGAGTCAAGGGTTACTTCCTTTCAGGCTAGGCATTCTTATTTGTTTTCTTTTCTGGCTAAAATGCTTTGATTGAACAATTAAAAAACAACACTAAAACCTTTCATAAAAACAAACCCGTAAACAGATAAAGGGTCACACACACTCTAAATTTGTTGCTACAATCATTTGCAAACACACTGCTATAACTCATGTTGTGTATCCAAAAATATAAAGTAAAACTTGATTTTATTCTTGTTCATGTCTACTTTTCATCTTCTTTTTCTTCTTCTTCAGATTTCTCCGAAAAGTACAAAAAAGAAAAAGTAGGTGATTTTATTCAGGTAAAATAAAAGTGAATATGCACCACTGCAATTCATAGGGTTGAATCAGAGCGAATCATTGAGTGTATTCAGTGTAATCAGTATGAATTGTTATCAAATAGTTGAAGTCTCCAATTTAGTTCAATGAAAGGTTAGAGAAGCAGTATAAAGGCTGGGATTTTCTTTTAGCAGTGTTGATTACTTCCTCTCTGAAGGTAAAGCCTGTCTGAAGGACACTTCTGTGCTATCGATTAGTAGTGAATATTCTTTTAGACATGTCCTAACAGAGCTATATTGCATATGATAAGCAGATCTAATGCATGTAATCCCCAAGGCTAAAGTTAAGTATCTTGACCTGATTTCTGTCAAGCAATAATCATACGACTTACTTTTTTATTTACTTCATTGGCTCTAAGTAATGTGTGAGTGCAATCCCCAAATAGCACCTCATTGGACCCTCATAGATGTGGTCAATAGTTTAATGGGTAGTTCACAAAAGTTGCACTGTTTTCTAAACATAAACAAAACAGTTCATTTCATTATCAAATGAAAAAATAGCTTGCTGTTATTCAGGGTTAAATAAGCAGTAAATTAGCGGGGTCAGTCGGAAAAACCTCCAACACTCAATCTTGTCACTGCACTCTCTTTGGAAATACCGATCAGTACTTTTTTTATGCCAAAACTCAGTTTGCACTGGTGCAGCGCATTAGTAAATCTGGCCCTAAGACTTGGCATCCAGCATTGCATTATTTTATTGACTGACTATTATTCTATTTTTTTTCTTTTAAACAGAATTACGATCTCTGATGTTATCTTAAGCAGCTTATTATTGCTTTTAGTTTAGTTTCATTAAATTTTGGTCTATCTCATTATCAACTTGTCAGACAACTTTAAAACACTTTGAACTGTGTTAATCTGCATGGCAGGTGTACTATAAAAAGTAAGTTTCCCGAATTATCCATCTTGTTTGGGTAAAATTCATGAGAATGAACGATACCACTCAAGCCCTCTTTTTTAATCAAAGCGCTTAGACAACATTAATTAGTTCAATTGTATATACACTTCTGAATCCACAGTTCTAAAAGCAGTTGATAGATAGTTCAGACTCCTAATTAACAAAACTCCAGTATGCTAATTACTGACACTACATTCACTAATTTTGTGGCATCTATTTACCATAAAAATCTAAACCCAACTTTGGCATCTATTAAAGCATGTAAATTTGGAGGTTGTATTATGGTTTTGCGAACGTAGATTGCAGGTTCCACTTTGAGTGGGTAGAGTAGTAGATCAGTATTGCAATCAGCTAAGCTTTTCTGCTCCTATGGTTAATAAAAATAATAGTAACCATTATTTTATCATTTCCCTGACTGTGGTGTATGATGAGCTTAAACTACTGCTTTTTTTTTTTTTTTAAACTTTAGTACAGATATGTAATTGCTACTAAAAGGACAAACTTTGACTTTCACCCCACACATTTGTTTTGTGGTCATGATCAGGGTGCGCCTTTTTTGCTTTTTTAGCAAACAGTCTGAATCCCACAGGCTGCCTACCACAAAATGCTGACAAAACAACAGAGGACCATGCCATCAATAATAGCAGTGATTTTATCTGTTTCCTTCTTTTCTCTTCATCTTTTCTTTTTATTGTCCTCAGCAGGAGCAATCTGATAAGATAAAGTCTATCTCCTCAAAAGTGTTGACACAAATTATTTCCTTAAGGTCATCTCTAGTCTATGGAGACAAATGTTCTTTGTTGTTATCATTTTTGTGTTCTGCTGATGTCCATGTTTTATGTTGCTGGAAAAAAAATATTGAAAACATGCTTGTGAAAATGTTTGTGCTACTTTCAATTAGGACGAGGCAGTTTTTTTTTATTTGTAACTGAAAAAATGAACAATGTCTTATTAACAGTAAAAAAAAATACTTTCATGTTTTAACATAATCATGGCATATGTGAAAGGCAAGTTTTGTTTGGTTGATCTTGGTTGAACTGCATGGTGGCATAACCTCAACAACATTCAACATGAACTGGAACAAGATGACAACAATAATTGTATTTTAGCCTTAAAAATATAATTTGAGAAAAGAGCCTGTGCATAGTGATGGACTAACCATTAAAGAATAACGGTAACTACCAATACTGATAGTTTAGGGCAGGGGTAGGGAACTCCAGGCCTCGAGAGCCAGTGTCCTGCAGCTTTTAGATCTCACCCTGGGTCAACACACCTGAATCAAATGATTAGTTCATTACCAGGCCTCTGGAGAACTTCACGACATGTTGAGGAGGTAATTTAGCCATTTAAATCAGCTGTGTTGGATCAAGGACACATCTAAAACCTGCAGGACACCGGCCCTCGAGGCCTGGAGTTCCCTACCCCTGGTTTAGGGCATATACCATACATTGGATGGTGGTTTAATAAATTTGTTGAGCACTGAATCATTTTAAATAATGAAAATGGACTATGGGCAAGAAAGCTCAGTGAGCTAAAAGCTCAGTCTTCTGATTGATCTGAATATTTTCAGCAGTTTTATCCACTCAGAGGTCTCAGTAATTCTGAGCACAAAACAAGGTTCGGATAAATGTTGCTGGCAAAGTAAATGCAGAGGCAGCTTTTACATTTCCTTGTAGAGCATTTTTGCATTTAATTAGTTCAATTCTTTGGCAGAAACTGCTGAGCTTGATGTGTAGACACTCTATTCTCACCATCTTCTGGACAGTTTTCACACATTGTCCAAGGAGGGCGATAATGAGGATGAATTTGAATTCTGCTATAGGTCCTCTCACGCTAGCATTTTGAAATATTCAGCAGCTGAAAATTAATCTAACAGATAATGAGCTGTTAATCACAGCAGCTCTGGCTTTTTAATCTACCCAAAGTAAAAAGTCTGTTCACCTGGGATCCCCAGAGCAGAGAGATGCATTTGACAGTAGCTTTTCAAACCGTGAATGAGTAATTCTCTGTTCCTCCCCTGGAAAAAAAAAAAAAAAAAAAAAAAAAAGCCAGTACAAGACTCAATATAGGCAGAATAATGTATTTTGGGTTTTCTTTACTATAGTTCTCCAAAGATGCATGTTAGAGGTAACAGTGCTGCAACAGGTTTTGGCTTCTGGGGAAAAAAACCTCAATCAATCTGAATCAAATAAAGAAGTCATTTCAGATAACAAGGCAGGGCATGCCAGCCACGAGTGACAGTTGATTGCCTGGTGTGATCTGTGGGATGGCAGGGTCTTATCAGGATGCTGCCATTCACAATGAGAAGCAGTGCTCCTTTAATTACAAATAATCCAGGGAAAATGTAGCCAATCATATCACACTGTCACACTGGGCAATCAAATGTGGTTGTCAGACTTCACTTGTGATGGGTGTGTTTCTTTTTAAATCTCCCCACTGTCATCCTCTTTACCACAGTCTGAGGATGGAGAGAGGGACCCCACCACACAGTTTTAGGTAGAACGATAGGGAAAGGGTGAGTATACATGAAAGCGAAAAGGCAAATTTATCTTTGAACGAGGTGTAGGCACATTTGCGGGAATGAGAGATAGGCACCATTGAGTGTTTAATGGTAGAGACATGACATAACTCAGTGCCATGACACTTTATGAGGAAATTATGGAGAAAAAAAAAACAACACAAAAAAGATCTTGGAATTCAAGTCAAACAACAGTGAAGGGTATATAAATGGATGTCCTAGAAAGAAATATAAATCTGCGTTATGACATCTTGAATCTTGGGTTTGGAGAAGTATTCAGATAATCATAGCAGGTTACAAGCATCCAGCCAGAAGGCCAGATTGTCCAAACTGCTTTGTTCTGTGGGAAACTCAAATGTATCTGAATGTTTGTAGTCCTTCATTTGCATAGGGAAACTCTATTTACTGGCTACTTTTAAACATGGCATGGTTGTTGGTGCCAGACAGGCTGGTCTGAGCATTTCAGAAACTACTGATCTGCTGGGATTTTTCCACACAACCAAGTCTGTGGTTTACAGACAATGGTCTGAAAAAGAGAAAATATCCAGAGAGAAACAGCTCTCTGGGTGAAAATGTCTTGTTGATGCCAGAGGTCAGATGAGAATGGCCTGAGTGCTTTGAGCTGATAGGTAGGAAACAGCAACTCAAATAACCACCCATTATAACCAAGGATGTAGAAGACCATCTCTGAATGCAAAACACGTTGAACCATGAAGCAAAACAACTCCAGGTGCCACCTCTGTCATCTAAGAGTAGGAAACTGAGCCTCAGTATTTTGTGAGCATTTTTTAAATGTCACCATCTACCTGAGGATTATTGCCTGGTTTCATGAACAGGACAATGACTTTACTGTACTCAAATGGCCTCCACAGTAACCAGCTCTCAATCCAATATGGCACCACTGAGTTGTGGTGGAATGGGAGATTCATATAATGGATGTGCAGTTGAAAATCTATAGTGTCAATATGGACCAAAATCTCTTGGAGATGTTTCCAGAACCTTGTTGGATCTATGACTCCAAGAATTAAGGCAGTCCTTAAAGTAAAAGAAGTTCAACCTGGCACCAACAATTTGTACATAATAATGAGTTCAGCAAGCGTATATTAGATATGAAATGTGATGATTATAGATTTTTTTAAAAATAGACTGACAAACAAACCAAATGTACTCCTTTTAACTACATTGATACAGTTTCAAAACAGGATTATGAGTTACTCCAAAAGGTAAATACACTAATACAGTACTGTGCAAAACTCTTGTGTTATCTCCCATTTATTTATATTTTGCTTGGAAAATTGAAAATGGGTCATTAATTTATTCAAATGTGCAGGCATATATATTAATACATTGTATATATACAATGTATTTATACAATTCTAACAAACTTTAAAGTCAATATTTTGGGTTTTACCACTTTTATTCTTCAACACAACCCAAAGTCTCTTACACAGGCGTTCTTTGCTTTAAGTAGTCTTCAGGAATAATTCTCCAGGCTTGCAGTGCAGTTATTATCATCTAATTTGGCACACCTAACCCTTTTCTCCCTGTTTCAGTTTTTCTTAGGAACAAAATCCACCCTTCTACTGAGGCCATTTTTGATGGTCTTCAGTAAACAGTAGATGGATCAACTGAAGGGCCAGATGTGTCCCTCGGGTACTGTGTCAGGTCTCTGCTGGACTGTTTTTTTTTTTTTAAGATGACTTCAACACAGTTTATCTACTGGAGAATATTTAGGTCTACCATTACTTCTTTCATCCTCCACTTGTTCAGTTTCTTCAAATTTCTTTGAGGACACACTGCACTCAGTGCTGAGATACACCAAGTCATCGGCTTTTGGAAACTAACCTCATTGGTGGAAAAATACTATTTTATGTAAGATATTTTATGTAATTCAAGATTCAGTTAATGATACAGGAACACAATGGTGTGTTTTTGTGGCAGGCTGCAGGTTATAAAGTGGCTAAAGACACAATTTCACACTGGTTCTTCTCTAAGTTGTCTAGTTCATGCCTTGATTAGGTGCTTTTTTATGTTTGAGTGACTCATTGGTCAGTGTTAAATGACTAAACAGACAAACAAAAAAAAGTTATTTATATACAAAATATTAAGAAATGTGGGGTGACTTCAGACCACACTGTATCTTTGGACATGGAGCTTTGAGTTGTATTCCACATAAACAGATCTCAACAATTAACCTTTATAAAAAGCATTATGTTATTATCATACTGATATACACATGACTGAGCCTAATTTATAAGTGTTATATTAGTTATTTCTAAAGTAGAGTTATCATCACCATAACAGCTATGGGTTTTTACAAAAAAAGTATTCACTTCTTTGAAAATTCAGCATTCAAAGACTACATGAACAGCTTTCTGAGGTTTTTAATTCATTCACAAGGACCTTTTGGCTAGAGACTGAACCCAAACACTGGTGTTATCATTCCAAAAATCAATGAAATAAATTCTTTCAGTGGGCTCAAAGCAAGTGTTTTCTACACCTAAACCTTCACATTATTCATCATCTTGACTTTAGTTGAGAGTGGACAAGACCAGATTTTGTTAGCATCAGCTTCACTTGACCTCTGGTGTCATTACTTTTCCAACACTCAGTCGGACTGAATTATTGAGGCGAGTTTCTGGAGTTGGAGAAACATAGCATCACTGTTTATCACAGCACAGATGCAGCTGAATCTTCACTTTAGGTAGGAGAAAAATACTGCACAAAGTTTTAAGACTGACTGGTCGTGATGACGCCATTGCTCTCACTATAAAATGCATATAGGAGCAACGCTGACATACTCAAATTTAAATGAGCAAGGAGGCAAACAAACAAATCAATCAACTGGGGGATGAATTCATTCCAGTGCTGTCATGTAGGTTGTATTTCATGCTGTCAGAGGTTTTCCCCAATCACTGTATGCTCAACATGTGAAACAGAGAGCTGTTTTTATTCAGAAGGATCTGCTCAGTCACTTTGCTCAAAGTTAGGCTTGACCTGTATTTGCCAAGCCCTTGCCTTGTAGCAAGAAGATACTGCTGCATGAATTATGCACAGCCTTTTGGAAGGTTCTTTATCTCAGTCTTTAGAGTCTTTAGCGGGGGGAAAAAAGGGGGTCTGATTTGAATCCTTGACACTCCAAAATTTCTATTGTTTAAGCCGGGAATAGAAATAGTCACATTTCTTGGGGTTTATTGTTGGTTATATTTTCATTTCATCCTGAAATAACAGCATCTGCAGATGTGTGAATTTGGGTGGTGGTAAATCAGTGCCTTGACAGATGTCAGTGTAGTGATGAATGCCTTCATCGCAGAGCATGACACGAGGGGCTTTGCTCTTCTGCCGGTGGGTGCCATGGCAACGCAGATAGAGCAGTGTGTGACCTGCCCCTTTCCCAAACACTCACCCATTTAATTTTGGTGTTCTGACTGTCGCTATGTCTGCCTGCCAGTCTGGGTTGGGTTCATACTCCAAATCTGCTAACCTGCTCCTGCAGCTGAAAGACTTTGATCTGCTAATAGGCGACAACCAGAATCACATATGCAGCTTATGCAATTCAAAGAAGACTTTGGAATCACTAGCTATGCGTGTGTGTGGCCATGAATGTGTGTGTTCTGCTTTTCTAATATAAACCCCTGGTTCATCCTAAGATAACCTCTGTCCTCAAGACTAGAAATATAAATGTGGTATCTGCTTGCAGTGTGCCCCTATCAATAAGATAAAATCCTTTGCTGATCTTTACACAGGCTGCAATAAAACTACATGCACTGTGATCACCTTTAGTATCATTCAGGTGATCTTATATCTTTACTAGAAAGGGGTAAGAGACAAGGTAAGAATGGGGGTAAAGAAATATTAGAGAGAGTTGGAAGTAATGACAAAAATAGTTAGAAGGGAGAGGTAGAAAGCAGCAGAGGGCAGACAATAACAGAGACAGATGGGCAGAAAAGGAGGGAAGGTGGATAGAGGGAGGGTGATCTAGTGAAATGAGTTTGCCTTGTGAGCTGGAGCTCTATTACCAACCTACCACCAAATCTCTCTCACACACATGGGCCTATTTTTTCTGAACTGGAGTAAAAAGATGGTAAAATCTAGGTTTATTTTTGGAAGTCAACAGTTTTTATTAAAATGACTGGAACTGTACATGTCCACCCAGGCATGCGCCACACAGTTTATATAGCATGCAGTCCTACTAACTGTCATGTACTAGCGCATGTGTGCCCTTTCTAGCTAGGTAAATGTCACAAGCAAATTTAAAACATTGCCAGTTCATGACAAGCTCCCAGAAATTTTCTGCACACTGTGTATGAAATAGTGAACCCAATATGCTAATGTACCATATTGGGTTTATCATAGACTGACCGTGGTCTATGATATTTATATTAATTGAAAAAGGAATAGCTGTAAAATCATTATTCTTTAACTACTTATAGTTAAAGATAATATATTCCCCTACTCTTGGTCATTCTCAGTTTGTCCTCAGTCTATTCATAGACTCATCACCCCTCTGACAAAAAGTCTATTATTGCTCCTCTGGTTTCCCCTTGTTTTCCCAGAGGCCTGTACTATGAAGCAGAATTATCCAGGAAGCTTTAGCCTTAACTCTGGGTTTTCAGTTGTATGAAGCCAGTTTACTTCTTTTCACCTTACATCGATGTAGTGTCTTATGCTGCAGACCAATGGTCAAGTTTAGAGATGAGCAAGTCTTTGTCCTTTCCTAAACAATTAAATATAAATAATATAAATGGATATTCATACATGCATAATGTGCAACTTTCTTAATTTTCCCCCCCAGATTTACAGCACAATTTTATCATTGTATGAGCATTTATGTGTGATCCTAAAACAGGTCACCTATTTGTAATTTATCTCTTAAATCAATATTTTAAGGCTTTTGGCCTTTATTGTTGTCAGTGAAGAGAAGAGTTGAACCTCATGTTTCAATAGTCGTACAACAGATGGGCTGGCATATGGGCCACCTGCTCAACCCAGTGGCTATATTGGAACTCCTGTTTGTAATTTCTGACCATATATCCAGTTTTCATGCCGGCTAAGCTTGTGTTTGATTTCTGTTTTCATTTCATTTCGATGCTCCCATCATTGAGACCACAGTTGAAAATAAAAGAATAAAAACTAAAACTGTCCTTCACACATTTAAATATTAATTTGATCAAATAACAATTAACTTACAGTCTGCATTTTTGCCAGCTTTAATTCCAGACAAGCTAAACTTGTTCCAGGCTTGGTCCAGTCTTCCTGACCAAAGTACATTTTCATAGAGCCTTCAATACTATACAGTGCTACAGTGCTACTGTACAGTGCTTTTCCTCACATACACAGTCGCTCTGCTGCTTTGTTTGTTGTGCAGCTGTGTTGCTTTCAGTCTTGGTTATTTGTTTAATTTTTTTTTGTATCTTCCCCATGTGATTAGTGTTCTCTGTTTTTGTAAAGTCAGCCACTCTGCTGCCAGTATCAATGTTTATGCCTAGCCATATGCTACATACAGCACCCCTTTCATGTGGACGTGCTCATAGCTGGATTAGAAAAACCTGGGAAATCCGATCACGGATGTTAGAATAAGTGAAGCCAGATAATAGAAAACTGTCTTTCATTTATCAAAGTGCATGTCCCTGGGTACTACCTGTGTTTTTTTGGATTTCTCTTGTGTTCTCATGCTGCATTTTGCATTCAGCTCAGTAATAGCATCTCTCTTTGTTAAATTATGCATTTAAGTCCACATTTGAGTCCAAGCCCCAATCACACTTTAAAATGAGAAGGCCCAAAAGCAACATAAACAGGAAACGATGTTAGTTAACTCCCAGTTGTTACTAGGAGCCTTTCTCTTTAGTTTCATATGCCTGCAGCATCAGACTGCCTCCATCAGCATCCATGAGCAAAGTCCAGTCAGCTGCATCCCTTTATAGTCATGGCCAAAACTTTTGGCAGTTGGACAGATTTTGCAGTTCATAAACAATCCTATGATATAGTGAAAGACAATCATTAGCTTTTCATGAGTTTCAAAGATTTTTATCAGCAAATAAATCAAACTAATGCAAAGAGTCAATATTTACATTGTTGATTCTTCTATAAAATGTCTACATGTGTCTGTGGCATGCTGTTCCACTCCTGACGGAGTGCGATCCATTCTTGGAGCTTTAACAGTGCTCCACTTTTAAGGATTGACCTTAGACTCTCAATTAGATTAAGATCTGAGGAGATTCCTGCCCATGGATGCATCCATCCATTTTCTTCCGCTTATTCGATTTAGGGTTGCGGGAGGTTAGCTGGAGCCTATCCCAGCTATCATATGCGGGGTACGCCCTGGACAGGTCACCAATCTGTCGCAGGGCAGACATCCACTCACATACACATTCACACCTATGGTCTATTTAGAATCACACATGTGACTAACCCTGTGCATGTTATCCAGATGTCTGTGTTATATCAACACAGACATCATGATAATGTGCAAACTTCACATAGAAAGGCCCACCGGATTCAAAGCAAAGACCTCCTGGCCTTGTGACTGTGGATTCAAAATGTTCCTTTGAGGATCTCTGAACCACTTAACTATCCCTTTTGCCATGTAATATACTGCTTCATCATGCTGTAAAATGGACATAATCACTCCTGGATCACTGCAAAATATTGGCATTTGAGGATATGCTTTATGTAGTGTGTCAATCCTTAAAAAGGAGAGAGTGGCAAACTGTGATCAATGCTGTAAATACTGACGTTTTATTCAAATTTGATTTATTTTCCAGAGTCTTTGAAACTTGTGAAATTCTTATGATTACTTTTCACTATATCATAGAAATGGAAGCGATAAAGTGTATGAAACACAAAACACGTGCTGCTACCAAAACTTTGGACCGTGAGTGAATGCACCTGGCACACCAGGTGCACTCATTAACCTGACAATCAAACACAATCATTCGGGAGCTACCAGCAAATCAGATGATTTCCCGTCACTTCTGACAGCTGTGTTGTCATGTAGGATCACAAGTTATAAGCTACACTTTAATTTAACTGTCCCTTTCGTTTGCTAAACTGTGCATGGGCTGTGTTCCCAAAACTGCATATAGGACATATGAATCACAACATAGCTATGAAGGCAAAAGAAATATGAGAATATGAGATAAGATTATGTTATTTTATCAATTACTTTCAAATCTCCTGCACGTGTCATATTGCCCATGTCTCATTCTGACAATGCTGTTGGTATGTCAAAATATAAGAAAATAAAAATCACTTATGTCTATATGAGAGAATAATGTCAAGACGGTGCACTTGGTTGGACGATTAGAAAGGCTCACTGTTTTAATTTAGGTGATCATCTGTGCTATTCATTAGGTCTGCCAAGGGGTTATGTTTTGGTAGCATTCGCGTGCATCTCATTCTGTCTGTAAACATGATAGCTCAAAAAGTTTTCAATGAATTCTGATAACATTTTGTGGCGGTGTAGACTGGGGTCATGTTAACAATCCACTCAAATTTAGCTTGCATCCACAAAAGCTTTTTAAGATCAGCTTAATGATTTATTGCTCAAAAATGGACAAATAGCCTTATGTAACTTAGAACATGATTCTTACAACCAGGAAAACCAGTAATGAATAGCCTTCACAATCCGTAGGAGTCAGTTGAGTTAATTTGACCGTATAGTGAAAGATGATAAAGTCCTTTTTGGTGTTTGAGTTTGGCTCACATTGTAATTCTACATTGTTATAACTCATTGTCTTTCTTCTTTTTTCACCTTTTTGATACCATGTTGACAGTATGTTGAATTGACAGCAAAGCTTCAAAACAGGAGTTCTCAGGATTTTTCCACAATTTTTTTAATTTTTTGTTGTTGTTGGGTTTTTTTTTTTTTTTTTTTTGGTTGTTGGTTAATGTTGCAGTAAGTGTTACTCCTTTGATACAAAGCTGCAGCAGACCTCTATTCTGTAATTAAATGACAACTTTCGGTGGCTTAAAGGGTATAACACTACTTTTAAATTATGACAGAACCATTTACATTGAGAACATGTGTCACCGCTAATGCTATAATTGTTTGGAAACATTTTCCTATCTTGCCGTCTGCTTATTTTGTGCATCCATTTGACTAAGCCTTGAACAAACAACTTTAGTGCAGTTGAAAACACTCACTGACACACTGGATGTGTCTGTTTCTTCCACTTATGTATCGGTTTTCATCAAAAAATGCTTAGATAAATTGTGATCTCTAAACTGTGGTACTAAAGTCTCACTTTAATGGTCTGTTAGTGAGGACAATCAGTGTAAAAGTGTGCTTTAGTGGTATATTTCTTGACAAGAAGCAGTTTTAGCTTGAAATCAAGTTAAATGTGTATCTTTTCATTTCTATTCTAAAGTGGTGCTGATTTCTCTGGCTCTAAAGGCAGGCCTTTTTCTTTTTTTCTTTTTTCTTAATATAATGAGCATAGAGCAGTTAATTCTTCTCTGCTCCATGGCTCCTGGCAGGAGACAGTCTTGGAGGACAATTTGTTTACAAGGCAGGAGGTAATTGCAATGCTCGACCTCTCAGCTCAGCCAAGGAAATATCAATGCTGGGCTTGGGAATCACTGAGGGGAAGCAGACAATTAGCCATCACTGAAAACACCTCTGGTGTGCCCACCATGGTTTCTGTCTTTGGAGTTATGCAGCATATCCAGAGATGGAATGGACGTAAGGAAGAATTTACCTGTTTTTTGTTGATCTGAAGAAAAACTGTTTAATTAGGTCATAGCTGGCAGTAAAATTGGGTTGTGGACTTGTCACTATCATGAGTTTTGCCTTTGGGCAAAAGATCCATTTTTCCTCTTCTAAATTTTCCCAGTGGTTCTCACCAAACCATCGAGCAATATTAACTGCTTCTGGGAACAGATGAGGACAATCTTGCCCCATCCTCCCTTTTACCATTACACCTTAGACTACAGTCACAACATCACCTTAGTGGCCTCTAAAGTCTGTAGGTCTGCACTTCCTTCTATAGATTTAATCTTCTTTCTGTTACACTAATTTATTATGTTGTGTAAAACCAATTCCCTGCGTGACCACTTTGTATTCACTTTATATTCCTTTGTGCAGGAAAACACAGACTTCTCAGCTCTTTGATCAATGTGCCCCTTTATGAATCACAGATTGGTATCAGCTTGTGTTCTGTCTGAATACAGAACTCGCTGAACACAAAGTTATATGTAGCAGGGTTTTGTTTTTAATTTTTATATTTGCCAAGAAAGCTAGTCAAACATTTTATGAATATAATTCAAAGGTTAATTGTTTTAAAGCAAAACCAAACATGAAGAAATCAAAGTCAGAATGCAAAGTACAAAGTTACATTCTGTAGGTGAAGATGATTAAAAAGCATTTACTATCTCGTTTAGTGACATTCTTCAATGGGAACTTCATTGGATCTTGGAGATTGTGGAACAGAATATTTTTTTGGGAACTAGCAAAAAGAGGAAAAGATGCCTCCAACTAATCTCCACATTTTCACTCTCAATAATGCATGGTGGTGACGCACACAAAACTGCATGGGCCAGCAATGAAATGGAGAAAAGGGAGCTGAAATGAGCCACATTTCTGCTAAATCTACTTGAACATCTTTAGACATGACAGGATATTGATAGCTAAGAAAGACAGCACCTAATGCATTGGGCATTTGAATGCAAAACAATCCAAAATCAGTGATGGTATACTAACAACATTGCTACTTTAATGGTAGTATCATAATTTTTTGGTTAGTTTAAAATGTAGGCGTGATTACTCGTACTTCAATGTTGGTGCATTCTGTGAAACGTATTGGTTTGGATGAACTACTCCTGGGTGGACTGGGGTGGATGAAGAAAAGCTAACATAAGGCAAGGCTGGGCAATGAGTCCAATTTTAATTTCAGTTATGAATTTGCCTTCCAACAATTATGAAAACAAAATTACTCTTCTGCAGTCATTTTTTTCCTCATACTTCTTTCTTTTACAGCAGTGTGCTTTTGCCCCTTCCTACACACCCCATTGCAATGCCAGTTTAGTTTAACTGCAGACAGAATGGCTAAAAGAGAGAAGTGAAAAAAGATCTATCTAAAGGAAGTAAAACACAAAAGGTTTCTTTAGGTGGACTTGTGGAACAATCATTATTGGCTGCCATGGTCTCTAGATCATTCAGTGTCTTTCACCAAGGGAATACACCAGCTGCAGCTGCATCACATTCCGGCACAGACGTGGCCACTCGAGCCAGTGATTTTAATTCCATCAAACGTTCCTCCTAGCAGTGGCCATATTACTTAAAAACACACGGACACACACACACACACACACACACACACACACACACACACACACACACACACACACATTTTGCACAGAGCAGATGCAGAGGACAGGAAGTTAGTCACAGGAATGGCACAGAGTCTTCTAAACTATTCCTAGGGTCACTCTGCTTCAACTCTGTGTCCCACACCCTGAAGCCATTTTACAAGTCTCCCACACAAGTTCTCTGATGCCAGGGCCTCTCTTCACCTACAGTATGTCTAAACCTGCAGATATCCCCCAGTGATCACAAGCCCCAGTGTTATAGTCAAAAATGCTCCATTATCAGAGCTTCTAAGTGATAGAAGCTCTAAATCTACCTTCACATCACCTTTATTGATTTTTTTTTTTTTTTTTTTTTTTGGATTGTTACATTTGAATATATTTCAATAGGACAGCCTGGCAACCTGACCAGGGTGTACCCAACACCCTCAAGTGGTAATACTATTTCACGGCTGGCTGGCTGGCTGGCTGCATGGATAGCTACTTAAGGTTCAAGGAAATCCACTTCAAAAAGTCTTATTTTATATTCAATATCTGATGTTTAATGAAATAAAGTCAAATAACTGAGATAACATATTTGACCACAAAGTGCTTATGATTTTGTTAAAATTAAGCAGCCTTCAACAAAAACTGATTAGACACAAGCTTTTTATACATTTTCACCCATTCAAACAGTAATTGTGAATGTTATCAATATTCATAACGCAATAATTTAAGCACATGATCCATATTTTTAATTAGTTGAAGGTTGTGTATGACAAGTTCATTTCCACAATTAAAGTTTGTTTCCACAATAAAACCAACTATTTGGCCTACTTAAAAAAATGCCATATCCTAGTAAAAGATGAGTTCGGCCTAGCCTGTCTCAGCTACAATTGCACAAGAGTAGTTCACACCCTACCAAGCCACAAACACAACTTACAAATGTACTGGGAACATGTCAGAGAGTGTTGCCTTAAAAAATAGATCCCAGTATTATGGAGCATCATTAGGATCCTTGTGATTAAGTTGGAAAAAGCCACAGAGAACCCCATAGGACCCAAATGAGCCACAGGACACCCACCCTGACACTTTCAGCTGCTCCCTTATTTCCCACGGGGTCCCCATAGTGGATAGATCTACACGTTTGATTTGGCACAGATTTTACACCAGATGCCCTTCCTGACACAGTCCTCCCATTTGTCCAGGCTTGGGACCAGCACTAGAGTAAACTAGCTCATTACCTCCTGAGGCTGGATTTGTGTTCCTCCCATCCTCAAACACAGGATCTTTTACATGCAACACATATGTGCTAACAATTACACTATGGAGCCATGGAGACACTCGCACAGGCAATGTGTCCATTACCAAAACTTTGACCCATGTGTCCCTTGGTCAGAGCTTTGGTGTAGTTGTCCGACTGCTGATGACAAGGACACAGCTTCCCCAAAACATTTAAACTCTAATCTGTATGTATCCCTGTGTTACTATTTATTATAAATTGGTGATTTTTCCTAACTACTGTGTCACATATCAAGTTTTGCTATTACTGTAAAATAACAAATTGGAACCCATATGAGCATTATCATAAAGCACTTGGTGACAGTGGGAAGGAAAAACTTCTTTTTAACAGGAAGAAACCTTCGGTAAAACCAGGCTCAGGGAGCGGCAGCCACCTGCCGCAAGTGATTGAGAAGATTTCAGACTTGGAATTAGAAAGGTAAACATTAAAGATATTCAAACCGAGTGGGCAGATTGCAGAGGTGGGAAGTAACGAAGTATTGTCCTTAAGTAGAATTTTCAGGTATTTTTACTTTACTTGAGTAGTTTTTTTCTGACAACTTTTCACTTTCATTCCCTACATTTTTAAACAAACATCTGTATTTTCTACTTCTTACATTTTAAAACAGACTTGTTACTTTTGGTTTAAAGCATTTGAGGGGAGTTATTATTTCACCTCACTGCGGGCCTTCAAACATCAAACCAATCTGAGTACAGTAACACATGAAAAGCAGTCCTGTTTGTGTACTAATCACCAGGTAAAAAGAGATGAAAGAGGCAAAACCATGTACCAAAGTCAGGGGTTAAAGTGGTCTGTTGTTTTTATTTATTAATATTTAACAACTGCAGGTGTCCATAAGTTGTAGTTGCAGTACTTCAGCATCGAGCTAGTGCTACAAAAGAGTGGCAGGTAATTTCAAATACAATGTTTCTATCAGCTCAACAAATATCAGCAAACATACAAACTGTTTGTGTGCAGTTTGTCACACAGTGTGTTGCTAGTTAAAGGTCCAGCTGCTGTATTTCAAAGGGAGTGAAAAGAAGCAGCTAACTTCACTCAGAGATGGAGAAAGATAAGAAAGACAGGACAGGAGAGGAAGAAGACAGGTTAGATTTGCCATGCCACTGCTCAGTGGCATTTGATAAACTGTAAATGTAAAGCTCACATGTTAGTCCCCATGTTTTTAAATCAGATATTGGGTTTGTACTTGTGACATTATGTTGCAAAACATACTGAGGTAAACTGAATAACTGTGTTATTTAAAAGTTGCATGAAAATACTCAGTGGTTTAGTGCAGGATAAACTGGTAGGTTTGCTGTACTGTGATGGATTTAACATTTCTCCCACCTGCTGAATCCCATTTTGGCCTCTTCCCTTCTAGTTTTCCTCTACAGTGGAGGGAGCAGAAAACATTTTCAGCAATTTTTTATATTCCTTCTTTTTCTCTGCTCATGTTCTATTTAACTGAATAGAGTTTAAAAGTTTAGACTGAAATATGTATTCCTATGTAATAATATTATTTTATTTTTACATTAATATAACACAAGGTTCAGTTAGCTTTGCACAAAAATATCTGGTAGAAACATCCTCCAGAGAGTTCATTATTGTTTTCTTACTTTGAGTACATTTTAGAGCTGGTACTTTTTTACTTTTACTTGAGTAAAGAAGTTGAATCAGTACTACAGCTTTTACTGGAGTAACACTAGTTACTCTACTTCTACTTAAGTACAGACTGTTTGTACTTTAGCCACCTCTGGTAGATTGCCATGAACCGTTAATTTTTTCCATTTTATCTAGTCCTTCCTGTTTAGCACTTGTTGTGTTTAAGAATAAAAATCTCCACTCTGTAATTTTAAAACGCAGCACTAAACTTTTATGAAATAGCCACAATAAACCTATTGTAGATATTTTTTGATTAAATCCTCGCAGAGAAAACAACTCAAACCCAATTATCTCATGAACTGAATTATAACTTCAGATTAGCTCCTTTAAAACCTTGAACGTCTTGCTTGTCATGCAGTAATATTAGAATCTATAGTATTTTTCATTCCAAAACAACACTTACATAATGAACCTGTCAGCTCCCCAAACCCCCTCCAGTTTTGTTGAACTACTTTTCCTTAATTTGAATCACAAGATTAATTTTGTCTTTGCACGCATGAATAAAAGCAGCATCTCATCTCATCCTCTCCCTAATCCTTTTCTTTTCTCTATATTATAGCATGCAAACACATAGGCACACCCTAAATGAACTCAATGAATGATTGAATGTTCATTGATTGAATGAAATCAATGAACCTTGGAGCTACCAAAAACCTGCTTCTTGAACTCTGGATGGATTATTTTGCAGGGAGAAGGAATATATGGATCTGATGCAAATCTATTATCCCCGACCTAAGTGCAGTGACATTCGGTCAATAGCAGTCAGCGCCAGTTTTTTTATATGGCACAGGTAGATTTCTGCATAGCTGATCACAATTGATCAGCGAGCCTGTATCTGCATCTGAGTTTAATATAATGAGCCAGACAGTGGGAGGTCTCCAGCAGTGAGAGAGCAGAACAAACTCTGCAAGCATTTTTCGATTGTTTGGTCTATAAGTGCCACAGGAGGAAGAAGTTTATCGAAAGAATTGCCAAACTTCATTGCATTAATTGCCCTGTCACTGAGAATGCATTCAATCCGAGCAGCAGAGTAGAATCGCCTTCTTCTGGAGTGGCTTTAAAAACATGGTGTTAATTAATTCATCCACCATTCAGTGCCCTTTTCTCCATGCAGGGACTGCAGAAAAAATATTCAGCATTTAAATAAGGATTCAAACTTTTAATTTATCTTATAAAACCTCTAACCTTTTGCTCATTGAGCTTGACTGAGTTAATTATTGCAACAGATACACCCTTGAAAAAAATCACTGTAGAGTCAGATGATTATTCAAATGTTCACAGTCATCTCCTATGATTTGATAGTGTCTTTTGCATATTGACTATGCATGTCCTTTTCTTCCATAATTGATCTGCTTGTAAACAGCTTATTAGTGCAAAGATTGCTTTAGGACTCAATAAACTCATCTCATTAGGAGGGAAATGCATTAGTGCTGATTAATATGAAGCCTGAATACTGATGAGAGTGGAGGGTGACGATTTCTTCGTCCTCTTCTTCTGGAAAACCTGCACAATCATTCTTTCCATTTGGAACAAAGGGACAATGCACTGTCAGCCGGCATGGAGCGCCAGAAACCATGTTACCATCCACCTCAGCTGTTCAGTCCATCTGTGTGCTTTCTCCTTTGTATCTGAGCCACACACACTCAATCTGCGGTACGCCAATGGGCAGGGCTGGTGCGAGAATGCCATCTGTAGTCACACTATCAGATCCACCCTGGCGGCTGTCCACACCATGCCCTGCTTATTTATCACTTCCTGGCACATGGCAATGATGGTAATTGATTTTATTTAGGCCTCTTCTACCTTTCATCACTTCACCACCCCCTGTCTTTTCTTCCAAACTCCTCTGCCTCTGCTCACCATCCTTGTGCCAATCCAGAGGCTTTTGGCACTTGCAACATTTTTTTTTTCTTCAAGTGTCAAGGAGATACGTTATTGTAAATGAAAGGCTATAGAGAAAATACACTGAGAGCAGCATTAATTCTGTTGCATGTGCTGTAGTGTGTAAGGCATCAGTGCATACTTTGTCATTGTGCATTCAGGCTCGAGGCTCTGTATATCTGAAGGGAGGGTGGTGGGGAGAGGTGAGTGACAGTGCTGAGTGCTGCTGCTGCTGCTGCTGCTGCAGTGGGACTGCCATTGGTGGTTCGAGCTGAAGAAAGCAAGGTGGTCAATAACCCTCAATGAGTGCCACGGGATCTTCATGTTAGGGGCCTCGTGGAGCCTGAGGAGACTCATTAGGAGCCAGGTACACTGAGTGGTAGTGTGGTTCCCCTGCCAATTAACTTCAAATAGCTTACTCCACTTTATTGGGACTTTGTTGGTAACTCAGACAAGCACAGACTGTTTTACTGGGCTTTTACAACCATTATTATGTGGTAAGTAAAGCTAAACACGGCAACATGCAGAATTTTGCTGAAAACAAAGTTTTATAGGCAAACAGTCTGCCCCGTGTCTTCTACTCTGTTGCTCTGCACACTGAAAGAAAAAAAGGCTTTTAATTAGACATTGATAGTATCAATACCAACACTGATACTGGTATCAGATCTATACTAGAACAGTAGAACTAATATTTTGATTCTATTCTCTAAGTTCTCTAAGCCTATTGTGTTAAACAAATGTTGCTTTTGGAAATGAAAAAATATACCTAAAACATGCACTACAAAAAATGCCTGAAACTTGTTGTGCGGACTATCACATCTATTTTATTAATAGCCTATAGCAGTATTTCCCAACCTTTTGGAGCCATGGCACATATTTCATATTAGAAAAATCACACGGCACACCATCAAACAAAAATGTCACAAAAAGCATATTGATAGTTTTTCCTGTGGACCAGGTATAGCGGAATTGGCTTGGTTTGTCCTCAGTATACCTTTTTTGCTTTATTCTGTTTTACTGGCAGTTGGCAACCCATTTGATTAGAGCAGGTAGTTGTACTGCCCAGTAGTGGAAGAGAATATAATTGTTCTGCCCGTTACTCATGCCGATCGCTTACTAATCAGGTTGAAACAGATAATCTGCCATGGCACACCTGATCATTTCTCACGGCACACCTATGTGGTTGGGAAACACTGGCCTATAGCACAGTTAAACAACAGAAGATTACCCAAAGTGCGGCATGTTTACATTCCAGGTCTTCAAAAAACTGTTTCAAAATACATCAAAAGTTAAAGCATGTGTTTTGTTATATTGACTAATTAGTGTGGGAGGTAAATATCACACTTATTTAGTGGTCATTAAAATATGTTCAGTAATAGCTGATAATTTATCTCATAAACCATGACACACTGCTCCTCCCCAACATAAGATGCCTTTATAGGTTATCATATCGGTAATACTGGCTCTGTATCGACTTGGTATCGGACCAGTACTAAAATTTGAAGTAGTGCACACCGCTTTTATCGAATTAAACTTGAAATGAATAAATATATGACAATAATAGCTGCCACGGTATTCATGCATGTACAAGCATGGCTATGGACTACACACCTTTGTATATGCCAGAAAGAGTTTCTAATGAATGCACTTAGCTTGAAGAATAAATACACACCAGATCAATAGGAGATATGATTATGTTACACAATTTTATTAAAGTTCACAAGAGAGCAATTTTAGGCATTGCAAAGATAATGAGAAAATGCACTATGGGTCATTAAGGTGAGGTTGCCAAATTCAAAAAGGCAGCATGATCCTAAACATCAATTCTTGTATCTGTTCTTCTAAGACAGAAAGTTTTAACTGTGAAGCCATTTTAATTATAATATACTGGGTAGTGTCTTTGAGCACACTACAATTATGACTTATAACATAAATACTAAAAAAAAAAAAGACATTATTGATCATCAGATGCAGGAGCACACTGTGCATTTCTGCAAAGCTTGTACACTAGTTTTGCATTCATGAGCAATTTAGATCGAGTTTTTTTGGTGCATGCGCTATCTCGAGCTGTCATTGCCTTTCTCCATGCAATGCCGCTAGAAAACGAGCCAGGCATTAAGATGGGCGGCAGGTGGGAGGCAGGTCCAGGGAAAGATCAATGCAATTTGCAAAGTGCCTTCCACACAATTTCAGCGCTGGATTCTTTCCAGCAGGAAGACTGGAAGATACATAGCAAAGGATAAAAGTCATGACTCAACTTAACGTGGAAAAACTCTATGGCCTCACCACCAGTGACATGAGCTAACAGAAAGCAAATTAAGCCGTGCATTCTGCATCTCCTGCCTACCTGCCTGCTCTATAACAATGCCTAATAATACTTGTTCAAAGCAAACAGGGTGGCTATCAATATATTCTGCTACAGCAGTTTTTGATACAATCACTTTTGTCGTCTTTTCTACTTCCATCTTTAAATTAATGCTCCACTCTGCTCTGCGCTCAAGAGTAAATCTTTTTTATATCTCTTCAGCTGTGGGGCACGAGGAATTATCTGCAACCATTTTTGGAGCATCATCCTCATCCAATTCTATTTTTTGACTCTTAATTGAGATGCCTTCAGGTTCACTGGTAATTAAAGGTTAATTTACATTTAGGCACTTCCTTATGTTACATTAATGATCATTATTTTCTTGGAAAATGTTATTTCGCTGGTGGTGAGTCTTTACCTCAGCCTCGCACTTGGCATGAGGCTAAATCCTTTTGGATAGCTCTGTGACGTTGTTATCTCATAGTGCAAGCATCCATTGATTCTGCTTGTCTGACTTTAAATTAATGTAGTTGTCACTCTTAGGTCTATTTCCCTCATCCCTACTTTGCTTGTACAATGGGAAAAAACATTTCACACTAAAGACAAAACAGACACACTGTCAGATTAAGTTAATGCATGTTTTTATACATAAATGAAATGTTTCTCCTGGAGGGATTGCAGTCTGCTGCTAACAACCATGACTCGTAGAAAATATGTTTCTGTACACATAAATTATAACACCAAAAATGTTGTGAAGCCAATTCATTTGCTTGCTGCTTAATATATACATACATATATATGTATACATACAGGGAGTGCAGAATTATTAGGCAAATGAGTATTTTGTCCACATCATCCTCTTCATGCATGTTGTCTTACTCCAAGCTGTATAGGCTCGAAAGCCCACTACCAATTAAGCATATTAGGTGATGTACATCTCTGTAATGAGAAGGGGTGTGGTCTAATGACATCAACACCCTATATCAGGTGTGCATAATTATTAGGCAACTTCCTTTCCTTTGGCAAAATGGGTCAAAAGAAGGACTTGACAGGCTCAGAAAAGTCAAAAATAGTGAGATATCTTGCAGAGGGATGCAGCAGTCTTAAAATTGCAAAGCTTCTGAAGCGTGATCATCGAACAATCAAGCGTTTCATTCAAAATAGTCAACAGGGTCGCAAGAAGCGTGTGGAAAAACCAAGGCACAAAATAACTGCCCATGAACTGAGAAAAGTCAAGCGTGCAGCTGAAACGTCAAGACTGGGCCAAGAAATATCTCAAGACTGATTTTTCTAAGGTTTTATGGACTGGTGAAATGAGAATGAGTCTTGATGGGCCAGATGGATGGGCCCGTGGCTGGATTGGTAAAGGGCAGAGAGCTCCAGTCCGACTCAGACGCCAGCAAGGTGGAGGTGGAGTACTGGTTTGGGCTGGTATCATCAAAGATGAGCTTGTGGGGCCTTTTCGGGTTGAGGATGGAGTCAAGCTCAACTCCCAGTCCTACTGCCAGTTTCTGGAAGACACCTTCTTCAAGCAGTGGTACAGGAAGAAGTCTGCATCCTTCAAGAAAAACATGATTTTCATGCAGGACAATGCTCCATCACACGCGTCCAAGTACTCCACAGCGTGGCTGGCAAGAAAGGGTATAAAAGAAGAAAAACTAATGACATGGCCTCCTTGTTCACCTGATCTGAACCCCATTGAGAACCTGTGGTCCATCATCAAATGTGAGATTTACAAGGAGGGAAAACAGTACACCTCTCTGAACAGTGTCTGGGAGGCTGTGGTTGCTGCTGCACGCAATGTTGATGGTGAACAGATCAAAACACTGACAGAATCCATGGATGGCAGGCTTTTGAGTGTCCTTGCAAAGAAAGGTGGCTATATTGGTCGCTGATTTGTTTTTGTTTTGTTTTTGAATGTCAGAAATGTATATTTGTGAATGTGGAGATGTTATATTGGTTTCACTGGTAAAAATAAATAATTGAAATGGGTATATATTTGTTTTTTGTTAAGTTGCCTAATAATTATGCACAGTAATAGTCACCTGCACACACAGATATCCCCCTAAAATAGCTAAAACTAAAAACAAACTAAAAACTACTTCCAAAAACATTCAGCTTTGATATTGATGAGTTTTTTTGGGTTCATTGAAAACATGGTTGTTGTTCAATAATAAAATTATTCCTCAAAAATACAACTTGCCTAATAATTCTGCACTCCCTGTATATATATGGATAAAGGATAAACTGCGGGCGGTTTATCCTTCAAGCTCGGGTCCTCTACCAGAGGCCTGGGAGCTTGAGGGTCCTGCGCAGTATCTTAGCTGTTCCCAGGACTGCGCTCTTCTGGACAGAGATGTCCGATGTTGTTCCGGGGATCTGCTGGAGCCACTCGCCTAGCTTGGGAGTCACCGCACCTAGTGCTCCGATTACCACGGGGACCACCGTTACCTTCACCCTTAACATCCTCTCGAGCTCTTCTCTGAGCCCTTGGTATTTCTCCAGATTCTCGTGTTCCTTCTTTCTGATGTTGCTGTCATTTGGAACCGCTACATCGATCACTACAGCCGTCTTCTTCTGTTTGTCTACCACCACTATGTCCGGTTGGTTAGCCACCACCATTTTGTCCGTCTGCATCTGGAAGTCAGAATCAGAATCAGAAAGGGTTTTATTGCCAAATGTTGAGCAGGTTTACAATATTAGGAAATTGCTGCGGTACTTAGTACAAACATACTGTCATATAACACTTAAATAGACATAAAAATAAGAATTAAAAGTGCTAAGTAGATAGATATATACATGAGTGCAGGTGGTGATCAGTGCCAAACATGGAATGTTGCAGTGAACACAGTGTAGGGTCATGTGTTAGTGGTGGGAACAGTCATATGGTTATTGTTCGTGGGTCCAACAGCAGAGGGGAAGAAACTGTTCTTATGGCGAGAGGTTCTGGTGCGAATGGACCGGAGCCTCCTGCCTGAGGGGAGCAGATCAAACAGACTGTGTCCGGGGTGAGAAGGGTCAGCTGTGATCCGAGCTGCACGCCCCAGTGTCCTGGAGGTGTACAGGTCCTGCAGAGATGGGAGTCTGCAGCCAATCACCTTCAGTCACCTCAGCAGAGCGCACAACACGCTGCAGTCTCTGTTTGTCCCTGATAGTGGCTCCAGCATACCACACGGTGATGGAGGAGGTGAGGATGGACTCGATGATTGCAGTGTAGAATTCCATCATCATCCGTGTTGGCAGGTTGAATTTCTTCAGCTGCCTCAGGAAGTACATCCTCTGCTGGGCTTTCTTTATGATGGAGGTGATGGTGGGCTCCCACTTCAGGTCCTGGGTGATGGTGGTACCCAGGAAGCGGAATGAGTCCTCAGAGGTGATGAGGGTGTCAGTCAGGATGATGGGGGGGAGTGGGGCTGTGTGCTTCCTGAAGTCCACAATAATCTCCACTGTCTTCTGAGCATTCAGCACCAGGTTGTTGTGGCTGCACCAGGACACCAGATGTTCAACCTCTCTCCTGTAGGCAGACTCATCCCCGTCCGAGATGAGTCCAATAACGGTGGTGTCATCTGCAAACTTGATTAGCTTGACAGACTGGTGGGTGGAGGTGCAGCAGTTAGTGTACAGAGAGAAGAGCAGAGGAACCCGAAACCCTGGCTGATTGGGACCCACGCCCCCTTTCACACCTTGGCTCGTGTGATTAGGTAGAGGATCATCAGGGGGTCCTTTGTCCCTCTTTGGGGGGAAACTCCCACTGGGTTTAAATCTGGGACTCTCCACCATTTGACCCTTAGAACTGAAGAAGCATCTCGGATGAGAGGTGAAACGTCTTGAAGCAACTTAAAGAAGTCCAGATGCTTTTCTTTCCAAGCTCCTTAGACTACGATGTCCTGGATTACTGAGAACCTTCACAGACAGAGGAGAAAGAACACAGCCCTGAGGGGAGCCGGTGCTGGGAGTCCGAGACATTCTTTCCCAGCCTCACATGCTGCTTCCTGTCCGTCAGGAAGTCAGTGATCCACCAGCAGATGGGATCAGGCACATTCATCTGGGAAAGCTTGCCTTGGAGATGGTCTGGAAGGATGGTGTTGAAGGCAGAGCTGAAGTCCACAAACAGGATCCTGGCGTAGGTTCCTGGGGAGTCCAGATGCTGCAGGATGAAGTGTAGAGCCATGTTGATAGCGTCGTCTACAGACCTGTTGGCTCTGTATGCAAACTGCAGGGGGTCCAGGAGGGGGGCCGTGAGGGTCTTGAGTTAGGAGAGAACCAGGTGCTCAAATGACTTCATGACCACAGATGTCAGAGCCACAGGTCTGTAGTCATTTAGTCCAGTGATCCTTGGTTTCTTGGGGACAGGGATTATGGTGGAGGACTTGAAGCAGACAGGCACATGACATGCCTGCAGTGAGGAGTTGAAAATGCCAGAAAACACTGGGGCCAGCTCATTTGCACAGTGTCTGAGGGTGGCAGGAGACACACCGTCTGGGCCAGGAGCTTTTCGAGCATTCAGACTCTTAAACTGCTTCCTCACATCTGCTTCATGAATATGAAGAGTTGTAGTGGGAGAAGGTGGTGTGAAATCCTCCTTGGTGTGGGGTGTGGAGGGAGGTGTTGTAGGTGAAGTGTTTGATGGTGGTGATGGCTCTATGGAGGGGGGAGAGGTGGGGGAATGAGTGTCCAAAGTGTCTCTATTGTTGGGGCCGTTGGAGGTGTGAAGGCTGCTTGACGGTTCGTCAAAACAGCAGTGAAAGTCGTTAAGGGTGTTGGCCAAGAGCAAGTCATCAGTGGAGCGGGGGATTTTAGGCTTGTAGTTGGTGATATTCCTAAACTTTTCCACACAGAGGCCGAGTCATGCTCTGAGATCTGCTGCTGCATCTTCTCAGAGTGCTGATGTTTAGCAATGTCCACTTCTTTAGTGAACCTCTCTGTAGCAGTCCCTGTCTCCGCTTCTGAACGCCTTTCTCTTTTCCAGCCACAGCTTTTTGAGTTTAGGAGTAAACCAGGGTTTGCCATTGTTATAACTCACCCTGGTGCGTGATGGCACAATGCTGTCCTCACAGAAGTGGATATAGGAGGTGACAATGTCCGTAAACTCGTCCAAGCTGTTAGAAGCAGCCTTCATTGTGTCCCAGTCTGTAGACTCCAAACACGTGCGAAGCTCCTCCACAGCCTCGTTGCTCCACAGTTTTTTAGTCCTCACGACAGGTTTGGAGAGCTTCAGCCTCTGTCTGTACGCAGGGATCAGGTGGATCATGACGTGGTCAGAAAGTCCGAGTGAAGCGCGGGGCACCGCACGATAGGCCCCGCTGATCGTGCTGTAACAGTGGTCCAATATCCTCTCCTCTCTGGTCGGGCATTTAATATACTGCTTGTATGTGGGAAGCTCTTGGCTCAGATTGGCTTTGTTAAAGTCCCCAAGAGCAATAATGAGAGAGTCCGGGAATGTCCGCTCCATGTGCAGTATCTGCTCCGCGAGTGTGCACTGAGCTGCCTGCACATCCGCATCTGGCGGGATGTAAACAGCGGCCAAGATGAATGAAGCAAACTCCCGCGGAGAATAAAACGGTTTGCAGTGAATAAAAAGGTATTCCAGAGAGGAAGAGCAGTGCTGAGCAATCACTGTTACATCTGTGGACCAGCCACTATTAATGTAGAAGCAGACACCTCCACCTGTGGTCTTACCAGAGAGAGAGGCCTGCCGGTCCGCACGCAGCAGATGAAAACCCTCCAGCTTTAGCGCGCAGTCCGGGATGTCCTCACAGAGCCACGACTCCGTAAAACATAAGACACAGGAGGAGACAAAGTCTCTGTTCATGCTTCTCATCAGGGCCAGCTCGTCCATCTTATTCCTGAGTGAGTGTATGTTGGAAAGGAAGATTCCAGGAAGAGCAGTTCGCAGTCCGCGTCTCCTCAGACGCACGCGTGCGCCGGCTCGCTATCCTCTCCTTCGGCGTCTCACTTTCCTGATCAAAGTCTGCAGTAAATCTACTACAGATGCGACAAATATTGGAAGTAAATCCACAGGTGTTGTAGTCCTGTAGTTAAGAAGCTCTTCTCTGGTGTAAGAATATCCAGAGGAGTGCCCAGACATACAAGTTATGCACAAAAACAAAACAGAAGTAACGCACTGAAGCACCAGGGCATCTATACGCGGTGCCATCTTGGAAGAAGTCCCACAGGATCTTAGCTCGGTCATTCTCCACCACCCTTGGGGGCGTCTCCCATTTTGACCTCGGAACTTCCAGGCCATATTCAGCACAGATGTTTCTGTATACTATGCCGGCAACTTGGTTATGGCGTTCCATGTATGCCCTGCCTGCTAGCATCTTGCACCCTGCTGTTATGTGCTGGATTGTCTCTGGGGCATCTTTACACAGCCTGCACCTGGGGTCTTGCCTGGTGTGATAGACCCCAGCCTCTATGGATCTTGTGCTCAGAGCTTGTTCTTGTGCTGCCATGATTAGTGCCTCTGTGCTGTCTTTCAGTCCAGCTTTGTCCAGCCACTGGTAGGATTTCTGGATATCAGCCACCTCCTCTATCTGCCCGTGGTACATACCGTGCAGGGGCCTGTCCTTCCATGATGGTTCCTCGCCTTCCTCCTCTTTCTTGGGTTTCTGCTGCCTGAGGTATTCACTGAACACTCGGTCAGTTGGGGCCATCTTCCCAATGTATTCTTGGATTTTCGTTGTCTCATTCTGGACTATGGTGCTGACACTCACCAGTCCCCGGCCCCCTTCCTTCCGCTTAGCGTACAGCCTCAGGATGCTGGACTTGGGGTGAAACCCTCCATGCATGGTAAGGAGCTTTCTTGTCTTTATGTCAGTGGCTTCTATCTCCTCCTTTGGCCAACTTATTATACCAGCTGGGTACCTGATCACGGGCAGGGCGTAGGTGTTGATAGCCCGGATCTTGTTCTTACCGTTCAGCTGACTCCTCAGGACTTGCCTGACCCTCTGCAGGTACTTGGTGGTTGCAGCTTTCCTAGCTGCCTCTTCATGGTTCCCATTCGCCTGCGGGATTCCCAGGTACTTGTAACTGTCCTCTATGTCTGCAATGTTGCCTTCTGGTAGCTCGATCCCCTCAGTTCTGACTACCTTCCCTCTCTTTGTTATCATCCGACTACACTTCTCCAGCCCGAATAACATCCCGATGTCATTGCTGTATATCCTGGTAGTGTGGATCAGTGAATCGATGTCTTGTTCACTCTTGGCATACAGCTTGATGTCATCCATGTACAGGAGGTGGCTGACAACTGCTCCGTTCCGTAGTCGGTATCCATAGCCAGTCTTGGGGGGTTCAGGCCTATGCAGAACAGCAGTGGGGACAGAGCATTTCCTTGGTAGATCCTGCACTTGATGGTGACTTGTGCTATGGGCTTGGAGTTGGCCTCTAGTGTTGTATGCCACATCCCCATTGAGTTCCTGATGAAGGCTTTTAGGGTCCTGTTGATCTTGTACAATTCTAGGCATTCCAGTATCCAGCTGTGGGGCATTGTCATAGGCCTTCTTGTAATCAATCCAGGCAGTGCACAGGTTGGTCAGCCTGGTCTTGCAGTCTCGGCTGACTGTCCTGTCTACCAGTAGCTGGTGTTTTGCGCCTCTGGTATTCTTGCCAATCCCTTTCTGTGCCCCGCTCGTGTATTGATGCAGCACTACGGATATATATACATATATACATATATATATACACACACACACACATATATATATATATATGTATATATATATATATATATATATATATATATATCAGGGGGGAGATATCATCCCCCCCACCCGAGATTGGGTACATAGCCCCAAGTGCGATAGGAGAAGGATCGTTGAGTGCGAGAGGAACTGACCTGAAAGATAGGATCATGGCCAAGCTTGAAACCTGGATCCCCCGTAGCCGGTTACCAAGATTACGTGAAGTACCCTCATAAGGTCTGCTAGATGATGTTAATGCAGCACTACGGACGATACCTACAACCACGATTACCGACACTAACAAGCTGATCTACACTACGGCAGCAGTGATCAGTGAGATGCTTGGCTACAAGTTGAACAGCCACAAGGGGCAGTACCCTCCATGCAGAAGGAGGCTAGAGGGCAAGATCAAAGTAGCACGAAGGGAGGTTAACCAACTAACGGAGTTGCAGAAAGGCGCAACAAAGAAGGTGCATAAGAAATACAACAAGCTGTCCATACCTGAGGCCTTGGAAACTGCCAAGCAAAGACTCACAGCCTTGGCCAGCCGCTTGAGGAGGTACACCAGAGAGATAGAAGGCAGGAGAATAAACCAGCTGTTCTCCACAGAACCAGCAAAGGTGTACTCTCAGTGGCAAGGGAACAATAATAACAGAACAGCACCACCAAGGCTGGAGACGGAGCAATACTGGAAGAGCATATGGGAGAAAGACACAACCCATAACGGCAATGCTCAGTGGCTAGTGGATCTGAGGGCAGACCATAGCGACCTCCCTGAACAGGGTCCAGTAACCATCACAGTGGCAGACATCCAAGAAAGGGTCTCCAGTATGAAGAATTGGACAGCACCAGGCCCCGACATGGTTCACGCCTACTGGCTGAAGAAGCTGACTGCACTCCACGAGCGTCTGGCAGCACAAATGAACCAGCTGCTAGTTAACGAGAGACACCCGGAATGGCTAACCGAAGGTCGGACGGTCCTGATCCCCAAGGACCCCAAGAAGGGACCGGTCCCATCCAACTACCGACCAATAACCTGCCTCAGTACTACATGGAAGCTCCTGTCAGGCATCATATCGGCTAAGATGAACAGGCACATGGGTCAATACATGAGCGGGGCACAGAAAGGGATTGGCAAGAATACCAGAGGCGCAAAACACCAGCTACTGGTAGACAGAACAGTCAGCCGAGACTGCAAGACCAGACTGACCAACCTGTGCACAGCCTGGATTGATTACAAGAAGGCCTATGACTCAATGCCCCACAGCTGGATACTGGAATGCCTAGAATTGTATAAGATCAACAGGACCCTAAGAGCCTTCATCAGGAACTCAATGGGGATGTGGCGTACAACACTAGAGGCCAACTCCAAGCCCATAGCACAAGTCACCATCAAGTGCGGGATCTACCAAGGAGATGCTCTGTCCCCACTGCTGTTCTGCATAGGCCTGAACCCCCTCAGTGAGATCATTAACAAGACTGGCTACGGATACCGACTACGGAACGGAGCAGTTGTCAGCCACCTCCTGTACATGGATGACATCAAGCTGTATGCCAAGAGTGAACGAGACATCGATTCACTGATACACACTACCAGGCTATACAGCAATGACATTGGAATGTCATTCGGACTGGAGAAGTGTAGTCGGATGGTAACAAAGGGAGGGAAGGTAGTCAGAACTGAGGGGATTGAACTACCAGAAGGCAACATTGCAGACATAGAGGACAGTTACAAGTACCTGGGGATCCTGCAAGCGAATGGGAACCATGAAGAGACCGCTAGGAAAGCTGCAACCACCAAGTACCTGCAGAGGGTCAGGCAAGTCCTGAGGAGTCAGCTGAACGGTAAGAACAAGATCCGGGCCATCAACACCTACGCCCTGCCCGTGATCAGGTACCCTGCTGGGGTAATAGGCTGGCCAAAGGAGGAGATAGAAGCCACTGACATAAAGACAAGAAAGCTCCTTACCATGCATGGAGGGTTTCACCCCAAGTCCAGCACCCTGAGGCTGTACGCTAAGCGGAAGGAAGGGGGCCGGGGACTGGTGAGTGTCAGCACCACAGTCCAGGATGAGACAAGAAACATCCACGAATACATCACGAAGATGGCCCCAACTGACAGCGTGCTCAGTGAATACCTCAGGCAGCAGAAACCCAAGAAAGAGGAGGAAGGCGAGGAACCATCATGGAAGGACAGGCCCCTGCACGGTATGTACCACCGGCAGATAGAGGAGGTGGCTGATATCCAGAAATCCTACCAGTGGCTGGACAAAGCTGGACTGAAAGACAGCACAGAGGCACTAATCATGGCAGCACAAGAACAAGCTCTGAGCACAAGATCCATAGAGGCTGGGGTCTATCACACCAGGCAAGACCCCAGGTGCAGGCTGTGTAAAGATGCCCCAGAGACAATCCAGCACATAACAGCAGGGTGCAAGATGCTAGCAGGCAAGGCATACATGGAACGCCATAACCAAGTGGCCGGCATAGTGTACAGGAACATCTGTGCCGAGTATAACCTGGAAGTCCCGAGGTCAAAATGGGAGATGCCCCCAAGGGTGATGGAGAATGACCGAGCTAAGATCCTGTGGGACTTCCAGATGCAGACGGACAAAATGGTGGTGGCTAACCAACCGGACATAGTGGTGGTAGCCAAACAGAAGAAGACGGCTGTAGTGATCGATGTAGCGGTTCCGAATGACAGCAATATCAGGAAGAAGGAACACGAGAAGCTGGAGAAATACCAAGGGCTCAGAGAAGAGCTCGAGAGGATGTGGAGGGTGAAGGTAACGGTGGTCCCCGTGGTAATCGGAGCACTAGGTGCGGTGACTCCCAAGCTAGGCGAGTGGCTCCAGCAGATCCCGGGAACAACATCGGAGATCTCTGTCCAGAAGAGCGCAGTCCTGGGAACAGCTAAGATACTGCGCAGGACCCTCAAGCTCCCAGGCCTCTGGTAGAGGACCCGAGCTTGAAGGATAAACCGCCCGCAGGGGCGTGCTGGGTGTTTTTTTTATATGTATATGTATGTATGTATATTTTAAATGACAGAATTGCTTCTAATTAATGTATTTAGAATGTCACAAACATGTCGATATTAGCAGTATTATATTCATTGTGTTGTAGAGCAGTTTTCTATAGTGGCTGTAGGATTATTGGCACTGACAGCATTTGGTTACAGTTTCAAAGTGCCTCTGCAACCAAACCTCAACACTGGCAGGATATGGTCCCTGACATGATAGCAATAGCAGTTCACTACTTTGAATACTTCATAGACCTAAAAACAACTCATGAATGTGGATCCATTTGTGGAAATGCTTCAAGAATGTTTTTGGATTAGTTTAAAGAAAGTGGCATCCCCCATAGCTGGAAAATTAAGCCAATGCAAATGCCAAAAATGGTATTTCCATTCATAACAACTCTAGATGGTGAATTTTTCTACCTGGACATTGGAGGTAGCGTGTTCAGTTAGGTGCAATTGTGTAGCTTGACAGGTTGGTTTCATTGACATAGGCAACCGGAGAGAGCTGATTTACAAGGCCTCACTTCTGCTGACTTAACTGGACCTCTGAACTTTCTCATTAACATTGTGATGTGATGTGAAATTAGCACTATTCAGGACAGTCTATAAAGAGCATCTTCAGTTTCTAAAAAAACAACATGGCCACAGTCAAAATGCTAATGTTGACACTTCAAAGTGTGTATTCCAATCCCAATAGATGATATCACAATGCTTATGTCCATTATAATCACACGATCTCTAGTTTTAAGTGGCTTGTTTTTCTCATTTTAAACAGTGCTACAAATTCAGTTTTTGTCCATCTTTTAGTGCCAAAAATGGACAAAAACAGCCAAGTCTCAAATCTGATAGACATACTGAACCATGAGATATTTTCAGGTCAAGGACAGAAACCATTTGGGCCTCCCTTTTCAAAGTCTGTAGCTGGATCTTTGCCTTACAGTTCTCCAGGGACAGAAGCTACAGAAGGACTCTAAAATAAGTCTGATGTACTCGGCAAATCAATGACTCTTCCTCAGATGGCCTACTTTAGCTCACTCATACACTGAACAACGATCAGTGAACGGCATATAAACACATCCAGAAGCCTACCTCCACCACCTGGTTAAAAAAAATCTAATTTATTTTCCATTTCTCACCATCACTGTGTCACTGTCACTTCTGAAAGCATTCAGGAATACACTTTTTACAGTTTGTGAGTAATTTTCTGTTTATCACTTCCATTATGACAAAACTGTCATGTTCAAGTTCAGATACTAATTTATTTTTTAATTATTTATTTTGTAAAAACTTCTCACGGTTTTTGCATATGTTATATGATCTACAATCAGATCTATAGTGTGAACACACACAAGAATATCAGAATATAACTCATTTAAATAACTGAAATGTACATTCTTAAATCAGAATACCTGATTAATCCCCTAGGACATTATGTGTTTACAGTTGCTCCAATACAAGGAATCTGTGTTAGTTGAAGTGAAGCATCAGCATTTTAAATTTATATGAATGGGTGAGTGTGTCCAACCTTTTGATTGTACTATTTGATAGTACTATTTTAGGGTTAAGCTTGACACTTAAAGCCAAACATACTTGCAGGCAGATGCAAATGTCTGTAGCTGTAGCAGAGTGAGACTGAAGAGAGCTGCTTTCCTACTCCCTGAACTCACTAGCCTTAAATCACATGCATGTGTGATAATCTCCTCCTAGATTTGAGGTGGACCTCTGAAGAAGAACGACTCTAGGTTTTGCCCTGTGGCCACTGAAGAGCCTCTGACAGCTGCTGCTATATAGCTTTCTTAGGAGTTTAAGTACTGCAATCAAAATACCTACCATCATATTTTTTACCTGCAGCATTTCATCTCCCAGTGAGAAACAATTAACAGAGACCCAGTGGACTTCTGCAACAGAGACACAGTTTACCATCATTCAACAAGATAGAAGGTGTTCATATTAATGTATTACAGTATGCCACCATTTTTCTATGCATTTATATCAATCTTTCATTAATTTAAATAAAAAAATAAATCAAGTTTCCTTTCAGTTTATGTCTTGAAGTTTAAAAAAGCAAAGTAGGATATAAACCAATTTCCTGAAAGTAAAAATCAAACATATGCTGCAGTCCACTGGAAAACTAAAAAACAAATAAAACTGTTTTGCAAAACTGCTAACTATTCTCGTCTGTTTTTGTTTCAAAGCACTGCCTCGGGCTGAGCAGTTGCGCTCAGGTTCATTGAAAGTTAAAAAGGTTGCACATAACCAGGAGTCAGAGCATTTAAAGCTTTTAAAACATGCAGTAAAGCCGTAAAGTCAATTCTAAACCTCACAGGAAGTTTGTTAACAGCAGCAAGGATCGGTAACGGTGGTAAAAACCTGTAAGCAGCATTTTTGAATCAGCTCAGTTTGACAAAGCAAGACTGTACTGCTTTTATCACCTGGCCACCAAAGGACTTTAAAAAAACATATTGGTTATGGCACAAAGGGTAGTTATAATCGCCTTTCCTTTGAGTTGTATAGCTAAAGAATCTGTTTTTTGGACCTCCAACTTTTATTCTAATGTAACAGGACACAATACAAGGTACAGGGAACACTGTTCGGTGTTCATCTCTGCAGCAACTGAAATCAGATGACTATGTACTTGGGTAATATGCACATATCCAGAAACAGAGGACCCAAGACAGACCGTTGGAGAACCCTACAGTATAACTGAGAGATGGAAGGGTGTTTGGCTGTAATGCAGTGGCCCAGGTTGGAGTCTGACCCACAGCCCTTTGCTGCATGCCTTTCCCTGCTCTCAATTCTTCTAAACTGTCAAATGAAGGCAAAAATCCCCAAAATAAGTCTTTACAAAGACGAGAAAAGAAACATCTAATATTATAGGTAAGACGACAACAGCTTTAAACCCATATAATTGATCCAAATGTTTTCAGCTGGCTGATTAAAATGACTTTATCCATAATACATTTTATATAGTAATAATACAATTTATATTATATTTTGAATAGAAGCACTGGTGTGTATTTTAGAAGTACTATCTAGAGGCTGTTAATTGAATGCATTGACACTAGATTAGTGTAGGCTATATAAATGAGAAACCATCAAGTGTCTGTAGCAACAATTTTTTTTGTTGGGATATTCTTACTTAACAGAAAACCTTTTGGATGCTTAGTGAACAGAGGTCACACTGAAACTTTCAGTTTGACAGTAGAAAGATTGATTTCATCCTCTCATGCAGAAAAAACAAGAAATAACCACTACCTCCTCCACCAAAAAATCATGTAGATGGTGCTCTGAGCCCTATTCTTAGCCCGACCCTCTGCAACAGCAATAGCTGCAAGTGATAGTACTTGGTAAGATTAAGATTCTGAGTGAGAAACAGCAAAATGGGTTGTTTGTCAGAGATGGAGTGCTGAGTCTTTTCACCTTGTGAAGAAAGACTAGCAGAACTGTTCACTGGAAAACTCTGTAGCACACGTACAGCATCCTACAGCTCACTGCCAACATTTAACAGAAAGAGAGGTCACCGACTGTCCTAAAAGTTTAAATCAAAGTCTGTAGACTGACACTGTTCTCACTGCTGTTTAGGAACCTCAGGATCCAGAAAATGTTTCAAAACAGTCATATGGTTTAAAATAATTATATTTCATGTTCTACATTTCAGCTGAAAATTAACTACACACCAAGACATAAAGATTTCTTACGTCTGCGTTAGTGACAGTACACGAGACATCAGACATCTGTTGTAATTTGAATCTCTTTAATCTATTGCAAGAGTTTCCCCCTCCAGGTACTGGTGCTGAAATGAAGCTGCCTTGCATGTGTGTGTGTGTCTGTGTGTGTGTATCACAGATGTGTACCATAATCTATTGGTGGACTAGAAAACACTCAAATCCCTGGTTGTAAAATGTGAACTAAAGAGTGGGTGCTGGCATTGGTGGGTGCTGGCATTGGTTTGGATGTGAAAGCTAATAATGAATAGTATAGTAGCACAGCATCTGTATCTCCAGAGGTAGACAAGGACGCTCACAGCTTGGAAGGTTGTTGGTTCAATCTTTAGACTTTTTTTTTTTTATTATTTCTTCAACATGATCAGAAAAACTGATCAGTGCACCATGATGGTCCACTGTTGGTAAAGTAAGTGTGTGAGAGTGTGTGAGAGTGTGTATGTATGAAAGCTCTGAATGTATTTAAAGAAGAAATGTATGAATTTGTGTGTAAGGAGGTGAATATAAGCTGTGGTTAAAGTGCTTTGAGTGGTCAATAAGACTGCAAAAGTGCCATCTAAAAGCAATTCCTTCACCGCTGCCCTTTCTGTTGAAAAAAAAACCCCAAACATTTTTGCTTAAAGAAGTTTGATTTGTGGTCACGGACGGAGCAAACACAAAGGAAAGTGAATCATGTAGTAATAGTCATTTTGATTCTGGTTCAAACACACAAAAATCACAACAGTGATCATTTTTTAAAGGACTTAAAGATGAATTCTGTTTAAACAGATGTGATGACGTCATCACTCTCATCCCATCCCCCTATTTGCCAAGAAAATGGAGGGCGAGCTTGTTGCAGATAGTATGAAGTAACCTCCCAACAGTAACAGTAAAAGGATGATAAGTAAACTATGTACAACTCAGGTCACCAGTTGAAAATCATTACCATATTTTCACTTCCAAAACTGGATTAGATCACTACAGTGGGGATGTCCCTGGCTCCAGTTGTCAGGAATGGGAGGAAACAATCTAACCAGTTGAAAAGTAATAAAACCCTCAGAAAATAGTCAACAACTAAACACAATTGAACACAAAAGATCCAATACTGTGTGTTTTTAAGAGCCATTTGACACAGTTGGTGTGCTTGGAATTGATGTCCTGTTGCATGACCTAGTTTTGACCAAGCTTTCTCCTCCAATGCTTCCCAAAAAGCCATGTTATTTCACTCTTTTTCTAATTGTATTGTCATGAAATCTGACATTAGACATGTCAACACAGTTTTAAATGTCAACGTGCGCCACTTTACCATTTGCATAAGAGTGTATTTGGCAAATGTCAGCAGTGCTTGCACCAGCAGCATGAGCACCACTGACTGTATTGCTGGTTATACTGTAGTGCTCTTAGACATCATAGACCCCACTGTAAGCCTGTGCCATGCATTAATTAAGAATAACAATAATCATTTAAAAAAACAAGTTATTCTGGTGCTCAATATAAAAGGCATAACTTTTAAAATTATTATTTTATATGTGCCTATGTTTTATTGCTTCAGCAGTGGAAAAATGCTACAAATGTGAAAAGGGAAGCCTGGAACGATGCTAATTCACGTTAATATATTCAGCTACAGCCCTGTTTATTTTTTGTGCTTTTGGCAACTTGGCACCATATTTTCATTGCAGAGTTATTAAGGTAAGGTGCCACTGTTTCTGTCTGGTTGCTCGTAGAATCACAGTTTATAGACTTGTGTTCTCCTATTAAATTAACACCGTCTAATAACGATAAGGATGGGTAGGACTGATAATGACGCACTGTTACAACACTGACATGATAATTTTATAGTTATAGTTATTAGTTGATGATAGATAATGTGGAAATTGGGTAATTGTTAATTGTTAAATGGCTAATATTAACCAAGTCTAGTGTAATCTTCTGTATTAGCACAATGCCAAAGCCTTTCCAGGAATGGACATCCCAGGTCACTGAAATTGCAAAAGCAGCACTGTTAAGAAGAGTGGGCCTAAATTTATCTGCAAACTGATAAAGTCACACAGAAAACAATTATGTCAAATTATTTTTGCTGCAGGTGTTTCTACAAGCTATTGAATCATGGAGTGTACTGACATGCACGACAGGCCCGCATAATAATTTTTAAAGCTTTCTTTTTCGCAACTCTATGTGAAAACTCTGATGGAGATCCATTCAGTTGTTGAGATACTTCAGTCTATACTAGATACCAGATCTTAATAAAGCCTAGAATTCTAACACATCCATTATTAACAAAAATAAAAAATAAAACAAGGCTGCCTTATTTCCCCCCAATTCCATACTTTCAAGGCTAGAGAAAATGTGGTGTAGAGATCTTGGGCTTTGTAACTGAGCAGAATCTTATTCCTACTGATGTGTAACTCTCACTACGTTGGCTGAGGGGCAAAGAAAGAGGTGCATGACTGGCAGCCATGAGAATGTCATTAGGATTAGCTGTAAAATGTAGGCCATCCTCCATTTTGCTGGTATGGCCCACAGAGAGGCAGAGAACACCTTATGTGTGCACTAAAGCAAATATACTGCACAGAGAAGAGGACATTTCAGGTGATTCAGTACTTTAAGAGGTTTTGGTCAAGTTTATTTCTTACACAGGTTTTTATAGATTTTAATCACCATACATCTTTGCAGGGGAGACAGCTAAGAAAATTGCATGGTTGCGTTGCCTTAAGCCTCAGGAGGCAATACATTTTCTACAATGATATTTTGAGTGAGCAATGAAACAAAGCATTAGCATGATAGTAAATGTCCCCCCGCCCCCAAAAAAATGCATCTGGATTTTTTGTTCTATTCTTGGCTTCTTGCTATGATGTTTTCTCTTCAAACTTTGCTTAGATTTTTAATATGATGAATACTGTTATTGACTATAGACTTAACTTAATGTTGACCTGTTGATGTGGTAACCTGAAACATGGAAACACCGCTACAGATTTCAGGACTTAACTTCTGGGGATCATGAATATTTGTAGAAAAATTTTCTGGTATCCATGTTATTGTCCAAAATTTCTAATGCTGAAGCAAAGTGTCAGGTGCTGGAAGCACATGGCTAAAAAAAAATATATATATATAAATTACTTAATTTGCAATGCAATCTTGGTCTTATCAGCCCTCTGGGTGCAAATGAGATCACATCAATGGAACTCAAAGAGCTCTGGTTGCTAATGCGATATTTTTACAGTATGAACCTGGTGGCTGTTAAGTTCTCATTAGATAATGCTCACTTTGCAGTGCAGATTTTGCTATGGGTCATATATCTGATTATTAGCAGACCATCAGCAGACTGTGACTGCTCTGAGGAAAAAAAACCCAGTTGAGTCAAACAGCAAAACACAGTCACAAGTGCCTCGGTTGTGCTGTTGAGGCTGAGAAAATATACTGATCTCAGCTGGCCCTTTCAAAGCCTCAGACGTGTGAATGAAAAAAGTAGCTCGTGACAGAGTCAATGAGCCACAATGTGTCGAGCTTCGAGTAATGCGGACTCCAGAAAAGAACATTATTTTATAAGTGGAAACAGTTTATACAGTGTGTTTGTTGTTCACTAACTAAGAGCTGGACGAGTCATCTTCTGATTTAAAAAGTGTTGATTGGAGAGAACAACTCTTGTGTCAGAGCTACAATGTGTGAAATGGTGTGAGACTTATTCATATCTGAGGCTTTGTGGAAACAAATGAATACTAAACATAATGAATTTTTAATCCTTCTTGTCTCGTGGGTAATGTGAGCACGCTATCACCCTTTAGATGGCTGTATTTTCAGGTTCTGGTGTAGAATGAATTCGCATTACTAGGCTTGAAGTGATACACTGGATTTCATTAAATCAGAGACACTATATGAGACAGATATGGCACTCAGTGAATCCTAAATTGAAGAGTCCTCAGTTGCTTTGGCACATTTCTATACAAACACACAAGTTTTTCTTGGTCAAGACACATTTCCCAAGATGGTCACTGTCACCAAAATGTTTTATGATAAACTTTTGTCTTTGTAGTATCTTCTATTGTCTGAAAATGTGCGTGTTTAGATTTTCAGTGTGTAACGGTTAAAGTAACAGAAAAAAACACTGCACAGAACAAAAGTACCACAAAAAATTGTCCAGGGAAATCAAAACACAAACCTACTACACTCAAAAAAGTGATTTTGAAAAATCTGAACAAAATAAACTTATTTTTCTAAGGTGAATGTAATAAAATCATATACAGTCTGCATGAAATTCACCAATAAGGCTGCTACAGCCTTATACACCCACCCGCTCTCTCAGGTCAGCTGATCAGCTGTTCCTGAATGCACCCAGGACTGAGCGTAAACTTACAAGGAGTGCAGAATTATTAGGCAAGTTGTATTTCTGAGGAATAATTTCATTATTGAACAACAACCATGTTCACAATGAACCCAAAAAACTCATCAATATCAAAGCTGAATGTTTTTGGAAGTAGTTTTTAGTTTGTTTTTAGTTTTAGCTATTTTAGGGGGATATCTGTGTGTGCAGGTGACTATTACTGTGCATAATTATTAGGCAACTTAACAAAAAACAAATATATACCCATTTCAATTATTTATTTTTACCAGTGAAACCAATATAACATCTCCACATTCACAAATATACATTTCTGACATTCAAAAACAAAACAAAAACAAATCAGCGACCAATATAGCCACCTTTCTTTGCAAGGACACTCAAAAGCCTGCCATCCATGGATTCTGTCAGTGTTTTGATCTGTTCACCATCAACATTGCGTGCAGCAGCAACCACAGCCTCCCAGACACTGTTCAGAGAGGTGTACTGTTTTCCCTCCTTGTAAATCTCACATTTGATGATGGACCACAGGTTCTCAATGGGGTTCAGATCAGGTGAACAAGGAGGCCATGTCATTAGTTTTTCTTCTTTTATACCCTTTCTTGCCAGCCACGCTGTGGAGTACTTGGACGCGTGTGATGGAGCATTGTCCTGCATGAAAATCATGTTTTTCTTGAAGGATGCAGACTTCTTCCTGTACCACTGCTTGAAGGTGTCTTCCAGAAACTGGCAGTAGGACTGGGAGTTGAGCTTGACTCCATCCTCAACCCGAAAAGGCCCCACAAGCTCATCTTTGATGATACCAGCCCAAACCAGTACTCCACCTCCACCTTGCTGGCGTCTGAGTCGGACTGGAGCTCTCTGCCCTTTACCAATCCAGCCACGGGCCCATCCATCTGGCCCATCAAGACTCACTCTCATTTCATCAGTCCATAAAACCTTAGAAAAATCAGTCTTGAGATATTTCTTGGCCCAGTCTTGACGTTTCAGCTTGTGTGTCTTGTTCAGTGGTGGTCGTCTTTCAGCCTTTCTTACCTTGGCCATGTCTCTGAGTATTGCACACCTTGTGCTTTTGGGCACTCCAGTGATGTTGCAGCTCTGAAATATGGCCAAACTGGTGGCAAGTGGCATCTTGGCAGCTGCACGCTTGTCTTTTCTCAGTTCATGGGCAGTTATTTTGCGCCTTGGTTTTTCCACACACTTCTTGCGACCCTGTTGACTATTTTGAATGAAACGCTTGATTGTTCGATGATCACGCTTCAGAAGCTTTGCAATTTTAAGACTGCTGCATCCCCCTGCAAGATATCTCACTATTTTTGACTTTTCTGAGCCTGTCAAGTCCTTCTTTTGACCCATTTTGCCAAAGGAAAGGAAGTTGCCTAATAATTATGCACACCTGATATAGGGTGTTGATGTCATTAGACCACACCCCTTCTCATTACAGAGATGCACATCACCTAATATGCTTAATTGGTAGTAGGCTTTTGAGCCTATACAGCTTGGAGTAAGACAACATGCATGAAGAGGATGATGTGGACAAAATACTCATTTGCCTAATAATTCTGCACTCCCTGTAAACTGGGAAAGCTAGTGAGCAGACCTGAAACCATACAGAAAGGGGAGACATGAGGCGAGGAGCAGAGAGACGCAGACAAAACCATGGAATGCAGACGAACCGATGAGGAGCAGAGGTAGACGCACACTATAAATACACACACACAAGGTAATCAGGAAATGACACACAGCTGAACCTAATGATAGGGAGACAAGCTGAATACACTGAACTCAAAACGCTGGGTCAGCGACCCCTGACCATGACAAAGGTAGTGTTTTGAGAATCTGTACTTTGTTGGAGAGTTTGTGGACATCCAATTCCATAAGAATCTTCTGCAGTACCTGAGTTCCGGATGGTAGCTCAGGTTTAATGAATAGGCAAGACCAAGCAACATTGCCACTGCAAAAGCTACAGTGCCCAACTCATCCTGAGGGTCATTGCCAGGCTCTGCACCTTCTGATCAAATGACACAGATTGCAAAGACTGTCTCTGTTATGGCAGTGGCGGTGCTTTTATCAATGTCCTGTGACCAGAAAAAAAAGAAAAAAAAGAAGATAGATAATGACTTTTCACTTATGTCCATTTCATACAGTTTTAAAAGCACACATTTGCTTTTACATTAATGTAAAAGACCTAAAAGCGTTATTCATTCAAGCTTTACAATAATGTAAATGTAATAAAAAATGACTGCCTGATATTTTTCCTGACTCAAGACAAGCTAATTCAATACCTCAACAAGTCTTTTAAAATTTGGAGTTGTGATAGGGGTGGCAGTGGCTCAGGAGGTAGAGCAAGTCGTCTACTGGCTTCTCCAGTCTGAAAACCAAAACTACCCAGATGGTCAACCCCAAGTTTTAACTTGTGTGTATGGCCAGTAGGGCTGCCACAAACGATTATTTTGATAGTCAACTAGTCACCAATTATTTTTGCGATTAGTCGACTAATCAGATCATGCATCCATTGGACGTAAAATGTACAGCTTATTGCACCAGCATGCATCTGCTCTTATATAACTATCATTAGCTTACAGCTTGAAGTGTTTAAGGTATGTGCTAACTAAAAATAAAGACAAGATGATAGTTTATTACACTTTTAATGAAATTTGCAGATTGTTTCAGTGAAGTTAAATAAACTCAGCCGTCTGCTCCTTGCTATCTAAAATATAACAGGACACCGGAGTATATTCTCAAGCATCTCACACTTCTGATAATCAGTTGTCTGCTTGACCTTTATTCAGCTGTGCAAAAACTATAACTTTATTTCTCAGCCAAACCAATTTACTCAGGAACAAATAAAATACTAAAAAAAAGCCAAACAATAACATTTTTAAGTTATCTAAGTGACTTATATTACATGTTTAACCTGAGTAGTGAAAGACGGCGGTGAGTTTGAAAACGATTTGTCGGGAGTCCGGTGTTCTCACCGACTCTAATGAGCCTAGAACCCCGGCTCGCTATCGAGCTGGTGGGTAACAGACGTCTCCGAAAACGTCGGAGTGCTTTTGAAAATATGTGATGTCTTGATAAACTGAGCAGATATTTGAGGTTTACACAGCTACATTCTCACCTGAAAATATGTTAAACGTTTATTTTGTGACCCAGAAAGAATAATAAGAGTAATATTAAAACTAACTAGCTGCTGCCATTGTTGACAACTGCGCTGGGCCGCGCTATGAATTCTGGGACACAGCTTCTTCTTCTTCGGGGTTTAACGGCAGCTGGCATCCTTGTACATGCAGTGCTGCCATCTTCTGTTTCAGTCCGTTATTACTCTTAAATACTACGACTTATTCCTGCGTCTTTTGGGATCTTACAAAGCTTCAAACGACGCGTCGACTATTAAATTAGTCGTCGACGATTTTAATAGTCGACATAATCGTGACTAGTCGACTAATCGTGGCAGCCCTAATGGCCAGTAAATAAAATAATGCACTTTATTTGAAAAACGCCATTATTCACCTTTTTTTTTTTTTATAGCATTTTACTACTTAGAATTTGTGACACCACGGAGGTTTTAAACAATAATGATTAAGACCTTTTTCGTAAGGTTGTTTTACCTTGATTGCCAGCTGTTACTGTTATCTTCATTTCTTTCATATTAATCCAGCTAAAAAAATGCTTTAATTATACAGTTTGACTGGATATGCATTGTTGAAATTGACTTGAAAATGTATGACAACTGTCCTGTAATGTTACACAGAGAAACCAAATCCTGCATGGATCTTTGCCTTGACAGACACCTAAAATGGCTCGAGCTATGGTAAATTACCCTTCACTGTGTCTGTTTCTAAACATTAAATCATATGAATTCTTAAAGAAAAATACAACAATAATAATAATATCTAACGTTTTTAGGAAAATCCACATCTTAAGACGTTTGACTCAGAAACCAACTCACATGTCAGCACTGACAGGTATGTTGCTATTCAATTTAAAAAAAAAAAAATAAGGACATTAGAACATCTGTTTGCATCATATGTTGCAAAAAATAATCAGCTGCTGATTTTTCTCGTTTTGTGTCCTTTGTTTGCGAGGATTTTTTGAAACAGAGAGCAAAACGCCAGATGACCTGAATGAATCCTCTGCAACACAAGATCCCTTTGGCTCAAAGTTTGCCTCCACCACAGACAAACGAGAAGCACCCAGACTCATCAAATGAAGACCTTTGTGCTCTGGACAATGAAGTTCCCCCTTCATGTTTAGACCTATCAGTGTACCTGCATGTGAGGTCCCAAGTCCTCCACCTACTGATGCCTGGTTTCAGTCAAAGGACACTCATAAGGTCATGCATCCAGATTTTAAATATGATTGTTCTTCCCTGGATGATGAAGTGGCCTTTTTCATTTCTCCTTGTGAGGTTCCTCTGCCTCCAAGACCTCCACCTGTTAAACCTTTTGGTCACTGTGGAAAACACCGAAGTTCAACAGTGTTGTCTGTGGATGATGAAGAGGAACATTTGATGCCTAAACGCACTGGGCTGATGTCTTGTCCTGTTCCACTGCCTCCAAGTCCTTCAGCTGCTGAAAAGAAGTATGCTTGCCTTGGTTTTCCTGAACACGAGAGATCTGAGTTAATGCCTCTCAGCGTCCTGGCTAATATTCCACTGCCTCCAAGTCCTACACCATCCCCTGTGAATGATGACAACACAGATCTAAAGTGTACCAGCCCACTGGCTCATGAGGTTCCACTGCCTCCAAGTCCACCACCTGTTGAAGCTTTGGACCACTGTGCAAAGCACCGAAGTTCAACAGTGTTGTCTGTGGATGATGAAGAGGAACATTTGATGCCTAAACGCACTGGGCTGATGTCTTGTCCTGTTCCACTGCCTCCAAGTCCTTCAGCTGCTGAAAAGAAGTATGCTTGCCTTGGTTTTCCTGAACACGAGAGATCTGAGTCAATGCCTCTCAGCGTCCTGGCTAATATTCCACTGCCTCCAAGTCCTCCACCATCCCCTGTGAATGATGACAACACAGATCTAAAGTGTACCTGCCCACTGGCTCATGAGGTTCCACTGCCTCCAAGTCCTCCACCTATTGCAGAGTTAGGTCACTTTAGAAATCACGGATATTGAAGCGCTTCTTCTGTGGATGATGTAGAGGAACATTTGATGCCTAAACGCATTAGGCTGATGACTTGTGATGACTTGTGATGTTCCACTGAAATTCCACACCTTCCAGAGAAGAAATACCTCCATTTATCTACTGTTGCTTTTCCTTGCCTCGATGATTAAATATGTGTTTATAGTAATAAATTAATTTTTGAGCAAATACATGTTGAGATGATTTGGTTGCTTATGATGGTTTTTAGTTATTCAAACAACATTATTGCTAATAAAATCTTTACTTTTACTACTTATTTTCTCCATGAAATATTTTGATGTCTATTTTGAAGATCCACTCACATTATTTTAATATGCTTATTCTCAGTAGAGTGTATAGCCACATCTGAACAAAGAATAAATTAAATTCTACCAGACACTCATTAACAAGTTACCACATAAACCAGAGCTGAATTCAAGATGTAAGCAGAAGTTTCACAGATATCTTGGTTGTCTTTCCATTTCCTACACTAACAGTATACTGAGAATTGTCTTTGTCTAGCCCATATACAGCCCATATAAAGGTGAAATTTGGTGACTTAATCTAAGCATCATCAGCTTAAATGCAAATTAATCCACTATACTTGAGGTAACCTAACACTGACCATGAACGCCACAATCACTGTGCGCCTGCCTAACACAGTGCTTTACGTCGAACTCACCATAGTACTGCAAACTAAAGTGTTTATCTTCCAATCCAATCCAGTCCATCTTTATTTATAAAGCACTTTAAAACACCCAGGACAAAACCAAAGTGCTGTACAGTAAATGAATTAAGAACAATAGGATAAAACAAAACAGTAAAAAAATAAAACACATAATACATAAGAATTAAAACAGCCCCATATTTAAAAACAAGATAAAACAGCATAGAATCAACTAAAAAAAACTAAAATAAAACAAAAATTTTAAAAACCAACATCTTACAAGGAGTCAAAGGCCAGGGTGAAGAGATGAGTTTTCAGGAGTGATTTAAAAACAGGCAGAGAAGAGGCCTTTCTTATTTTTAAAGGCAGATCGCTCCACAGTTTTGGAGATGCTACCTCAAAAGCACGATCTCCTCTACAGGGAGTGCAGAATTATTAGGCAAATGAGTATTTTGTCCACATCATCCTCTTCATGCATGTTGTCTTACTCCAAGCTGTATAGGCTCGAAAGCCTACTACCAATTAAGCATATTAGGTGATGTGCATCTCTGTAATGAGAAGGGGTGTGGTCTAATGACATCAACACCCTATATCAGGTGTGCATAATTATTAGGCAACTTCCTTTCCTTTGGCAAAATGGGTAAAAAGAAGGACTTGACAGGCTCAGAAAAGTCAAAAATAGTGAGATATCTTGCAGGGGGATGCAGCAGTCTTAAAATTGCAAAGCTTCTGAAGCGTGATCATCGAACAATCAAGCGTTTCATTCAAAATAGTCAACAGGGTCGCAAGAAGTGTGTGGAAAAACCAAGGCGCAAAATAACTGCCCATGAACTGAGAAAAGACAAGCGTGCAGCTGCCAAGATGCCACTTGCCACCAGTTTGGCCATATTTCAGAGCTGCAACATCACTGGAGTGCCCAAAAGCACAAGGTGTGCAATACTCAGAGACATGGCCAAGGTAAGAAAGGCTGAAAGACGACCACCACTGAACAAGACACACAAGCTGAAACGTCAAGACTGGGCCAAGAAATATCTCAAGACTGATTTTTCTAAGGTTTTATGGACTGATGAAATGAGAGTGAGTCTTGATGGGCCAGATGGATGGGCCCGTGGCTGGATTGGTAAAGGGCAGAGAGCTCCAGTCCGACTCAGACGCCAGCAAGGTGGAGGTGGAGTACTGGTTTGGGCTGGTATCATCAAAGATGAGCTTGTGGGGCCTTTTCGGGTTGAGGATGGAGTCAAGCTCAACTCCCAGTCCTACTGCCAGTTTCTGGAAGACACCTTCAAGCAGTGGTACAGGAAGAAGTCTGCATCCTTCAAGAAAAACATGATTTTCATGCAGGACAATGCTCCATCACACGCGTCCAAGTACTCCACAGCGTGGCTGGCAAGAAAGGGTATAAAAGAAGAAAAACTAATGACATGGCCTCCTTGTTCACCTGATCTGAACCCCATTGAGAACCTGTGGTCCATCATCAAATGTGAGATTTACAAGGAGGGAAAACAGTACACCTCTCTGAACAGTGTCTGGGAGGCTGTGGTTGCTGCTGCACGCAATGTTGATGGTGAACAGATCAAAACACTGACAGAATCCATGGATGGCAGGCTTTTGAGTGTCCTTGCAAAGAAAGGTGGCTATATTGGTCGCTGATTTGTTTTTGTTTTGTTTTTGAATGTCAGAAATGTATATTTGTGAATGTGGAGATGTTATATTGGTTTCACTGGTAAAAATAAATAATTGAAATGGGTATATATTTGTTTTTTGTTAAGTTGCCTAATAATTATGCACAGTAATAGTCACCTGCACACACAGATATCCCCCTAAAATAGCTAAAACTAAAAACAAACTAAAAACTACTTCCAAAAACATTCAGCTTTGATATTGATGAGTTTTTTGGGTTCATTGTGAACATGGTTGTTGTTCAATAATGAAATTATTCCTCAGAAATACAACTTGCCTAATAATTCTGCACTCCCTGTAGTTTATTTTGTAATTCTCACCATCGCTTTGTGTTACTGTCACCCATCGTCAGTAAAGCTCACCTGCATCACAGCCGTTGTCTGCAACTTGGGTCCTCCTTTTCCAAACACCACATGATTGCTACCGCAGCCACAACCTCAACTTTCCCATTGAGAAATGTTGCCATTACAACAGCTACACCATGTATCTGGACCATGAACCTGAAATAACTGCAGCGAGATGATACCATGCATTTTTTAAATACATTTTCAGAAAAACAAAATTGGTGCTCTTTGTTCTTTGAAAGTGCATCTGTTTGACCTTCAAAGTAGTTGTATTAATAATCAGAAAATCACCTGATTCAGCCATTCATTATGGTTAACAAATGGTTTTAACAGGTTAAGTTACCACTATGTCCACTACTTTTTTTTCTATGATGTACTTTGCGCTTGCATTTTATGTATGCTTCACACCTTATGTGAAATTTGTCATAAATCCAATAAATTGGAGAAAAGAAATATCTGCATGACACATTTTTATTTAAGGTTTAGATTTGGTAATAGTGTATGCATGTTAACCAGACTCTAGAGTTCGTTAAACATTCCAAAAAATTACTCTTTAAATGAACTTAAAATAATCATGGAAAGAATTTCCACATTATTAAATGACTTTCTATTAGCATTAAACACTTGTGTTGGACTAGCGTAATTTGTATGAGTTGGTTCAACTCAATTAACTTAAGTTCGAACCAAATTTAGCAAATTAGTTGGAGAAAACCTACTGAGTTGAGTTGGAACAAAACCCTTTAAGTTGGATCAACACTATTAAATTATATTGGATTCAAATGCAGTAAATAAGTGATTCATTAATCATTAATCAAGTTGGTCAAACTTGAGTACATTAACTTGGAATAACAGAATTGCATAATGCTAAAATGAAGCAATTTAATCACATGGAAATTCTTTTCATGATTTTTTTATGTTCATTTAAATAGTTTGTGTGTATGTGCAATATTACAGCAACACAATACTGCTGGGAACAACTGGCCATTTAGTTGCTTCTTTGCCTTTTGGTCACAGATTTTCATCAGTCTATCACCTCACGTTGCCCCTTGACAGGAGAAGTGTGTAATGTTTTGTTGCCTTCATCATGCCACACTTCTCTTCTTCTACACCTGCTGTCCCAGTAAAATATTTACCTGACCAGTTTTTCCAAGTTCATAAACTCTTATAACTCTGTTGCAGTCAAGCCTACTACATGAATTTTGCAGTATTCATGTAAGTTATTTAAACATGGGGGCTCAGCAGTCATGATGGATGTGCTGTTCTGCAGCTAATGACTAATGCTAAATTCATAGTACAGTGTTTGTGTCCGTTCGCATATGTATTTGACTCTGCAGAGACTACAGAAAAGCACACTGAAAGATGATTGGTTGGACAGGGCAGGGAGCGACAGCTGCTTTCACTACAAATGGGAGAAGCATAGAAAAATATCAAAGATCAAAAGTTCAGCATGAGGAGCTCAGATGGTGGCTGCTGTGGACACTTTTTAAAAATTTGTTTAACACTCAGCTTCACTTTAGCTTGCTGCGTGTTATTATTTCAATCTACAATCATCAACAGCACAAGCAAGAGTAGCCCACAGATCAGTTGTTTGTGACATGCCCCCTGGTGACAGTAAATGGCTACAACATATAAATGATGGTGTCCATACTTGTCAGTAGGCTGTGTGTACACTGGATCAGGATAGTCATTGTACTAATATGATGTTTAAAAATACAATATTAATAATGCATCAATAATGCAAAGATTATATATCAATTGTTTCTTTGGTTTTGTACAGTTAGTGATTTTTGTTTTGCACTAAAAGAGACCTGTGACCTAATTTTCAGAGCAATTCTGTCACACATTTGTTAATTTTATTTTCTTTTTTTGTATTATAAATCCCATGCCTTCCTGATTTTGCTGGTCAGTGGGAGACAGGTAACATTAATGAGCAAAATGATGTTCTAAAAGCTGAACTCTTTTAAACTTATACAGTGTGAGTGCAGTGATTGCTGCGTGCTGAGGGCAATTTTGCATTGCAGGAAAAATAAAATAAAAGTTCCAAGCCCACCAGAAAATACTGAAACTCCTAGAAAATGTAGAGTACTTTTTCTCAAATAAAGATCACAAAGTAACAGTGGTTGAAAAAACCGTGGTGTAAATACAGGGCCAGTGTTAATGCCTACACTGATACCTTTAACTTATAAAGGGAGCTTAGCAGAGAGCAGTGTGCCATGGTTTATGAGATGAATCACCGTCAATTTGAATTTAATGACCACTAAATCACTGTGATTTTTATTTTCCGCAATGATTAGTTGACACAACAAAACACACCTTTCAGCTTTTCATGTATTTTGACACTCGATTTTTGAATATGGAAGTACTTCTTTGGTAAAATGCCTCCAGACAGAATGGGCAGACATATAATTTGGAACATTTAAACTATAAGTTAAGGCAGAAATAGCTGAGTCTGAGCCTAACAGTGCAAGCAACAAGAATTCTCAGGCATGTAAACCTTTTATTTATTTAAGGTTAGGAAAGGTTTCTGTCTTTTTGTCATGTTTTTTTCAGAAAAAAGCCTCCCTGCGCAAAATTCATGAAACTCAGTGGATAAAATGGAAAGTAACCATTAAATTTGGGTGCAGCCCTAGATCACTGGATCAGTTTTGTTAAAAGTGCCATAGATGTGAATGCGAGTGAGAATGGTTGTCTGTCTCTCTGTCCAGGATGCACCTTGCCTCCCACACTGTGAGAAGCTTCAGCTCCCCATGGTCCCCAAAACTGTTTTAATACATAAATGTTTGACGATAGCAGGGGAAACTAGAGCTCCCATAGAAAACCCACACGAGAACGAGGAGAGCATGTAAACACCACACTCACTTACTGACCAGTAATGCCAGCCACTGATTGACTTAACAAAATGAAATCGGTTAAATGAATATTATAAAGCATTGTACATCTTGTTTATGTTTTTCACCCTTTTTTATGCAAGAGTGTCATGATTATTTTTATCTGTTTTCCTGATGAGGAAATGGAAGTGTACCTAGGTTATAATTAGCTAAAGCTAAGAGGTCTTGCTGCTCTGTTCTTCTTGATGTTACACAGTAATACATTATTATCACCAAAAGCATTTTCTTTTTTCAGGCATTTTTTTCAGAACTGACTCAGCAATTACTTAAGTAAAGCAACATCATTGTTGCAGTTATCTCTCCCTAATTAACTCAGGTCATTATGGTCCGGCGGCTCTATGCATTAATAAGCAAAGTATCAACTGTAAGATAAAAGAAGATTGCCAATTTGAGTTTAATTTGAAATTCATCAGTGGCAATAAAATACATACATACATACACATAGAGAGGGAAGGTAGTCAGAACTGAGGGGATTGAACTACCAGAAGGCAACATTGCAGACATAGAGGACAGTTACAAGTACCTGGGAAACCATCATGGAAACCATGAAGAGGCCGCTAGAAAAGCTGCAACCACCAAGTACCTGCAGAGGGTCAGGCAAGTCCTGAGGAGTCAGCTGAACGGTAAGAACAAGATCCGGGACATCAACACCTACGCCCTGCCCGTGATCAGGTACCCTGCTGGGGTAATAGGCTGGCCAAAGGAGGAGATAGAAGCCACTGACATAAAGACAAGAAAGCTCCTTACCATGCATGGAGGGTTTCACCCCAAGTCCAGCACCCTGAGGCTATACGCTAAGGGGGTCGGGGACTGGTGAGTGTCAGCACCATAGTCCAGGATGAGACAACGAACATCCAAGAATACATTGGGAAGATGGCCCCAACTGACTGAGTGCTCAGTGAATACCTCAGGCAGCAGAAACCCAAGAAAGAGGAGGGAGATGAGGAACCATCATGGAAGGACAGGCCCCTGCACGGTATGTACCACCGGCAGATAGAGGAGGTGGCTGATATCCAGAAATCCTACCAGTGGCTGGACAAAGCTGGACTGAAAGACAGCACAGAGGCACTAATCATGGCAACACAAGAACAAGCTCTGAGTACAAGATCCATAGAGGCTGGGGTCTATCACACCAGGCAAGACCTCAGGTGCAGACTGTGTAAAGATGCCCCAGAGACAATCCAGCACATAACAGCAGGGTGCAAGATGCTAGCAGGCAGGGCATACATGGAACGCCATAACCAAGTGGCCGGCATAGTATACAGAAACATCTGTGCCGAGTATAACCTGGAAGTCCCGAGGTCAAAATGGGAGACGCCCCCAAGGGTGATGGAGAATGACCGAGCTAAGATCCTGTGGGACTTCCAGATACAGACGGACAAAATGGTGGTGGCTAACCAACGGGACATAGTGGTGGTAGACAAACAGAAGAAGACGGCCGTAGTGATCGATGTAGCGGTTCCGAATGACAGCAATATCAGGAAGAAGGAACACGAGAAGCTGGAGAAATACCAAGGGCTCAGAGAAGAGCTCGAGAGGATGTGGAGGGTGAAGGTAACGGTGGTCCCCGTGGTAATCGGAGCACTAGGTGCAGTGACTCCCAAGATAGGCGAGTGGCTCCAGCAGATCCCGGGAACAACATCGGAGATCTCTGTCCAGAAGAGCGCAGTCCTGGGAACAGCTAAGATACTGCGCAGGACCATTGACTGTAGAAAACATGGACGACGCGACTCCGCCTCCTACCATTGTGCAAAAAATGAAGCCAAAATATCCCGCTTGTGGAGGCTGCCATCTTGCAAATTTGGAGCCAGAGTCTGCGCAGTAGTGACTTGAGGTGGAGCGACTGTGTAACGCTCCCGCCCACACACCCGCTGGACATGACCGCAAACACGCCCCCCTACACTTTTTACGTAGCCCGGCTGCTCGAGTTTTTTTGCTGGTTTACCGCGACTGACGACTCGTTTAATTAAGGTAAATACAACCATGTCACTGTTATAAAAAAAGACGCACAGCTTATCATCTTATAGTTCTAAAATCACTTTGTTGTTAATTCGTTTGCTAGATTAGCCGCTAGCATACGCACTGTGTTGGAGGCTTGTTGCTAGCTAGTTAGCGATGCTACACACCTGCTACTCTAATAGTCTGTGTTATTGAAGGATTCAGCATTTCTTATGTTTGTTATCCATTTTTAGACAGCGATGAGATCATCTGCACACTCTACAGAGGCCCAGAGTTACTGTTAATATCAAAAATATAATGCTGTCCTTTGAGATTTTAACATAAGACTGTGAGTGTAATGGATCTAAAACTGTTTAAATCTTCAGAGCCCTCTACAGCCTGGTAACATGGAGACTTTAAAAACATCAGCAGAACGTTTCAGTAATGTAGTCTAATTTGTTCTTTTCATTTAATAACAGAGTCCATATTATATCAACAGCTACATTCACCCTGGAGAGAAACTAGTGAGGGAGACCACCAGGCCAAGCTGGGTTTCCTGGGTCCAGAGGTTTGGAGAAACTTCTTCCTTTTCTTTCATCACAGCTGTCCTGTGCCAGAGGTGCTGTTGACCTACTGAAAGAGGCATCATTTAAGAAACACCAGGAAGACTGAAGCTCATCGCATAGATCAAGCAGGACTCATGATCTTCACCAGCAGCTCCCTCACAGGGAAATCTTCAGCACTCCTCCGTAGGCCCGATCCAGGAGATGGATACACCCAGCATTTCATGAACACTGTGATGGAGACCTTTGGTTTGTGTAATGTTATAAATACTCGGATACTCCCCAGAGGCTCCAGACTTTTACATAAAGATATTATATTCAGTCCTGTAGAAAGTTATATATTTAAAAATATATGATCCTCTCTGGTTACTCTGGTATGAATAACTCTGAATCACTTTATAGTAAATAACACACTATCTGCAAAAAACTGTGAAAGAATTCCAGATGACAAGTTTGTAGTTCAACATACAAGTGACGACCTTTGACCTTCATCAGGTTTTATTTAATTGTGCCAGAGAAAATCTCATGTGCTCTTCATGCAGCTGAGTACATCAAGTGTTTAAAACGGAAGCTGTGCAGGTCTGAGATCAGCAGCTCTGTGAAACACCAAACTGAGGTCCTGTTAATGCTGATATATAGTGACACAGTTACATGAGTGATTAATCCTTTTGTTTTTTTGTCTTTAACTTTATCAATAAAGCTGCAGCTTTCACTACAGCACATGTGGTACTTTAACCTTTGTACTGTTTTCATCAGTTCATTTTGCAGTTAACATGTTGGATGATCTGTCTGCTGTCACTGGGTGGTGCTGAGGTCTGAATCTGAGGGCAGCTCCTGTAATCACAAAGACAACAGAACCATCAAACTCAAATATAAATTTTATCCCTCAAAATTGAAATAAAGCTGATTCTTCTGTCCTCACACACTCAGGATCTGAAGTTCTTACATTTTTTCAGTATTACAGTACTTTAATCCATAGTTCCTGATTAATGAGGAGTTACTGAAGTACAAGCTTTTAAAAAAAATGTTACTGTCTTTACAGATGTGGCAAGAGACTGAAAACATGCTGTTGTTTGCATATATTTGATATTCAGTTCTGCACAGGAGCTGAAGTAGGGTGCAGCCTGTTGCTTTTACAGTATAATACTTGTAATAAAAGTACAGTAACAGTAATTAGTGACTGAGTAGCCCGGGGCGCTTCTCTTGATTTCTTTAGTAAATTCATTCACCTGCACAGATTAGCTAAACGAACCCCGATAGCCGGGTGCTCATTTTAGCTAGCTAGGTCTCAGGACCTAAGGACGGTAGTTACGGAGTAGCTTACAAACACGTTTAACTTACCGAAAAAGTGCAGCGGGGCCTCGGGTCCTTCTGTCGGGTAGTCCAGTTTACTGAAGAACACCTCAGGCTGTCAGGTTAAAACACTCGGTCGTGTTTTCGTAGCGTAAACGCTGGCCCTCCTCTCAGAGCCTACGCTCTATCTGCTATTCCCGAACAGAGATACGCAAGTTTCTCCATGACTGCAGCTGCCAGTCAAAGCTGCTATGATGACGTTTCACCCCAAATTAACATCACCGCGGTAGGAATTAGAATCAAACTTATGGGAAAGGAGACCCCTTGGACATCAATCAGCATGATGAGAACTATTGATAACAAAAGAAAGAATCTTTGGAAAAAAATTATCTAAGGAGAATAAATTTATTTTAGTCTGACCCCAGTCCCATCCGCTAACATGGAGGAGGCGGGGTTTATGACCTATACTGCAGCCAGACACCAGGGGGCGATAGAGACGTTTTGGCTTCATTTTTGGGGAGCTGTGGCGTCGTCCATGTTTTCTACAGTCAATGCGCAGGACCCTCAAGCTCCCAGGCCTCTGGTAGAGGGCCCGAGCTTGAAGGATAAACCGCCCGCAGGGGCGAGATGGGTGTTTTTATATATATACATATGAAAAAGCATCTGAAAGCAGTCATTGTTTTTACTCTTTCAAACAGCAACTTAATATGATTTACATTTTTTTATAAGTAATCTATATATATTTTAGGAATGAAAGAGTCCCATCAGGAGGTGGTCGCCATCCTCAAAAAAACAAAAAGCAAAAACAACAACAGGAGAACTCAGAGAGCACAACTGCTCCCGAAGGGCAAGGGCTATACTAAAACTTATGTTGATGTCAGCATTGTTAATACTGAAATGATCTAGCATAGTAATCTTTTTGTGTCATTGTGAATTCTTATAATGTTGTATTGAGAAAAGGTTTTAAAGAACTCAAGCAACAAAAGTGCAAATGCCTCCCAGTGAGTAACATATTGCTTTAAAGTATGGACATAAGCCACTGGAAACAAATTTTTTTTATAATTCATGTGACCCTGACCTATGACCTTAAAGCATTACATTTTATTATCTTCAACCATATGATTGGAGCAGAATTAGTTGAAATCTTTGGTTTCTATAAACTGGAAAAACTTTTTAAGATATAATCATGCAATCTGTGATTTTTCCAAAACATTATGACATCTTAGTGACATTGTACGGTAAAAACAGAGTATTGAAAATTGTGTTGTCATTTCATATAATATATTACTCTAGAAAATGTTTTTTTAAGGTCAGCTTTGACCTCGGGTGCTAACAACGAAAGTCATGGACAAATGCTTAGCCAACTTAGGTACTCATGTCCCCCACCGCCTAGAATGATTTTCACATTTGTGTGACCTTGACCATGAACCAATTTTTTTCAAAATCAAGTCAGCTCGAGCTGTTATTGGTATCTACCGACCAGAGATGGGCAGTAACGCGTTACTGTAATCTGATTACTTTTTTCAAGTAACGAGTAATGTAAGGGATTACTATTGCATATATGGTAATTAGATTACCGTTACTTTCACGTAGGAACGCTGCGTTACTGCGTTACTAAAACCGTGGGCGTTTCTCAATATGCGTACTTGTGCGTACTTGCGTTCTCGTGTACTCGTGATACGTCATCAGTCGGAGACCAAGTACTGTTCCAATTCGAAGTACGCATCAAGCCGAGAACGCGAAAAAGTCCCTTATGTGTTCTCGCTCCGCCCGTTTTATCGAGCATGCATCGGTGTGGACTTGGTACAGCTAAATATCCCAGAATGCATTTCGTCCAAAACTCAACAGCGGACTCCCGGCACATCGTTTTCACCCCCCCCCCCGCGCGCTCACGGTCTTCTCACTACTCAGGTTAAATAAACCCCAACAGCTGTCTATAGTATTGAGTGTCCACTACAATGAAAATAAAAGCGTTCTAACATCTCACCTGCTTGTTTTTATTAAGGTATGTACACGTATGTACATGTACACTATTTTTATTATTTGTTCCTGAGTAAACCGGTTTGGCTGTGATTGAAGTTAAGCTTCATAACATGTTACTCACAGTTAAATTAAGAGGGGACGGCAGTAGAAACTCCGGACCTGTGACATCATCACGTACGCTGGTGTTCCAATTGTACAAATCGCGAGTCCCTACTCCCGTGCGTTCGGCCAGTACGTACTCGCGTACTTGAGAATTGAGAAACGGCCCGTGATTTTTTGCGAGAATGTCTCATGACACTGACGTAAGCGAGTGCGACATTCATAACAACAGCTGTGTGCAGATCAACAATGGATAATATATCGAATGCAGGAGAGAGTATGAGCATGCAGCGTTTAAAGCGTGGAAGTACTGACCTTACTTTGAGTTTGATTCCATAAAAAGTGACAAAAACATTAGCGTCTGCTGTTCACTGCGTGGGAAGAGAACTTCTTTTTAAACCCCTAAACTTCCAAGCAAGCACCAAGTGCTACAACGTAATGTGAAACTCACAGAGAAACTCGCGGATTCTTCCACTGACCGCTGCGGCACACCTGCACCAGGGTAAACCTCCGCCTAACCCACTCCTGCTTTACAGGTGAAAATAGAGCAACAGGACCGCTAGTCTTTGATTTTATTTATTTACTGCTGTGTTTTACTTGCATCTATTTGAAAGAGTGAGTGTAAACACAAAAACATATTTTATTTTATGTGCTGGAATGTGCAGAAAATAGGTTTAAATGTTAAACAAATTTCTTCCAGTCAGAGAATGTTGCATATAATTAAATTTTTGCTTGATGCATAAAGTTAAAAGATTAAAACTAATAAAACAAGTTTTAAAAAGAGACATTTCCATTTGATTACATTTTGTATGATGAATTATGCAGAAAAAGTAGAATTGGGCTGAAAGATCTATCGCTTTATTACCTATTCAGGTTGTAAATCGTGTTTTTAAAAAGTAACTAAGTAATTAATTACTTTTGAAAATAAGTAATAAGTAAAGTACCGGGATTACTTTTTGGGGGAAGTAATCAGTAATTAGTTACTGATTACTTTTTTCAAGTAACTTGACCAACACTGCTACCGACACACAAAGTTTGAAAATGATATTTTGAAAACTGCGACCGCTAGACTGCCAACAGACAAACAGGCAGACAGGCGGAACGTTTTACCAAATTGTGTGGGGTTGATCTCCCTTCACTGAGAGATCAATCCCACACATTTTGTTTTTTATGTTATTGTATGAACAGATATTAAAAAGCTATTGATGCGGTGAAAAGGACATTGCATGAAGTCAGCGTATATACTGATGTCCAAGAAGTAAGCCAAAGCTTGCAAGCTAAAACTTGAAGATACAAAAAACCACCGTAGTGTCACAAATTCTAAGTAGTAAAATGCTAAAAAAAAAAAAGAAAGAAAGAAAGAAAACGAAAGAAAAAAAATGTGAATAATGGCATTTTTCAAATAAAGTGCATTATTGTATTTACTGGCCAGACACACAAGTTAAGCAAATGTGCTTATCTGCTTGGGCTGGCTGGAGCACCAAAACAGGAAATGTACTAATAACTGGCTTTAGTGATCATTTAGACCTTAATGGATATTTGCAGGTCAGACATGAAAAGTAAACATATGACAGGTGAACTTTGGTATAGCATACACTTACATACAAAAAAGTTTCTACCCAAAATGCTGACTTTAACTAATCTTATTACCTGTAACTTTTCCTTATTTGTTACATGTAAAATGTTACATTCAGTGGATTCTGGTAAAGACGAAATTTAGTTTATTGGTACACATTCACTTAATGCCAAGCACATTTTCCTTAAAGATTAAGTATCTGAATAAAACAACTTTTGATTTTTACTCAGAATCATTGCATCATTGTTTTGGGTGAAGAATCATTCTTTTGAGTGTAGTTTCTAACAAACTTTCTATTTTCAACCAGACTATAGTTTGCCATAATAAATGACAAGACAATAAACAGTTTGGTTTGATTATATACAGAATGTCTGGATGGCTGATGCAAAGCAGCTGAGTGTATGTGTAATGAAATACCGCTCATAAAGCTGGAGGAGGGGTAGCAAAGTCTTGGGAAAGATCTTTGTTGGTATACTACATGGATAAGTGTAGATTGCCAAAAAGGTTCATTATTTCCAGTTTTATTAAATGAGGAAAAACAAAATGAGCAACAGATATTAGTAAGATCTTTTTTTTCTGCTAGCGAAGCACTGAGCCCGTCTATATTTAGTCAAAAATACAATCAATGCAATTACTACAATAATAGCAAGTGGAGTGAGACTGCAGTGAACACTTTCTTTTATAATTAACATTGCCAGTACAGAATAATTGACTTTGCACATAATCAAACCTCCATCAGCTAAAAGCATTATAAGCTGATGGAGTTCTTTTTTCAGTTACATTAAACAACGTTTCCAAACATTTCTTTTCTTACTCGAGGCATGTGTGATAAGGCTCTGTATTTTTATGAGCATGTATTCCTTTGTTTAAAAAAAAAAAAATGTCAGTGTATAGTTGCAGTGTCACTAAATGTCTCCTACCTGTAGAGCTGGGTGAATCACATCATTTATTTCTTATTTCTAATAACAAAACTGTCAACTGGAAGTGTTGGCAAAATGTGGGACAAACTAAGTGTTTCAAAGGGAATAGGTGTGCGTGTGTCTGTGTGCCAGAAATGTTCCTGTCAGTCCTTTGTGAGCCACATCCCTTCATCTATTGTCAAAAAATTGCTGTGTTGAGGGAACTTAAAAAAAAAAAAACAAAAAAAACACAGGTCAGCAAAGAAAAGCCATTTAAGTTGAGAGATTACTGGAAATCTAACCTGCCTATTTCAAAGATAGAGATTACATCAAATCTCTTGAAATAACATGTATTATTATACAAAGTCCTAGGGAAATAGAGTTTGATATTTTTTTCTTCTTTTCCTTGGATATTTTTCAAACCCAGGAACTTGCACTAATTCCAGAAGAACTTATAATTAGATGAAGAGGGGGGAAAGCAATTTATCTCAGTATGGCCTGCTTATATGAAAAAGCAGTCTGGCTTCATTGTGCCATCTGAGGTCATTTAGTTTCAGAGTGGCCCTCTAGCCCCTGGGACTATCTACCTGAATCATCCATTAATCTTCCACTCTAACAGAGGTCTCTGCCACTTGCTGCTTTATGCAAGGCCCTTTTGTCCGAATAATATAAAAGCATGTCATTCTACCGGGGAAAAAAGCACTTACTGCTTACCCTGTGATTGCTGTATTATCCGTGCATTCAGTGTCACTTAGGTTGTAATTTGTTTACGTTACTGAAAGACTTAAGTAATGGTCACTTAAAATAAGAAGTGTAATGTTTACAAAGGTTTGAATTCAATAGAACAGGGCTTATAGCATATTCATTGCCTCACAACGGAACTTCACTGAGGAGAGAAGTTGATCTGAGACACAATTATTCAGGAAGTCCCGTCAGTGTCATTTATGTGCACATTGGTAGTCAAGACCACTCACACTGCCAGAAGCTACACTGGGAGAAAAAAAGATGTGTCAACACTGAAAGGGTGGTACCCCTCAGAATATCAAAAAAGCATTCCTGTCAGCCTGGCTCTGTACAGTGGCTGCTGCATTCAATTCTATTCACATGGTTCAGATATGAATGCCTTGCTTTGAAAATACTCTGGATAGAGACTGATTTTTTTTAAGTCTCCCAAATTCTACTAAAATAAATCAATAAACTGCCACCTTTAGCACCTAGAGAGGGAAGAAGAGTTATTGCAGGTGACTATAGTGTTTTTCTGAGTAATTCATCTTTATTCTGTGCTGAAATACTTCTATCCTGATATAGGAGGAGTCTCTGTTAAAATAATAGTGACTACAAATAGTACAGATAACCACTGATTTTTTTCCCCCTTTTACCCCTTAATGTTCGAAGAACATGGTTCTCCCTCTCTAAGCCTGGTTTTGTTGGAGGCTACTTCCTGTTAAAAGGGAGTTTTTCCTTCCCACTTTCACAAAGTACTTACTCATAGGTGGTTGTGTGATTGTTGGGGTTTCTCTGTATTACTGTGTTGTCTTTACCTTACAATATGTAGCTCCTTTTCCAGCAGTGATTGTTATTGTGATTTGGCACGTTATAAATAAAACTGAATTGAATTGAATGATTTAATATTAGCTGTAGTAATATTCTATGAGGTGGGGTGGCTGTAGTTCAAGAGGCATCTACCCATCAGAAGGTTGGTAGATCCCTGGCTGCTCCAGTCTGCATGCCAAATACTCTCTGATGGATCCATCGGAGTAGGAATTTGTGTAATTGGTAGATATAAAGTGAATGAAGCATGTTGAATAAAGTGCTTTGAGTGCTCCAGGAGAGTACAAAAGCGTTATATAAGAATCAGTCCATTTACCATTTACGATCCAATAGCACTATGATGGCTATTAGAAGGCTACAGCCCTCTCTTTCCCCTAAATTGGATAACTGAGCTTTTCTGTTTTCACCAGATACCAGCTGAAAACCATCAGGAGATTTTTCACCAACACTTAAGACACCACTCTACATCACCATCATTCAGCAGAGTTAAGAAATATGGAAAATCAATGCCGAGGCACATTGAAGCCGTTCTGGCAGTTGCCCAATACCTTACTAAAATATTTTCAGCCAATTTCCTAGACAGCAAATAAGTCCAGTCTCCAACTAAAAGAACAGTTCAATGAAGATCTGCATTTGAAAAGTTTTTAGTCTTTGACCATGTCCACATGTGGGAAACACTACAGTCCTGTGTTTTTACTGTTTTTTGTGGCCATTATAATTGTTCTGTTAATTACATCCTTTTCATTATATCCTGTTTTAATTTTGAAGATTCCTTCTTGTAGCCTGCCCACTTTTTGCTTCCTGCTTTTGTTGTTTCCCTCCTTTCTGAGTGTCTGCCTTTAGCTTTTCACCGACAGACATGTTAGATTATCTTCACCTGTTTCCTTCCCACCTATCACTCCTGTGTATATATGTACATGCATTCCTGTCCTCAGCTTTGACAGTTTGCACTTTGATGTTGAATTACTGTTTAGATTTGCTCTTTTGAACTTTTTATCTTTGCAGTGTCCAGCACAAGCTAATTTTGGTTATTTACTTTGTATGCCTCTGTATCCTACATTTGACTCTGCTCTTCACTAAACTAATGCATGGTAGGTCTTTTTGTGCCCACTCACAGCTGATAAATCTTGGATTCCTCACTCTTTCCATTGTTTATGTCAATGAGATGCTGCATGGATGATGAGATGGCATGAGCAAAGCTGCTGCCCAGTTTAGCTGGAAAGGCTGGTCTGGCAGGTGTGGGTCATTGTTAGAACAGAGAGAGACTGACTTGCCAGGATTTTTCACAAAACTGTTTGGCACACCAGGAGGATCTGCAGCACAGTAAATGAGGCTTGGTTAACATAAGGACAAGCAAACGTGAGGAGCTTGCCACGCTGCCACGACTGGTGACAGAACAATCCAGCAGAAAGGCAGGAAGAGCCAGGATAGATGCGCTGCTGCAGGTGTTTAGTTGATGCAGATCAGGTGTGCCAGCTGAGGATCCAGCTGGAGATGGAGGACAGACATGCCCAGGAATCCTCACAGACACATCCGCACAGAGACAAGAGACAAAGAGACAAAGGGAGTGGAGATAACAGGAAAAGCAACAGGCAGGTCATCACTAGAAGCTTGAGCAGCTTGACAAACTCTAGATTGTCTATCTGCATTGATTTTAACTCTTCATCCTTCACATTGCAGCAATCAGTACTACAGATCACATGATGGTATAACACTCTGTAAAGAAAACTCAGCAAGAGTCATTCTTTTGGTCTCTGTGTTGTAAACAGCAAATTCTGAAATCGCAGACTTGAACTGTGGTTGGCAAACAAAACTTTTATGATTAGAAAACAATTTATTTGTATTCTGAATAAACAGTCTGCGCTGATGTCTTGTATGAGCCGACCCAGCAAATTGAACTATGAAACGTCTTGATGCATGCACAATCTTCCAGGTAAGTAAATCCCAAAAGGTTGATTCTGTTCATCTGGACATAGCCTTTTCAGCGTGTCCAGATGAACAGAATCAACCTGTTTGCGCAAGCATCAAGACGTTTCATAGTTCAATTTACTGGGTCGGCTCATACAAGACATCAGAATCAACCTTTTGGGAACTATGAAACATTAATACAGAGCTCTTGAATTGACATCCATCCTCTTCCTGATCAAGCTTGTAATTATTTAACATCATTAGTGACAATATTTGAAGGTTATAAAGCCAGACTCCCCCAACACTTCTGTCTATAAGGTTTATTATCTGTATGCGATATGGTCCTTTCCACACCTCAGCGGCCTGTGCAGGGTGTGAAGTCTCTAAATTGCATGGTCCATATGGCCCTTAATGCTCCTCAGCAGATCTGCTGAGCGCTATTTCAGCATACGGCACCCCGCTGCCTCTAAGTAGCTAATTTGGGTGTATGGAAATGAAATGTCCACACTCTGTATTTACTGTAAGACACTCCTCTGTTTGTACCATAATAATAACTGCGACCATAGAAACACATTCAAGGGTCAATCAGTTTTAATAGCTCTGCTCTCAACAACTAATAATCGAAGCTCCATGTCTGTAGATTGCATGCTATGAAGTTATAAAAGTATTTCAAATTTTGAAAGAATATCAAGTTGGAATTAAATGTTTCAAACGGCATTAAATTCAGTGGGATGGGGCTGGGGTGGGGGGTGTTTAACGAGTTGGTTCAGTGGGCCATGGCGCCAGAGATGACACATATCACACACTGAACACGCTGCCATCTTCCACACTGGTGTTAGCTATAATGTGTGAAGACGAGTCCTTGCATTCCAGAATTCATGATTTGCAGCAGCTGATTAACTGTGCAAATTTAGGAAGCAAGTTAATGCATCAGAACAGCATTATCCAGTTAATGGTTTATTAATGCACTGTGCTTTGGCTGTTGGAGTATTTAACATTTAAAAGGTTTTCAGTCCTTGTAGTATTTCAAACAGCAACTTCAATTCCTTGTTTCCTCTGTTTCCATTATACGTGTTGTTGAACAGACAATGCACAAGATCGCCTTTAAATGTTAATGTGGAGGATATAACTCTGATGTGAACGCTAACGCTGCAGGAATCTATGGAACAGATGGCTTCCAGAGTCTTAAAAAGTTTAGATAATATCTGGCAGAGGCAACTTTGGATGATTTCTGCAGGAGTTTGTGTGTCTGTAAAGACACCAGAGATGTACAAGTCTTATCGTGAGAGGCAGCAAAAAGGGTATTTACCTAAATGTTCAATCTCATTTCATACCCCGTATGAGCTGAAACTGTAATTATGCCAGATGAAAGCACATCCCTTTTTTTTCTATTTTCAAACTAATTTGTGCAGATTATAGCTTCATTATGACCACAGGCTTTAATGACATTTACAGGACGTTGCAAGCTACAAAGCAAAAAGTGAGCTGTCGTGTTGTTTCAAGAGAAAATCAAAAGCTTTCAACTCATTCACTGCCTTAAAACAGACACATCCTTCAGAGGATCCATACAACAGTGCCACATTTTCCTGAGAGTATCTAAACTAAGTAAATGCATACCAGCCAGGAGGCAGCAATCTAAATAACAGTTCAGGGATCAAGCAATAAAGCCAATGTCTCTGTCTAGCCTTTGCACTGTAGAAAAAACATAGCTTAATCTTTCTCAAGTGAAGTTTACCTCTAACATAATATGGTACAGTGAGTAGAGAGGTAAGCCTTCGCTTATGAAGAAAAGGAGAGAAGCAGTTTTCATCACACCTAGTGATACACTTTTCTTCATGTCAAGTTTTTTTTTCTTTGTGTGTCTCAGTGAAGATGTGCTATTCTGTCAGTTCCTTTCAGTATCGCTAAAAAGTAGACAAATTAGCACATTTTACTGGAAAACTGGTAAACAGGAGCTCTTTTTTTAAGAAGCTCTATTTTAAAATCATCTACATCACACATTCATAAACAATGTGTCAGAAAAGAAGCACTGAGAGCAACCTCTGTAGGACAACGGGAATTGAATGCAGTATTATGTTTAAACAAGCAGATAAATAGACCCTCATAAGCCAAAAGCTCGGTGTTCAGACAGCTCTACACACTGGAACTCACTATTTGCTCCGTATTTCCTTTCTGTACGAAAATCAGCAGATTCTCCACTTGCTTGGATTGTATTATTCATCACACTGAAGAGTTAAAAAATAATAAAATTAGTGCCCAGACACTGAAATAGAGTTTCTTCAAGTTACTGAAAAGACAAAAAGGAAACATTTCAGTGCTACTGAGTTTTTGGGAGAAGAATTTCATGGGAGACAATGTGAACAAGGTGAAATGGGAAATCCAGAATTCTTCTACTACATATCATACATTTGAAAAAAAACAAACAAACCCAAACAAAACAAATCAACATTTTATGTCATGATAAAAATGTAAAAAAGCAAATAATGTCCTTCTCCATAGCATCAAGTTCAGTGTCAATCTCCTTGATGACCATGCACAAAACTTTGTACGAAAAAATTCAAGGCTGCCTGATGTCACATCGTAATGGCTATAGGAAGAACATTCAACTGAAACAATAATATTTAGCTGAACAATCATCTTAATGTCCATTTGCCCAAGATATTTGTCCAAGATCATTAAGTGATTGTCACGCGGTACATTTTTGAGTACGGTGATAGAAATGTAGCAACTGTGGTTGTCAGCTCAAAGCAGTGATCCTAGATCATACTGCAAGACATCTCCACTGATGGCCACTTTCAGCATAATGACAGCACTTCTAGTGAGTATGAAGTCAAAATGATGAATGGTGCCAGACCTTGGGAAAAAGAAAAGCCATACAGTATAATGGAAATATTTGCAGGCAGGATTAACATATTGTTAGTGTTTGCACGATGAAAAAGAATATCGCTAGCACTGTGCACAGAGTGTTTGTCACATGTCTTTGAGTATACCTTTTCACTGCTATTAGAGGATGTTTGTCTGCAGTTTGTCTGACTTCTGTTACATTTTTGAGAGATCTGATCTCAATGACACAGCAGTAAGTTATCATTCCAATCACGTTGTTGTTGCCCTCTGCAAGAGAGGCACCGTGTGTGTTTGTTTGTGTGTATGTTTCATTGTAGCAATGTGTTTACCGCTTTCTGAAGAAAGTTGAGAGCAAAAGTGGGTCATGCTTGGGATAAGTGTTGCTATATTTGTCAAAGAAATCAAACCACAAAAACTTGCAGGGACAATTGTCCATCACGTCCACTACTGACAGTTTCTGTGTGACCCCATAATTGCCTTCCAGCCACAGATTTTGTGAACAACGCAGAAGCCAGTGTTAGAGATTTGGTCCTTAACTTATTCTGCTCTCGCAGCAGGTTAGCGTGGAGGGAAAAATAGCCATTCCCAACATTTCCTGCTCTGTTACTGAATGAAGACACATATTTTTAAGACTGTGGTGCTAAACAAGTACTTGTGTGCCATAAAAAAGGACAATTTTTGCAACAACTGCAGCTCATTTGCTATCATATTGAATAGAAATTACAACTTAGCGGTTTAGAAGCTAAATTTGTCTTTCTTTTTTAAAGACCTGTGAGAAACAAATCACGTTCTTGGAGGAGTGACAGTCTACGAGTCTCTCACTGTGGCCGACAAAAATAACGTTAAAGCATTGATTCCTCTAAGTGCCATTAAGGTGTCCCTCTGGAGCTGACATGGGTTTAAAATACCTCTGATATCGCCATAACCTTCTCACTGTTTCCAACCTGTCTGCCGTTAACAAGGCCTGTTAAAGCCACACAAGAGCCAAAACTTTACCACCTGAAAAGGTACAAATACTGTAGAAACCAGGCCATGAACTGTCTTTCCTTCCACAGGGCAGAAAATAAGACCTGAACTGTGATAAAGCAGAGGTCAGGTCTACACTAATCTGGATCAGCCTGAAACCTTTACCGTGTTTTCTCCCTCATCAATAACTGAGTCTTTTAAGATAGATAGAAGGCCACAGTAGAAGTTAACACTGTGATTAGTTTATGCTAGCATGTTACACTTTGGTGTTATTTTGATCAGTTTCTTAACTCCCTGCTTTGGCTCATATGCAAAATGAATGAGCTCGAGGTACAAGTCTTTGAGCAGGTCAGCGTCTGCATGCATCTCTAAATATGGGAGAGTTTCCCAGAGGCCCAGACTTGTGGAGGGAGATTGATGCAACAACTGGAAAGCATGAGATTTTCTGCAAAACTTGTCTGTTTGACTACTTCACCTCTGTAACCTCTGCTGTTGTAGTTGAAAAGAAATATATATATATTTCTATATGTGTTTTCCTTTCAGCAGCAATATCAATTATTTAAGTGTATAATGCACATCTCACGTATAAAAGTATGAACTATAAAAACTTATGGCACTGTTTAGTTTGTGCAATAACCAGTGCAAGCATAACAATGGCCCACCAAGGGTAAACTATGCAAGCATATATATGTAGTAAAGAGTCACTTGAAAGTATTCTTTTTTTGCATGTGGTCCATTTGTAGTCCAGGTAATTTGGGCTGACTGATATACAAGGTAGAGAGCAAAAGAAAAACCTCTTGGTGAAATATCATTTCAAAAGCACAGGCTATTGTCTACAACAACTTAGCTTTTTGTTAGCTACTAAGCTCATGGTGTGACTCTAAATGAATGGAACAGGAATTCTTGGCCTTGATTAGAGTTATCCATTGTCTTCTGGCTACATATAACACACGTAAACTTCGGGTGTTGCCCAAGTCATTAGAGCACAGAAAGACGGGTTTCTAATTTGACCAAGGATATCTGAAATCATGTTTGAGTTGGTGTGCTCTTTTTTGTGTTAACGCTAGCACAGGACCACTTCATCTCACTATTCTACTGCCTGATGTCCAGGAGTAAATAGGAAAGGACAAAAAGAAATACTAAGCCCCTCTCTCATTTTAGCTAGTTCTAAGTCACCTCCAGACTTTTCCAGTTCTTGTAGTGAAGGTTTTGCCACTGGTGTATATATTTGTTTCCTCTGCCAAATTACAGCAGTCCTAGATGAAGGCTGTCAAGCATGGGAAAGAAATCAGGGCGCCAAGCCCGGCATGCAGAGCAGTGACACTCACGAAGGCACATCCGCCAGTCTGCTATAGAGCTACAAATTTGGGCATTGCATAGGGAGTACTTTAACTCTGTGATTAATGGGTAATGATGGGCTTTCAGCAGACACAGCGGGACACTGCTGCATGGCTTTATTCCCTGGGCTGTAATATTCAGGCAGTCGTTCAACAAACGCTGCTCATCAGAAGCTTAGTTCTTCATTACACAATGTACACTATATTTCTTTTCATGTCTGCCAGGGTTATCACATACAAGAAGATTTAATCTGCTGAAAAAGATAGTCAAAACATAAGACATAAAAGTTGTCTGTGGATGTTACAGCGCAAACTGACTAACTAGAATAAAACTTGGATTTAGCTTCTGGTGTCAGGAGCTGCAAATGAGGACTCCTTGTGCTTGTGTTATTTTCTTGAACAGATGTTTATATCACCTGCTGTGTGCCAGCAGAATAATTTTAGTATTTTCAGTCATGATTATTCATTTTTCATTCAGAAATACAAATACAAATCTAATACAAAACAACAATCCCCAGCCACAAGTTGTTATACCAAAAAAACAAACAAAAAAAAAAAACGCTTTTTAATACATAGCTCTACATGTTTAATTTAGCATGGTTTTACACTAGATGCCCTTCCTGACACATCCCCAAAGGGGACTTGCATCTCCAGCTGGAAACAAACCAGCAACCTTTCGCTTGCCAAGCAAATGTGTTATCCACTAGACCACAAGTTGTCACACCAGAAAGTAGCTAAAAAAGGATAAAGTTAATGCTGTTGAACACCTTTGTTACCACCCATGATGTGGAACGGCCGGACTCTAGCAGTTCATTTTGAGAATACCCACCAATGTTGGAGAGTTGTGAGTTGCCTCCTGAGACCTGGAATTGTTTAAAATGTCTCCAAGCTGATATGCAATAACATTTATTGGAAATGGTTGCAGATTTTACTTAACTAAATTTTATATTGCAGGCTTTACAGCAGGGTACAAACTGCTGGTTACACTAAAAAAAAACAAAAACAACTTTTCCTGCAAATATCTAAAAGGGTCTGCAACGTTTTTGGAACAAAAAAGAGATAAAACATTGGACAGATGAAAATAAGATGAACTTGAACCAGAATGATGGAAAAAGAAAAGTGTGGAAAAGGAAAGGAACAGCTTGAGCTGATGCATATTACATTATCTGTCAAACATGGTGAAGACGATATGATGACATGAACATGTTCAGTAGAAAGTGGCAGTAAATACTACTGGAACTGGGTTGCCAGTGTTTATTGATGATGTGACTTTTGATAGAAGCAGGAGGATGAATTGTTAAGTGTACAGGGGTCTACTCTCTCCTCAGATTCCGCCAAATGCTTCAAAACTGACCGGATAGCACTTCACAGTGCAAAAGGATAATGACCCAGAGCATACTGCAAAAACACCTCGGGAATTTCTCAAAGCAAATAAACAGGACATTTTTTAATAACCAAGTCAATCACATGATCTCAACCCAACAAAGTATACTTTTCAGTTATTAAAAATGAAATGCAGAGAGAAATGAATACAGACAGCAATGGAAGGTGGCTGCAGTAAAGGCCTAGCAGAGCGCTGTATGTCAAGGTAACACAGATGATATCCATGTTCTATGATTTAGACAGTTTGCTCCAAAGATTTTCATCCAAGCATTAAAATACAATGTAAATGTACATTAGTTTGTCCAGTTAACTTGAGCCCCTGAAAATGGGGGTGCTGTGTATAAAAATGGCTGTTATTACATTTGTTATAATCATTATTTGTATGTCACCATCAATTGAAGCTGAAAGTTTGCATTTGAATTGCATCTTGATTCTTTGATTGAAAAATCCCCTGTGGTACACAGATGTAAAATTACAAAATTCTGTCATTGTCCAATAACTAATGGACATTACTTTATATAAGAGAAGAAGCTAATAGTTCTGTAATATATCTCAGAGCATTTAATGTGCTGCAAATGTGTGAAAAAGGGAGAGAGTGAATAGTCTTCACAGATGTTACAGGATCATCTGCCTGTTGCTGCTGTAAACACTCTGAGAACTCTGCACATTCTGAGTAATTCCTGTACTTATTTTGTAAAGAACTACACCATGATTTCATCGTATTTCTAACACTGTCACATTGACTGAAGCACTCTTCTAGCTCCAGGGGGTTTTTTTCTGCCCAAAAACCACTTTTTACCATTTTCCTACAATCTCACTGTCATCCTTTAGGTTCATTTGTCTACCCACCTGCTTGCAAACCTCTTTTTGATGTCCCATAGATTTAAACTTAAACAAGCATATTATTTTCATCTGAAAGCTCTTTTGGTTGGGAAAATGAAATAGTCATTTAGTTATTTACCATTAAAAAAAAACTAATCTAAGCATTCCTAAAAGCAGATCACATAGTATTTGCATTTTAAATAAATTAAAGAAGAAAGTCTGAGGCAAAGACACATACTGAGCAGGAGATTGTGTTTGACATTTTTTTGTTGCATCTCTTTCCCCTCACCCCCAATCAGTCATGGGAGATGGCCGCCCCTCCCTGAACCTGGTTCTGCCAAAGGTTTCTTCCTGTTAAAAGGGACTTTTTCCTTCCCAATGTCACCAAGTGTTTGCTCATACAGGGTGTCTGATTGTTGGGATTTTCCCTGTATTATGATCTTTACCTTACAATATGGAGTGTCTTGAGGTGACTTTTGGTGTGATTTGGCGCTATATAAATCAAACTGAATTGAGTCTAAGATTATCTGGCACTATTTTTAAATTTTTCTTTAATTTGCTACTCAGTTGCAATTAGGAAACAATCGTGATTTGGGTTAAAATCGATCATTTTGCAACATTAAACATAACTTAGTATGCTCATTTGAGTAATTCTGCCCAATTTCATGATACAGGTGCATGTTTACGGTGTATTTCACATAAGAGTTTAATTGCTAAAATAGAACTATATGTTATAACCTATAGCAAGCATAGACTTCTAGATTTAGATAAACAGACTGCCAGTGTAACTATCAAGCTACAGTAGATACAAAGAGTAACAGAGTGCAGGGAGAATCAACTGACCTGACTTTGTCCACAGGTAATAAAATCTGCCTACTAGCACCTCTGAGCTCACTACGTGCTTGACTATTGGCAATCGACAGAGGCATTTCACGTGAAAAAGAAATGTCAATGAATTAACAGAAATCTGTATTAATCTCACACAGACACATTCTTTTCCTAAATTTTCCTCGGCTGCCTGTGGGTGGGAATAGGAACCCCTACATAAATTTGCTGTGCTTCAGTAGATAATTCCACACATGATCCTGATATTTATAAAGAAACAACAGACGGATAAATAAATGAAGTGGACAACACTGTGCATTTTAATTGGCTTTCTTTTCCCTCCACTTAATATTTTGAGAGGCAGGAATTTTGTAGCCTGTAAACACCACCGCCTATCTAAAAACAATTTAAATTCTCTTTCCCTCCCTTTTCTGCTGGCTGCTCTGCAACCTGTAATTTCAAATTACATGTTGTTTTACCCTTCAATTTTTTCGGGTTCTGGATCAGTGGATAGGCAGTGTTGTTTACAGTCTAATTTGAATAGGTGGAGGAGTGACCTGCATCCCAAAGCACCGTCCCCGGTGTGGAAAAGGCAAGCACTGTTGGAGCAGGCGATGCATGCTGCTGCAGTCTCTGAGCAGATACCTCTGTTCTTGCCCTCCCTAGTTTGAGTTGACGCAGGTAACCCAGACAACCTGACAATGTAGACAAAGTGAAGGCAGGCAGGGGAATGGTATGATTAATGGACCTCAATAAGGACAGGCCCCAGAGGAAAGAGCACTGGAGCAGCAGGGATTTTCTGAGTTGGGAGAGTTGTGACGCAAATTCTTGTTATACAAACTTCTCATTTAGAGAAGACTCCCTGAGCTACGGTATGTTCATGTGGCTAATATAATGGGCTCCACTTTGTGAACTGCTGTGTCAAATTGCCCCTTGAGGCTGGAAAAAAATCTTTTCTCTGTTGTGACAAATAACAGCAGCCTTCTACAGACATTCCCCATGTCCTCCACTCACCAAGTTCCCTTTGAAAACCCTTTTCTCACCTCCAAAAAACTGGAAGTTTCTGTTGTCTGAGCGGAGGGGAACTTCGCAGTTCGATTGATGAGAATATCCTCGAATTTCATATCGGCAGCTCAGTTTAATAGGAGTCGCACATGAACGCGGATGTGGGTCACTTTTAATGCCGTCCACAAACTGGCTGGATACGTTTAAAGCCCATTAACTCTCCCTGTGTTGTAATTAGAGAACCCCTGCTCACGGATTGTGGACCATTCCTCCGTTCCTCCACATCCAGGCGAAGTGAGAGCGGCGCAGAGCACCAGACGGACCGGAGCGGGTTAGTGTGGGTACACGGAGGCGCGTTACACTCACGGACTCTGTACATCGCAACTCCAACACAAATGGATATTTACGTGGCTCTGTTATCCCTTTTCTTTTTTACCTCACCAGGTAAGCACAAAGCCCGTGTTCACTCTTGTAGCATCTTATTGTAGCAGAAGCTTTTTTTTTTTTTTTTTTTTTTAAATATTTATATATATATATATATTTTAATTTCTTTTTCTTTACGCTTCCCAGTTTGCACATTGAGCGCAAGGATTCCAGAATTGTGGCAGTGCCTTTAATTTTTCAGTATCGTTTCATTTATTTTTATTTTCAATCACCTACAGTTTGCAGAGTTAGAAGACAGGTGATGGTCGTGGACACATACAGCGCTTTCCCCCCTTTCTTTTAGTGGGCAGCCTTAGCAGCATCTTTCGTGAAAAATAAAAACTGCGTGACTTTTTCCACAACCAGCCATTTTAAGTGGATAAATGCAGAAAGCAGTGACCGCGTCTGTGTTTAAAGTGAATCAACATTGTAGTTAAAACACTGTCAGCTACACTTCTGTCAGCAGATTGTCCTCTAACCTCCAAATTCTCTTCCACAGCTTTGGCTTTCGGTTCAGATCAAGACTACCAGATTGACATCATCAATGAACTTGACCTGGCAAATGCCACCTATGGAATTACCCAAGTGGCGGGTCTTCACAACAGCAGCAAAGCCTTCCTTTTCCGAGGTAATGCATGCACTCTGATCGTGTTTTCTCCATCAGTCGCGCTGCTGAAGTTCAAGAAATATCTTTGTCTTCTCTTTTTATAATTACGCACACTCACTCGCGCACGCTCTTTGTTTATTAGTAAGTGTGAGGAAAGCCACACGGCGCCACACCTTTTGGTGTCACCGGATTAGCGGGGATGCTGAGAGAGAACACTCCGGGGAGCCTCTCTCATAATTACTCCACTCTCATTTTGTCCCATGCAGCAGATGCTCAGACTCTTTCAGGCACGCTGATGCGCTTAGTCTGTGTTAGATATCTCCAGCACTTTGATTGCTCCCAGTGATATCCACTGCCTAATGCCAACAACTGGTGGTTAATGGAAACCAGGCTGCTTTCACTGTGAGGATCCTGAAGGACGCACAGCATGGCTACAGCATTTAAAGACTAAAAGGAGAAAAATGCCAAACTCAAATGGCAGTAGTTTAAAAATAATCAACTAGTTTAAATTAAATTTGAGCTTTGTTGTGGTTTGAGAGGGCTTACCAGTGTCCCCAAATTGTTTTCCTATGCTTTGCTGGCTTGCTTCTCTGCACTCCAAAAAAAAGACTGTTTGGCACAACTCATCTTCCTGTAGTGCCGTCAGCTTTGCAGAGGCGGAATTGTTAGAGTTGTGGAGGAGAGAGTGTGATGCACAGCACTGATAGGAGAGAGGAAGAGAGTCAAGATTACTAAGAAAGTTACAGGAGAGTTTTTTTTAGGCGATGAGTTGCTCTATATGTGTTTGTGTGCTTTGATTCCTTCTTCTGCAAGAAAAGTTATCAGCTATTGAGTGAAAATCAGTCTTTGTTCATGTTTTACTTCCCCGATATTCAAAGAGGCTTCAAGTCGTGTGTGTGTGTGTGTGTGTGTGTGTGTGTGTGTGTGTGTGTGTGTGTGTGCGTGCGTGCGCACGCGCGTTTGTTGGAGGTAAACTAGTGAGTCTTTTTTTCTTGCATTACTATTCAAATTTAAAGATATGGGCATAAACACCAGCAGCTTGAATTCAAATTCAGTAGCTCTGGGTGTTGATACTCATATAAAGCAGAGTGGCAGTGTTTTGTGTGTATCTGTGTGTGTGTGTGTGTGTGTGTGTGTGTGCGCAAGTAGTTTTATTTTCTAGAGGGTTTGGCTGGATGAGCAACTGGCCCTGTATGAATGAGTGAAGAGAAGCTTGGCCAAGTCTTTCGAGTTGAAGCTATCCAAGATTCAGGGCTGGTGGCCATATGGGAGCCTTACTTTTTACACGGCCCACACAGGCCTACACTGCAATCCTACTCCAAGCTCTTCTCCCCACAGTTTCTAGGCTTCCAGGGTCGAGGTGCAAAAGCCAGATAGGAAAACAGGGGGTCGATCCAATGGGGAAAACTGGACCTGTGACTGCTGGAGAGGATGCTTGTGTTGAAACCTATTTAACACTTTGCCTAAACTCCCACTACTTTCATGGCCCTGTAACCCAGATGGCTGCAGCCAAAGATGTAGCAATTACTGGGTCTCTGGTGAAATAAAAGAAAAAAAAAGTTGATTCTTGAGCCACTGTAGCTGATTGGGTCAGTGATTATTCGAAATGACCTATTTACATTTTGAGCAATCATATTGTGCTCTGGTCGGAATCTATTTCATTTGTTAGATTGCATAAGTTGTAGACTATCGTGAAATTGAAATGTTGGGTAAATGGCTGGAAAACTGGGGCAAAGCGGCGTTCCAGTTAATGGATAATACTGAGGGGAGTGTCTTTGGCTGGTACCAGTCTCAGCATCTTTCAGTTGGCAGTTGATTTAAAAACAAAAAAAAAAACAGATGGTTTTCATGAGAAAATAGGTTTCAATATCACTTCTCTGTTATTATAATATTAACGTATCAGCACACACTGAAAGCCAGTTTCTGAGAGACAAGCAGGTGCAGCCACTGCTAAAAGGTTCTTAGTTGAATTTGAGACTTGATGCTGTGATGAAAAGAAACACAGATGCTAATAATGCTCTCCACTGTGCGCTGAGAGCAGGGAACAAAACTCAACTAATTTCTAAGATCTCTGCATATTTTTTTTTTTTTAAATTTTGCACCTTTTATGAACAGGACTGTTTACATTGCTGGAACGTCTGTGATGTATTGAATAAAGTTAGTTTGCCCAGACAAGTGTTGACCTAGTTTCTCATCCTACATTGGAACCCAGATTGTCAGCCTCATTACTCAGACCCCCCTCTGTCCCAGTGTTGGTTTAGATTTAAAGTAATGGTGATTATTAGTTTGTATTCTTGTATTCCCCGTGGGTATAGTTTGCCTCTGTTGGTTTGTCACTTTTGTCTAGACTGAAATATCTCATCACATAAGACCATCCCTGTGAGTCTGGTAGAAGTGCACTCAGAGCTTGAAAATACAGTATGAATGTTCTGTAAAACACCTGAGTGACAGTTGAGTACATTACAAGACATTCTTACTTCCCAGTGAACAGACCCTGATTTTTTTCTGAAGCTCAGCTCAAAGCATTTAGTTTAAACCTGCATAAGTATAGCTGTTCAAAACTAAAGCCTAGTCTTCATGAGTCTGTCTCTAGACTCAAATTAGGCCATATCCAAATAATGTCTGGCCTGAATAGGTCGGTTTGAGATGTATTGCTGTTGATTTTTCAATATCTCATGTGGAGCTAACCATACTTTATAGGCAGCTTTGATCATGAGTACATCATAACTGTCAGATGAAGAACAGTTTTTTGTGAGCTGTGAATTGTAAAGGAAAAGTCATTTATATTCTTATAGTACTGTCTAATTGGTGCCACATCAGGCTGGTGCAGTGTGGATCTCTTTTTGGGCTGAACTAATGGACTGGATCCAGTAGTTGTTTATGCTCTCTGGAAAGAGTCTGCATGCCTTTTGGTCACTATTGGGGTAAGTTATCTTTTCAAGTCCCAGTTATACAGGCCTAGAGACTGGTTGGTGACTGCCTGGGAACCACCGGTTGTGAGGAAAACATGAGTATTGGTTGTTGCGTGGTGGTGGCAATTGCTGTGATATCAGTTGCTAAGCCCATATCACCCAGGCCTAGAGACCAGTTGGTGAATGATTGTCTGGATGCAGTCTGATAGGAACAAAGCAATTGCCAGGAGGTTTTTGATGCAGTTGTGACCTGTTTTGCCCAGCATCCAGCAACCACTCACCAGTTGGTCAGGGAATAAATATTTTGGTCTATCAAGACTGGCAGCTAGTCGCTAGGTCTGTATGGAAACCATATGGTTCAAGTTAAAGTAAAATCAAACCCCTAAATACAAGCGGCTACATCATCACTGTTATCCAAAGCATTTATTTTTTAACTTGTAATAACAGGGCTCTGAAGCAAATCTTCTTTTAATTTTATACCTACCCAGCCGTTTTCTTTGGTATCTTCACAGGGCCAGAAACATGTCTTTCAGTCACACGATGGAGAGAATTTGCCATGCATAATTTTAATTTTGGTTGAGCGTGTGCTTTATGAAATCTTAGTTAACTGCATGAATCAGAACCAACTTTCAAGTAATTAGAAATTTATGGAAGCGTAGAGCTGCCACCTAGGCAAAAGAAAAATAGAAGTATATCACGTTATAACGTGAAAAGTTTATTGTTCTAACAATATACTTCATGTTTGTACAATATACTGTCAAGTTAGTACAGTATCCTATCATGTTAGTACACTATACTTTTCACATTTGAACAATATAATATCACGTTATTACAATATACATAATTATCACGTTCGTACAGTATAATATTTATACGAACGTGATAATTATGTATATTGTAATAACGTGATATTATATTGTTCAAACGTGAAAAGTATATTGTACTCACATGATAGTATATTGTACAAACATGAAAAGTATATTGTTAGAACAATAAACTTTTCATGTTATAATGTGATATACTTCTATTTTTCTTTTGCCTGGGTGGCAGCTCTACACTTCCGTAGAAATTAGAACCTAATTTCTTTTATATTTTGTATTCATTTGAATTGTTTTTTTCTTTTTTTATGCAGTATTCTTAGAATGAGAAAATCCTTATTTCATTGTTTAACCTTGTAGGACCTGGCATCCACATATGTGGACATCACATTTTGGGTTGTCTAGACCAAAATACTAAATTTTGCTCTACAAGGGCCTGATATCCACTTACGAGGACATTATACTGCCACTGTTCTATCGAAATTTAAAACGAATGTCCTCATATGTGGATCCCATTTTTGAAACAAAAATCATTACATTCATCAGGTCCCAATCAGCCCAAATAGCAAAGAGAAATTAAAAATGCATGCCATGAAAGAGTTTGGGTCTTAGGAAGTTAAGGTAAAGAGAAATACACTTTCATGCAATATTACAATATCTCCTGGTTACACATTTAACATTCTGCTACATATCTTGCGGTGAACTTGGCATTCTCTCAATATCTCTTGTCATTTTAAACCCCTGTGTTTCTTCATTGACTGCTCTGCTTAGAATCATTAATGTTAAATAGTTAAATGGTAACAACGAATTAAGCTTTGATTCCAATATACCTGAGATCTATCAACACGCCTTTTTTCAACCTTTTAAGCCAATTATCCTTAACATATAGCAAATCTACAGTCCAATAGTTTGGGACCATAGACAGCTTGTAATTAATGTTTAATCGACCTTTCAGTCGATTCAAAACATTTTTTCCCCACAGCCTTTTCTAAAATAGAAATTGACACTGCAGCACCTCGGCACTGTTCGATACTTTCTTTAAAAATCTGTGGCTTATGCTTATTTCACTTGTATTACCATTTTATTTTTTGAATTACTACTTGTTTTTTTCCCCCTGTAAATAACTGGTAAAGGAAGCATGTAAAACAAGCTACACTGAATTTTAGTTGCAGAAAAATTCTGCAGTTAAAAACATCAGCTGCAGCTCCACCCTCCAGTCTGCTTTCTTAAGCTTTCATTCAGTCAGGGTCAAACAGTTAGCGAAACAGAAAGTCTTGTTGATGAACTGCAGCTCACTGATATCCATTGCAATTGTTCTCCAGGCCCAAGTTGGGTTCAGACTACATGAGATTTAAAGCTCCTATTGGTTTTGAAATTGAGTTGCATATGTGCCTGATCTCAGGGCACAGATTTTACTCTAATAATATCTCAAGTGCTACGGGATTTGAAAATCATATCAGTACACACATTACACGACGTCATTAAGACTATTGTGCAGTAGGACCAATGCACCATGTCACACAATCTCATAGGGGCACAAAAATGTGAAGGAAATGCTGTAACATGGGGAGGCGCAGTCAAATTGGGATGTCTGTTTATGTGTATCCTCGCATATTACCAGAACTTGCAACAGCAACATATGAGAAGGCATGCACACTCAGACACACAAACATGTACTCTCTGAAATGAAGGTGGATTTAATAAAAAACAAGACAAAACAGATAGATGGTATTTGTTCTTTTGACTAAACTTAAACTGATTCTAGTTTACCTCCTCTCTCCCACTTTTTGTTCCACTGTGTGCATTTAGTTGGTGAGACACTCCACTGTGTGAGGGGAATACCTGGTGCAGAGTGGAGGTGGGACAATTAAGAAGAAGTTGGATCAAAACTCCTGTAGTCCGAGTCTGGTATTGTTTGCAAAAAAATAATAGAAAATTGCTTTTTTTTACCCCAGAAAATATAAGAGGTCTTTCAGTAATGCAGAGGATCGTGATGAGCAGGTTGTGGGAAAATAAGTCAACAAATGCATTTAGTTGGTTTACTGTCACATCCCTTATATGGACTCTCATTGACTCATCTGCTCCCATTAATGTCCTCCACCTCTTGTGTTTGATCTGTACAAAAAATAAAGTGTATAAATCATAAGTTGCTGTTTCATCAAGACGTATTTGTCACTTATTAGTTTTTGCACTGATTCAATGAATACGAAACTGTGAAGTGAAAAAAAAAGAAGTTAAATGTCCAGCTTCTTTATTAGATCAGCTGCTGCTTCTGTTCTGGAACACTGAGTTTTGGAAGGAAAACTTTGTGAATCAAAGATAGATGTATAAATATGTAAGTAACAGCATTTTATTAACAGCACCAATAGTAACAAACTTCTGTGTTTCCACTGTGCCCTCTCAAGCGATCGGGAGGGCACTATGGGACAGACGTGAATTTCAATACCAGCACAGATACAAAGGTATCAAGGTTAATGTGAATCAGCCTCAGCTAATTCTATTAGTCACAACTTCTCATTTTATTTGTATATTTTCTTCAACTAATGTAGTTACAAGGAGGCCAAATAACTGGAGGTCAAACTGCAGGAGCATCAAATGAAGTGGAGTCATTTTTTAAGAATATGACATACATATGGTCATAAATCCTCAAACTGCTAACTGCCTTATATCTTGAATGAGACTGGGTTTACAATAGACATGATTTAACCTATTCCCTTATACTTTAAGGTTAGAGAATATGAATGTTTTTTTCTGTTTTTCTTAGTAAAAAAATCCTAGCTGAAGCCTAAAACCATGTAATCATCTCTCCAAGGGCTCTAATTTTACAAATTAGTTCAAAGCCTCTTTGGCTTTTTCTGTACATGCAAAATTTGTTGAAAATGATGTGAGAGTAAATTTGAAAAGCAGACAAGCAAAAAAAAAAAAGAAAAAAATAAGAAAAAAAACTAAGTCAAAACAAGAAAATCTTGAAATACAAAGGCATAGTAGGCATAGGTGACCTGACCTGAAACCTTAGAGTCTCTGTGGAGTTCAGGTCAGGCGAGTTGGCCGGCCAGTCCTGCACATTAATAACATGATCATTAAATCATTTGGTATTAGTTTTGATGCAGTGGGCAGGTGCTAATACCTGCTGGAAAAGGAAATTAAATAAAGGGGGATAGTAGAGCTACCATGCTTCCTGTTTCTCATGAAAACGTGACTCAATCATTTTGGGAGAAAAAGAAGAGCAGACATATGAACACTTTTAACACTTGATGTCTGATGACTAAAACTCAGTCAACTAAAGCTGCTTTCAAAATTAACACTGCCTCTGATGACGTCTCTGGTTCGGGAATGACTTGATATCAGGAATGTGGCAACTGTAACTCTTTTCCTGAGGATGTCTGTGCACGGTGGAATGACAGGCTTTTTTCCATCTAGCTTTACTAAAAGAAAAACAGAGAGTTTTATGTGCTTCACTCTAGATTACAGTGGTCAGAATTTTAATAATAATGCTCTCTGAGCGCAGTTGGGAAAGTGATTCCCTGTAGTTTTTATGGCTGCCTTAAGGCAGGGCATGACAATTCCTGTGGAATACAATGATAGTTTCTCTGAACCCGTGGATTAGAAGGCTTCCTAATCATCTGTAGTAGTGTACGCTTTCTTTAACAGCATCTCACAACACTTAGAAAGAAGAAAGTTACAACCCTGATCTGACACCTCATCAGATGCTGTGTGTAAAACTGCTCATGTATGCCTTGTTTGTATGTGGTATAGGTCTAAATGACTAAATGTTAAACTATTTAAACACTATTAGAAAGACAGAAAACAGGTGCTACCTCTACTACAAACTGATAGTAGCTGTATGAAAATTCATACAGCTGAGGTTGCTAATAACATTGGGAAGCAAGATATTGTTACTCAACTTGTACCTGTATTTCATTCCTTTCAATTAAGCACTAGTTAAACAGTGTTGAGTTTTTGATTAAAAAAAAAAGATTAACAAAAACCTTTTGTTTTTGCTATGTTAAAACATATTTATGAATGTGCAGTGAATGTAGTTCAATAAAAAGAAGACACCAATTGGAATTACATGAAAAGGTTAGCCAGAGTTACTAGAGTTACATGCCTTTTCTTCATGTATATTCTTTCCACATATATCCACATGAAGATAGGAAGCCAGGATCCCCCGAGTAAAGTCAGCAGGTGGTTCATGGAAATTCGAACATCCTTAGACACCCTGGAGATCATGGTGATGGGGGCTTGGTAGATTGTGTAACAGAGGACAAAATGACAGAATTTCAGCTATATTTAAAGAGCATCAAGGGACTGACCCGGCAGTCATATAATTGGTTCTATATAGTGAGGTTTAAAATGTGAATGTGTAGGACTTCTCATCTTGTTAAACTAGAATTGGTAAAGAAAATTGAAAGGGAGAGAAAGGTAGACGTTCACCCATAGAGGAAAGAAGGAAGAACTAGAGGGAACAGTAACCGCATCTTAAGATAGTTAATTTCGCATAACTGCAGTCTTTCGTTAACATTAAACATAGCAATGTTTCCATCATGCTTTAAGAACTAGTGTCACAGACATAATCCTCGGTTGATGCTGCGTATTGTGCTTCAGCCATGGAAGTCAAAGAAAATGAGCAGCTATGTGTAAAATGGTAATCAGCACCATAGCAGAGTGAACAGCTCCTCTCCAGACTCACTGCAGTTAAGTCGGGATGAAATTTCAAGCGTCAAACAAAAAGAAAGAGGAACCAGAATTAGAGCGGCTTATTTGAACCACAGTTGGAAGTTATTATGAAAGCAAGACATAACATAATACTCCTAAATTATCTGGGTTTCGACATTCAGGCTAACATTAAGAGAAACCTTTTAAGACAAGAAATTTACTTTGCAGAGAAATACTACTGGAATCCACAGCTTCAACTAGGATTTTATTATTAGAAAGATGTGTGGTAGTACAGAAACAAGACCAACTTTACTCCATGAGAACTATTGGAGGACAAATGTCTTTATATAATGGGTATAAGTGAAGTAAAAGCTGTGAGATCATCAGTATTCAGAGCCTGGGAGTATACTCGTATCACTTATAAGAATAAACAAACAATAACTGGTGCCATTTAATGATGTTTAGGTGACTTGTGCTTGATCATACAATGCGAAGTGTTTGAGTAGAGTAGGATTGTCATGATACTAGAATTTCAACATGAAAGGGGAATGACAAAAAAAATAAGAACCTTTTTTTATATAATAACTTTTAAAAAATCTAGTAACTGTAAGGAATATATATTTTAAGATTCTATTAGGTACTTAGCAAGCTTAAACTCCCCCCGAATAACATATTTTAGCTTCATTTTTAACATAATTTATTTTATTGCTAACCAAATAGAGCTTTTTGGCTAGGCTGCCATTGTCTCTTGTAACTTGCTGGTATAATATTCGTCAGCTTCAGTCTGGGAGTTATCAAGAAACTTAACACACATATTAGACACAAAGAATTTGTATCATCTTAGGTTACTACTGTCTAATGTTACCGAGGGGATGGCTAACTGGTCTATCAAGTATTTGCTAATAATTATACAGCTAATGTTAGCATGTGTACTAGCCGGATTAACATTTATGTTAAGTGTTTAATATGTCGATATTATTGAAGAACTTTACTGACCTCTTGAAATTCCTCATAAAATGTTGTCCAGTGTTGTGAACATCAGCTACTTTAGCTGCTAAAGATTGCGCCTGTCTGCCTGCATTTATGAAGCATCGTGGGGTCGTGCACTCCATCACTTATGCAGTGAGGAGGCGAAGACAAAGCTGTTGGTCTCGATATTGTTGCAAATGAGTAGCTAATCCCATAATAATTTTAGCATCGATTTAGTATCCGAGTATCTTTTGTTTTTCTTCAACAACCCAGAGTAGAATTAATGTTAGTCCCTAAAAACAATTGGGGTTGACCTTCAAGAGAGCCAAATAATAAGCACAGAGGCTGCCTTTGTGCACAGTTTCTCCTAATTCTTTGCATTTTCTGTGCTACTAATTCTCCTGCAGAGCCCCATTTAACTACCAATTGTCTTTTAATAGATTAAGCCGTGCTTCAACCGCTGTCATAACTTCTGGTGACAGGTGTCTGTAAATAATTTAATGTGATCACCCGATGGCTCATTTAGTATCAGCAGTGATTTAATCCATCAACTCTGCATAAGTAACAGAGTTCATGATTGAACTGATGGCCGGTTTTATCTGTCTCTTTACAGATAGCTTGTTGAACCACGACAAAAACAGAAATGCCTTGAACCTAAAATGTTTGTTCTTTACATTTTTTTAGTATTGCAGGTTTACCCTCAGGTAACTGTAGAGGGTGGAAGGTTAACAAGACATTCACATCCCACCCTGCAGGTTTCCTTTCTTCTGAGCATATCAGCACTGTGCATGTTACTCCTGTTTTAGAAAGTCAAAATATGCCAATCTTTGATGTGCTCTGGTGAAATGTTATCATGCTTGTGTCAGGCAATTGGGCAGGCAGGAGGTTTGGCTCCACTCGAACGGATCTGTCTGTTCTCTCATGGCGGATAGAAGACTAAGCTGCATAAAACAAAACAGAAAAGGAAAAATGGCAAATTAAAGAGCCAGATTTAGCTCATAATTACAGATCCTATACTGAAATTAGACAGTAGGTGGTTTAAGGAGGAGAAATAGGTGATGAAACATTTTACAAATTTTGATAAATACAAACACACCAGAGGCACAATATGATGTTCTATTTTTGTCACAGGTTGTTTTCTGTACTAATTCTGCAGGTTTATAGCATGATGGCTAGAAACTGGGAGATTTGAGTGAGGTCTCATTCTCTTCTGCATCCATGGTGTTGCTATTTATACCTCCCCCCCTCTTATAACTGCAGAGCAGAGCTGGGCTGCATATGGCACAGATATTACAGAGGGAGCCCCATGCTGCCAGGCCCGAGAGGCTGTGGGCAGTTCACAGGCTGCGAGCAGCTAAGGCAGGCTACAACTCTAAAGTCTACAGTGCACAATCCCAGCCGCTGAATCCAGTGGAGGCTATCAAACCTTTCATCTTTTATGTATGAGTTTCCTGGCTGTCCTACTGCTAGAGGAGGCGAGACACTGGTCCCACCTCACAGGAACCTCCATGGAATTATTCCATCTGAATAATTCATTGTACATGAGTGCGATATCTTTTAAAGGGACAGAACCCCCCCCCCGCAGTCCACCTAGATGTCAAATTAAAAGCACCATAGGTCGATCTATCTTTAGGTACAAGTGCCATTTACTTTGAATGTGCCATTTACATTTAATGTGAGAAACGTGATCTTATCTGGCACACATGAAATCCACAGTATCATTGTCTTCTAGGATCAGGATCAATAATCAGAATTTACTCTGAAGTCACTTTGTGGTATTGAAGTTCAATAGTAAAGCTGTTCTGTAGATTTTTTTCTTTTTTCTGGCCCAGACTACCCTTTGCTATATGTTTTGCTTTCATCCTACTTATTTAAGTAGCAGTTTCAACCATAAAGTTTAACTCCTGTACATCATCTAGTGTGTGTTTCATATTTATAGCAATATCAGCCTGCTGGCTAGCACAAATGAATTTAGTGATAGTACATTAACAATAAAAGAATAATTTTTGGGTAGTGTGGAGTATCCATGCTCTTCCTGTGCTTGCATAGGTTTCTTTTAAAACCAGAGTTGTCATTGGCTTACTTGGTTTTATTATGGGATCAATAAAGGCCATTCATTGAACTGATATCTAAAGCCATATTGTGTATTTTGAAGTTGAATGGTGCACTGTTTGTATAGTGATGTAACGGTACTTGTATTTGTCCTTAAGGCTCCAGGTTGTCTGTAAGTGTACTATGAGTCAGGCAGTCTATCTTATTGTTAGTTTAAATACCTTTTAAAGTCTCTTTATGTATACCAAATTTCTAGAACATGAGCTACATTTGAAAGTTTTGGCACCGGGTATTGTCCTTCAGGTCTAGCATAGAATAGCACTTTACTGTCATTGTACACGCACAATGAAATTGCATGCTAGCAAGGTTAGCCTTTAAAAAAGAGCAAACAACATAACAATTTTATTAAACTGAGTAGAATGTTTTAACATACACTACATGCAGAAATGGGGTTTTAATTGGCCTTCATTGTGTAGAGCTCACCCAGAATGTAAATGTTATATTATGTGTAATGTAGCATTACACATAGTTTGAGTGTTTTCAGTTGTTAAAAATAAATGGTGTAAAATTTGCATTTCCTGAAAATAAAACTTGAAGCTTAAAATTGTGTCATTTTACAAAATGACAGTGTCAGTGTTATATTTTTATGAAATCACTGAAATGTTAGAAGCATTGCTGAGTAGCTTACTAATGTTACTATGAGTTTTAAGCTTATGTAAAGTTAATTACATTACATAAGCTTAAGCATTTATTTAACATTAGCCATTGCAAACAATTAAGCCTATGGAACATAGGAGATTTTACATACCAGCAGTCTCAAGGTGGAATTTCAAGGTATTTCATGATAACATAAAAGCGATAATACTGTGGATGTTGTTGTTGTTGTTGTTGAATTGAATCTCACCTTAAATTTGTTGAACATATCTCAGTGGTCTTTTAGGTACTTCACTAAAAGGAACGCATTTCCTCTTTTGGTCTAAAAGCCACGACCACACTGAATGTATATTGTCTTTTGTGTGTTTTCTGTTATCCAAATCTTAGTTGTTTTCTTATCAGTAAGTGAGGACAGAACGATCACCATAACTGTACAAGTCACACTCTTCCATGTGTAGTTTTTGCTGTGCTTGAGGGTACAATTTTTCTCCTTCTTTACCATGTAAGGATAGACTAGAACAGTGGTTCCCAAGCTTTTTTTGCTATGCCCCCCTTTGTTTTACAAGAAAAATGTTCGCTCCCCCCCCCCCCCGCACAAACACATCCTCCAAACACACACACCCATATTTTGTTTACAAACTCCATTGCGGTTTATTTCACACCTCAAACATGTAGTAAACAATTAAGCAAATACAAGTAAACGGCAATAAATTACAGGTAGTAATAAAATACACTACTAACTCTTTTACGCTACGTCCACACCTACACGGGTATTTTTGAAAACGCAGCTGTTTCGGCCTTTCGTCCACACGTAAACAGCGTTGCGATTCACCGAAAACAGAGATTATTTAAAACTCCTTTTATGCGTTTATGTGTGGACAAGGATTACAGAGTTCGTCACGCAACGACAAAGCTATGTGCCTCTTTTCACGTCACGCTGTGCGCCACGTTATTGTTTACATGAGATGAATTGCAGAATGGCAGATAGAGACAAAATACTGTCACTGTTAATCTTACTATCTTCAGGTTTTACACGCAGTTACTGTCCCTCCATTTAGAAAGGCAGAGGCGTCACGGTGTAATTATTTTATGTGTAGTTGTTTTTTCCTGTGTAATAATATTCAACGTTGCTATCAATACATTTTTCAAAAAATGCCTCTCTGTGCAAAATGGGTTCAAAAACAAAAACAGCTGTGGGATACTGTTTGTCCGTGATTTGAACAGGGGGAACAAATTACGGCAGGATCAGCCTGATATTATTTGTATCCCACTGTAACTTTACTGTATAAAGAGCTAACATGTCCAAAATGTCAGGAGTAGTTAGATATTACAAGAAGTGTTTGTGAACTAAAAATCAAGAATGTGGGATACTGTTTGTCCGTGATTTGGAGAGCCCAGCGCTGCTCCTGACGCAGGGAAAACCAATTTTGCAGGAGAGACCTTACATGGTTATTTTGTTTTCAGTTGTTAAAAATAAATGGTCAAAATTTAACATTTTTTTCTCTGCTATTCAAATAAAACATTTTTCTGTATTTCAGAGAAAAGAATTTTGCGTACTGTTACTCGCTACCCAAATTTATAAGAAGTCTATAAATAAAATAATGTGCAAATAGTACATTATTTACAATTAGATATTTTTATGATTCAGCACATAGTGTTCCAGAAATGTTGGTTGTTAAATCAACATTTTTAAAGATCATCTTCGCTCGAAAGTTGGTTCTAATCTCTGCAGGACATGTGGTCACAGAAATTGTCAGCCTGGCTCGTCTAGCTTATTCTTGTGCACCATATACACTAACACATATATACACATAGATGGTAGATAGTTACTTCTTTAATAATACCACCACACACTGCAGCATCCCTACAGAGTTCACTGCACAGAAGGAGGCTGGATTGTTTTCTCCTTTAACGAATCATGTAGTCTATTTTTATGATTCAGACAGTAGTCAACAGCATTTCTTTGTCTATATGGAGCCCTTAGATATTTCTTTTATGAACAATGCAAGTATGAAACTGACTGTTGATGTTGCATTATCATACCTTATACCTTAAAAGGTCTTAAAATCTAATTAATTATCGCACACAGGGAAATGTCATCTACGATACAGCATGCTCATCCTTAATTCCACAGCTGCATGACTGGAAAGTAGCAGAGTAACCTCAGCATGGAGCAATTAAACCCTGTCTATTTATCGCTGTCTCAAACTGTTCATGGAAGGTGTAAGAATGAGCCTTCAGCACCTTCCAATCTCTATCAGAATCCTGATATAATTAGCCCTGCTTTGTTGTGCCTGGGGCCATTGTCTTTCTTTTGATGGTATCACACTCACATTGTAATTGCATTCACTTTCACTCTGGTGGCTTTGTAACCCATCACAGATTGGATCTAGAATTTCTTGTGCTATGGCTAATTACAGCTAATGACCTTTTGGTAGCGCCTAAACACCTAAACACACACAAACCCAAAAAGCAGCAAAGAAGAAGGATATAATAATACTAATACCATACCATCATTTATTTTTATGGCATTTTAAAAACAACACATGGCCGACCAAAGTGCCGTACAGCTGAAATATAAAAACAATAAATACAGTAAATACAGTAAATAAATAACAATAAAATAACAGTGTCAGTCAAAAGAAAGCGAATCAAAATGAGTTTTTAACCTGGATTTAAAGACCACCACTGAAGTAGATTGCCTAATGTGAAGAAGAAAATCATTCCAAAGTTTCGGGGCCACAGTTGAGAATGCTTGGTCTCCTCTAAGTTTCAGCCGCTATTTAGGAACTGAAAGCAACAGCTGCTCAGCTGACCGGAGTGAACGAGGGGAGACATAGGGCTTCAGCAGATCGGACAAATATACAGGCGCCAGACCATTACAGGATTTAAAAACCAGTAAAAGGATTTTAAAATAGATCCTAAATTCAATTGGAAGCCAGTGTAAGGAGGTTAGAGCCGAAGTAATATGCTCAAATGTTCTTTTAATAGTTAAAAACTGTGCCGCAGCATTTTGCACCAGTTGCAGGCGTGACAGAGTGCCCTGACCAACCCCTATTAAAAGGAAGTTGCAGTAATCCAAGCGTGAGGTTATAAAAGCATGGATGACAGTTTCCAAGTCCAAGACAAGGCTTAACCTTTGACAGACGTCTGAGGTGATAGAATGAAGATTTCACCACCCCATTTAAATGGTCATCAGAACTAAGTGCAGAGTTGATTTTTACCCCAAGATTAGTAACCGAGTTCTTCAGGTCCGGGTCAGAGCAGTGAAGTCAACATCCAGAAGAACAATTAGGACCAAATAAAATTGCTTCTGTTTTACGTTCATTAAAATTTAAAGAATAGACAAAAATTCAAATATTTAAATATTTAAAATAAATAAATAATCGTGGCTCAAGAGTTGGAAGTTCGTCTTGTAATCGGAAGGTTGCTGGTTCGAGCCCCGGCTCCGACAGTCTCGGTCGTTGTGTCCTTGGGCAAGACACTTCACCCGTTGCCTACTGGTGGTGGTCAGAGGGCCCGGCGACGCCAGTGTCCGGCAGCCTCGCCTCTGTCAGTGCGCCCCAGGGCGGCTGTGGCTACAATGTAGCTTGCCATCACCAGTGTGTGAATGGGTGGATGACTGAATGTGTAAAGCGCTTTGGGGTCCTCAGGGACTAGTAAAGTGCCATACAAATACAGGCCATTTGCCATTTACCAAATACATAAAAAATAATAGTGCTTTTCTACTCTACTTGAGCCTATAGAGGTTTGTAGCATATAGAATAAATGCGCTTTATACTACAAGTCTCATTCACCCATTCACATATATTTACACAATAACTTTTTTCTATGCTTGTTTTCCCTCAAACATTCACACATATTAACACTCCGATAAATCAGGATGGATTAGAGATGAACTCATGGTTCAGTATCTTGCCAAACGATATTTTGGCATGTGATTGGAGCAGTCAGGGATCAAACCACCAACCTTCTGATCGATAGATGACCTGCTCCGCCTCCTGAGCTACAGGCACCCCATTATATTTATAACAACAAATGATTTAACATTCATTATTTCACATATCTTGTTATCAACATCTTCTCATCCCAACGTGTAAAATACAGACGGTTGTGACAAGTCGTTGGTATTTTACATGTTGGGAATGAGAGCAGGTCAGAATGAATCTATAAATGTGTTTTATGTGTGAAATTAAAATAATAAACCTAACAAAGCATTATGTGCGTTAAATCTGTTCACTTTCAGATCCTGAATCTGTTTGGAAAACACTCTGTGATGGCCACAAAGCTATTGAAGCTATTTTGTTGTTGAATTATCAGTCATACATTGATGTGTTTCTGTTGGAATGGACGGCTGGCGTCTCTGCTCTAAGCGTGTCTTAATGCCGCGAGCATTTCATGTGGAAGGGTACCTTTTGCTTCACTATGAGATGCCTAGGGGCATGACAAATTTATTTGTACTTTATGTACTGGGAACGATAACGGGCACCTTGTTATCATGTCCAGTTTGTCCCTTAAAAAATTTGAGGAAACTGGACAAGTTACAGGACAAAAGAAGTGGCAGGCCTAAAAAACTATCTACAGCAGATGAACAGTATTTGAAAGAGATGTCCTTAAGAAATAGATTTTTGTTGTTCGTCTTGTTGTGAGTTTTGTTCTTTGTTTGTTTGTGACACCAAAACTAAGTGATGCTGTAATGCTGCCAGTGTTACCGAAGTTGATCCGTCTACTATTTGCTGAAGTGTCACCAGGAATTTTAGGAATTAGGTAAACAAGGAGAAAAGAGACAGATATGCCAGTTTACACAAGAAATAGACATGACAACATGCCTTATGGAGTATAATAAATCCAAATTAGAAAAAAATAAAAACACACTAATAATGCAGTAAAATAATAAAAACATTATTGAAGTGGTGTAGGATCATCTTGATAGAGACTGGAACAAAAGGCAGCCAACATCTAAAGAAAAAATTTGGACTGTCTTTCAAGAAGCCTGGAGAAGAAATTACAAATTTGGACTGTGAGAAACTAAGAGAATACCAAATACTTAATTTTTGGCTTTTTAGAATTGTACAAACTAGTGTTTGTACAATTTTCCTTATATGCAATTTTTTTCCATGCATGTTTGCACGTTTCAGTACATTGCTGCACCCGTTTCCAATACTCAAGCAAAACATAAAGAAAATGATCTTTAGTGAAGGTACCGAAGTAAAGTATATTGGGAGATGGCATCCACTGGGCTCATCTGCCATGATTTGGTCATGGTACTTTATGGATTAGCTGTCAACACCAATGTACTGGTTACCAAGACAACACTGACACCATTATAGCTTCGCATTGCTGGTAATTTACCGTACTGCAAGATGCAACCATGGCAGCTTCAAGGCAAAAGGTGTTACTGACAGCCTTTAAACTCAAGCTGAGGCCTCTAACTTGGCAGAGCGAATGCTGATACTATCGCTGTTGCCATGTGAACACCTTGCCAGCACAGTCTGGATGATTTTCCTCACTGAAGATGAAGAAGTTTCTCAATGCCTTTAGACAACTTCTTCATCACTGCTCTATCTTATAAATTCTTTTCAGATAGGAAGGAGATGCTTACAACTCTCACCTCTTTTCATCTGTATTACACTGAAGCTAAGGAGTATGGATGTGGAAGACATAGTTTGACCTTTGGTAATTGTCAAACCTATTCAATATGCTTATATGCACCTTAGCAGCACCTCACACTGTCATTTGTAACTAACAGGTGCATGTGTATGTATGTGTATGTTTGGTGTTTGGGTCGATAGGATGTCACAGTGCTTACACTCACTTTGAAAACTCAGACATTGTACTATATTGTATGCATAAATCTATATACATGAGTAACATACACATTACTTATGATTGAATTTGATTGCTGTTATGTATTTAACCTGGACTGAATAAACTGTAATGCTATTACATCTTTGGCTTTTAATAGTGCTATAGTGTTGGTTGATTGTCAGTTTACTAGTCAGTGTAGTGAATGTTACAGCAGTCTAGTATATTAAATGTTTTTATGCTGTTGTGTGTATGTGTATATGTGATCACTTTGATGAACCAACATAAATTCTGTTGGTTAAGTGTCGCAGTTCTGCTGATTGTGTTGATGACATCAGTGGTGATCCTCTGATTTACCAGCGATTACTTAATCTTTGATATTGTAACCCAGGATGACATTCTGAGAATGGCAGGGCTGATATTTAGAGGCAGCTTGTAAATTCAGCTGCTATTGTAGCAAGCTGTAATGCAACATTTAAAAAAAGCTCCGAAGGCTGGTGCAATAGGGCAGCAATGTTGATTCATGTCCACACAGGTTTAGATTGCATTGAAACTGAGATGACGAAAGTTTGAAGCGGAATACAGGAGGAACAAATCCCTCCTCTGGAGCAGTGGTTCCCAAATTGATTGCCTTCAGTTAAGTCTAGATGTGCTATATGGTTCTGTTTTAACCATTTGTATTGCTATCAATTTAATTTTTGTTGATCATATTATTGGCTTTTAATTTTCTAGACAAAGGGAAGTTCATTCACCCAGTTTTATCAAAGGCTGATTGGAAAAATGATAATAACATTTGGAAGATGGACACAGGATAGGGAAGCAACAACAAAAAAAGAGTTAAAATTTATAGTTATGACTTCAGCTGAATCAGGGATGTCAGCAGGCTTAAACCTCAGTGAATCATAATAATCAGCATAAGTTGGTTGAGACTGCCGTGGTTCCAAGTAGCTGAAGATGGACAGTGGTGCCTTGACTTACAAGTTTAATTTGTTCCGTGACGGAGCTGGTAAATCAAATTACTCGTATGCAAAATCAATTTTCCGAATTAAAATTAATTGAAATGCCATTAATCTGTTCCGGACCCTCAAAAACACCACAATTTTGTACATGTAAATACATGTAGAAGTGCTACGCGTGTACTGTTTTGCACAGGCGACTACAAACACACCTTGGTTATGTTTTTAGATAAGTTATTTCTTTAATTCAATGCACATCATCCACTATTTCTTCTCACCACTGTCATTCGCATCCAATTTTGTTCACGCCCATGGTTAGAAAATTAAGTTTTGCAAAATAACTGCAAGCACAAATGCGAGCACAGCATTGACGCTTCCACTGCTAGCTAACCGCTTAAAGTGAGTGAGACATAACATGCTGGGCGGATGTTGCAGCGTTCGCTGCACCAATTAGCGGTGGGGTGTGTGAAGCTGGCTCGCAACACAAATTTTAGCTCTCAACTCAAAGCAAAGAATTGGCCAAGTATCTCGAAAAACTCGTTAGCTGGGCCACTCAAAAGTCAAGGTACTACTGTACTTGGAAACCAAACATCTCTGAGAGAGACCACAGTGGGACTGTGTGAAGCAACCTGATAAGGCGATGGAAAAAAGTTACATCCTAGATGGGCAAAGCAAGCAACAACATACCCAAAAGGTGGCATTAAAGGTCCCTTAAAATAAAAAACACTAGGGTGTAATTTTCCCAACTGGAGCAAGATGATGAGGCAGAACACAACACAGCAAGGAACAATCACAAGTGTCCCCTAAAATACAGAGAAAAATGTTTTCTCATGTGTGTCATAATAACTTCATTGAGTTTAATATTTCCTCTGAAGTGCAGCATGACTCGTACTGTTTTCAGAGAAGTGTGTTTTTATGAAATTTGCATCCTTATTTCAGGAGGTTTTTTTGTATTCAGCTCTTCACAGGGTAATTAGGAGGCTGTGGTCAGCTTGAGTTCATGGCGGTTAACAATGGATTCAAACTGTGATCGTTTTTCACAGGAGAGCAAAAAGGGAAAATTTATTCATAGAAAAAATTCAAATAATCTTGCAGCCTCTTCCAGGACTGTTACAAATAGTACTCAAAATACACATAGATAAAACTGTTTCTCTTTCATTTGTTATGCACAAAGCTTCGGAGCCAGTGTTTATACCCAAATCTTACTCTTCTGTTGGATCACAATAAGTTATAATTGAGAACTTTTTTATTCTGTATCTCCCTAGATTTACCAGACATCTGTCAATGCATCATAAAATGAAACGTTCCAATATTTGTGTTGATACCACTCATTTTTTTAATTAAATTTGTGTTGGTTATTCAATTTCTTTTCTCTTTCCTTTCATGCATTTGCGATCATACGCGTATCCAGCCATTGAAAGCATTGATTCAGAAAGTTTTCCTGTGTTGAGGGGCTGTTGTTAGTCATTTAACTTTAGGTATTCTGATAGTCTTGTGTCCATTCCTATTCTCCTCTAAGGTAATGTAAATATCAAGAAATGTCAAATGCTGAACAAATGAGAGCATGGTTCAGCCAGTCTGTCCAACAGACTGGTTATGATGGCTCAAGAGTTATGGTTATGATCGTTCATGTGGCTAAACATAAATATGGGCATACGTCTGTATAAACATCTGTATATCTTGGAAACATCTGTCAATTTCCTTGTCACAGATAAATTAATGCACTAGAAGTATTTTTGATTTTCAAGAAGGAAATTGGTAGTTTTAAACTTTTAAACATCATTGAGAGTCTCTATTTATATTTCAGATTATGAATGTGAACGATACTGTGGCTTTATTTGCAGCTATAGAAACAGAAAAGAAAAGGGACATGTTGCAACTTTGCAAAAAAATCTGTGACATGATTGGTGGGACTTTAATGGAAGTTGGATGAGTGGTACATTTTGGCACAGTAACTGTAATTTCATTACAAAATGTAGGCGGTAGAATAAAATTGAAAGGTCTTCCCCCACTGGTCAGATTGAGAAGAACAACATTTGTGGGTCCTAATTTGTTATCAGGCCTTCTTTCATTACTGAAGGAAGGCACCAGTACCTCATATGACAGAGCACGAGCTCAAAGCCTCAAAGTCTGTACTGCCACAGACTGTTAGCCGCAGGCCACCTCCCCCCACTCTCACTCTCCTCCCTTACCCTTTTCTTTTAAGTCATCTCCTGCTTAAATAGAAAAAAAGGCAAAAAATAAACAAAATTCTTAAAAAGAAGATCTGAGGTATCTTTGGTTAGTAGTGGCAGCGCTATTTATTTATTGATATTTTTATACATGTACTATACCTTTCGCAGTGATTTTTAGCTTGAGCACGAGGAAGGGCCGAACACAAACTTCTCCAGTAAATGATCAAAGTACGCTGGAATTAAAAAAAGAGAAGAAAAAAAACATGTGAGTGCAAGCTGTCATTTTGTTTTATGTTGGGTTAAAGGAGGAACAAGGATACCAAAATGCAGTTAGAAATGCTGCTGCTCTTCTTGACTGCAAGCTTTTCATGTCTTACAGTTGTGTCTCTGAGGCAAGTTGCTTTGATGGAGGCTGAAGAGGCGTATTCAGCGGCTCAATAAAATGAGCTTGTTATTTGCTTCTTCAGCAGGCATCGCAACATGAATATGAAACTGAGGGATAAATATATATTTTTAAGAAAATTTGTAAGAAAACATGATTTATCGTATACCATGTGACTTCAGATTTTTTATTCCATAGCTTCTGAATTTATCATTTTGCGCTGTGCACTGCATGCTGTATCTCAACAGACAATTTTAACTTGAATATCTAGCATTAAACAGGAAGTAGGTTGTACTGTGTTCTCTCAGCCTGTTGTCACATGCACAGTATGCCTTTTAATATCAGTGCCATAATGTATTGGGTTATACCAATGAAACTGAGTTTCTCACCTCAACCTTGTCTCAGTCTAACACTGATAAATATCAAAACGCAGACTGCTGAACAGAGCTTTTGGTAAAAATAAAATCCAGCTGAAACTAATTGCAGTATCTCACTGTGTTTAACATGCTTTATATCCTCCCGAGGAAAAAAACAGTCTTCCCATTCATCTTCTTTTTGTGATTTCCTGCCTCTTTGGAGCTAATAGTGGCCACCCAAACACATGAGATATCAATGGAAAGCCCAGGATATCCTCTATTTAGTACATCAGGACTTAGAAAGGTAGCTCAAAGAAGTCAAAAGATATAGACCCAAAAAAAAGTCCATTACAGAGGACATAAATGAATAGGCTGGTCCTCAAGAGGATATGTCTGCAGTGCTTTGGTGGCATTCCCTTTACTGTGCTAATGCTACTAATGCTACTGCGTTAGTGCATTAGTCTTATAAGGATGCAGAATAAATATATTTGCACAGTGTTTTTATACTAATTTAGGCATTTACATGACATGTTGTTACCAATTGTGGTATGCATTATGCATTGACATGTAATTGATCACCAGAGGATCAAGTTCTGAGGCTGATCCGCTGGACTGGTCAGTGTTGTGCCAAAAAGTGATTTCTGATGTCTCTGTGTTTCCTGTGTATAACACCTTCACTTATACTGGTAAACAGACTGTAGACAAGTTAAAGAAATGATCTGCTTTGTGTCTTTATGACTATGACTCTGTTATTGTACCTACATTGTAATCATTCCAGTCCTTTTTGACACTTAAAATATCCTGATTGAACTGTGATAATTGTTGTAATTTCTGCTGCCCTGTTGGGTAGAGCTCTCTTGAAAACAACATTTTTAATATCAGTGAGATTTGCCAAAAACTGATTAGAGCTTTGTTTTTTAGTTTTTGTCTTTTTCTTATATCATTCATTGATATCATTGACACATGTTTGAAAGATTAAAGGTCAATATTTACAACAGTTTAAACATGGGGGATGATTTTTTTGGCAATTACCAGAAATCACTTTCTGGCAGACAATTACTTTTTGGAAAAACACTGGTAACATGGGCCTGGTTTTCCAGTTTGATGTATTTCAGTTAACTAACAGATAACTTGGCTTGTGGAGATTCCTGAGCTCCATCTCCTCCCTCACCCAGAAAGCATCATAGAGCTAAGTTGATTGGTTACATCGATCTACAATCTAAACTCATAGAAAGCTTCTCTACAATTCAGTTTTGAAAGCAATGCATTTAGAAGATAATTTTCACCACACAGCGAAGTGCCCTTTGTGGACTACAAAACTCAGATTCATGCAGGGTTTATTTTAAGGCTCATCTTAATATTGCATTTGGTGTTTAGCAGTTTTACTGACCACAGATGAAATGTTTTTTTTCTTCATCTACATTTGTATTGTATTTTATTTCTATTGCAATGGTTTTCAGTGCATTTGTTGGCAATTACACAGTTACACAGCTCTATGTATGTGTACTTCTACAATGGATGACACAGAGGTTTGGCTAATTTGAAGAACACACATTTATAAGATCTCCTAACTGAGGTTTAATCCTCCATTTCATGGGCAATAGTCCCCTTACTGTAAAAACCAATCATTTTTTGGCAGTTTGTTCATGTAAGTGATGTCAAAATCTTTTTTTCAGTGTATTCATTTACACTATAAATTATGTAATTTCTAAAAAATGATAGCGATTTATGTAGCTGGACACATTTATGCACCATAGAAACGGTTAAAAATAAGCTCTAGAAGAATGTATTTGGTATTTAGCTATGATCATAATACAAAGACAACTATCCAGAAAGGTTCTACAGTCCAAATTTTAAAAAATCATCTTGACTTTTGGACATGAAACATATATCAGTGCTCATTTGCAAGTATAATTCTACATTTTCCCGTAATAGTGATCTACTGTTACTGATTAGTTGCCGATGTTTCATTTTTAGTTCTTTATATCTCTTGATCACATTTGTCTGTTAACACATTTTTTTGGCTGTCAGGAGATTGAAAAAATATATAATGGTGACGTTTATTTGTTTGCAGTTGCTTGCAGTTATGTAAGGTAACACATAACAAATAAAAGAAACAAAATAATAAGGTAGAAAACATTTATTGTAAGAATACTGGTCTTCTTTTCCATTTACATAAATATTTGAGTCATTATGGAAGTGGATACCTGTATTTGTTGGTATTTGTGACTATTTTATTGCCCCTAATCAGCTAACTGATCAGTCAACCTATCTGTCATTACTAGGACAAGTGTTACTTCGTTCACCATCTCTTCTTTTTATTACTCCTCGCTGAGTGAAAGTCAAAATATTACAGGAATTTTACCATGACCAGGATGCGTACTACCTGCCAGCCTTATACCAGAAGTTTATGAAAACTAAAGGTTCAACTTTACACTACTAAATGACTGAGGCTTGGTAATGTATCACAATGTCATTACCTCTAGAGAAGGGAAGGCCCACCAAGCATCGCCTCACACTTGCTCTTACACACACACAGGGGGAGGAAGGCCGTGGAGATTTTTCAGGCTCGTGTTATACACAGCTCGCTTCTCCACGCTTGAGAGGAGATAGCGTTTGTCATGAAGACAGAGGAAAAATCTGGAGTGCCATTTGTTTTAATAATTCACTGTTTCTGACTTCATAATCAACCCCGACACAGTTGGGAGTCACTAAACCTGGTAGCTTTCTCTCCAAATGGAGTCCCATGTGAATAATCTGCTGCTGACACATGTTGAGAGTACACATACAGATATTGCTCCACACGCATCAACTAGTTTACATTTCCAGTCGTCTGTATTTGATGAGCTAGCGCCTTCCTTCCCTTTTTTTCTTTTTGCCTGTTTGTGAGTTGATGCTCCATTTGCTCAGATAAGAGAGGGAGGGAATGGTTTGTGTTGTTTGTCTTGCTGCATCTTTCTTTTTTTTTTTTAGAGAAGTATTAGTCTGTGTGCTCTCTGGCAGGGTTGTAATGTTTTCAGATACTGCCATAGCTGCATGTAGCGCTGAAGAGTTTTGTAAGTGGTTTCTTTAGTCGCCATGCTTATGTTTGCCTAATCCTTTCAAAACAGTATGTCTTTTGCTCGGTAATTGTATCAAAGTTGTTTATTCACTGAATAGGGCTGGGTAATATAGCCTCAAAATTAGATCATGGTATTTCAAGGAAATTTATGATAATGATATTTTTGACAATATAGAAAAAAAGTACTGAACAATGTTTTATCAGTGATTGCAGCATACAGGCTGCAGCATTTATAAATGAGAACAATATGAAGGCCATTTTTCATCCTTCTCTTCCAATGTGCTACTGTCGTTGACGACAATCTATCTAATTCAAGGTGTGAATCTATTGCTTCAAGAGTAGTAGCAAACAATTATATCCAGTAACACAGCATGAGTCAAATGTAAGCACAAAACTAGACAAGCTGATGTATTCTCTGGAAATTTTAATTAAAAATATAAACATTTACAATTTAGTTTAATGATAACCAAACTAACTCTGCATGCGTGTCCATTTCACGCTTTGGAGAGGTAATGGACACAGTGGACCGGCATGTCTATTACACATTTTGCTGTGTTACTGGGTTGGAGTGGATGTTGATTAAACTAGTTAGTTGATGTTGTTAGTGCAGCACCCTTTTATAACCTGTTTCACCTAGCAACAGCCGGCAACCCCTCGCCAACTGGTCAGGGAATGCACATTTTTCCCTAACGACCTGTAGTTGCCAAGTGGTTGGTGACTTAAGAATAGGCTGTAGTTTGCCTTCTTGTAGACTTATTTTTAAAATGTTTCTTTTATTTTTCATATGTTTAGGTTGAAACTTGTTTTTAAGTTGGCATGGGTTATGGAAACAGCAACCTACTCTGGTTTGATAACAAAAAGTTGCTTAATCATTTAATGCCCAGCACCACATCGTATTCAGAGCGGCTACATTCTGTGACGGCAGCTGGTATAAAATGAAACCTTTCAAGCAATATGTCCTGTCATGTTTTCACATAAGAGTTCTTATTTGCCAAACTGGGAAGCAGCTGCATGACTGAAACATGAAAAGAAATGCCATCGCTCACAGTATAGAGCAGGATTTAAAAAAAGGAAAACTGGCCGTTCTCATATCACAGCCCAGTGTTTAATGTCAGATTTGACACGTGTAAATTATGATATATGTGGTTGCTGCAGGTGTTTGCTGTAGTGCTGCTGGGCTCTTAAGAGATGGTTCCTGGGAAAGTAGCCAGGTGCCCTTGGGCGACCTTTGGCTGTATTATCTGCCCGTGTCTCACCTTCATGTATGTCCTGATCTGATCCTATCTCCCACCTCTGCTCTGCTTGCTGTCCACGCTGCACAACTTGTTTGCACTACCCCCATTTTTTTATTGGTTGTTTTTTTTTTTTTTTGGTCATCCGCCTTTGCTCTTACTAAAGGATAATGGAATGCAGGAGGATTCATGCAGAGGTAAACAATCTGGCTGTCGCTGTCAGCTTGTCCGTATGAACAAATGATTAAGGAGCCTGCCATACACATGATTGTGTGATGATGAGGTTATTTGCCGATTTGTTGCGTTATTCGACATTTAACGACACAGTGGCTGAGAGCTCTTAGAGAATGATTTATCATGAATATAAGGGTACAGTACTTATGGATGCTGTTAGTCAAGCCATATCCTGACATCATATTTTTCAAGTATGCAGAGCATGGCTAATTGAGACAAATAGCTGTGCAAGCAGTGCTGATGATAGGATGGAGGCTGTCTGGTTGGCAAGCCTGCTGGCTGGTGTTGTCCCGCTCTCGGATCCAGTGGATGGCTGTTTGTCATGTGGAGCAGTATGAAGAGGTAATTAAGCTTGGCTGTGTTGTGAATGTGTGGAACTTGCTGTTCAAGCTCCCCTGAATCTCCGCAGGGTCCCTGGCTATACAGCTGTGCATACCCTTAGAGTTAGCAACACTCCCAGCAGTGGATCTACTGGAGGCCTGGCGGATACTGATACAGCACCTCAACACTCTCTATGGTCTGCTAAATTAGCTCACATCTCAATTCCACCTATTTCCCCTGTGTGAATTTGTGTTCTTTATGTGTGTATGTGTGTGTGTCTCAATGCTGGATGTGTACAGTGTGAGCAGTTTAAAGCCTGGAGTGCCAGCTCTGGTGTTAAAACCTGCCCACAGCAGAGGAGGATTGTGTAAAGCTGTAGGGGGGGTGGAGCTGATTATGGATAGGATCTAAGCCTAGAGAGTTGTTAACAAAACACATGTGCACAGACACACAAATACTTACAATATAGAGAGAGATTAGTCCCCAGTGGGGCTGTACTCGAGCAGCATAATTGCGAATATCTTGAGTATTTAAAAAATCTAGAGTATTTTTACATTTAGGTGACTACAATGAGAACATGTTTTGTGTGTGTGTGTGTGTGTGTGTGTGGGAGGTTACCATCGCGTCTTGATGATGGGAAGAAAGTAAAAAGATAGCATCCTGCAAGATGTTTGTGAGAAAAAGAAAATCCTACAAAGGATTTAAAAAAAATCTCAATAAACTTTAAATATATGGCGAGCACTGCTTAAATACGAAGAAAAGTATTTAATTTTGCAATTAGGCGCAGGGGTAACTGAAATCTATTACTAACATCTAAAAATGTACATTATTGGTTCAGGAAACTGAATGTTGAATGCGATCACTAAACTAACTTTAAAGACATTTTCGTATTCATTAGTCATTTCACATTATTTCATAAAACTCTTTTGTTTTACTCGGGAACTTAATGTCAGCATGACGAATTTAAATTCATTCTGTTCAAGAGCCATCTCCTCTGGCAATAATCTCAGTTCTTGACACATGCATCTGCACACATATTTTAACGCTGCAAACAGTTCATCACTGGGTTCACCGGATTACAGCACATGCGTTTGAGATACAACGTGCAAATGTTGTTGCCCCTGGAGGAAATCAAAGTGGAAGTTCATTATTCTAACCACTATCTAATATCCCCCTCGCTGGATTATGCGCCAGTGTTTAGCATTATTTTTCTTTAAGTGACAAGTCGGTGACTCGCCCTCAGACGAATGGCCTTTATTTCTCTGAGTTTCATCCTTATTTATGGTAATCAAGCTGCCCTCAATCTTGTGGCTCGTGATAAAGAACTGTCAGCTTGGTCAGAGCAGAGACCACACGGGGTGGATCTTTTCGGTGGGCCGTCTTGTTGGATACGTGACACATGGTATCGCACCAATAACCTACCACTTAGAACTTGCAGGATGCTTAATGTTTACAGTCAGGTTATTTTCTTGCAAAGGGAAGGAAAGCTTGAACTGAATCATCAATGTTTTATCGATTCGTGTTTATGAATTTTTCAGCAGCTGGGGAGTTCTTGAAATGCAAGCCAAGTTGACTTAGGAGAAGCTTGCTGAGAGCTCTGCTGTGCTTGTAGGCTGTTTGACATACACTCACGATCTCCGTCACGTGCATCAAAGTGTACTTTTCCTTTGTTTGTGTTTTTTTCTGCAAACGCCATGCCAGTTTGTACTATAACTGAATATTCCTTACATTTATAGAAACTTTGCCACTTGTCTCAGACACCCTTGTCGAGTTATTCATTTGACCTTTGTAGTGTCTCAGTTTGTCTTTTTTTTCCATTTCTTTCTGCATTCTGCTTTAGATGAGAAACTATGCACTGAATTTGGTGATGCTTTGCTTCAACTGTAAGCAAAGCAAAGTGCCATCAGTGCTTGCTGTTGATGTACAGTTTTTTTGTTTTAAACTTGAGTCTTTGACAGCTTTGTTTGTGTGTGTGTGTGTGCATGTGTGTGTGTTTGTTTTATTTCCATTTCCAGTCATGCCTCAGTCCTTTATCTTCACTTCTAGCCCAGCCCTTCTTCTGCAATCGGGTTTCTCTCTGCTTTTTACTCTCCACTGCAGACCTGCCTTGAGCAGCTGAAAACAGGCTAGCTCCTCAGGGACGGTCTGCTGTGTACTGGATGGATGACTGGCTGGATAGCTTCATGTGTGGAAGTACAGACTGGAGAGCTTCAAGTGAGGAAATAAAGATGACTACATTCTTTCAGGATCAGAGAGATGGGGGAATAACCCCCTGTGAAAGTTTACAAGTGGCACATACATTTTTTCTTGCATATGTAAAGCTTCACAATTGAGGGCATATAAATGGCAGACTTATTGTGTATGTCAGCGTTTATATTTTTTCCAACATTTTTTAAGTAATTTGACTTAACCCCCTTTAAACCTTCCCTTTCTGTTAATCTGATGGCATCTGAACATGCCAGACTGCACACTCTGGTCACTTTTCAATAAATGCCAACATGGCATCCTCAACATATGCAAATTACTGTCAGTTTAGCACAAGTCTGAATGTGTGCATCACACTGACAGATAGGCACGCACTAGATTACAATGTGAATGTCTGTCTTGCATCTTGTGAGTTGCTCGGCTAGCTAAATGACACAGCAGTAACATGAAAAAAAAAAACAGGGTTCCCAAATCTCATGCTTTTGGCTGCTTTCAGTCTTACTTGCAGTCTGGTGCTTTGAGGAAGCCATCAGGGGTTTTTTTCTCCATATTTCAGCATAAGAGTCGTCCATAAAGGGTGCAAAACATGCAGTCTTTAGTTGCCAGGGGTGCAAATAAACCGCTTTTAACTTTTTTCATGTGTGCTGGTTTCCTTCATTCACATTGCTTCATGAATTTACGTCTAGTTAAGATTAGAATATCTGCAAACTACAACTTCAGAGTTATGTCTTTACCACGTTGGAGGTATGACCGGTCAGATTAACGATATTCGCTAGTACAGGATCTGAAATTGGTTGGTTGCTTCCAGCCATTTTAGGAAGTTGCAGCTTTATAGCATGACTCGGGTTTCCCCCTGAATTTGTTATATACCTGCAGGATCAGACAGCAGCAGAATCCATCCATCAAAGCGAGCAAGTTGAGCGCACAGTTGCACAACACCATAACATAATTAATTAGTTATATAAATTATCCCTGACATGGAGACGAGATCAGAAGCTAACAAACAATGACGTGGTGTAGTTCACTTCAGGAAGGTGAGCTGTCATACAGAACTGGGAGCTTATGAATTAAGGGGCATCTGCATTGGAAGCCTTTCATGTGTTGTGCATCGTTTTGTTGTTTATGGTTGATTTCCAGTGGACAAATTCAATGTAACTTTATCTATATAGCACAAAATAACAACAATAGTTTCCTCAAAGTGATTTATGTTGTGAGGTAAAACCCTACAATAATAGACTGAAAACCCCAACAATGAGATGACCCCTTATGAGCAACCACCTGGCGACAGTGGGAAGGAAAAAATAATTTTTAACAGGAAGAAACCTCCAGGAGAACCAGCCTCAGGGAGGAGCAGCCATCTGCTGTGACAGGTTGGTCAGGGGAGGGAGACAGCACAAAAGACATACTGTGGAAGAGAGCCAGAGAGTAACAATTAATGAATAAATGCAAAGTGGTGTATAAAGACAAGGAGAGTGAAAAGAGGTGAGTGAAGAAAAAATGCTTGGTGCATCATGGGAGGGTCACCTGATCCTACCCAAACCTTAATCTTTATCACTTGAAGTCGCTGAACGGCGCCAACACTACATTCTCTTTGGTCACCATGTCACTGACATTTGCTTTCTGATGATGCCTATAAGTTAAGCGATGATTAGGGAATATAGGATGTAACTTCTCCAATTACAAATGCAACTATTAGTCACTAGCCACTAAGTGATAACATGCAAAGTATGTCATGGGACGTACTGTCAAATGTAATATATAATAATGTGTTAGTAAGTCATTCCCACATCCCACTGTCTCTCAGTTGTGGGAAGAACATTAGTTGTCACTCAGTTGTGAAAAACATTAATTCATGTAAAAACATTACCGTAAAAGTGACCACCTTACCAAACTGATTAAGTCAACTGAGTTACAAATCTCACAAGTTCGTGTTACTGCTGTTAGCCAGTCAAACTGCTTGAAAGATAAAAGTCTGAAGCAGCAGAAGCGGATGTACAACTTTAAAATGTATCAGGGCAAAAACCGCCAACAACAGAGCAAGAAAGATAAACGGCGTGCACACGATAAGTCTTCTGACAGGACTGATACTAGTTTGACTCGAGATAAATGATATGCATGCATATAGGCTTTGAATACTAATATGTAATGCAGATGTGTTTAATTATTCAGTGTATAATTAATCTTGATACTCCGTGAGCTTTGGTTTGGGGCTTTTTATTTGAGCACTCTGTATAATTTATTTGCTGTAAAGACACTAAAACAGGTGGCTAGCCAGTCAATTATGAGGATAAATTTCATTGTGGTACTTCATAGTATTAATTAACAATGTGGCCAACAAGCCCAAGTGAGTGAACTCGCAGCCTAGAAAAATCCATTCTATTGGCCCACCGCTGCCCTGAGTTCTGCTAATTGGACGTCACAGTCACTATTGGCCCAAGTTCACAGATTTGAAAACCAGGCCAAATCTGGCAGGCATCTCTAAGCCAAAATCATCTCACATTTGGTTCTCCAGTGCCAAAACGCAGCCAAATGTGCCATTACATCATAACTAATACTTAATAGCTTGTATTAAGAATTGAAATCAGGAGTTTTACGATAAAATCCTCTGGCAGTGAGTCAAAGAGTTCAAGAGCTAAAACAAGACAAGAATGACAATGAGACAGAATAAAAAAATTAAGGAAAAAATAGAAGAAAAATAAAACAATTAAATGAAAAATAAAGTAAATTTTGTCATTTAACCATAGTTTATCAGTCGGCTAGAAAGATAGGTTTGGAATTAATGCTTTAAAAATAGGTCCAGCAGCTTCTAACATACACGCTAAAATATGTGAATAGATACTATACTTTTCAAAGAAATTTAAGAATGAATTTAAAAGAAAATTTGCAAAAATTATGGGATTGCAGTGCAGGGGTGGACAGATGTCATGTGTCCTCGCCTTCTGGGCCTTCGTAGAGTTTGGGACTTCTGAATCTGTCATAGCTTTATACTTTTTTTTGATCATATATCCTTTAAAGATTCAGGTCAGTTTGACATAAAAGACACCATTAGTTCGTTTTTGTCGAATTTAGTTATTTCTTTTTTTATGTAATCTTTTCATACTGTATTTTTTTTTCTCATTTGTTTCAATTATCCATGCTAGGGAACCTCCCGTTTGTTAATTCTGTTTTTCATACATTTTCAAAATAATCCAAAGCTGTCAAATCTGCATGTTGTAGGTCCTTGCAATATTTGCAGTGTTATTAGGATTAACATGATCCAAATGGAAAAGAAATTTACCTGCTGAGTCGGTGAGTACTTTGCTGGATAACTGACACAAATTTGGGTTCTGTCAACTGCATTTTGCCTTAAGAATGACTGATAGAGCTTTTATGGTCGGTGAAAAATATTTTTCACTTTTGCTTTTTTTAATGTCACCTACAAACATCACTATCCTTTGTGGGTTCAGTTAATTGGCTTTAACTTATGCCAGGAAACTTTGATGTGTTGTTCTTCTCTTATCTTCTCTCTTGCACTTTTAATGTTGTTCCTTACTGTAACAGCAGCCTCTGAGCAGCTGTCAGTAATTCCAAATATGTTGATGTTAGAATTGCAAGCCTAAGACAGTCAAAGATGCTCTTTGATCTGACGCTGGAGTACAGATGGTCTGTTTGTATATCTGCATAAATAGATATGTCATTCACTTTGTCCAGATGAAGGTTAAACTACATTAGTTATTATTCAGGACTAAAGCTTTGCGATGAGTTTTAGGCTAGTATGAAAAAATATAATGGACTCGTGTCTCAGTGATTAGCCCCCACCCCTCCAAAAAAGACAGACATTTGACTATATAACCTTGGGATCAGTGGAACTGTGGGGACTAAATCAACAATAGTTTTTATTGTTTTTGTTCACACTTGTAGGCTTTCAAGAGCTTGTTGTCCTTGCTTAAGATGCATGTAGCCAAAGAACAAGGATTAGCCAAAGACCAAATTCTGGTCTTTTTCTAATCTATTCACACAGTGCTTCTGTGCTTGAACCAAACCAGGAGTGAAAATTAAAATTAAAAATGAATATAAAACTGAGAGCCACATTTTCTAGCTGTTTGCGAAACCCTCTTTAGGTGTTTAAAAAAAGGTACTGCTGGGAATCACTGAAGAGATGCAGTTTCAGTTTTTCAGCTCTAAGATGAGGACACAGATATTTTTATGGCTGGTCTTATCGCATATGCAAATCTCACGTTATTCTTGTTGACACAGAATTACCTCACAAATCACATTTTTTTTATCTCAGAATTCTCACCCAGTTCTAAGAATTCTAGACTTAACTTTTCAGGATTTTCACTTTCTTGTTGGAATTTCACCTCTTAGAATTCTGACTGTCTCATCAGAATACTAACTTTTTCCTCAGAATTCTGATTTTTTTGTCAGATTTCTCACTTTGTCCTCAGAATTCTATTCTGGGCTTTACTCAGAATTTTCACTTTCTTCTCAGAATGCTGCCTCTTAGAATTCTGATTGTCTCATCAGAATACTATTTTTTGCCTGAGAATTTTCATGTTATTTTTGGAATAATAATACATAGAATTCTCCCTGTTATGACAAGATTCAGATTTTCATTCAATTCAGTGAAACTTTATTGATCCTGAAGGTTGACCCCGAAGGAAATTGGGTTCAATTGGAAATTCATTTCAGAATTCTCACCTGGTTCTCAAAATTCTGGACGTTGTCTTAGAATGATCACTTTCTTGTCAGGATGTTCCCTCTTAGAATTTATGTTTAATGTTTAGTTTCATCTCAAAATTATATGCATTACGTTTCCTTTTCAGAATGCAAAAGTATTTAAAGCAATCATTCAAACATGATTTACTAAGGTATCTGGCAGGCTTACTGTGGATTGTCTATCATCTTTTGCTTATCCTTATCAGGGTTGGGGGGGGGGCTTACTTTGCACCTGATTTGCCCACCTTCAGTGACTCTCAGTAATACTGGTAATTTGATAAAAACAGAGCGAACTGGACATGAAGCGGCAGAGGAAGAGGCAAGAAAACCAATGCAAGATGCAAATAAAGATGTGTGCTGCATTTGTCATTATAGGGAGTAGGAGGTTTTTTTTTTCTGTACAGTTACCCAGTCCAGTTGTTTAGTAATGACATATGAACCTTGCGCCCGGGTCCAAACTACATTGCGTTCTTTAAGGCTGTTTTCTTTTCAACGTGTTTTAATGCTTTTTATCTTGTTCTATTTAATCTGAACAAGACCATAAAAAATAGTCAGTAATCACTGTCAGCCTCTCTGGGTTTTCATTACCACTATTCATCTGCAGCATGTTTTAAAGGTCAATTTTAAACCTTAGGATGTAACTACAGCCAAGTGGCTCACCGTTTGGCAGTCACCAAATACTTGATCAGGTCAGAAAATAATCACTCTGAGGCTAACAAAGATTTGAATGGGTACATGAAGCTGAGAATCAGGAATTTTTCATAGCAAGTAATCCAAACCATGCAGCAGTATATTAATAACTAACCTCATATTGTGGATGAAATACCCCTCTGCTAACTTCTAACTCTGTTAAACTTCATAAACCCTGTTGTCATGGATGTCTGGATGTTAAACTGTATTGTTATACCTGATAGAGCAGCCACACTGATCATTTTATTAAAGATGAAAGAATTTAGACAGCTTTTAACTCTCTTTAATGCTGCAGTGTTTGTTTGACTTGACCTGAAGAGGAGCTTGGACGTGGAAACAACTGACGACATCAGATCAGACATCAATCTGACATGGCATTGGGGGGGCAGTGCAGACATTTATGTGTGTGCAATGGCAGCTTAATTAATACATGTATGGGTCAGGATCGCACTGTAAATGATCTCTCTCTGCACATCAGGTAAACTATTACATGTAGATTTCAGGTTTTTAGGGTGGCATAGTTTGTAATCCTACCTCTGGATAAATCCTGTGCTCTGAGAATAGCTGTTTCAGCCTACAAGGACATAGTCCTCAGCAAATTCTTCGATCAAGAAGATATCAACTTCCTGTTACTTACTCTAATTGTCCTGAATTGCTGCACTGTATCTGGAGAGAACTACAATCTGTGCTTATAAACCCTCGTTGGGGTCTGGTCTTTTTTTGACCTGCTAATTTCTTTGTAGAATGCTAGTCATTATTGATGATTTAGCTGTGTCTTTGTTTATTAATGAACACATTGTTAGTAATTGACCTCCAGAACTTTCTATTTCTGCCTGTACATTTTTGTGATACTTTTCTCCATCAAGTATACTTGGATCCAAGGGATTTTAAAAATGGGTCCCTGATTGGAGTCAGTGCTAGCCACTTGGATAGAAGTTAATTGTCTTTTAAATTTAAGGTATTTTTTCCCTCTAGATGTAACTGACAATGAATTTGTATGAGAACACAAAGTTTAGGAGGCAGCGGTAGCATGCTGACATGCAGATGTATATTATTGTTTCTCCCACTGAACAGCAAAGTGTGACTATCTTACTGGTTGCTGGCCTCTTGGACTCTGCTCTGATCTACTTTGTGCCTTTGGCAAAGAGTTGAACATAGTACAGGAACGTGCTTATCTGGCTGTGACATAGGTTTTCCATATCTAGCCAGCCAGGAGTTTACATGGACATGACTGGCTGTGTCTTTGGTGTGTACAGTCTCTCTGGGCTGCACCTGAACTCCTGTTCCTCACTGCCACTTAAAGAGGCCATCTGTAAGATTTAGCCAAACTGGGGGAGGACCCGCCAGGCTCCTGATTAAAGTGATGAGCTGTAAAATTGAAAGGGAAGGGGGGGTGACAGCTGGATCCTACCTGCTACACTGAGCTTCATCTTATCTGCTGGGAGACGAACCTTCCTGCTCTATCTGCTCCCCCTGTCACTGTAAATGGGTTTGTTTATGTCTACAAGCGCAAGACTGCTATATGGTAGTCTGCTAGAATTCCTCGCTTCAGTTCTGCTCCTTGCATACTATTGATCCATCATAATTAGTGGACTGTCGGGTAGTTATAACACTGACAGCTTTTATTGTTTGGATACTCTTTGTAATTGTGGTTTTCACTGTAATTTTAAGTTCAGCAGACTTTGAGAGACGTTTGCTAAAATCTTTGGCCTGTGTGTGTGTGGGAAGGGTACATCAAACCTTTAAATGTGAAAGTTAGCATCTGTTAGCATTTTGTGGTTCAGTCTTTACACAGGCGTCTCTACATGTAAGCAGTTGGGATTTAAAGCAAATTATAAAATTGTTATAATTTATTGTTTAATATGCATTTAAATGTTGAATATTTGCAAAAGTAAACTATATTTAATTAATTTAAATCTTAAAAGCATGGTATTGCAGAATTACTGAATGTAAATGATACCTTTTCAGCCTCTAAAGTGTCAGTGTCATGAAAATCTATTGAAACTGTGAACCAGGATTTGAAAGCAAATGTGGTGATGGCAGTTTTTAACTGCTGTCAACTGTGTGCTCAGTGGAAATGCATGAGTGAAGACTTGGTATGATAATGTGATGACTGAGATGGCAATTGCAATGCAGGCCTACTCATATGAGCAAAACATCACAAAGCTAATAGAAGTCAGAATATCTTTTCTTCCTGAATGACAAAATCTTCTCTACTGCTATCAGTCAACATTTGCATTAGATCATTAAACTTGTTTTGTAATGTAGCTGGCCTTTTTCCTTAAAAATAAATTCAGTCTACAAAAAACACAAAACAAAAAAGATGTTGAATGGTTGTCACACTCGAATCCCCTCATTTAATTTGAGAAATGACTGATTTCAAGAATCAACCTGATCTTTAGCTACAAACTAGCTCTGTTGAAAAAATGCTAAATACTTAATAATTAATAGTGTTTATATTCAGAGCAGTTTTCCTGCTACATTGGAAGCAGCACGCTAAATATACTGTCTCATAAATTATTTTATTAACATATTTTTATAGTGCATAGAAACTTATGTTTTTGTGAAAAGTAACCTGTGTTCAAAAAGTCTGTCCTCTTCCAGAAGATCTTTCTTGACATGTCAAAATACAGTAATATTTGATTACATATCGTCCTAACTTTTAGGAAAAAGTTCAGCTTAAAAACTAAAGAGATGAAAGAGACCAGTTGTTTCAAAGTTTTGTGGGCCTCCAACCTGACAGAAGTCAGGTCGAAAGACTGTCGGGTAAGAAAGTAAGAAGAAAGTAAGTAATGAAGACAGGAGATTAAGAGAACAAACTCAAAGAGCTGAAGCAAGATGTCAAAACAATTTACATTTCATGATTATTGTAGCTGTAGCTACTGAATATGTGTTCCATGCCTGATATATTAAAGCTAAAACTGTGTCTGCTGCTTAACATGCAAGCTGAAGCATGTCCACTGTTACCATTGCTTTGGAGAAAGTGTTCATCACTGAAGATAAACTACTGTTTAACTCTCATTCTCATTTGCAGTCAAACTCATTTGCACAAGAAAAAGTGTCTGCTTTGGTTTGTTTGCTGTTTGTATTGAGTGGCGCTCATTACGACAATTTGCTGGTATTGATCATAGCTGTGAGGAGTGTGAACGTGACTTACTACAGCTGCTTTCTGTATGAGTCAGGATTTTACTTGTCTGTCAAGTGAAGGAAAGAAAAACATGAAATCTAATGGTATCTTCACATCTAAAAAAGAGTGCTGTGTCTCCGTAGATTTGAAGTGGTGATCTAATGACTGAATCTGTTCAGGGAGCCTGCATATCGAACCGGAGGGGTGCGGGTAGCTCTCTATTAAAAGGGCTGTGATGGTGGGGAGGCTAAGTGCGAGGTCAGGGAGGCCACTGTCACCCTGAGGAGGTTTAAAAGCCATGTGCTGAGACAACCACGGGCTCCTTTCCACGGGGCTGTCTGTCAGCTGGCTACAACTGGGAATGTGGAACCATGGCAACCTCTCATTCAGATTTATCACTGTGATTATCTTCTTTTTGGGTTTCTTTACCTGTATTCAGATATACTGAGCAAAATATTACAGCCAGCCCTGCCTAATGTGGTGTTGATCCTTCGTTTGATGTCCGTAAAAAGCATCAAAACACAGATATCTGATGCCAAAGTAAAGTAAAGCTGCTTTCAGCTGCTCCTCCATTCACAATGAGTCGTGACATCACCGTTCCACTATGCTCTGAAGCTGCACCAAAGACCAGTCAGGGAATCCTGTAAGAAGTCCTTTAAGTTGTGGGTAATATATGGACTTGTTTTTGAGAGGTCAGTGACGCTGGCCACTAAGGGATTTAGCTATTGTTTTGACTTGCAATGTTGGCCTGGAAATGATGAAAGGATACATTTTTTATTAACAGAATATTGAACGTGGGAACATTGGAGCAGAGGAATATAATATGTGCTACTTAATTCACAATTTCAATGCTCCGTTTTTAAACAACATAGCTTAACTATTTGTCCACCAAGATAGATTTACATGGCTAGTAATTAACTTTAAGGAAGTGCATCCTAATGCCACACTAGGAGAGTTTCAAAGCTGACTTTTAAGGGAGATAACAATGAAAAGCATGTGACTGAAATGTGAACACATCAGCAGGCACATTGAGAATATGCCTAGTATTAGTTCAGGGAGACCAGAAATTTAAGAAATTCTCAGCACCAACCCTTCTACACATCCAGATAGCAAATAAGACTAGGTGTTGCAGCTGTTTCAGTGTTCCTCAGATATTGTATTTCTACAAGCTGCTTTGCAACCCACCCCTTCTTGCTGTTGTTACTGATGCCCTGTCTGTTCTGTGTTGCTGCTGCTTCATGTTTTGTTCTAAAAAGAAAGAGGGTCTGTCATTTATCTTTGGTGGCACAAAGCCGTGCCACTAAAGGTGAATGACTGCAGACAGAATAAGAATCTTCTTTTGACTGTAGTGAACCTCATTAGACGTATACATTTAGGTTTATTTCTATAAACAACAAATACAAAAACTACAAGCAAGGACAAAAACAGATGCTGGACACTAAGACGTGAACAGACAACATCTTTCTTAAAATTTGACACTGTTTGCTTTTCCAGGTGGAATACAGTGTCTAAAGTGTGAAGACCAGTGTGCCTAACTCTGCTGAATAAAAATGATTTGGCTCCTGTCAGTGTCCCATTTTGATGTTTTTGATTTTGATTACAGGTTCAGACTTGCTAATTCTACAATAAGCTATACGTAGCTGGTACTAGCTTATTGTCTCTAAACCCGATGTTGTTTAGAGTTCCAATAATTTTACATACAATAAAATATACTGCTTCTTCAAACGGTATAAAGCTGCAAATAACTCAGTGTTTGAAATCTACCAACATGGCGTTAATGATAAAACAGAGAGTTCAGTTCTTTTTGCAAATGTTATATTTAAAATGTTGGTAGGTCAGTGACTATATCCCCACGCTAACAGCGCTAACATGGGAAATCCTTGATGTACGATAGCAATAATAGTCTATTGAAGAGTTTAAGGCGTGCTGACTAGGTTCTTGACTTTTTTGTAACTGGTCATGTTTTTTCACTTAGGTCTTCTCCCCTTCGGTACAGCCGTTATTTAGGGATGAAAGAGACTATGATTTAAACTTACATAAATAAGTTTAAATCACAATTACTATTAGAAATTAGTATAGTTATATTTGTTCAAACTATGAACTTGTAGGGAAGAGCGCTACCCGAATGCAAGTGGATATGCCAAGGGAAAATCTTGATATTTGCTGGCTCTCCTTTATCTTTCTGTCTTTAAGCGAACATAAAGCGCTTTTATATGACAGACGCACACACACATCTATGCAAAGTTTGCTGTCTAAGCATGCGTATGAAGCTGTGGATGAAGCCTGCTGGCATCAACAGATTTTTTTTTTGCCAAACACAGGCTGCCAGACAGAACTGCCAAAGCAGTTTCAGAGATATTTTCAAAGTGTAAAGGTGTTACTTTGTGTTTCGCCATGTGTGATTAGCTCACTTAATATGTTGCTTGCGCTTTTGCCAAGTGTGCACGGAGGAGGCAGACGGCGCATCGCCTGTGAAAAGAGTTGACACAAGCTCATGATTTCTTTCCATTTCATTTTATTTCTTCAGATGTTGGGAGAGCAGTTCACGCCCCGGCACACATCACAGAAAAAGTGGTACAGCTGTTCAGGAGTAAAAGTGAGTTTACCTTCTTGGCCTCCATCCAGCAGAAGTCCTCCACGTCAGGAGTCATATTCTCCATCCACGAGTCAGAACACAGGTAATCCGGCTGTAATCCTCTTCATTTTGGCCCATGGCTGCTTTTCTGTATAACTTTTCTTCCATGGATTACAGAGCGTGCTCGTTTTAAATTAAACCTAGACTGGATTTATCATCTTACTCTTAGCTGGTTGCAGAAGTCTGTTGATGAGTAAATTAAAGAGCAGTGTACTATTACAGCATTACCACTGTAAGCCAGAGCATGATGGGAGGCCAGTCCCTGGAATAATGGAGCCCTTCAACCTGTACACTGTGGGCAGAAAGATAACGTTCCGTGTTCAGTGTTCATAAGATCACTGTGAGGTATAAAGAAATAGAAAAATGCAAAAAACAAACAAACAAAAAAAAACCTTCTTTCACACAATGCTGTATAAACAACCATATACAAACTATAAGTGGAACATATGGCCTTGTAATTGAGCTGCTGTGAACTACCAATATGGGAAAAAGCTGATTGTTTTTCCTGACAAAATGTGGAAATATTTCTAATGGCTTCTTAGTTGTTAATGAATTCCTGGCAGTGGATTGTAAGGTTTGTCCCTGAAGGTGATGTAAGATATCAGTGAGTGGCAGCAGTGAGATCACCCTGTGGCCTCCTGAGAAGCTATGAGTTGTTTGTAAAGGGCAGGTGACAATGATTTTCCTCCTGTGCTCTAAAGGTAAAAGCCTTAAAGTTCTGTAAAACATGTCATCCAAGTGAGCATGCGAGGTAGAGATTATAATTTCTAGCTGAGGATCAATATGAGGGCAAAATTGCAAACAATGGAAGAGTGAAGCAGAGGGCTCCTCTGCTGATGAAGAGAGCTGTTCCTCTAAAACGAGGCAAACAAGACATACAGTTGCTGAAAAGTTTTAATAGATGTACAGCGCTATGCAAAGGTCTTGAGCCGTGTCCCGTTTCCTTATATTTTGCTAGGAAAATTAACTGGTACTTGTATAGTGGCTTTCTTTTTAGTTTTGAGCACTGCTGCAAGTCTCATTTACCGAGTTCAAATCTTTTCAAAAAAGCAGAGTATGTGTGATCCTCAAGATATTTGGTAAAAAAAAACAAACTTAGGATCAGTATTAGGGCTGCCATGATTAGTTGACTAGTCACGATTACGTCGACTATTAAAATCGTCGACGACTAATTTAATAGTCGACGCGTCGTTTGAAGCTTTGTAAGATCCCAAAGACGCAGGAATAAGTAGTAGGATTTAAGAGTGTAATAACGGACTGAAACAGAAGATGGCAGCACTGCATGTACAAGGATGCCAGCTGCCGTTAAACCCCGAAGAAGAAGAAGCTGTGTCCCAGAATTCATAGCGCGGCCCTGCTCAGTTTTCAACAATGGCGGCAGCTAGTTAGTTTTAATATCACTCTTATTATTCTTTCTGGGTCACAAAATAAACGTTTAACATATTTTCAGGCGAGAATGTAGCTGTGTAAACCTCAAATATCTGCTCAGTTTATCAAGACATCACATATTTTCAAAAGCGCTCCGACGTTTTCGGAGACGTCTGTTACCCACCAGCTCGATAGCTAGCCGGGGTTGAAGCATTGACTGTAAAAAAGATGGACGACGCGACACCGCCTCCTCCCATTGTGCAAAAATGAAGCCAAAATACCCCGCTTGTGGAGGCTGCCATCTTGCAAATTTGGAGCCAGAGTCTGCGCAGTAGTGACTTGAGGTGGAGCGACTGTGTAACGCTCCCGCCCACACACCCGCTGGACGTGACCGCAAACACGCCCCCCTACACTTTTTACGTAGCCCGGCTGCTCCAGTTCTTTTGCTGGTTTACCGCGACTGACGACTCGTTTAATTAAGGTAAATACAACCATGTCACTGTTATAAAAAAAGACACACAGCTTATCATCTTATAGTTCTAAAATCACTCTGTTGTTAATTCGTTTGCTAGATTAGCCGCTAGCATACGCACTGTGTTCGAGGCTTGTTGCTAGCTAGTTAGCGATGCTACACACCTGCTACTCTAATAGTCTGTGTTATTGAAGGATTCAGCATTTCTTATGTTTTTTTAATCCATTTTTAGACAGCGATGAGATCATCTGCACACTCTACAGAAGCCCAGAGTTACTGTTAATATCAGAAATGTAATGCTGTCCTTTGATATTTTAACATAAGACTGTGAGTGTAATGGGTCTAAAACTGTTTAAATCTTCAGAGCCCTCTACAGCCTGGTAACATGGAGACTTTAAAAACGGCAGCAGAACGTTTCAGTAATGTAGTCTAATTTGTTCTTTTCATTTAATAACAGAGTCCATATTATATCAACAGCTACATTCACCCTGGAGAGAAACTAGTGAGGGAAACCATGAGGACTAAGATGGGTTTCTGGGTCCAGAGGTTTGGAGAAACTTCTTCCCTTTCTTTCATCACAGCTGTCCTCTGCCAGATGTTCTGTTGACCCACTGAAAGAGGCATCATTTAAGAAACACCAGGAACACCCGTTCCCAAAAAATCAGTGGTCTCCTGTCTGAATGACTACCGTCCTGTTGCACTGACATCCGTCATCATGAAGTGCCTGGAGCGGCTGATCAAAAGTCACATCTGCTCCTCCCTCCCTGACACGCTGGACCCTCTTCAGTTCGCCTATCGGACAAACAGAGCCACAGAGGATGCCATTGCCCTGGCAACGCACACCACCCTCACTCACCTGGAAAAAGGGAATACATATGCAAGGATGCTCTTCATCGACTACAGCTCGGCATTTAACACCATCATCCCCTCAAAACTTGCCACGAAGCTCGTCGACCTTGGGCTGGGAACACCAATCTGCAGATGGATTCTAAACTTCCTCACAAACAGGCCCCAGGTGGTGAGAGTTGGTAAGCACACCTCCTCATCACTCATCCTAAACACAGGTACGCCACAGGGTTGTGTGCTCAGCCCCCTCCTATATTCCCTGTTCACACACGACTGTGTGCTAAACATGAGTCCAACATCATCATCAAGTTTGCGGATGACACAACCATCATAGGCCTCATCACAGACAACGACGAGACAGCCTATAGAGAGGAGGTGATGGCACTGTATGAGTGGTGTCTGGAAAATAACCTGACTCTCAACATCAGCAAAACCAGAGAAATGATAGTGGACTACCGGAAACGACCAGTCGGGGAACACCAGCCCATCCACATCAACAGTGTCAAGGTCGAAAGGGTCAGCAGCTTCAAATTCCTTGGAGTCAACATCACCGAGGACTTCTCCTGGACCCTTCACACAGACACTGCTATCAGGAAAGCTCGCCAGCGGCTTTACTTCCTGAGGAGGCTGAGGAAGTTTGGCATGAACGCCAATATCACCGCAAATTTCTACAGGTGTGCAATCGAGAGCTTGCTGACGAGCTGCATTACAGTTTGGTACGGAAGCTGCTCTGCCAGCAGCCGTAAACCACTACAGAGGGTGGTGAAGGCAGCAGAGCACATCACTGGCATGAGGCTTCCTGCCATTCAGGACATTTATCTCCAGCGATGCCTCCGTAAAGCACACAGCATCATCAAGGACCACAGCCACCCAGCACATCAGCTCTTCTCCTTGTTACCATCTGGCAGACGTTACAGGAGTCTGTCTGCTCGGACTACAAGACTTAAAAACAGTTTTTACCACCAAGCCATACGACACCTCAACCACAACACTTAAACACACACAACACAGTCCACAGGACGCACTCAGAAGCTACCCCGCAGCTTCACAAGTACTCTGTTTAATCTGCACTGGTCACTCCACTTTATTGTTATTGATATTTATATTTAAATATTTCTTATTTAATCACTAGTGTACATATTTATATTTATAGATACATATATATTTAATCATCTTTTCTCTTTGACCATGTCTCTCTAATGTTTTGCTCTTTACTATTTTTCTATTTATTTTTTATTATTTTATTTTATTTTATTTTCTTCTACTGTACCATGCTGCTGAGTGACTGCTGCTCGTCAAACACATTTCATTGCAATGTTGACCCTGTGCTAACTTGCATATGACAAATAAAACTGAAACTGAACTGAACACTGAAGCTCATCGCATAGATCAAGCAGGACTCATGATCTTCACCAGCAGCTCCCTCACAGGGAAATCTTCAGCACTCCTCCATAGGCCCGATCCAGGAGATGGATAAACCCAGCATTTCAAGAACACTGTGATGGAGACCTTTGGTTTGTGTAATGTTATAAATACTCGGATACTCCCCAGAGGCTCCAGACTTTTACATAAAGATATTATATCGTTAGCTTCATAGCATAATTGCCTAAGTCACTTTGACCAGACAATGACTTAGGCACTTATGCTATGAAGCTAACGATATTCAGTCCTGTAGAAAGTTATATATTTAAAAATATATGATCCTCTCTGGTTACTCTGGTATGAATAACTCTGCATCACTTTATGGTAAATAACACACTATCTGCAAAAAACTGTGAAAGAACTCCAGATGACAAGTTTGTAGTTCAACATACAAGTGACGACCTTTGACCTTCATCATGTTTTATTAAATTGTGTTAGAGAAAATCTCATATGCTCTTCATGCAGCTGAGTACATCAAGTGTTTAAAACGGAAGCTGTGCAGGTCTGAGATCAGCAGCTTTGTGAAACACCAAACTGAGGTCCTGTTAATGCTGATATATAGTGACACATGAGTGATTAAACAGTTTGTTTTTTTTGTCTTTAACTTTATCAATAAAACAGCTGCAGCTTTCACTACAGCACATGTGGTACTTTAACCTTTGTACTGTTTTCATCAGTTCATTTTGCAGTTAACATATGAACATGTTGGATGATCTGTCTGCTGTCACTGGGTGGTGCTGAGGTCTGAATCTGAGGGCAGCTCCTGTATTCACAAAGAGAACAGAACCATCAAACTCAGATATAAATTTTATCCCTCAAAATTGAAATGAAGCTGATTCTTCTGTCCTCACACACTCAGGATCTGAAGTTCTTCTCTTACATTTTTTTCAGTATTACAGTACACTACAGTACTTTAATCCATAGTTCCTGATTAATGAGGAGTTACTGAAGTACAAGCTTTTAAAAAAAGATGTTACTGTCTTTACAGATGTGGCAAGAGACTGAAAACATGCTGTTGTTTGCACATATTTAATAATCTGCTCTGCACAGGAGCTGCAGCAGGGCGCAGCCTGTTGTTTTTAAAGTATAATACTTGTAATAAAAGTGCAGTAACAGTAATTAGTGACTGAGTAGCCCGGGGCGTTTCTCTTGATTTCTTTAGTAAATTCATTCACCTGCACAGATTAGCTAAACGAACCCTGACAGCCGAGTGCTCATTTTAGCTAGCTAGGTCTCAGGACCTAGCTAAGGACGGTAGTTACGGATTAGCTTACAAACACGTTTAACTTACCTAAAAAGTGCAGCGGGGCCTCGGGTCCTTCAGTCGGGTAGTCCAGTTTACTGAAGAGCACCTCAGGCTGTCAGGTTAAAACGGTCGTGTTTTCGTAGCGTAAACGCTGGCCCTCCTCTCCGAGCCTACGCTCTATCTGCTATTCCCGAACAGAGATACGCAAGTTTCTCCGTGACTGCAGCTGTCAGTCAAAGCTGCTATGATGACGTTTCACCCCAATTTAACATCACCGCGGTAGGAATTAGAATCAAACTTATGGGAAAGGAGACCCCTTGGACATCAATCAGCATGATGAGAACTATTGATAACAAAAGAAAGAATCTTTTGAAAAAAATTATCTAAGGAGAATAAATTTATTTTAGTCTGACCCCAGTCCCATCCGCTGCTGCTACAAAATAAAAGCCTTTCCTTTACAGTAGGTTTGTAGGCATTTTATTTTGAATTGTTCCAATCATGGCACTTCAAAGGAACAGCACTTCAAAGGAACAGCCCGTGATGTCACAGTGCACATTCTACTGGCAAATCCCTTAAATAGGGGAGACATTCAACCAACTTTAGTGGATCTCGGATGGCAGAAACACAAAACAACCTGGTTGTTAAAACAAAGACAAGGCAGACGCAGAGAAACGCTGACGCATCTACAATGGCAGAAGCACAAACGGAAATGGTCATCACACCAAAAATAACAATCTTGCAAAGGCCAAAACCTGAGCTTGAAAAATCCGAAAGACCAAATCCTGAAAAGTCTCCTGTGGCACAACCACAAAAGGAAATGGTTGTGAAACCAAAGAAACAAAAAAAGCAAAAACAGAAAAGAGTGGCTGAAGAACCAAGAAGACCAATTACTCGGGCATATGCCCGGGCTCTTCTTGAAGCTCAAAACAGCATGGGTGATGGAGCAAACCCGAAAAATGAAGAAATGCAAGAAAGCACTGAAGCCACTTCTGAAAGGGAAAAAGCTGAATCCCTCACCATTTCAAATGTAAAGGAGGACATGAATATGGAGAGAAAGGGAAATGTGAAGAACCCCAGCAGACCAAACCCTGGGCCTAATGGAGGGACTTGGCAATATCAGCCCAGTCCCACATTTAGACCCCATCAGGGCAGTGTCCAGTTTAATCCCTGGTACGAGATTGCTGCTCTCAGACAGCAACTGGTAGCCTCCCAATACCATCAGAATGACCTTTACTGGAAAATGGTAGCTGCAAACAAGAGGGCCTCTTATCACCAGTTTCTGGTGAACAAACTTCATGCACAAATGCACGAGAACAAGAGAAGTCATGAGGAAACAATTAAAGACCTCATAGAGCAGCTGGAGGAGGCTTCTAGTAATAAGCCCAATGACATCAGTGAGACAGAGGCTCTCACAAATGACAGTGAAGCAATTGTCAAACTGGATGAGATGATGGTTACCCTGCAGGAACAAATCAGCTACCATACCACAGAGCAGTGTGTGGAGTCTGCCACTCCAACCACAGAGGCTTCACACACTGACTCTGTAGGACTGATGTCCTCTAAGGAGGCTGACTTTGAGGTCCAATGTAGAATTCAGCAAGAGCAGATTGAGATGCTCCAGAAACAGCTCCTAGCAGCTCAAAATCAGCTCAAAGAACAGGCCATTAAACATAGGCAGGAGCAGGAGACACTCAACACAGAAATTAGTGACCTCAAATCCCAGCTCTGCTCCAACAAATCCCTTCATGATTTGAAGGTTGAGACTCTTGAGCGAGAGCTGGAAGAAGCCAAAGCTTCCTCATTTAAAATCCCACAGCAGCAAAAAGAACAAAATTCCACCGCTGCAAATGAAATGCGTAAATGTGAGCCTCTGAAAGAAAAAGACACTGGAGAACAGGAGAAGATGGAAAAAGAGGACTCACTGCCATCCACTGCAATGTCTCTGCAGGAGCCTCTGGAAGAAAAAGGCACCACAGAACAACAGAAGATAGAAAAAGAAGAGTCAGCTGCATTCTCTGTACAGGAATCTTCGCAAAGACTACGAGACCAACAGAAAATGCTCACTGCCAAGGTGCCTGAACTTGAGACTGAAGTTAAGCGCCTGCCGGAGATACTGCCAATTGAGAAGAAGAAGAAGAAGAAGAAGAAGAAGCAGGACAGCCTGCGTCTCCAATTTCACCTAATTGGTCTCAACATCACGTCCTAAAAATCATATTTATATACAACTAAATTGTCAGTGAACATTTGAACCCCACTCGGTCGAGACAGAAGGCCACCCCTTCCTGAGCCCGGTTCTGTCAGAGGTTTCTCCCTATTAAGAGGGAGTTTTTCCTCTCCACTGTCGCCAAGTGCTTGCTCATAGGGGATTTGGGGGCTTTTTTTTTAACACCAACCACTGATAAGCTCACTGACATCAAATTTAGGACTCAGCAAATATGGAAATGGATGATTCGTCATCAAGTGAGGAATCATCCATTTAAAACATATTTGCTGAGTCATATTTAGTTGTATATAAATATGATTTCAGCGGTACTAAGGCCAATCACAGACTAATTTGGACAATTGTGAAAAAAATAAATTGGAAAAATTGAAAAAAAAAAATAGTTGTGTCATTGTTTCATATAGATTTCAAATAACATACCATTTGATGTCAACATACTTTTGTTACACATGCAGTGCTTGTGGTCTTATATTCTTATGATCCTGTTCATTTGATGAGTATATCCTTCTGCCTTGCTTCACATATTTACTGCTGCTTGGCTAGCTTTAATCATGCTAGCATCAGCACAGGTAGAAACAGACACATCAGAGACATCACATGTAGCTTGTGTTTATGTTCAGAGTGACATCTGATTTAAAAGCAGGGAGCAAAGCACTTAGCAGCATATCAGTCAGCATAGAAAACAAATGCCATAAATGTCATCAATTAGGCTGGAATAATTTGCTTGTAGTGGGTTGTATTGTAAGTGCTTTACATTTCAGCATGACATCCTGTATGTGTCCAACATTGAGGACATTCTAAGAAAAGCTGGTCATTTTCTTAGAATGGCGCTAAAGATAAAACCAAAACAAAACCAAACTTTCATAAGAAATCTTTATTCTGCAATAACGGACATTAAAAACCTAATAATGTTATCATTAAAAATATTAAAATGTGAAGTAATCATCATTTTTACACAAAATCAAAATAATCTGTTTATGCAGTACCAGGTGCTGTAATCTTTTCCACTCTGTTATGGTTAAAAAAAAAAGAAAAAAAAAAGGTAAATGGCCTGCATTTGTATAGCGCTTTACTCAGTCCCTAAGGACCCCAAAGCGCTTTACACTACATTCAGTCATTCACCCATTGGCAAGCTACACTGTAGCCACAGCTGCCCTGGGGCGCACTGACGGAGGCGAGGCTGCCGGATACTGGCGCCACCGGGCCCTCTGACCACCACCAGAAGGCAAACATGGGGTTAGTATCTTGCCCAAGGATATTTGGCATGCAGCCAGGAGGCAGCCTGGGATCGAACCACCGACCTTCTGATTAGTGGCTGACCTGCTCTGCCACCTGAGCTACAGCTCAATCGCTGCATCTTGATGTAAGACACGTTTATTTATGTGATCTTCTTCTAAAAAGTTATGCAATCTAGGATTTGGAATGCTGATTGCTTCAAGCTGCAGCAAGATGTATTTTTGATACATTCAGCCGTGCGTATTTTATACTGTTATTATTCCTGTTAAGAGTATCTGGAATATGCACTTCTTACAGTTGCCATGTTACACAGTACCCTGCTCAAATGTAGGTAATGTTAGACATGATTCTCCTGGAATTAGACCTCAGTACTGTTAAAGTTGACTTATGACCCATTGCTGTGCCAATAAAAGTGCAAAAACTAAGAGTGCTTCTGGTGTCTTGCTTTAAGATAAAGTCCCATATTTTTTGTAGCTTTTTGAACAGATGGCGTCTTATTCTCAGCAATTTTTTCTAATTATTGATCTCAGAGTTGAGATTTAATTCTTATATTTAGCTCAATCAAGAAAGAAACAAATCAGACTCTTTCCTTGTAATAAGTCAGATTTTCTTCAATTAAGCATACATTTTAGACAGTTTTGTCTAGTTAAAAGGCACTGATTCATTTGCTAGTTTTAACAATTCTATTCAAGCAACTTTTGCTCACCCCATTGGCAGATTTTTTTCTCAAAACAAGAAACTATCGTCAGATTTAAGAATATTTGGCTTGTTTCAAGTATAACTGTTTTTGCAGTACAGGATCTCAGTCAGGGTGGTACACTGGAAAAACTCAAAATCTTACCAAGTATATTTGTCTTGTTTCTAGTCAAAATATTTAATCACAGCATTAACAAATATCAATGAGATCTTAACAGTTGGGGATTTTGCTCACAGATGTATATGACAACTCAGGTTTGTGGCATTAAATTTGTATTGTAATTTTAAAAATGTAATACAAAGGTCAAGGTCAAATTTATTCATATAGCACATTTCCAGACAGACGATGCTGCACAAAGTGCTTAACAATATAAAAATGTCATTAAAAAGAAACAATGTAAAACAATAATAACAATATAAAACAATGATAGGACAATAAAAGAATTAAAACAATAACTAAGACCAGTAGCGGTTTTTGATATGGGCAGTTGCCCAGGGCAGCATCGTGGTGGGGGCAGCATCACGGGCATCTCCAAAAAAAGTTGCTCATACCCATGCTGCCCCGACATCATGCCAGCGCATTTTGGGGATTGCATAGGCATCGATTGGTGTTCGCATGGCCATTTGCTAGGAGTAAGGGCGCCCTCCATTTGCGAGGTGCGCCTGCTGCTTGCGGCACAGGGAGGAGAGGGCGGGCCGGCGGGGGATTCTCTGGGTGGCTGGAGCAGCATCTAACAACAAACACGAGAACACCAGACATTATGGTACAGACTTAATATTTGTACTGATGTTTTTTCGAAATTCTACGCAAAAAAGTGAGCGCGAGAGCCCTTGGTGTGCCTGCTTGCTGCTGTGCTGAAGTCAAAGTAAATAAACTTTGTCATCTCCGTTATATACAGTACAGTATATAGAGAGACGAGACAACGAGGCTCCAGTTACAGCAGTGCAAGTAAACAAACAATAAATATAAGAAGAGTAAGAAAATAAATATACACTTTAGGACTCGGGGTACAGGGATCAATAACAATTTAAAATTTATAATTTACAGTTTGATGATTTAAAGTCTCACACAACGCGTCGAAAGGGGAGGAGAGTCGGCTGCTTCCAAACAGAGCACATGTCATTTATAATGTTATCAATCCAAGCCCATTATGTATTCATGACTTGAATCCTGGGTTGTGTTAAATTGCAGAAATAAACCCTAGACAAAGTGAATCTGTGAACTAAGGTGTAGGTCTATTAGGTGATGCTGTGGCGATTCACCTGCACAGATTAGCTAAACGAACCCTGACAGCCGAGTGCTCATTTTAGCTAGCTAGGTCTCAGGACCTAGCTAAGGACGGTAGTTACGGATTAGCTTACAAACACGTTTAACTTACCTAAAAAGTGCAGCGGGGCCTCGGGTCCTTCAGTCGGGTAGTCCAGTTTACTGAAGAGCACCTCAGGCTGTCAGGTTAAAACGGTCGTGTTTTCATAACGTAAACGCTGGCCCTCCTCTCCGAGCCTACGCTCTATCTGCTATTCCCGAACAGACATACGCAAGTTTCTCCGTGACTGCAGCTGTCAGTCAAAGCTGCTATGATGACGTTTCACCCCAATTTAACATCACCGCGGTAGGAATTAGAATCAAACTTATGGGAAAGGAGACCCCTTGGACATCAATCAGCATGATGAGAACTATTGATAACAAAAGAAAGAATCTTTTGAAAAAAATTATCTAAGGAGAATAAATTTATTTTAGTCTGACCCCAGTCCCATCCGCTAACATGGAGGAGGCGGGGTTTATGACCTATACTGCAGCCAGACACCAGGGGGCGATAGAGACGTTTTGGCTTCATTTTTGGGGAGCTGTCGCGTCGTCCATGTTTTCTACAGTCAATGGGTTGAAGGCTCACTAGAGCCGTTAAGAACACCGGACTCCCGGCAAATCGTTTTCAAACCCACTGCCGTCTTTCACTACTCAGGTTAAACATGATATATAAGTCACTTAGATAACTTAAAAATGATATTGTTTGGCTTTTTTTAGTATTTTATTTGTTCCTGAGTAAATCGGTTTGGCTGAGATTAAAGTTTTAGTTTTTACACAGCTGAATAAAGGTCAAGCAGACAACTGATTATCAGAAGTGTGAGATGCTCGAGAATATACTCCGGTGTCCTGTTATATTTTAGATAGCAAGGAGCAGACGGCTGAGTTTATTAAACTCCACCGAGACAATCTGCAAATGTCATAAAAATTTAATAAACTGTCGTCTTTATTTTTGGTTAGCACATACCTTAAACACTTCAAGCTGTAAGCTAATGATAGTTATATAAGAGCAGATGCATGCTGGTGAAATAAGCTGTACGTTTTACGTCCAATGGATGCATGATCTGATTAGTCGAATAATCACAAAAATAATCGGTGACTAGTCGACTAACAAAATAATCGTTTGTGGCAGCCCTAATCAGTATCTTGCCTAGGGAAATTATGACTTGAGCTGGGGATACATCCTGCAACTGGTAGACAACCCACTCTTCCAGAGGATCCACAGTCGTCCCACATTGATGTAGTGATTTAAAAAAAAAAAAATATGAGTAAACATACATGAAAATACAGTATACAAGGGAAAACTGAAGTTGTACAGTCCTTACACCTTTATTCTTTCACACTGCCTGAACTCTCTTTGGTGAGCTTTACTTTAATTTCCTTAAATAGGAATTGTCTGGAATAGTTCTCCAGGCTTCTTGAAGGATATTTAAAGTTCTTCTTTGGATGTTGTCTGCCTTTTGTTCTGTTCTGTCTTAAGATTATCCCACACTGCTTCAATAACTGTGAGGTCCAGGCATTTAAGTTCTGTCCTTAATGATTACAACATTAAATGTTGCATTCATGTTAACCCAAGACATTGCATCCATTCAGTGCATTCCTTTCCATATAGGCAACATGATCTTAAATTGGCTGATGATATAAGCTTTGGTTTAAAGTTTTAATGCATGGAAGTAAAGAGTGAGTTCTTCAGGACATCTTTTTTGAGTACTCAGCCTAAGTATATTGCAGTGTATGTCAGTGCCCGTGTACTTATTTCTTCCATCACGTAGTACTGTATATGATCCACACTTGAAGAGAAATGCGCTGCCCCCTACTGTGCTTTAAAGGTGACCCTTAGAGTTCCTTTTTAGTCCCTCTTCTTCTGTCTCTCTTTCTCACATTACCTTCAGGCATAATTGCTGCACAGTGGGTTGGCCGAACAACAGCAAGCAAAGCTAAATGGGGCCAGATGACTGTACTGCCCTCCTCCTTCAGGCACAATGACATGCTCTATGCAACATATGTAGCCCTGAGGAGTGCTGGGACAAAGCAAATGTTGCATTAAAGGCCCTCAGCCACACTCAAACACACCCAGTTAGATATACTAATTGCTAAGCCACTTATAGTGTATATTGCTCTGAAATGTTCAGGATAGGGCTGTCCCACCAAATTATATAATAATAATGTTGTAACTGCATTTACACATATGTGTTGTTTTACCAGATTTAGTCTTCCAACACAAACACTAAAGTACATAATTTATTATCGGCATCAAAAGTTCCCAGTTGGTCTGTATTTTGATCCCAAACCTCTATCTCTATACTAGCTTTCTCTGTTCCTTCCCCATCCATTTCAACTTATTCATGACTTTTTTACTATTCCATGTCTTCTAGTGCTGTGTTTAAGGATGTGTGTTTGGATTTAGTCAAAACCTACTTTAAGTCAGATGTGTTTCATTATGCATCACCTCTATGTCTTTGTCGGGTTTTGAATTGTCTGTTCACAGTGAGATCCATGAACACACATTATTACGGAGTAACGAAGATACTGCTTCTGGACAGAAACAGATCAGCCAGGCTTTATACAGATTTCTTGAAATTTCAGGTCAGTTCAATTCAGTTTTATTTAGTGCCAAGTCATAACAGCAGTTGCTTAAAGTGTGTTATATTGAAAAGCACCTTAGGTACAGTACCCGAAAGAGAGAGCTCCAACCATGAGACGATTTCCTGTCAGCAAGCACCTGGTGACCGGGGGGGGGGGGCTCCGGCAGAACCAGGAAGGGGGCAGCTATCTGCCGGTTGGGGGCTAAGGGGAAAAGAGATGAGAAAAGAGACCATAGGGAGACAGGACAAAACATGAACTATGGGAGAAATTTATTGCCATGCAGTAAAAGTGTATAAACATACGGGGAGTGAAAGGATGGGAGCGGAACGGAAGTGCTCAATGCATCATGGGAAGGCCCCCAGCAGCCTAAGCATGTAACAGTATAACTAAGGGATGCTTAGGGGTCCCTTGATCCAGCCCTAGCTATAAGCTTTATCAAAAAAAAGATTTTGAGCCTAATATTAAAAGTAGAGGGGGTGAATTTTTCCTGAATCCAAACTGGGAGCTGGTTCCACAGAAGAGGGGCCTCCCATTCTACTTTTAAATACCCTATGAACCACAAGTAAGCCTGCAGTCTGAGAACAGTGCTCTACTAGGATGATATGATACTATCATGTCTGTAAAATAAGATGGGTCCTGATTATTTAAGACCTTGTATGTTAGGAAAAGGATTTTACATTTGATTCTGGATGTAATATGGAAACCAATGAAGAGAGAGGCCAATATGGGAGAGTTAAGCTCTGTTTCTAGTCCCTGTCAGCACTCTGAATGCAGCACATTAGGTCAACTGAAGGCTTTTCAGAATACCTTACTGTGATTGTAGCATATGTCTGCTCCCTAACTCCTCCTTAATCATTTTGGATGAGGCTTAGTGTATAACTGCCCTGGTACCAGGATTATCAAAGTCTTTGGGGTCACTGGAATGTGTTCGGTGTTCATCAAACAGTGATGCGAATAGTGCCTACATTACATTACTTAAAAAAAAAAAAAATTATTAATTTGTTTGGTGGTTATCAACAGCCATTTTTGCAATCTGACTATACACAGTGACACAATGAGGATAAAATAATATGGAGTGACTTTTCAGCATGCTAGAGAGGATTTTGTAATTTTGGCAGTTTTGCACAGATGAAAGAAAGCAGTCCTACATATTTGTTTTATTTGCATGTTGAAGGGCATATCCTGGTCAAAAATGACTCCAAGGAAGACGAGGTAATGCCATTCAGAGAAAGTGTCTGGTTAAACACCATGTTTCTGAGGTTTTTAGGGACTTAAAGTACAATAACTCCAGTTTTGTCCAAATTTAAAAGAAGAAAATTTGAGGCCATCCAGGTCTTTATGCCTTTAAAGCATGCCTATGTAGTTAGATAGTATTACCATACAGCTAACATTATTAGCATAGCAAGACTTTCATTCCTGTAATTTTGGATGAAACTCATTATGTAACATTCAGACATAATATATTTATAAATATTTCTTCACCACCACCACCAAACCATTTAACTGACTTTCAGTCATTTTTCTTCATATATTGTGCATTGTGAGGTATTGCAAGAGAGAGATTCGGATGCAAATCTAGCCCAGCTAAGCCACAGCAGGATGAAGTTATTTTGAGACGAGTTGTTTTCTGAGAGAGACCGCCACACTGTGAGCGTAATTAAATTTGGTGAGATGGGCGCAGCCTTGACTGGCTTGGTGCAGACCTGTGCTCCATTGTGACTGAGGATTTGTTCTGAACCTCTGAATCCTCTCTGAAGGCCCTATTAGCCCTCCGCCAATGCCCATTCTTTCCCATTATAACACAAGTCTCCCATTCAGCCACCTAACAGACAGCCACTGTAGCTCTATGGCTTGGACAAATCCAATCAGACATTCCTTCTCTCTCTCTCTCTGTCTCTCCTTTCCGTCTTCATCTTTCTCCCTGCACAATCAAACGGTCCTGTCTTTCCTCCCTCCCACCGACTCTGCTAACTCTGCTTTCCCGATATGATAATATCCTTTCTCTCGCCCCTCCTCTCCTCCTCCGCTGTCCTCATCCTCAAAGTGAAAACGTCTTCTGAATGCAAGCATTTCTCGGTGGCCTGTGCTAAAGCAGAAAAAGTTGTTTTTTTTTCTTGCACCCAGCACTGGGGAATAGGGAAGAAGGTTTATTGCTGCTCCACTAGACTGAATAGAACAAAAGAATCCCATTTCTGCCTAGACAGCAGTTTTCTGGGTACCAGTAACGCTCTTATTGTCAGCAAGTGGCAATAGCTCTGTGATGAAGTAACTCAAAGCCTGGTCTCTCCACTGCTCTTCCCACCTGTGCACTCAAAGATGCTCAGCCATTCTCCTCCAACTGCTCTGTTCATCTGCCTGCCCTTTTGTCACTCTACAGGTCTGCCTCTCCCTCAGCGCCTCACTTCATAAGCACTCACAGGTTCTTCTCTTTTAAGAAACATGCTGGGGAAGAAGAGAGCCTTGTTAAGCTAGGCTTCCTGGTAAAAGTTTGTGAATGTTGGTGAGTGCAGGGAAGCTGCAGAAAATACCTGGCCCACTGCTGAATTCTATTTATATCAGCAGTTACTTGAACACGGGAGCGATAAATTGGCTCTCCGCGATTTTTAGATGCTGACTTCTGTTAAACGTTTTAACAGAAGTCAGCATATTTATGGATATTTTAAAATTTCTTGCTTACAAAGTTCCTTTACACAGATGTAAAGGTGAACATTTCAGTCCCCCATGCCTTAGTAAAAGCACAGGTCATGTGTAGAATAGAAAAACCCTGCCTAAACCCCAAGGCAATGGGAAGATTTCTTTTTAAGACAGTTGTACCAATACCCACATTGACTGTTATCCACCTCATGACTTGTTAGCAGTTCTAAATACTTCAGTCTCTATTATTGGGAAAAAAAATGTTAATGTTGTTCATTTCATTTTCGTATGTTGTGTTAAAATAAATTTTCCTAGCCTAAGAAATTAATTCATAGCATCTGATTCTCTATAAATTATACCTTTGAAAAGCAGGTCTGATGACATATTGACAAAACAAAATGATCAATCAATTACTTGGTAAAACTGCCACTGACAATTTGGTTTCATCTTTCCCTGCCAGATGATCCTAAAATGATCTTAAAACTAAGTGTTGCCATAGAAAATTCCTGCTTCCACCTCCTGCCTGTTTATTTCGTGCTATAGTTTGATCCACAGGATTTTTCAAAGCTTGTTTTGCCATCAAATGGGATTTGTGTTTGAATGTTGAAGAAGGGTAACCTGCTGGCTGCGATGCTGAACTCCTGATCTCCCCAGTGGAGCAGCGCTGAGGATGAGCCATGGCCTATCACCTCCGACTGATGCCAGTTTCCTCAATGAACTCCCTAGATTATTCTAGAAAGTGCACTCCCTGGCAGGGTTTGCTTTAAAGGTGTGCAATACAGTACAAATGCTGTCTTTGGCTTTGTCTGGACTTAATAGATACTTACCCAGAATTACAGTTTGCTCTACAGTTACTGTTTCCATTTTACACGTGCATTCAACCCATCTTGATATCAAATGTGGAAGTAATTGTGTGCTTAGTATGTGAACAGTACTGGAACCTACTGAAATACTATTTTTACACCTTAAAGTGCATCAGAAGGGCTACAAAGTTCCTGTCACAAACATTTTCAAAGTGGCAGTTATTTGGCGTTCTGTACACGTTCAATCCATAGTTTTCGCGTGACGTCAGAGCTACTGGGACATGCCTACCTGGCGGGCCAAAAAAGGTACTGCGGTCCTTTGCCCTTCAGCCTTCTTTTGAATTTTCCTTTGTGTAAAATGTGACACCAACATGTGAGCATACCTGTCTTAACACTGCCTTACATCTCAAATTCCACCAATCCATTCTTCTCCACTGCAATCCAGGCTGTCACAGTGACTCATTTAAACTGTAGGAATGATTTACCCGACATCAGAAAAATACTCGGCCAACTTTACTGTTATGCCATGACATTAATGTAAAAAATTAATACTACCAGAACTTTTCTGGCTGTAAACTGTAAAGTCAGAGTCACCAAAATGTCAGATTTACGTGGGGTAGTTTGTTTAGGCTAGCTATGTAAAAGTTACTTTTGCTTTAATGATGAATAAATTCTTCTAGAGCTCCATCAAAAATACAAGGAGCTGTCCGTACTTTGAAAGCTTTCATCCTGACAGCATTGTAAGATGAGTGATTCTCTACAGCAGCGGTCCCCAACCTTTTTTGCGCAACGGACCGGTTTATGTCTGACAATATTTTCACGGACCAGCCTTTAAGGTGTCGCGGATAAATACAACAAAATAAAACCAGTACCGGTACCAAAAAAGAGAAGATTTATTCATAAAACACGGGAAAAGACCCAGGGAAACCGAGTTAACGTTAAAAACGATAAAAAAAATAACGATAAAAACCCTGAAAGCCATAAATTTCATACCCGAACCTCAACTCTCATGCCTTGGTACCAAACGGCTCACGGACTGGTATCGGCCCATGGCCCAGGGGCTGGGGACCGCTGCTCTACAAGATACACGTTGATGCCACTGAACTGGAGGCTTTTGTTATTTGCCCTGTTGAAACCCATTTGACATAACCTCCACCAAATAGGTTACGTTTTTGGTATTGTTTGTGTGTGAATGCCATTAAGTTTGTAAACATGATAGTTTGAAAAGTTTTTCTCATACATTTTGTAGTGGGGTCATGGTATCATGGTATCAAGGTCAACTTAATGATTTATTTATTGAAAATTGACAAAAAGCCTTATAACTTAAAAACTATGATTCTCATAAGTGTGGTTGTGTTTTGTCAACATGTAGAAAGATACTTAATGACTTAAAATTTAATGTCACATTTGACCTCTGACCTCTCCTTTAAGGTCAGCAGATTAAGCTATAGGTCAAAATGATAATAATGCCGTATGAAACTATTTAAACTATGTTTGTTATTGCCATTGTAGGTCTTGAAAGCATAAAAGCATATCAGGAATGATATGGGGGGGGATTCTAAATATCACACTACATGTTACTCACTTTCCATTTCACATCTGCCAACAGGGAAAATAAAAAAACTAAAGACTAAGTACTTAAATATCTTAAAGTACATTTAAAAAGAGCCAAAAAGTGTTAAAAGTGATTATTATCACTTTGGCTTCTCATTTAAGGTCAGTAGATTCATCTGAAGGTTAGAGGTCAAATGTGACTTGGTATTTTAAATATTTAATATTTTTTTTTAAACAAAACGCACACTTGTAATAATCATATTCACAAAGTTCTAAAGCTTTTTCGTCCATTTTTGACCAATAAATCATTAAGTTGACCTTGAAGACCTTTGTGGACGTAAGACAAATTTTAATGGATTGTTAACATGACCCCACTCTGCACCCCTACAAAGTTTCATCAGATTTAATTCAAAACATTTCGGGCTATTATGTTTACAGACAGAATGATGACATGCACGCACGCACGCACGCACACGCACACACACACACACACACACACACACACACACACACACACACACACACACACAAATGCTACCAAATCATGACCTCTTTGATTTGGTTTACATGTCATTTGGTAACCAGCACACTGTAAAACACTGTGTTGTTGCTTCATGAAGTGTTGTTTCTGATAGTGGCAGGACTGCACATTCATACAGCAGTGACTGAGGTTTACCAGAAAATAATGCTCAACCTGGATGATGTGGTTTTCAGGCAGAGCATTAAGGCATCAAAACTAAGTCATACATCAAAGCTCCTATATTCTCAAGATAGTTTTGACATCAACATTTGGTTTGTCAGCTGCTGCTCTCATTTCTGTGATGCCGCCTTTGAAAACTAAACATGTCATTGGGCAGTGCCGCTCCCTGTCTGGCTAAGAAGCCTGCAGGGAAGCAGCCTCGATAGCGTGAGTCCCTCAGGAAAACAAATTACTCACATAGCACAACGGTGGCTCTGCTTGCTTTCTAGCAGCAAAAGACACTCTTATTGGGAGTCTCTCTCAAACTTCCCAGAAACCTCTGTGGTTGCTATTAGTTTGAATGACAGGATCCCCCCCAACAGTCCTGAAACAGCCAGACCTCCTCAGCCTGTCCAGCTATCTTTAGACTGCAGGGACCTTCAGCTTCTTGGCTGGCTACTTCCTCCTCATAATTTGGGGAAAAGTGGTCAAAACACTTTCTGGCTACATCAGAAAATCTCCAGATCTGTTCTGTAGAAGTAAGAACAGATGCTTTTGATAACTTGAATGTCTCACTTTGTCTCTATTAAATTTATTGCTCATAATTGTTGATTGTAGTGAGAAAAGTACATTTTGAATTAAGAATGTGATGCAGTAATTGAATGTTTCTTCTGTCATTTCACTGTTATTGAAGCAGTTTGTCTCTATGACTATGTGTGGCGAAAGGAGATGGGAATCGCCAGAGATGCTGCAATACAGTACCACCTTCTTTCTATAATAACTGTAGCTTATGTACATATTATTGTAGCACTAAAAAGTTCAATTTGTATGAGCAGTTTTGATAAGATGACAACATTTGATATCCCTATATCGATAAAATATTGCCATGCAAAATATCTTGATACTTTGTTGTATTGATTTCTCCAACACTAATAGAAGACTGGGGGGTGGAGGTGGGAGGAATCAATATAGCATAGTACCATCAAAAAAAGGGAACGAGGCACATCTTGTAGTACGATATTTGCTGAGTCAAAGAAATCTGGTGCCCAAAGTAAAACAAAATATTAATAATAAATTCAGAGAAATCCATTGATGAGGCATATTTAAATTTTTGGCAGACGCTCCCCTCTGTTTATGTTTTATTCACTCCACTACATCCTGTACCCAAATGATTCATTGACTGTTTAGACCTGACATCGTCGTCACCCTCATTATAACAAACCTGAGGTGGCCTGCCTCACACAGTGCTTGGCTGGTATTAATGTCGCGCTGAACACAGTCCAAACTGTGAAAATGAGAATTGATTTCTTCTTTCACATCACATCCCATTGATCTGTATACCTCAAGCTGTGCTTTGGTGTTAAAGTTGCACCTTTCCACTACCAACCTCTGACGTGATGGCAACATTTGCTAAATCCACAATCTCCAATCAAGCATAGCCTTCTTGTGGCAACTGAAGCACAACGCCTTGCAACCAATCCTGGTCAGACTTTTCAGGTCAGTAGAGAAGGCATCGGTGTGCTTTGCCATCGTCATATCTGCTTTACCCCCTCTCCTCCTGTTCTATGGACAAGCTCCAGAGTGCTGACCTTCCTATTGAGCAGATAATTGGCTGTCATCTGCCTTCTATGAAATAGCTGCATGACACTGGAGGTGAAGAAAAAGGGCAGGATGATATACAGCTAACCCAGAACTCTCTGGCAGCCATTCATTTCCAAAACTTTTCTCCCACAGACGATGCCACTGGATTTTGATAAAGAACACTTGTCACCTCAACAGCTTCCTCCCACAGCTGTCACAGCACTTCCGAGACTTTCTACAGCCCACAATCTCCATCTCAGGAGATGCAGCCTGCAACCCTGCCACTGTGGCTGTTTATTTATCACATAGTAGTTTGAACCACCGTCTCCTCTGGTCTTAGCAGACTCATAATACTATAGAAAAAGATGCTAGAGGAATTTGTACTGGTATTAAGTGTTATATCCCCCATTAACACTCATACCACCACTTATCACTTTGACTATTTAGTCAAAAGTCAGCAGTTTCCACTTAAGGAATTATTTTTCCATTTGCTGCCTTGTTAGGCTAAGAGTTTGAAAACTGATATGATGGTTTATGATTGTTGCAACCGTTGACATCCTGGAGTCTCTGCTGGTTGTCTGGCAGCTACTAACAACCAAACATAGTCTGGAAAACAACCACACCCACATTTACATTTTACATATTACATTTTTTCACATCATATTATTATTAAATGGCTGTGCCAAACCATACCAGTCAAATGTTTAGGAGAGTACTGATTCTTGAAAGTAAGTTTTCAAAAAAAAAAAAAAAAAAATCTAACTAATTCTGATTGCATTGACAATAAATCCTGTTAGTGACTGTTGAAATCATTAATCTTTGATGATTTTTATTGTGGTATAAATTTAGAATCCTGTGTTCAAGTAGCACATTTTGTTACCTAATGCAATAGTATCGCGTTAAGACTCATTGATCATGTTAGCACAACTGAAAACTGCCATGCTAATAATGTATGCACTGAAGAATCAATAGATTTTGGTTAATTACATATCTGGAGCATAAATCCTTGAGGGTTTGCTTTTAGTGTAAAAACAAACAAAATCTACAAAAAAATCCTTTATTCTGATACTTCTAAGCTGAATATTAAAAATAGAAACAACAAAGTTTTCATCCAGCAGTATATATATAGACTTTAGGAGGACCAGAAAATCTGTGACCCCTGTTTTGAATACTACAAATACCTTGGATTACACATAGACAATAACCTGGATTGGTTTAAAAACACCACTGCCCTCTACAGGAAGGGCCAGAGTCGTCTCTATTTTCTGAGGCGGCTGAGGTCTTTAAACATCTGTAAACATCTTTAAACATTTTTTATGAGTCTGTTGTGGCCAGTGCCATCCTCTATGCTCTTGTATGCTGGGGCAGCAAGGTTGAGGGTCGCAATCACAAACTGATCCGCAAGGGCAGCAATGTGGTGCGGATGGAGCTAGACTCCTTTAAGGTGGTGTTGGGCAGGCAGATGTTGTCCAAGATAAGGACAATGCTGGATAATACCTCCCACCTACTCCATGACGTGCTGGCCGGTCACAGGAGCACGCTCAGTGAGAGACTGAGATTACCCAAATGCACCACTGAACGACACAGGAAATCATTCCTGTCTGTACAACTCCTCCATGTAGTACACTGTACACACAGCAATAGTTACATCCTTTTGCACATGCTCTACAGTAAAAATAACAAATAAAGTTTTACAAGTTAGAATAAAATGCTAGTCATATAGATTTCACCTCTGTAATATTATGGATATTCATAATTGAGCTATTTGTATAAATTAGAGCTATTTTTTTATACTTTGTAATATATTATATTATTTATCTTGGAGCAACTGTAACCGCATAATTTCCTTAGGGATTATTAAAGTATTCTGATTCTGACTCTGCTTACTTCATTGTCTATTATGAGTACCATATAATAAAGGTGCTAGATGATGAGCGGTGGGGCATATGATATATGATACTATGTATTTCAAACTGATGTATTTGTCTTCTTGCTCTTTTAGCCACCAGTGTCTCCAGCTTCTCTTTTGATTCTGGTCAGAGCCAGTTGGTAACACTACATGAAAAGGGCAGTATGCACAGTGCCCATAGAGACTGATGCAGTAGATCAGTCTCAGATTCTGATGTTAATGTCAAATTCTGAAAAGCAGAATTTGAATTTCTTTAATTAGAGTCTACCAGAGTGCTAACTCTGCTAACACACACACAAAAAAATTCCCAAATTTTTCCTTTCAGCATAATACAACTTGTTGCACATATGTGCCATTAGAGCCTCTGTACACTTGTGTAGATAATAAATGATTAATGATTTGAATAAGTATTCTTTATTATTGACAACATAGTGTATTAAATTGTATAAAACAACAAATGTATGTTTTTACTTGACCACAAACTTTTGAGTGGTACAACATTTAACAGATAAATATGAAAATCAAATCGATTGGATTTTCTAGCACTGTATCAAATCATTAAAATATGCCTCCACCTAATCACAGTGGAGGCAAATCGAATTTTGTTTGTGATGCTCGTGACAAAGGAAAATTTGCACATTTAGAAGTTGAAGAAATCTGATTATAATTCAGGATCCCACAAGCAAGAACTGGGAAACGCTTACAGTATATGCTCTAAGATATAATTCAAGTCATGTGTTAGGTTTAAGATACGATGACCATGACCTTGTACAAGGACTGAACTTGTACCAATACAGTCCTTAAGGCACATGAGACATTTCTAGAGAAAAATATATCAGAGTACATTCAATCACTGAGTGTTTGTGCCATGTGTCAGTGTGCAGAATAATTTCTTTATGTTATCTGTGTGTCTCTTCACACTACCTTCAACATCGAGGGCATCAGAATATATGAATGATAACTGGATCTTCTTTCTTGACAGTGAGATGCGAGCCTAACAAAACAGTATTCTCACTGTGCAGTAGTGTATATGGTTCAAAGCATTTTTCTTTTCAAAATTAATAATGGATCACTGAACTATTTTTTTTTTGTTCCAAACCCAGGGAGAAATGTCTCACACACTAGGCTGTTCCACCTTAGCTCTGTAGTCTGCAAATGTAATACTTTGTTTGAGTCTCTTTTTCTCTCAGCAGTGTAGTTTTTGGCTTCAGCAGTCAATCAGTGTACGGTCCCATATTTACTAGGGTAAATATGTTCGTTTTGCTCTATGTCTGTACAGGACAACAAAAATGCTGCTTAGAAGTGCACAGTTTTTTTTTTTTTGTACAAGTCTGTGTCCCTGTGAAAAATGAAGTGCACTCCTACTGCTATAGAAATAAAGAAGGTCAGAAGAGCCAGATGCTGCTAATCGAATGCACTTAATTAGCTAATCATCAGCAAGTGTGAACACCACTATAAAAGCAGAAGTTGGAGTTTGTCTTGTGTTAATACACAATTTTCCCAGAGGTGAATGTCTCAGGAAATAAGACACTTCTTGACAGACTCTGCGAGCCTCAGCTCGTGTGTCTAATGTTAAAAGTTCATGACAGTGCATTTAGATAAACACTGAAAATGCATGACTTCTTGGGAAGGTTTGCCAGGACTTAAGTGGTGATTTTGGCCATAATCCAAAGCATATCATCACAAACACCTCATACCAACTGTAAAGCACAGTGGTGGTGGGCTGATGAGTTGAGGTTCCAGGTTTAAGACCAGGATATCTTGCAGTCATTGAGTCAACCAGGAACTCTTCTGTATCTATAACACAACTGCTGAAAAAGAAAAGAATCAAGGTATTGTGATAGCCCTCAAAGTTCAGAGTTTAACCTGATTGAAATAACAGAAGCATTGCTATACAAAAAAATCCTCCAGAATGATGTGAGAAACTGTTAAACTCATACAGAAAACAATGACTTGAGCTAGTATTGCTAAAGGTATACCTCTATAAGCTATTCAATCATGGCATGTACTTGTTTTTTTAATTTATAAAGCAAAGTTTGGGATTGTTTTAAGCCTTGCGCTTTAGTATCATAACAAATTTTAATTGTTTCATGAAGTTAATTTTTCCCTTCAACTTATTTGGGTTCAGAAAATGGGGGATCTGTAATGTCTAATATTTTACTATCAAAGCTAAACTTAAAAACAATCCTCCCTCTATTCCTGCCAACAAGATTTCACTTTTGTTTGATATGCAAACATTTTTTTCCCCTGAAAGCTATGCATACTCACATTAGGAGTCTGTTTGAGCACTGCAGTTTCTGTTAGTTAAAAAAAAGTGGCTTTGTACAATGGTGGTTATTAAAGGATCAGCAATGAAAAGAAAGCATTTAAATGGTGATAAGGCTCATTTTTTATATTTTGTACAGAGAGCACCAAAACAGATATGTCATTTTTATTAGCTGTCAGCCTGCGCTGCTCATAACAAATGGACTGCCTGCCAATAGATTATTCCCCTTCATTAAATATGCTGTAATGCGAGGATACAATAGCTACCACTAAATACTTCATAAAATAAACGCTCGCTGTGAAGTGGAGTTAATGCCTTTGATGATTATTTCATGAGTCAAATCAGGATTTCTGCTCGTTCAGAGATTTCAGGCCTCTTGAAGCCCAGACGAGGCTTCCATCAGTGAAAGAGGCAAAGCTGGAGAGCTCTCATTCTCTTTTTGCACCTCGTTCAATGCAAATGATTCTTCTCCAGCTGACAAGTATCAGCGGCTCCATGTCCTGCAGCATGATGGAGTTGGGCTGTCAGGCTGGTGCCCGTCGTAGGCCTAGAGTGATGTATTCATTTAATTCCACAAAAGGTGACACGCTGTACAAAGTCAACCTTCCAAACCGGCCAGTCCCACCCTACCCTTTCTCTTACACATGCACACATGTTTGTAATGAAGCCATCTCTACTTGAAGTGTGGAAATGCAATTTAATGTTGTAGAAAAACATTTCCTCGTGATGCCTGTTAAATTACTGCGTGATAATTGTTTTAGTACTAACTCAGCCTGCTGTGTGGGGGGTTGATGGGCCATCATTAGCCGTGTGGAAGAGGTTTGAGCTGAACCCTAAGATAGCATGTACTGATCATCAACGTCTCCTTTCCTTTGTCTTCTTGTTTTGTTGCAGCATTTCAAATGTTTCATTCAACTTAACAAAGGTACTCTATTTGTTTGGAACTTTTAAGATAAGTCATTTAAATAATTTGAACCAAAGGGCCGTCATTCTTTGCGGTATGTGGGCCATGTGTAAGTTGTGTGCAGCCACGGGCCAGTTGCAAACACACTGCTGGCCTTGTGCTGGCCCAGATATCAGCCTAATGTGTACCTTAATCAAGCCATGTAATAACAACATGTGCTGGAACATAGTAGTGCAAAAGTAAGATGACAGAACTCTGTTCAGACAGTGAATGGACTCATTCTTTTATAGTGCATTTCCTTTCCCCTTATTATTCAAAGTACTCTATACAACATGTCATATTCACCCAATCACACACTTTCTCTAAACTGAGTGCTTCCTGATTATATTCATACACATTCACACTCTTGACATGCAGGAGGAGCCAGGGATTGAACCACTAACCTTCCGATCAGTAGGTGACCTGCTCTACCGCCTAAGCTACAGCCACCCACTGGCAAAGATGAGTAAACCGTCACTAGGTTTGGGATAAAGTGTGCACTCACAAACCTGTCAAACCTGCATTTGAAACGTTGGCTACTATAGCAGTATAGTATTGCAACATGGCATTTGGATCTTCTAACTAAAAAAGAAAAATAGGAACATAAATAGTGCCATCATTGCCAGACCTGGCCCACATCTGGTTGACATACACTCTGCCATGACACCGGTCAGTCAGAAGTGTCAGCTTGATGCCAGATCTGGGCCGGACCTGTTTTCTATGGGCTTGGGCCACATAAACCAAACCACAATCGAGCCAGATATGGCATGCCATCACATAGACGGTGCCATCTATGCCAGTTTTGGCCCATATCTGGGTGGCATACGTCTTATCATGCCAGAAGTAAACCAGCAGTGCCGGCTTGATACCGGATCCGGGCCAGACCTGCTTGCTATGTGGGATGGAGTCTTTATAAATGTTAGTGTCTATTTTCACTAAGTTTCAGTGACTTAGTTCATTTATTTTTAATGCAAACTGTACATTTATTGAGATGCATTTGTTATTACAACCTAACATTATAGGGTGGCTCTGGCTCAGGAGGTAAAGCAGGTCATCTGCTAATAACAGATTGTTGGTTTGATCTTTGGCATGTCTGAGTTGTCCTTTGGCAAGATACTAAACCCAAAGTTGCTGCAGATGCATTCACCAGAGTGTGAAGGTGTGTAAATGTTAGGTAGCAGTCAGACATGGAAAAACGTGCTTAGATAAATGCACTGGTGAATGAGACATGTTGTATAGCAGAAAAGCACTATATAAGAGCCAGTCCATTTTCATTAACTTGAGGTTTTGGTTGGTGTTGGGAGAAAGATTAGGGTTTTTGATGTCAAGCAATTCATGACTTAATTACAATACTCACGCAACAGCCAATCTGAAACCCAAACTCTCATAACTTTGTTTATGATATGATAATGCTGCCTTGGTTAATACCAAATATTTGCATGTCATTTGCATTCAAAATGACATCATTAAAAGAAAAACACATTCATGAAACCCCTTTGCATGTGGGTGGCAGCGTCAGTCTTCCTTAAAGCTACAGCATACGGGAGTGTAATCCTTTAAGTGTCCTTCAGTTTATAGATTGACTTTTGAGTTCAACTTTGACCCACTGCGCCTACATAGTTACAGTATGTGTGCACACTTTTTTTTTTTTTTGTCGAGTTCTTCTGAGTTTTATCCATTTCCCAAAAAGGGAAATGGATAAATATCCTGCCCCATAATTCCGATTGATATTCTGTGGAGTAGGTCCACTCTCCCTTTTCATAAATATGCATGAGAGCTGTTGAGCTTTGGTATTGAATTGGCTTGATCCCTGTGTGAGTCTGTGTTTTTTGGGTTGTTTTTTTTGCTTCTGAATATATTGGGATAGGTGACATTCTGGGCTATGTTTGGTTATATATTAGAGATGTGTTTGCCAGATGCGGTGTACTTTCTGTGTGTGAATGTGTATGTGTGCTTAAGGCCAGAGGTTCCAGAGCTGGGGTCACTTTCAGCCGCAGGGAAGCTGAAATGTCACGACTTGTTGCCTGCGGCTCTTGGGCTGCTGCTGCTGTTTGTGCCTGGTTGGCTCTTAATTTAGCGTGCCTGATGAGGGTGGAGGGTAGAGCACACATGGTGCAGAGAAGAGCTAAAGTTAAACGCTTGCAGTCACACTGCAAAGTGAGGGTAGTAGGTAACACTGAGAGAAAAAGCCCCCCCAGTCTTTGTTTGTTAGATGAACTTTGTGCTTTAAGGTTACACCGAGCAATCTGTTCATCTTTCTGCCGCATTTCTGCCCAAGGTCCACTCTCCTCTGCCATTTCAGAAACACCAAAATTAAGAATTTGTTGCTGACCCAGTTTTAGTTTTAAACTCTGGGTATGTGTTATGGTCTGGGCAAGAGAAAACTGAGACTTTTACAGTGCACAATTACCCTCTCGGGGGTATTTTTGCTGTGAGTTGTGAGTTACTATTTACTGAGCAGGGTGATGGATAAATTTCTTACTCTACAGTTCAGAAAGTTCTGAGACTTTCAGATAGGGTGACACAGACACCTGTGTTTTGGTGCCTGATTGAGCCATATTTGGGTCGCATACTTTTTAGATTCCATCTTGTTTGTGTGGGTACTCATTTCCCTGGGACAGATAGTGATCCAGCCATATTTGCATTGCAGCCACTCTCCATCTACCTTTTCTGTTGCTATGTCTTCTCAAATCTTACCTTCAGTAACACTTTGTCCAAAACCAAAAAGGAAATATCATCATTCTTATCATTTTCATCCTTATCGTTAAACAAAAGTTTAGAAAAATCTTCCAACCTGCTTTTGGATAAAACCTTGTACACATAATGTGTTTTCTTTGAGTTTCCCCTTCCTTTGTTCAGGAAACTGAGCATCTGTGACCTGTGACTTCTCCCCCTACAGCTACTTTGAGCTGGAAAGCAGCGGGGTGAGAGAGGAGATCCGCTATCACTACCGCTTCAAAGGCAAGCCACGTTCTGAATCCTTCCCCTACCGCCTCGCTGATGGCCAGTGGCACAAGATCGCCCTTACCATCAGTGCCTCCCACCTGCTTCTGCACGTTGACTGTAACAGGTAACACACACACATACGGCTCTCGAGCACCTTGACATCTCTGTCACAAGAGACTGTGCTGAGTAATTTTTAGCATGCTCCTTTGAAGTGACATGTCTAATGAGCTGCCTGTGTTTATCAGGGTAAATATTTGTTCAGTGCATCCTCCTTGTGGAGAGCAGGCTGTTAGCATGGCTGACAGTAAAACATTCAAGGCAGGCTCGCGAAGAGAAAGGCTGTATACTGATATAACATCCTGTGTGTCTCTGTATAGGATGTGTCTTCAGCTCACACAGTTGTTTAATGAAGTGGAAGGTACCGATGATATAATCGCCGCATTGATTGACCAGTGAATACCCTTATCTAAAGAGAACACTCGAGGCTGATCTATAAACACGCACTTCAGTTGTGACAGTCTTTCTCAGCCGTCACATTCTCTCCTGAGACCCAGGAAGGCATCACTTGTCCTTTTTTTAAATACAGTTGCTAGACAGAACAAGCAGGCTAAATTTGAGTGGAGGTAATGCTCTGTCACCACTTGAGGATGAAAGACGGTACGATGCACGCGAGGATTGCGCTCTAATATTGATTTTTCCCAGATGCCTATTATACCCATCAGGCTGGTGGTTTGTCGATTAATTATCACTGCAGTGGCTGTCTCTCTGATGATAGTCTGGTGAAGATGAAGGAGGGCATCAGAGTGTTATTAGATGGAAAAAGATCAAAACATAATTTGAATCAAAACATTTTGCTTATGCTGTTATTTTGAGCGGGGCTGATGTAATTAATACAGTGAAATTGAATGGGTTGGTTTGGTGCTATTAGTCATTAGCTTGTGGCTGCGTGTGGTATAAAAGCGAAGCCTGATACTTAGCGTAACTGTCTGAGCAAGTGCCTGTGACTGTGTCTAAATCCTGCTCATTTTTAGTTTAGTCACTAATGCTTTTTTACCCCTCAGCTGTGAAAGGCTGATGGGCATCCTGGAGGCGGGTGGGCAGCGTGGACACCCAAGTTTGTGAATGTAACTCGAGAACAAGATGATGTAGGGGTTCTGAAATTCATAGCACAGGTGCATCTGCCAAACATCTTAGATGAGTTCAAATTTCAGTGATCCCGACCTCAAGGTCAAGGCCAAAGGTCAAGTTTTCTGAAAATATGAGGACTATATATATATATATATACAAACTTAATCAGGTCATTCAACAATACAAACATTAACTTTGCACTGATCCCCTTTTTCTAATTTACCAAGACATGCAAGGAATTTGAAGGCCTATATTTAGAACTGTTATGTCAAGGCAAGTAAGAGTGTGAATGTCAACATGCTTATCAAGCCACTTACTCCATGTGTCTGGGTCAGGTTCACCACCTCATCAGCGGACACTTTCAGCTCTTACCTTTGTTTGCTCTTCTGAATTCACTGTCATCTGCAGCAGTGCCAGCTAAAGCCACCTGCCGCTCAGTTTTCAGAATGTCTTTAAAGCAGCAATCACAGCTCATGATGCCTTTCATCTGAGCAACAACACTGCACTTTAGTCCGTTGTGATGCTCTAACAAGGGGATGTTTTTTCCAGCCGCCCCAACTGTCACCATCAGCTCATCTCCCACCATAATCTCAGAATACATGGTGAAACCTAGTTGTGGCTCTGTCAAAGTGTCAAACAACAAAACAGAACAACTGTTAATTCAGCCTTTTCTACAATACCCTATATTTGACTTTCATCTACAAGTGCAATGGCCTGTGCATCTTTGGGGCAGATAATTTTGAATCACCAGTGCTGGGTAAATACAAGAAACCAAAAGGTCTATGCAACAGACAGTCTAACCAAAAACAAAAAATGAATGATAACCCACAAAACCGAACTACTGTACATCTACTTTCATGTCACTGACTTGCAGAAAAACACAGTATATTTTTATCTGTAAGTGTGCATTGATAAAGCTTGAAATTACATGTTTTTTTCTGATAAAAACTTTAGTATCAATTAATGACCAATCAGACAAAGCTGTCTATAAATCTAAACACTGTATTAATTTATATACAGAATAGTTTTCATCACAAAGAAAGACAGTTGCCAGATTTTTGTTTTAATAGTAAGTCTGCAGTCTGATGTTTTTGCTACAGTTACATTTCATGTTTGTGTATAGAATAATAATACCAATTAGCTCAATGCCACACAAACTTAGACAAAGAATAATAGTCAGGAAGTAAATCTGGGTTGACAAAACAAGCAAAATAAAACTTGCATATTTATATCCATCTAAACTGAGCCTCTCATATTCTTCGTGTTAAGAATATTTACTTATTCAAACTAGCAGACCCATTAGCCTTGAATTTTTAAGAGTATAATTTCTGCACTAAACCACATTCTATTGATTTCAAGGCTCATTAAATGCTTTTAAGTGTCTGTAAATGGGAGATGGAGCAATTTATCGTCACATCCTCGGGTGGACTTAAACTTGTAGTGTTCCTTTGGCTTTTCCTTTTTTATTGATGTCTATTTTACAGCCAAACACAAGATGTTGTTGGGTCTCATAGACTCATGTTTAACTGCAAAGTCAGTAAGTCAATAAGGCTCAGAGTTACAGTGCAAAGAGTAATGATATAAAAGAAATTATAAATGAAATATTAAAGACATAGTTTTATTTTGGGGGAAATACGCTGATTTGCTTTCTTGGCAAGCATTAGAAAAAAAAAATCAATATCACCTTCATGTCTGCCGGTTGAATATGAAGCAGAAGACTTGATGTACCTTCTCTTTGGAGGTTACCAAAGGACATTCTAGGAAATGAATATCACCCTCCCCAATGTCACGTTTCATTCTCCTGCTTTTGCTCCGATGAATGGCTTTAAAATAATAATTTCAGTTGCAGTAATGTATTCAGACACAGTTTAAATGTCTTTGACCCACATCGCTCATCACCATAATAATTTTTTAAATGAATTGAATGTTCCCCTGCGCATATTTTGGACATTGTTCAAGTTGGGAAAAGACACTTGTTCATCAGTGCCCTGTTCTCTAGATACTGCTGTCCCTTCATGAAGTTTGGCAGATCCATGTGAACAATATTTTTTATGTGTTTCTGAACTCATTCCCATATCTTATACTTATATACGTATACAGTTATTTTATGTAGAAAGAGGGCAAAAATGCAATAAGTAAAAAACAGGATACATTTTTAATTCATTAAGTCTTTTAAACCCATTAAGTGGAATAATTATATTTGATTAGAGATTTGCTACATGGTATAGACAGGAACTGGCAACTATATCCTCTACTTGACTGAATGCAACCATTTAGATGTCCCTGCCATGCACTGTTTGATATAATGATATTGTGGAGGGTAGCACCTTCAGCATTTACATGTCATCTTATTTGACTTCCATGTGCAGGTCCCCATGCCCAAACGGAGGGCTCTTAGGATTTGGAATTACTCTGATGGTGGTTCAGAGTCCTGAAAATTCGTGGAATTTTCCTTTCTTCCTCTGCTGTCCTTGTGTAAGATTGAAAAAGAGGAAAATATTATTTGAAGAACATGTGGACTATACACAGTGGGATGAAGCCTGTCAATAAACATAAGACGTTTACCAGGAAAAGTGCTGCATAATAAAGATCTGATTATATATTATGCCACATTTGAAGTTATTAAACAGTATAACTGATACTTATATGATACTTAAATGAATTCTAATGGTTATCATAATGTTAACCATAAAACACCTTAATGGCATAATAATTGAAATGATTCCAGTATAATTACTGTTGAGAAGTCAGACTGATTTGACAATCACAAAGATAAAAAAAATAGTGAAACTTAATATTAGTAATTTTAAGGAAAACATTGATATTAAAATATAGACGTTGAACTCATATGTACTACTTAGTAGGGGACATCAGATAGACATATACCATGTTTTAATGTAGGTCCTACCTATTTTATACACCTCTTTAATATGTTTCCTGACAGACAGCTGAGGGAATTGCCCTTTTTATAGCTAATTAATAACACTTGGTTAATAAACCATGATAACTAAATGTTAAATAAAAAAAAAATGCTAATGTTTCTGAAGGTGTCAGGTTACTGGAGCTGGAGGTAAATATAAGGATTTTTCACCCTCATTGTTATTGTTCAGTCAGGACAGCATGATGATATTCTGTCCTTCAAACACACAAAATATATAGTTGCTCCAATGCAGAGATTTTGGAAATAGGCTTTCTGCCACACAGCCTATCCATTAAGTTACAGCAGACAACCGTCCAGCCAATCCTTTTCACAACAAAATCAATCCATTCTTGCCTCCATTTCATTTGTGTGTTATGGCTGGTTGTTCTTTAGAAAATCTGTAGCTTATTCTAAATGAAACCCAGATGAACCCATATTTGTCTGAATTTAGTTTGTTAGATTTATCACTTTGGCTCAAATGACTGTTGTATTTTAAAGTAAAATTTAAATTTAGCTCTGAAATTTAGTGTCCAAGCTCATCTGGACTATGATCAGACATAATTAAAAAAATGCTTAATTCTTGAGAACTTCGAAAGACCCAACAGTGTGTCACTTTAAATGTTTGCTCTGCTCTGATCACCACCTCACACTTGTTTGGCGTTGACCTAACAGTGTCTATTACACTAATAAATCCAGATTAATCCAGGGTTAGAAGTGCTTGACCTCAGTGTTTTCTCTTCCTCCACATGTGTACTGCTATGAACTCTTTCTGTGGACTCATCCTCATCTTATCTGACAATACTCAGTCTCTGTCAGTAATTATGCTTCTTCTGTGCATTGATTAATGTAGCTTGCCTCAAAGCTTATCAGCTTGGCTCAGCACATTTTGTTCACATCTTTTTTTTCTTTCAATAACAACCTAATAAATGCCCCCGATCTGCTGCATGGAGATTTATTTTACAAGTCTGGCAAAGCTACACTCCTTTTTATTGTCCCTTAAACATTAAGTGAATCTAAACAATTTCACTTGTCTCTTGATTCTTAAATACATCTGTGAACACCAGATAAAAGATAGAGAATAACCTTGAAAGGATGATGAGCCAAAGGAAACGGTTATATATGAAAGATACATGAAAGTGAGAGTTGTGTTGTTTTTAAAACTGACAAAAACGAGATATTGAAAAGGGGAAAAAGACAACTTACCTGTATTTTTCTGACCTAACCTAAAGGTACTTGTGGCAGCTCCTTTTTTTCATTTGGGGTCATCACATCGGATGGATCGACATATTTGATTTGGCTCAGATTTTATACTATATGAACTTCTGGGTAGGAAGTCTTTCATTTATCTGGGTTGGGCCTGGCAGTAGGAGTACTCTATGACACCATGAGGCTCTATCACCACTATACTTCTGCTGTATATCCAAAAAAAGAAAAAAACACAAAACCTTAACACGTGTTGTAAAGAGAGATATGTAAATGATGAAACTGGTGATAGTTTAATAATCATCACTGATGTTTAAGCAGTATTCAAAAAATCATCACATCAGGTGTTGAGTAACATGTAAGACAATATTACATCTTAAAAGTAGCTGGTAACTCCAACTTGCCTTATTTTTGCCATCAAGTGATCAGTTAACTACAGAAGACAAAACAGGCTGTTAAACAAGCCATTACATTTTTTGAAATGAAGTATTGATGGAAATAATAATATAAAAAAACAGTAATGTTGTGAGTGTTGTATTATTCCTTTTTTCCATTTATTTACTTTAACACGACATTTCCTCTAATAGTGCTCAACTGATAAATGTAGTTCGCACAAGACTACAGTCATTAACACTTTGTGCAGCCCTTTAAAATGAAAAGCTTTTCAGTTTGATTTAATTTGATTTCGTTTAATTTCACAATAAGACTCTTATTCTGAAAGATTCAGAACATGCTGTGAGCTTTACTTGTAATACATGTAAATATGTAAATGAATATAAATTATCTTCAGGTAGAATGGTTACCCTTAAACAGCTAGTTAATTATATAGCTGTTATTCCACTATACCAAATAATAATGAGGCTAATAATAACCTTCTGAAATGGAAAGAATAAGATAAATGTGGGGAGAGGAACAGAATGTGGTCTGTTTTAGCCGATGAAAGGGTCAGACAGCCCAAGAAGAAGACGAGGCTTCAGAGAGAGCAATGACTTAATGAACGGTTCAAAGACTATCTTTGGTGTGATCACTTATTCTTAATGAAAGTATTTAAAGTTGTCACTCAAGGATCAGCAGTTACCTTAGAAACAAGCCACAACTCTTACATGTGTTAATATCATTTGTGTATCAGTGCTTTAAAAAATAGCAGTACACCCCTGACTCAAAAAGAGCGCATCAAACTTGCAGCTCTTTTTGATTGGTGGACAAAACCCTCAACTTCTTCAGCCACATTTTTTTGGCCCGTTTGTGCTTGCTTCCACCTATCATTTTATTATCAAATGCATTTTGTGAGACCAGTGTGTTATTTTAGGTATTTGTTTTTCCCACACTTTGATTTGTAATACTTGCATTAGTGCCACTGCAGAGCCTAGACAAGGTCAGGTGCAGTAATTGTGATTTCTAATTTTTCCTAATTGAATTATAGGCAGACATCCAGCACATACACCCTTTCTACACACTTGGTAAGCTTTTTGTGTTTGGACCTAATTGCAGTAATGACAATTACACTGTCATGTGGCTGTCCCCTACTTGCAGAAGGTCATGTCGTGCACAGACTGGCTTGTTTTTCCCAGGGGCTCTTTCCTCTTTTCAGTATTTCCGTTCTTACTCCTGGATCTGTTTTTCTTTTTTCTTTTTATTCTTTGACTCTCATAGCCAAGGGTCTGCTGCATGTGTGATCTTTAGATGTGAGATGAAAGTCAACCTGGAAACTAACCGGGTTCTCTTCCACTGCCGCCTTCAGGGTGGAGCCATATAACATTAAAATGTATGCCTCACAGTGGTTAAAAAGGGTGACTACTGGTTAATTTGATTGCTTGAGTACCTCATTTGTTTTCTGATCTCAGTAACCACTGCAAACATAAACTCATCAACACTTTGTTGATGTTTTTCAACTTTGTTTTGTTTTTGTACAGTGAGATAACTTTAATTTGTTTTGTACTTGAACAAGTGCATTAAACTCAGGTTTAGTATCTTATGTGGAAATTCAAAGGACAATCACATCAACAGCAAATGCCAGATGCCTTTCATTTTGAGCACTCCAGAATATCATTGTCTTTATTTCAGTGAAAAACATTTTAATTTCTGCTCTCAGGTTCCATATTCTTTGCCGAGGCTGATCCACCTGACAGATGTGTGGTAGCCTATGTCACCATGTCCAGTATTCTGCTGCTCCAAAAGTGCAACAAACTATCTGTGATTCAGTGCTCATGCCCTGATGAAGTTAAGTATTTTATTTACACCATCAACACCATGGTTAGTTTTTAGCACTGACTTACACAACACCTTGTAGTGAATAATACAATGTAAAAATACCCAATTTCAGTTCTGGATTCAGTTCTATCACTTGACTTTACAACATATTTCCCCTTCAGCAGCCTAAGCTTATTGCAGCATAACCAAGGGATGGTTTAGGGTCACTTTAATATACACTTTAATATACACAGGAATAAGAAAAGTTTCATAGTAATCTTAAAAGTAGAGCAAGTGTCTGTCTCCAGAATCCAGCCATCACAGCTCTTGTGCAGTACTATGGAAAAAAAGACAAAATTGTCCACTGACTGAAGATCCAGATTTGCCATAATGTCCTGAGTCTGACAAAGGTTTAGATGTCCATTCCTATTCTACATGAGTCGAGTTCTTGTAATTCTTTGCGTATTTAGTCTCCTAGTGGCGCTTTAAACTTTAATCCTGAAAACATAGCAATCTGCTCTCCACAAGCTAAACAGATGGCTTTACCTCTAGCTACCTCTAAATACTTAGAAAACAAACTACAATAAAACTACAATAAGCCATTCTCTATTCTGGCCAAAACGGGATAAAGTGCATGATTTGTATTTAATTATATTTGAATCTTAATTTCCTGTTGACCTCACATGGGATGGTCAGGGATGGCAAACTGACCGGATGTGGCCTGAGGCCGTGCAATGCAAAGGTCTGTCTTAATACAAGGTTAGGAGCTTTATCCTGAGCTCATAATTGCATTTAAGTCTTCATTAGTGGGTTTTGTTCTTTGGTTGTCATGGAAACAGGCCTGGGCAAAACTTGCATCCTGTTATTTGGTCATGCTTTTGCCATAATTAGTGCACAACAATATTCTCAGAGGAAAACCCTTCCAGCAAAGATGATACTTTCATAAACACAAAATATAATATATGTGTTTATAACATAATTTCTGTATTACAAAAGAACCAAAGAAAGCATTTTTAAAATGGTCCATTTTTCTTGTTTTGATGGTCTTTCTGTCAGAACAAGAACAACATCATAAGTTGCAACTTACAATGCTATTTACACAAATGCAGATTCATTTCTATTTCTTGTTGTATTGGTACAGCATCATTGGAAAAAAGACACATATTAAAATAAAGATCTGAGACACCAATGACATGGAAACAGTACAGTTGAGTTCTTCTTTGTGGATGAGAGTGAAAACATTTTTTCTTTTTTTTTTGGCTGCACTTTGTATCAATATGCCGTGCATACTTTTGTCAGATCTGAGTTGTGTTCACAGTGTAGACTGTACATGTAGTTTTGTCACACTGCTTGTTGAATCCCTGTTCACACAACAAAATGAAATGCAGCAAAGGAAAATTTAAAAATGTAAAAAAATATTCTGTGCCCGGAACACCTCACCCAGAGGGGCACCAGGAGGTGAGGTGTTCCGGGCACAGAATATTTTTTTGGACAAGCTGGAGGAGGTGGCCGGGGAGAGGGAGGTCTGGCCCCCGTCCTGGCCCCGGATAAGCGGAAGAGGATGGATGGATATATTCTTATTTTTGTACATGACTTTTATCACTCCTAAAAAATTGCAGAGCCACATCTCTACTACAAAACTGAAAGTAAGTGCACTTACAGTGTGGGTTATAATCCAGTGCAAATCAGAAAAAATATATAATTAAAGTTAATGTGATATAAAGTCAGAAGTTTGGACACAACTATGGTCAAAGATGAAATATGGCCTCACTATCTAAACTGTGCTGTATGTTATGTTTTGGTAGTTTAGCTACTTTACAGTCAAAAATGAATGCTTTGTTTTTTTTGTCTCTGTGTTTTTGTATCTGAGGCTACAGATCATTTTACATTTAAACAGTTATGTAAAGAGGTGCATCATTGTGTGTGCTTAGTTTTTGTACTCTCTCTCCTGGAGGTTTTTGTTGTAGAGCGTGTGGGTGTCACAGCAACAGACTTTGAACACTCATCACTGAAAAACTTTACTTATGGATAAGCTGAATAACTGAATAACAATTGGACCTGATTTAGACTTTTTCAAGTTCACTGTGGAGTGAGAAGTTCAATGAGGCTTTGTGTTAGTCATACTTCACTTACTCAGGTAGTATGAATTCTGACAGGATTATTTATTCCCTTGTAATATAAGGTAAAGGATTTGAAGACATAGATTTATTGATACTGCTCCATTAGCTGCAGCGAGTGGTTGAATGACTTCATTGACAGTTATAGAACACAGCTTTATTTAGCTGGGGAATGAGGCAATTACTGCATAAAATATAAATATCTTAAGAGTGAAGTATTACAAAAACTGCTCTGGATTCAACTATACTGTAATGACAACACCAGAGACAATGATGTGAGAGTCTAGAGGGTATAGAGTAGATTCATAGATCTGTGAGATGATTCAACAATTTTGGTGATCCCTTTACTTTAGCACTAACATCAGGCTGTTTTGTTTTTCTTATTTAAATAGAAACTGTTTTTTTTAAACTGTTTGATGTGTTTAAATTTACTTATCATAGGCAATAAATATGGAACCTGTGCTACAGCAATATTAAAGCCAGGAGGTTCTGACTTTTAAGTTTCTTGACAACTATCTGAAATTTGCATGTTTTTCCTGTGTTTGTATGGTTGATCTTGGGATGCTCTGGTTTCCATCCTCAGCCCAGATACCTGGGAATTATGTATGTTTTATCTATAGACTTCCTATAGGTTTTCCCTGATGATACTTCCTACTTTTCCTTCATGTGCCACTAACTTTCTCCCCATGAATCTGTTCAATAGCAGGTCTTACAATTAGGTAAATACAATGATTAGATAAACATCAGCACAATCAAAGTACTGTACACCCGTACTATGTCCATAGGAATAAAGAGGGTCAATAGCAGCCAGGTTCAGTGGATCAAATGCACTAGATTAATTGCTCATCAGCAATGTGATTTGGCAGTTTGCTGGTCTGGAACATTCAGGTGTTAACACAATGCCAAGGAGGAAAGACATCAGCAATGACAGAGAAGCAATTGTTGCTGTCCATCAAACTGGGACGAGTTATAAGTCCATTTACAAACATTGTCAAGTCCATTTTTCTACAGTGAGAAATTCAAAAAAATGAAAGCATTTAAAACAGTTCCCAATCTACTCACGAGCGCATGTCCTAGCAAATTCAGTCCAGCGTCAGAGCATGCAGTGGTCAGAGATATTGCAAAAAAAATCCAAGAGCTACATCTCAGACCCTACAGGCCTCAGAAAAAGACTGAACAAATTTGGCTTGTTTGGAAGAGTTGCTTGAAGAAAGCCTCTTCTCTCTAAAAAAAGAACATGGAAGCAAGGCTTAGGTTTGCAAAACTGCATCTGAGCAGCTTCTGAAACAATTTCCTTTGGACAGACAAGATTAAAGTGCTAAAGGGCCATAATGTACAGCACCACGTTTGGTGACACCCAAATACAGCATATCTGCACAAACACTGTCAAGCATGGTAGTGGTGGGGTAGTTATTTGAGATTATTTGGTTTGGGATTGTTTTGCAACCACAGGAACAGTCATGAGCGCCTCTGTAGACCAAAAGTGTTCTAGAGTCAAACCAAAGGCCATCTGTCCAGAAGCTAAAGCTTGGCCAAAATTTGGTCATGCAACAGGACAGTGATCCCAAGCACATCAGCAAATCTACCAACAGAATGGCTGAAAAAGTAAAGAGTCAAGGTGTTGTAATGGCCCAATCAAAATTCAGACCTCAGCCTGACTGAAAAGCTGTGGTGAGATCACAAGCCTCAATGAACTAAAGCAATGCTGTAAATAAGAGTCGGCCGAAATTCCTCCACAGCATTGCCAGAAACCAATAAAGTCATGTAGAAAATGACTTGAACTTATTGCTGCGGTAGCTCTACAAACTGTTGAAACGTTGGGTGTATTTCACACACATAAACTGTCATAATATGGCTTAGTTTTTGTTAAATAATCCCGTGGTATAATGTGTCATGTGTTGATGGTATGCGAGGTGGTATTTAAATAATTTTAGAGAATGGTAAAGGCAAGATTAATTTTTATTATCTCCTGATATGTGAAACCTTTGAATTGAAAGGTATGCTGTGTTTTTAGGTGTAGTACAGCTGCACAGCATGAGACGAAAAGTTGGCCCCTTTGTTCCAAATAGCAACAAATTTGTAATGTCTAACTGGGCCAGCTGTGAGCTGATAAAGACTGCATGTTACATCAGCTTTTCAAGGTTCCCCCTACATATAGTGGTTGGGATTATTAGCACACGGTTGATTGTGTCTTTGAGCAATTGTAGTTCTTTTTGAAATTCCCTGCTGTTCAATTACATCATAGAAGCCAATGGATAGTGGGTCAAGACAGACTTAGAGGAGCAGATGCATGAACAGCATGTGGGAACATGGTAATGGAGAAGCATTTACAGTATGTGGCCTGAATTAACCAGAGGCTAAGTGAAAAGTTGCTTAAAAAATGTCTTTTTGGCTTTTCTGGCCCAAAGTTTGTTGCCAGTTGCGTCATGCTTCTTTTTCTCTGTCTGACTTGTGATGGTTGTGTTGAGTGATATTCTAATTATGCTTTCAAAACAGCTGAATATCAGGGCTGATTGCTAGTTGCAACACAGAGTCTGATTAAATGTCGGGAAATTCGTTTAAGATAGAAGATTATGCAAATAATATGAAACTGACTTTCTAACCTGGCTGACACATGGGAAGGTCAGATAGAGCTTGCATGGAAGAAATGCTGCAATGATTAGTTCTCTAATTGATTTGTTTGTAAACAAAAAATATCATTTTGATCAGAACAATTGCTCATATAATTTACAGGAAAATTACCAAAAGTTTTCTGATTGTAGCATCCCAAGTGGAACCACAGATTGAAGCTTGTTCTCTGTTTTGTGTCACATTACAGAAAACATCAAATTTGTAAAGTTGCCTGTTGGTTTAGCAATTTACAGATGACAAATTAAGAACTTGGAATTTGGACTTGCTTCCTGGCTTATATTTAAATAATCAGGATAAATACTTGATTTGAAATGGGTTGTGCTGTCTGCTCTTTCTTCTCCTTTCAGTGGATCTATGTTCTCCTTTTTTGTTTCCTTGTTTATCTTATTTATCTTTCCATTGTAGTGAAGTTACAGCTTCTCCAGTGCTTCAAATATGTGCAGTGGGTCTGAGAAGTACACTGTTCCTTACAATCAAGATGAAGAAAACCTTTAATACTTTTTTGCTTTTCTGAAGCCTTCATGATCTACTTCACATCTATACAGTTTCAAAATAAAATATATAGTGGGACATACAGTCTGAAATATTGGCCATTTCATTACACACTTAGCTAATGAAGGAAGACGGACACTTGGAGCTCTCCCCCTTAAAGATCTCATAATAATATGATATGACTCCTACTGCTTTTGTGTCCAGCAGCCAGAAAATGACATTCTGCTTTGCTCATTAAAGAAACCAGTGAGCTGGAAGGGTTTCTTTTTTTTCCTTACCTGCTAAGCAGTTCATCTGCCCAGCCAAAACTATCATTAGGATAAGGGCGGGAAAAAAAAATCCGTTAGAGTGGAATGGAACATTAGGTTAATGACGGAGGTGCAAGGAAGCTACCTTCTTATGAAAATATGGTTTTGTTTCCTTTTGTATTTCCCAAATATTGCAGTGTGATGTTTCTATATAAATTATACAGGTTCTAAATGATAGCCAAGCCCTTCTTAAATTAAAAGCAAGCAAGAATATAAATGTTACTCCAAATGAGGAATTCAGGTATACCTTTTTAATTTCCTGTGAAGGGCAGTGCCAGTGCCGCTCAGCAGAGCAGCAACCATTCATTACTTTATTACCTGATCATTGACGCCCCAGCTAAGAGGAGGGTACTCTGCCAAGAATAATAATGAGTTAAAATCAGGTTAATAATGCTACATGATGCTGTCTGTAACCCGTAACCTTGGCACTGATGACCTTGTCGTTGGCAAGGTTTCCGCTTGATACACAGCATCTTTGACAGGAAAGCTCTTTTGTTTCACTGTGCTGGTGTATTGTCCCAGCTTCATAGTACACACAGTGAAAGCAGATAGGAAATTATATGTGGCCTTTGGGTCTTTAATCAACAGGGTATCTCCAGCAAAATAAAATGCGTTTAGATCATGGGTGGCTGTTCTTCCAGGGCAGCAGCTCGTACAAACCTCTGAGTAATTACTCCTCCTGCACTTGGCAAGCTAATGAAGGAAATTTTTAAATGTCAATGAAGTGGTGGTGGTGGTTGTAAAGCCTTTTCTTTATTTGATTTTCTGCAGTGTGCTCTCCATGTGAGTCAGGCTACACAGAACCATCTCTAACATCCGACTGGGATTTTCAATCAGTGTTGCAATCCAGCCATTCAAATGACGCAACTGTTAAAAGCGAATTATTTTCTCTCTGGGCGCACTTATCACCTGAAATTAATTTAAGGCGTGAACTGGTAAACTAGCAGTCCTGATGTGAATGAATCTGGTGCTGATCAGCTTTTTTGTGGTGCTGCTTGCATCAAAACTATTTCCCCCTGATCAAAATTTTTAATCAGAAAAATCCTTTAATCATACGTGTCGGTGTTGGTACAATTATTCGATCCCCTGCTGAATTTGTAAGTTTGCTCGCTTCCAAAGAAATGAACAGTCTCTGATTTCATTTTAATGAGAGAGACAGAATATCAATGAAAAATCCAGATAAAAAGTTGTAAGATAATTTTTTGTAGTTGGTAACCAGGTTTGCACACTTGAGTAGGGGGAAACCCATTACGGTGTAGTATGTTACTAATGTTGGTCCCAACTGCCTTTCTCATGATCCTCACCCCCACTAGGCAAGATCACGCATGAAGCTCCAGACCAAGGGACATCGATGGTCCTTCCCTTTTCTAATAATCACTCCAGGAGTTGTCACCTTCTCACTAAGCTTCATGCTAATGGTCTTGTAGGCCATTCCAACCTTGGTCAGGTCTACAGTCTTGTCCCTGGCATCCACTGTCAGCTCTTTGGTCCTGCCCTTGGTGGTGGAGAGGTTCGAATGGAAGAACCTGATTCTGTGGATAGGTGTGTTTTATGACTTCTTTTCATGGGCAGACAGCCAATCTGTGGAAGCCAGAATTCTAGTTGGGTTACATAAGTTACATAAACTGGGAAGAAAGTTTTAAAATTGACTGACATTAAAAGATAATAGTTTAGGGTGCTTTCACACCTGCTGTGTTGAGTCCATTTAATTCAGACTCTTGTTTGTTTTCCAAGACACTTTGGAGTGGGTTGTTTCGGTCTAGTTCCAAATGAATGTTTATGGTGTGAACTTGATCAGACCTCAGCCCGAACTAACTGCTAGATGTACTTAGCAAGTTTGAGCTAAAAACAAAACACAACAAATTGCAACCAAATTGCAACTTGTCTGTGCTTTGATGCTTTGCAATTGGAGATTCAACTCCACTGGTTGTATTGAGTTTATGTAGAGGTTGATGAGCAGCTACATCATTTTACAGCTAAATCTCTGTCCTGCAGCAATTCCGTCACTACAGTATTTGTGGAGGAAATGTTGTTTCAAATCGGTTTGGGCTGGAATGTGGATATCAATAGTTCATATGAATTTATTTTTAATGTGAATTTCTGTCTATGTCGACACCTACAGATTTTCTTTTGTCAAGTTATTGCTATATTATCAACAGATTGCATGCACTGTAGTTCTCAAGTTGACCTCATTCTAACAAACTGATAGCAGACATCTTACTGTCTTTTACTGCCATCTTGACCAAAGTGGGTTTTAAAACAGCAACTGACAGCGAGTAGTCGCAGACCTGATTCCCACCTCCAAAGCAACCATTTCAAAGGCAACAAAGTAGCAAGTTCACTGTGCACAGTAATGATGTGGTGTGCGGGCTAATCTGATGTCTATTCTAACAACAAAGAAAGAAAGTTCATCAATTAGTAGGAACATGGTATTGCTTCTGTTGACATTGTTTTCACATTAAAGTGAGTCCTGTTTAAAACAATACATTTGAAGCTCACTGCATAAACATATACAGCGCTCAGCATAAATGAGTACACCCCACTACATTTGCCAGAAAAAACTTTAGTTTCCTTTGAGAGTCAACATTTTCTATGAGATACTATACTACAAAATACTCCCACAAATGTGGGCCATTGATTGCAAACAAGATGTGTGAATTTGCACAAAAGTGATTTTCCTAACTAATTCATTCAAGCCCATGTCACAAAAATGACTACACCCCAATTATAGTCTTAGGAGAAAAGCCACACTTAAGACTACAAAATTCAAATTAACAGGCATTCAACCACAGGTGAGTCTAATGATTCATTTAAGAGGTGTCCAGCAGACAGGTGACTCTAAAAGGGCATTACTTAACAAAGAAAATCCCTTCCCATTTCATGCTTTCAGCAATGGCTCCACATGGAAGAGAAATGTCACAAAATCTGAGAAAGGAAATTGTTTCTTTACACAAAAAAGGTGAGGGCTACAAGAAGATCAGCAAAGCTTTACATATTTGTCAAAATACTGTAGCAAAAGTGATCCAAAAAGTAACCCTTCTCATCAGCGTCTTCTGATGAGAAGGGTTTAAGAAAATCGCCATGCAAGTTCACTGCAGTTAGCTAAAGCAGTAGAAAGCCAAACTGGAGTGACCATTTCCCGTGACACCATGCAGCGCACACTGCAGAGGAATGGCATGCATGGGTATTGTCCACGAAGGAAGCCTCTCCTAAAGCCCATGCACAAAAAAGCATGCCTAGAATTTCCTAGGGCCCATGCTGAAAAAGATGAAGACTACTGGGACTCTATACTATGGAGTGATGAGACAAAGATCAGTGTTTTGGAACTAATGGTTCCAAAATTGTATGGCGTCGTAAAGGTGAGGATTTCAAAGAGAAATGCATGGTGCCTACAGTAAAACATGATGGTGGCAGTGTCGTTATGTTGGGCTCCATGAGTGCTGCTGGCGTTGGGGAGCTGCATTTCATTCATGGTATCATGAGCTCAATAATGTACTGCTCTATACTGAAGGAGAAGATTCTGCCATCACTCTGTGCACTTGGTCATTGTGCACTTTTCCAAAAAAAGGCAATGATCCAAAACACACACTACTGTTGCATTTCTGAAGAAGAACAGGGTGAAGGTGATTGAATGGCCAAGTATGTCTCCTGATCTGAACCCAATCGAACACCTGTGGGGAATTCTGAAGCGACAAGTTGAGCATCACTCTCCATCTAGCATCTGGGCACTAAAAGAGGTTATTCTTGAAGAATGGAAAAAGATAGACGTTGCAATATGTCGCCAACTTGTTCATTCCATGCCTAGAAGACTTGGTGCTGTCTTGAAAATCACAGTGGTCATACAAAATACTAGATATAGTAGTTTTTGTTGCGGGGTGTATTCATTTTTGCTTCAACCAATTTGAGTAAAACTGAAGATTTTGTGATCTAAGATATATAATTAACCTTAATTTCATGTTATGGAGATATACAAGTGTTCAATAAAACTCAGCCTTGTGAAAATTTTGGAAATTGTTCTTTCGTTCATTGAGCTGCTGATTAAATTTGTACTTTTTAAAGGGGGTGTACTCATGTATGCTGAGCACTGTATACCCTGTAAAATTAAAAACAGCTAATGCCTGCAGTAAAGCAATGCTGCTTTGTATCTTCATCAGGCTCCTGGTATGACCCACTCTTCACTAATGTGTTGCGAGTTTACATGTTGACCCTCATATTAATCATTTGTTTTTGCCTAGAACAAGATAGCATGCCACTTTAATCCTCTGAACATCATTATCTCCTTCCAGCCATCCATTTTCTTAACTGCTTTTCCAATTCAGGGTCGCGGACGGGCCGGAGCCTATCCTTGCTGACATAGGGTGAGAGTACAATCTGGACAGATCCCTAGTTTATCACAGGGCTGACACAGCTCACAGGGCTACTACAGATCATTAACTCCTTTTCTTTTTGTAAAGTGTGAGCCAATGTAAACTATGCTAAAAGGAAATCATCACGACACTGGAAGTTTTCTCCTTGTTTCGTTATTTCTTTGTACTCCTGCTTAATATTCGAAGCTGCTGATGTCATATTTTTGTCTGCTTTTATATGATGGATATATCTACATGCAGCCGTCATGGCCTGTGCAATGAAAAGTGTTGTCACTCAAATATTTGGCTTTGTTTTCAGGAACAGATATGAGGCTGTTAGTTCTCCCAGTAGTTTTCTTGTTTGAGGTTCACCGTTGTTTTGTGTCCAGTGTGATGGAGTGTGTCATTACTGCAGCCTTCCTCTGTTGAGCTCAGCAGGGTCCAGCACACCTCCTTCAGGCAGGTGGTCAGGCTCAGGCCCCTGGTGGTGAGGAAGAGAAGAGGAGCTTTGTACTCCAATGAGACCCAGGGGACACGCACACAGCCATACATCCACATCTTACCGTCCTCTTAGTTTCTTTTTTTTTTAAGTATATCTTCAGATACAGTACAGTAGTAGTGCCTTATCGGAAAAGGATACGAGGTTCTATCACCAGATAAGGTCATTGTTGAGGTGAAGTAATTATAGATATCTGACAGCATGGTAGCAGGCATGCGTTTCCTCTGGGAACTGGGTGACAATGGTAGATTAGACTCTATCTTCATATACATACTTGTAGGTAAAACCAGTCGTATCTCCCCACACCAACAGGGAGGTAAAAGAATTTGGGTCATTTTATCCATTAAACATGATACATCTGCCATCTTGTGAGGATATGTTCTAGTTTCGTGGTAGCAGTTTCCTTTTTCAGGGAAGATGCTCCAGTCCTTTTCATTAAGTTTTACCTTCTCCACTTCTCCTTTTTTTTCTCTTTTTTTTTGTACACGTTAAAAAAAAACAAAAATCAAAAACACTGTTAAAAGAATCCTCTTTCTTCCCTTAAGGTTTTCTGACTCTTTCGTTCCTGCGGGAAGATTACTTGGCCTGGATTTAAAAGCGAATGGGAATATCGATTCAAATCACACGTCTGCCATCACAGAGCATAATGGCAGCATCTTTCAACCACTGTGGGTGGCAGAGCTCAGGTCTGAGCTGGTAAAGTTCAGTTCATTTTCAGCACTTAAGAGGCATGAGAGAAACTTACAGATGCCCTTTTAGAAGTAGAGGCTACAATGACAGCTGCCCAAATTTGCTGCAGTACTTTCACTGAAGTAAAAAAAAAAACTGGGAAACAAGAAAGAAAACCAGCACGTTATTTCACAGCCCAATTCACCATCCTCACACCACCGCGGACCAGTGATGCAGAGGATATGATATATTGGGTGTATCAAAAAGTATTTCAAAATGCTGTAATTCCACAGCTGCCCACTGGTAATAATTAAAACAGTCTATTAGAAAGAGCGGATGTGTGACTTTCACATGGGTGCTGGTAGGTAGCATAACAACAGCAATGGCTGCAGTGACTCCAGACGTGTTTGCAAGAGTATGAGATGACTTTCACTTTCATATGGACATGTCACATGTGAACATTGGACATTTTGTGTGTAAAAAAACGATTTTCAGCCATGTATTTTAAAATTTACTGTAAGTTTCTATGTCCAATGTTTTTTTTAAATAGCCTTTTTGAAGTCAGATGATTGTTTTTGATAGAGCCTGTATTTATATTTTCTTATTGTAGCACTTGAATTTCATATTAATGACATTAAAAAAAATGTTTTTGCATCCTGAGCACTCTGTATTACATGTAGTCACTGTATTGGTCAGTTCGGTTCTCAAAGTCTATTAAATACATGAAAAAAACAGCACCATACAAAAATTACAAATTAAAGGAAAATATTTCCTGAATATTTTTGGGTTATTTAGTTGATCATTCACCTTAACTTAGACTCCTGATGTGGTTAAAATATTAATAAAAAAATGCAGAATAATGTTTGCCTGTGTGTAGATGCCAATTCAATGAAATTTCCCCCAAAAATTGCACATGTCAAACTAAGCCAGACACTTAGCCTGTAGTCCACAAACATAAAAAACAAATATATGTCGATATATTTTTAAATATTAAAAAAAAAAAAGAGGTAGGATGTATTTTGGACATAAAAGTTTGAGAAACTGAAAAAAAGATGGACAGGTACTGGTGTAGCATTTAAAAAAAATATTTGCACTTTTAAAAAAAAGTACACAGAATTAAAAATAAAATGCCAGAAATATCAAACCGACAGTACACAGGCAGAGAAGCGTAGGGATACAGTATATATGTCGATACAAACAACCAAACACCTTCATTCATGTTGGTACCTAAATGAATGAAAGCACCATGCATGAAAGAATTTTACTTCCATTATTTTTATGTCTTTATAGGAGTATCTCACATGTCCATGGGTCTGCATAAGTAAATTACAGCTGCTGTGCCGTCAGATCAGTGTAATTCCTCAGCATGACCAGAATTTGTCTTTGTGTGGAAGGCATATTGACAATATAGGTGTGTATGTTTTTGGTGTGTGTGCGTTTGTGTGTGTGTGTGTGTGTGTGTGTGTGTGTGTGTGTGTGTGTGTGCGCATGCTTTTTTAATGCTTCCTATGTTGGTTGACAGCAGTTCTGCTACAACAAACCAGATGAGATTCAAGCATCTGTTTTCACAGACATAACCTCTAGAAGAGGAGAAGTGGGTGAGCGTGACAGTGGGCAGTTGAGTTGCAGGTGACTTCAAATTACAGGAAAATCATTTACAAGTATATGTGTATGTATTGTTTCCCAAATTGGAAAATTTTGAAATTTTGAAAAGAAAATTCCTACAGAGGTTTTTCAACGAAATGCCTCCAAAGGGACAGACATGCAAATTTTGTCACTTTCTCACTTTATGTGTATGTATAGTAGAGACAATGATATGCTGTGTGAGACAGTCAATACAGCTTAGCACCTAGAATCACTGCTGTCACAGAGGTGTTACTGAGAGATAAAGTCACATAATCATTCCCTTGTGATGCCAGGCTCTCTGTTCTGAAACATCCTAAGAACTGTATGTAAACGAGGAAGACAACAGTTTTTTCTGCCTGTAGCTAAAGGAAATGTTTTATGTGAACTGTAATGCAAATTTTTTTGGGGGGGTCAGATACAGTTATTGTAATTTTACACATAGCTACAAGCATATCTATGGAACATACAGTACGCTAGCATGAAGAAAAGTGCTGATCCCAGAGCTCTTCTTGCACAGCACAGTAGAAATCCACATGTAAATGAGATGGAATTCATATCCAATCAGAGTAAATGGACTGTAACTGAGAATCATCCCAATTATTATGAGCACACTACAGTTAGTAGGGCATAATTTGTATTCACAAAGGAAGGGTTGTCTCGTGGTAATTCTTGTACATTTTGCTCACAATATATCCCTTTTTTCCTGTCCACGTAGACTGTGATGTGGCTTGTGTAATACACCTGTAGTCTAGCATGATAGCAGGATGAATGTGTAGGCTTGGCTCACACAGAACATTGCACATTATAGACAATTCGTTCTGAGTAGCAACATACAGATTGTCTCAAGGACTTCTTAGATTGGGCGTAGACTGTATTGTTGGTCATCATTTGTGTGAGACCCTCTAAAATTGTATACACTGAATGTATTTGGTTGTGATCCCAAAACAGTTGTTCATTGGAATGTGAAAGAGTGTCACAGCTTGCCCACTGAAATGGTTTCATGAACAAAGACTCAACAAAGTCTAACAGTGCCTAAATTTAGAAAGATTCTCCTGGTGTGACTGGTGCTACAAACACCATCTTCTACAACCATCAGCAATGCAGCTTGATCAAAAGATTCTGGCTGATCAATGGATTCTGGCTCTATTCTTTGAAAAAAATAAAAATGAAAATGGGGTAAAAAGTACAACATGAAATGGTTGAGATTCCAACAAAAGTGAAAATCTATTCGCGGCAGCAAAAGACTCATTTATAGGTACAATTGGAAGTACAAAACAAACATGTAGATATATGATCACCTAGAATACACATTTTCAGTCTGAACACATTTGTTATGAAAGCTGTTTTCTCTTGTTTGTTTTTTAAAAAGTCAGGTTTCATAAGGTTTCATGAGCTCACTGGACTTATATACTGGACTATAATATGATAAGCACCCTGAAACCCAATCTAGGTTACACATACACACTAGGAACTTTTTGCAGGTTTTTTTTTCTTTTTTCTTTTTTAGTTGCCTGCAACAGTCACCAGTAATCTGCCACCCGCCTTCAGTGACTTGGCATTTCCCAGCTTGTGCTTTTGGCAGGGATAAACTGAGAGCTTTGAGAATTATGTCCCATGGTGAGTCAAGTGATTCAAAAGGGACATTAACTCCCAATTTCGGACTTCATTTCTCTGCCAGAAGAAAGACACAAACATGACAGAAAATGTCTCAGGCTCAACTAGTGGAAAATTGAAAGTGGTCTGGAGTTTAGTGTGGTCGGCAGATATTGGCAGAGCAAAAGTGATGGCTGTGATTGAGACTGTTCTTTTGAAGTAAAGCCATGAAGGCTGTCAGACCTAAAAAGATTGTCTAAATTTTGAAGAAAGAAACTATCTGTTTTAGATTTTTTTTTTTTTTTTTGCTTTACTGAGATTGTTAAGGCAGACAGACATGGCTTTTTCTTAGAATAGAATAGAATAGAATAGCTTTTTATTGTCACTGTTACAAGAACAGTGAAAGGCAGTTTGGCATCTCTCTGTGTGTGGAGTACACAATAGCGTAAGTATTTACACAATAACAGACAAATTTACATTTACACAAGAAAGATATGTACAAGTTATACATACACCTGCAAACATGCACGCACATACATACATATATGTATATATACATATTTGCATCCGTACATACATACACACACATATTTCCACATACACGCTTACATCTATATACATACACATACATGCCATCTAACTAGCAGGTGCATTGAGAGGTGCAGTGTGATAGCCTTTGTGGCTTAATATTTCTTTATATTTACTTTTATCAGTATTGAATACAAACTTGGGATGCAGTAACCCAGTATTGTTGAAATCCTGACTGCCCAAGATTACATGTACTTTATTCAGTTCAGTCAGTAAATCGTTGAAAATGAGGCAGTCTGGCAGCTTATTGAAATTGACTGTCAACAAAATATGTGCTTTGCGCTATGACATAGATATATACAGCCTGCCATACGGTGCTTCCACACTTCCAGCAGGCCGTAAGGTGGTACTTTCCACATTTGAGAATTTTCTCTTCACCTCAGCCTCTCCATTACCATGAATGATAGCGAGTGACTCCACAGCTCCACTCTTTCTTCTATGTCTATATGTGACTCTTTCTTATTTTAACTCTTGGTGATGCATAGACAGACAATGATAAAGGTTAACTGGAGCTATGTTACATTTTTATTAAGTGGTGAGCTAGCTCCAATGGAGACCTGTTACGACTCATAGCAGCAACTACAATTAGTAGGGGGTCCTGTTATGGCTGTGGCTCAGGAGGTATAGCAGCTCATCTGCTAATCAGAAGGTAGGTAGTTTGATTACTGACTGCTCCAGTGTGCATGCCAAAGTATCCTTGGGCAAGATATTGAACCCCAAATTGCTTTCTGATGCATCCAGTGGAGTGTGAATGCTAGATAGAAAGGACTTAGGTGTAGAAAAAAGGTAAATGGGGAAATGAGGCATTTTGTATAAACTGTATAAAGTGCTCAAGTAAAGTAGAAAAGCACTATGTAAGAACTTTTCCATTTATTGCTAAACTTTGTCTGATTTTCTGGGGGGGGGGGTTCTCTTCACACTTGGCTGTGAATAATGCCACTGAGAGTGGATATTATTCACATGGTCATGTCAGCCTGTAAGCCTCACCCACCTTCTGCTCAAATGTTTTATTTGCAGGAGGGAAGGCACTCTGAGGAAAGTTGATGAGAAGGGTAGGGAGCTAAAATGTTTCAGCCAAAGGATGAGGGACTGCATAAAGTCACACAGTTCATGAAAATGACTAAGGATCGCTTTGGATCGAATCATGCAAAGCTACACTACTAGAGTTTAGTAGCGGCGTTAAGTTCAACTACTTTGTCAGAATACATCTGTGTAGAGAATGGATGATTGGTGTTGTGCAAATGAAGGCCTCGGGTTATAATTAACCTGTTTCCATCATGCCATATACAACTAAAACTACATTACATGTAGCATACATAGCAAGTAGTTTTGTACATGACAGAATGGCCTGAAGTTGGCTATACTGCTGAAGATGAGTTGCCTGCAGCTCTTCATATCCTTCCCCTTCCCCTTTTGTGTTCACATATTTCCTGTAATACTTCTAGCTAATCGTTAAAAAAACATGTCCTAGTGACTGTTTAAGGATTTTTAAAAAAATTTTCCTATACATTTTTGCCAGTCTCAGTGGTAATCTCATGTGACTTCACAGTAAAAGCGTTCTGAATGTAACCCACTGAAAACTTCTACTGTAAAATAGAAGCTGCAGGAATTTTTTCAGTATGCACTTGCAGCATGTAGTTCTGATAATGCTACCGATGCCGAGTTTTTTTAGAGTATTTTTTAGCCTTCGTTGCAAATGGCTCAGGGCAGATTCAGACCCAGGCCATTGCAATAGCTTTAAAGCATCTGAGTTGTCTGCTGAATCTGACGATCTAAACTGGTGCCCAAAGGGACAGAGTTATCAAAGACAGAAGAAACAACATACTAAAAGTAATGGATACTAAATTCCTTTCTTCCTCCATTTACCTTTCTTTTTATGATCAAGATTTCTAGATCAAATTAAACCACAGTCATCTGCGTGGCTGGGTACCACCATGGTAAATATATATAAATATATAGAAACACAGTCACTGCAATTATTCATTCATACAGTGTTTTGTGTGCTTAACTACAAAACTTTACCCGTTTTCATGAAATCCTGGTGAGACACGTGCACCGTTAATCACACTTTACCCTATGCTAACTAGTGTATGTCCTGTGACAATCAGCAGCCAGACTGCAAATACACCCGGGAGCACATCACTGTTCTAATTGGCATTGCTGTTCTCCAGTGTTCCTTGTGTGAAACTCCCAGTGTTGATCGCTGCTGAGCTGTTGATAGGAAAAGGTGAGGGAAGCCAAAAACAGAAAGGTTGGAGGTTGGGAAAAAGCTGGGTTGAGGGGAAAAAAAAGGTATGATCACATAACCATTCTGTATTGCGGCAGCATCTTGCCCTGCAGGTGGGAAATCAAACACCTATGGTATAAATAGCCTTGAGATACTGTACTACTTTTACCCCAGCATGGAAAAAACAAAATATATGCTCATGTAACAACATACATTTAACAAAATCAATGAATGCTAATCTACCCACTATGTTAGGGTTTTATTTTATTTTATGTTTTATTTTATTTTTTTCACAAGAAGCTGTCGTAGCCACGATTTGCTAGCTTTGTGCTAAATATCTCACCTTCCTTTTGTCCAGGGAATGTAGATGAGCTGACACTGGCTTATTATAAGGAGCTAACACTACAAAGCTGCATGAATTAAGAGTAGTAATGATCTTTTGACACAAACGGGCAGTCATTTCACAAAAATACTGCTGTAGTATGGTATAGTAGTATAAATCAAAGGACTAAAAGATGACTGTGACTTGATAGAAGTGTGATGGGTACTGTCATATATATATATGTATATATGTATATATATATATATATATACAGTGGCTTGCAAAAGTATTCGGCCCCCTTGAACTTTCCACATTTTGTCACATTACAGCCACAAACATGAATCAATTTTATTGGAATTCCACGTGAAAGACCAATACAAAGTGGTGTACACGTGAGAAGTGGAACGAAAATCATACATGATTCCAAACATTTTTTACAAATAAATAACTGAAAAGTGGGGTGTGCGTAATTATTCAGCCCCCTGAGTCAATACTTTGTAGAACCACCTTTTGCTGCAATTCCAGCTGCCAGTCTTTTAGGGTATGTCTCTACCAGCTTTGCACATCTGCAGACTGAAATCCTTGCCCATTCTTCTTTGCAAAACAGCTCCAGCTCAGTCAGATTAGATGGACAGCGTTTGTGAACAGCAGTTTTGAGATCTTGCCACAGATTCTCGATTGGATTTAGATCTGGACTTTGACTGGACCATTCTAACACATGGATATGTTTTGTTTTAAACCATTCCATTGTTGCCCTGGCTTTATGTTTAGGGTCGTTGTCCTGCTGGAAGGTGAACCTCTGCCCCAGTCTCAAGTCTTTTGCAGACTCCAAGAGGTTTTCTTCCAAGATTGCCCTGTATTTGGCTCCATCCATCTTCCCATCAACTCTGACCAGCTTCCCTGTCCCTGCTGAAGAGAAGCACCCCCAGAGCATGATGCTGCCACCACCATATTTGACAGTGGGGATGGTGTGTTCAGAGTGATGTGCAGTGTTAGTTTTCCGCCACACATAGCGTTTTGCATTTTGGCCAAAAAGTTCCATTTTGGTCTCATCTGACCAGAGCACCTTCTTCCACATGTTTGCTGTGTCCCCCACATGGCTTGTGGCAAACTGCAAACGGGACTTCTTATGGTTTTCTGTTAACAGTGGCTTTCTTCTTGCCACCCTTTCATAAAGGCCAACTTTGTGCAGTGCGCGACTAATAGTTGTCCTATGGACAGATTCCCCCACCTGAGCTGTAGATCTCTGCAGCTCGTCCAGAGTCACCATGGGCCTCTTGGCTGCATTTCTGATCAGCGCTCTCCTTGTTCGGCCTGTGAGTTTAGGTGGATGGCCTTGTCTTGGTAGGTTTACAGTTGTGCCATACTCCTTCCATTTCTGAATGATGGCTTGAACAGTGCTCTGTGGGATGTTCAAGGCTTGGGAAATCTTTTTGTAGCCTAAGCCTGTTTTAAATTTCTCAATAACTTTATCCCTGACCTGTCTGGTGTGTTCTTTGGACTTCATGGTGTTGTTGCTCCCAATATTCTCTGAGACAACCTCTGAGGCCGTCACAGAGCAGTTGTGGAGCTGTTTTGCAAAGAAGAATGGGCAAGAATTTCAGTCTCTAGATGTGCAAAGCTGGTAGAGACATACCCTAAAAGACTGGCAGCTGGAATTGCAGCAAAAGGTGGTTCTACAAAGTATTGACTCAGGGGGCTGAATAATTACGCACACCCCACTTTTCAGTTATTTATTTGTAAAAAATGTTTGGAATCATGTATGATTTTCGTTCCACTTCTCACGTGTACACCACTTTGTATTGGTCTTTCACCTGGAATTCCAATAACATTGATTCATGTTTGTGGCTGTAATGTGACAAAATGTGGAAAAGTTCAAGGGGGCCAAATATTTTTGCAAGCCACTGTATGTGAACATTTATAAGTAGGCAGGCTTTTGTCCACATCTAATTTTAAAGTCCTAGTTTTTCCTGTCAGCATTAGCATCACCATCAATGCTGATGACTTGTTTGTTGTTTTAAAATTTAGCTGACACTCCATTGCCTGCTAAATAACCAGGGAGGCTAAAAAAATTAACTGGAAGCATTTGCTACATGTAGCCACCCACACTTGTCTATGTGAACTGAAGTATGAAGTCATAACTGCAAGTCTAAGTATGGAAGTATGAGATTTGAGACAGAACACAATAAAGAAATCAGCTTTCTACTCATATTGGTTCCTGTTGTAAGAAAGAGGAAGGAAAAGGTGTCAAATTATTCTCTGACATCCTCAAAGAGGCCCATTGCAGCTCACTGGCATCTGTAAGCCCACCTTACTGGAAGGAATAAATGGTGCTGAATGACACTGAGGATGTTTGCTTTGATAATGCCAAAGCCTGTTTGTGTCTGTGTCAGGAGTCGGGCGGTTAATCCAGCCTACATTCCAGGTCCTGATATCAATGCTGTGTTTGAGAACCGTTGGGCGAGACTGGCTGTCATGCTTGAGGAGAGCAGCCGTTGCTTTACACTGTCTGCTTTCTATGAAAGGAAGGGGGTGTATGGGAAGGAGCAGGGACATATATTCTGTCGGATTTACTTTTCTATTCAGTTGCGTTGAATCAGTGCTCATGCCAGGCCAGGACAAAAAGAGAAACCTTTCTGTATCTGTGTTGTTATCAAACTATAAATGTTTTTTTCTTGTTTTTTTTTTTCTTGTTTTTTTTGCAGAATTTATGAGCGGGTGATAGACCCTCCCCAGATGGAGCTCACCCCAGGCAGTGGAGTGTGGCTTGGCCAGCATAGCCACAGACATGGTCTGTTTAAGGTAAGACTCCACGGATAATACGCACACTTTATGCACCTTAGCATGTTTCACATTCAACATTGCCGGGTGTAATTGGGCAGATTTACAGTAAGTTGTGTGAGGGAAGAGCGTCAGCTGTAAGATGCAAGAGTAAAGTATGGAGGGCTTACAGAGGAGCTGCAAAAAGCTCAGCTTGAGCTTTTCCTCCCTTGTTTCAAAGCCCATCACAATGATGTCGATTTTTAATCTGTGCTCGTTTTCTTCAGCTTCTGCATGCATTCGCAGCAGGGAGCAGACATGGCAGGGAATCAAGAGGACATGCACATTCCCTTGATATTCCTACCTCTACTGCCCACCCATCATGCAATCAATGGGCCTTTTTTTTCTTTGTAACACTGATTAGCCAATAGGCCCTTTTGTGGTGTGATTTATGTCTCCTCTTCATGCTTTGACACTATCGCTGCTGCACATGAGCACCGTTCCTTCTCCATCTACCTCTTCCTTCATGCCTTCTTGCATCGATACTTCAAGGAACTCCTTCTTTTAGTCAAAGACTCTGGTCTTGAAAGACAGAGCCCCATCAGGCAGTTCCCTACCTGCAGTCAGCTCGGTGCCTTCCATGTGCAGGGAGCACTCAAAAGTGTCAGCAGCCGAGACAGACAGTGTGGAAGAGCGAAAGCTTGTGTGAAGGGACTGAGGGAATGAGGAAGTTCTCCCTTCAGATTGACACAAAGTTAAGATGAGAGATCGTGTCTGACAAGTGCAGTTGTAGCTCATTGTATCAGTGACCTGCTGCTTTGTGCATGATAAAGGTTATTTAGAGCTGCGCGTTTCCCCTCCTGTTCACATCGTTAGTTGTTACAGGAAAAGTGACGTCCAGATGTCTGAGACCTCCAGATGCTATTACATTTTCTTTAAAATGTAGTGCTGTTATTTTTTACATTGCAATTGATAATATTAGATGAACAATTCAAAACTCTGTTTTCACACAAACTCATACTGGTACAACTTTTTTTTTTTGTTCATGTTGTTCCAAAGAGCTTCTTATGAAGTCAAGAATCCTTAGCTTCCTGTGCTGTCTTTGAACACTTTCACGCTTAGAAAACCCCTCTCGACTGATGACACTTACCCTCCATTCTTTTGCTATCTTTCCCACTATCACAGTGCTACTTAGTATGCAGTGTTTTAGCTGGAAACTTGAGGTGCAGCCATATTTTTAGCAGATGAACAATAGCTACAAGTTTACCCATATGGAAAAGAAATAGAAAAAACTTATAAAAGACTTGCACCAGATGTCGCCTACTTCATATAGTGAATCATAAAAAGTTTATATGATTTACTCATGAAAGTGGCTACTTTAATATATTGCTTTATATATAGGGGCGATTGTTGGCAGTTCGTCTTGTAATCGGAAGGTTGCCGGCTCGGACAGTCTCGGCCATTGTGTCCTTGGGCAAGACACTTCACCCGTTGCCTACTGGTGGTGGTCAGAGGGCCCGGTGGCGCCAGTGTCCGGCAACCTTGCCTCTGTCAGTGTGCCCCAGAGCAGCTGTGGCTACAATGTAGCTTGCCATCACCTGTGTGTGAATGGGTGAATGACTGAATGTAGTGTGAAGCACTTTGGGATCCTTAAGGACTAAGTAAAGCGCTATACAAATACAGGCCATTTAGTAAGTATCCAAAACATACAAGTTTCATTTATATAATTTTTCTAGGGATCTTATATCTGTTTTCACTCTTGTATGCTTTTCATACAAGTTTCACACAAGACAGATACAAACTTTATAAGATTTATATATATCTTTTCCATATGGGTTTGTAGTTTTGTACAAGCCGGGTAGGTCAAATCCATGTCAACGGAAGGCAATTCCTGTGAGGGATGCAGCTCACTCAGACTAAAGTGTCCTTTAGTCTGAGAGAATTAACACGGTCATTGCCGCAAAAGCGGTTTTGAAATAATGCAGAAATGCGTTCTTTATTTTACTGTTATTACTTATACTATACTACTATACACTATACTACTATACTTATTACTTTCTGTGTAAATAATCATTCTGTACATACAATAAGTTTTAATCCTACAACTGTTTATAACTTGCATAGTTCACATTTCTGTATAGCTGTATATCTCATATTTCTGTATAGTTTTTTTTATTTCATATTTATATCCTGTTCATAGCCTGTACATAGCTTGTACTCACTACAGCCTGTACATACTTATAGTTACAGAATATTCATAACATACTTCATACCGTGTACATTATAACATACCATAATAGACCCATTTCTGTAATATACTTACATATCTATATTATTGCTAATATATATTGTAATATATCTATATCACGGCTAAAGCACTTCTGGATGGATGCAAACTGCATTTCGTTGCCCTGTACCTGTGCATGTGCGATGACAATAAAGTTGAATTCTATTCTATTCTATTCTATTCTAAATGTCCAGCTGTATGATTACTTCCAGGCTTACATAGAAATGTAGGAGAATTTGGATGCGGTCTGTTAGACGCCCTTGTATATTTCCCTGCCTGCATGCATACAGGTCACATGTTGCTCATAAAGCAACCTCTGAAATCATAACAATGGTTTGTGTTCCAATTAGCGTCCAAGGTCCTGCTAAAGGAGGCGAGTTACCTACTTACATTTAAACCCACATTGTCTAATCTCCTTTTCTTTTTAATTATTGTTCCTTGGATTGTGTTGCTGGAAAAGAAAATGTGGTTAAATATACCAGTTGTAAGCTGTTGTTTTTTTTATTCCCCAGTCTTTAATATTTATATATCTGTATTTAAAGCACAGGGACACAGCATGCCTCCAACAATACACCATTAGTACCTCTAAGTCATTAGTTTAATCTGTGCACAAACCGAATGTAGAAAGTTTGAAAATGTGGCATTGTCCAACTTCTTTGCTATTCTCCTCACACTTTCCCTATTGCTCCTTCCTTTAACCTGCTAAAGACGAGGGGATAAACTTAGGTCTCCTCATGTCTAAAGCTGAGAAGGGCTTGTTGGGAAACAGGAGAGGAAAAAAAATAAAATAAAGAGGCAAGAGGTGAAGGGAAGAGAAAAATAGCCAAGAGCTATAGAAGTAACACTGCAGATAGAGATAGGAGGTGAAATAAAGCAGCAGCTGTAATCTATCGCATTCAGTGTGCGGGAATGGGATAATGATAAGACGGGCTAACTAGGCCTTTAAATAAAGCATATTGAGCCCTTGCAGTAGCTTGGGATGCTCTTCATCCTCTCAACACTCCTCCTCCAGGGAACCTCTCCATCTGAGGGAGCAACTGTAATAAATTATCTTTATCTAGAATCCATTGTGCCAAGGATGCTGACTCCTCAGGGACGCTGCAAGCTCGTTTGGAACTGCTGCTTTTGTGAAACGCTCTGTGTTTCATGCACTACAGGACAATAATGAATCTAGCATGGACAATGATGGAAAGCCTGAATGCATTACATAAGGCAGTGTGAAGTTTCAGGAGTCAATGTCTCCTTTACCTTACCTGCGTCTCCCTTTGTCCTCTCTTACTCTTGTTTAAATTACTTTCTTTATCTTTTCTTCACGCACCTCATCTTTTTCAGTGCATCACTCAAACCATTTTATCCTTTGATACGTTCACTCTCTTCAACCCAGTATCAGTGGTAATACAGTAATAATACAATACAGGCTGGGGTTAATTCAGCCTACTTTATAAAGTAGAATGGAAAAGAAACTCTTGATATAAACTGAAAATTTGCATATTTTGGAATAAATTTGAATTTTATGAAGAGCTGAACTTTAAAAAATCCTGTATGTTTTCCTTGTAGTTGCTCTGCATTGCCTTGTTCATAGTTTAAGAGTAGGGTTTAGCGCTTACAGATTTTTTTATCAGTGTATGAATCATTTGTATTTTTTTGAAAGTACTAGTTGCTGGACAGATAAGTACGACTCTGCTATTATTCATTTCCAAAGTTTCCTTACCATAAGCACATAAAATAAATTCTCAACTCTTAAAACACAATTCTGCCCCTTTAAATTTAGGTTAACGTCCTTGTTATGTCACAGAGTGTGTATATCAGGAGGGCTCCCATTAGGTTCTAGTGCAAAATAATTTTCCATGCAATTGGACGACTTTTACGGCTAAGTAAACTTTTCAAACATCATTGTTTGAAATTGAAGCTGAAGAAATTCTGTGTGCTCACAGCATAAGAGGTTCATGTGTTTGTATGTGAGTTTTTTGGGGGGGAGGGTTTTTTTTGCTCGAAAACAGAACAATCCCCTGTTTACTTACCTATGTGTGGCATTATAGCAGGGTGTAATGAGCTGTCTCTCAAGTCTGCATATGGGGGTCAAAGTTTTTACTGTTCCTTTATGCCCTTTTGATAGGTCAATACAAACACAGTTAATAACATTTGATGACCTTCAGACCCCGCTAGAACACGGAAATGTCATGTTGTGCATGATCAAATGGAGGAAAAAGTACTGCTGAATAAAGTCTCTTCCAGGATAATAAACGTCTGTCAGTGCTGCCTGAAGGCAAAGCTTTGGCCAACCTGGCCTTTAGGGCGTCACTGAGTGAAATAAGTATTTGATACTCTACAACCCAGCTAGAATTTTGGCTCCCACAGAATGATTGACTGACTGATTGTAATCTCAATCAATTACAATGAATTGCAGATACTCTGGATCTCAACTCCTATATAAAGCACACGTCTACAGGATCAATTTCTTCCATCGCCACATCTTCACTACCATAGGCAAGACCAAAGAGCTATGAAAGGACGTCAGGGACAAGATTGTAGAGCTACACCAGGCTGGAATGGCTACAAGACCATCAGCAAGAAGCTTGGTGACAAAGTGTCAGCTGTCAGAGGGATTATCCAGGGATAGAAGAAATGGCCACTGATTGCCCTCAGTCTGCAGCTCCATAAAAGATTTTGCATTACAATACGGGACAAAACTATACAGGAGGAGCTTGTTAATGATCTGAAGGCAGTTCGGACCACAGTCCCCAAGAACGCCGTGTTTGGAGGAAGAGAAATGCTGAGTATTACCCAAAGAACACAAACCACACAGTCAAGCATGGAAGTGGAAATATTGTGCTTTGGGGCTGTTTTTCTGCTACAGAATGACTTCTAATTGAGGAGCAAGTGGACAGCGGCCATGTACTGTAAAATCTTTGAAGACAACCTCCTTCCCTCAGCCAGAACACTGACGATGGGTCATGAATGACTCTTTAAGTGCAACAATGACCCAAAACATACCACCAAGCCACCCAGTCTTCAGACTGCAAACCTATAGAAAATCTGTTAAAAGAGCTGAAATTTCAAGTTGCCAAGCAGCAGCCAGTAAACCTAAAGGATTTAGAGAGTTTCTGTAAAAAGGAGTGGGCCAAAAGTCCCTCATAAGATGTGTGCAAACCTCATGACCAACTACAAAAACCATCTTACCGCTGTGCTTGCCAAGAACTAAGTCATATTTTGCTTGCATAGGAAATAGTTACTTCACTCAATGACATGCAAATCGGTTCATCACTTTTAGGTAATGTGTTTTTTCTGGACACTTTGGTAGATATACTGGCTCTCTCTATTAAAATAAAACTACTATAAAAATTAGAGACTGTTCATTTCTTCGGAATTGAACAAACTTACAAATTGAGCAGGCGATCAAATAATTATTTTCTCCACTGTAATTTCATAGCAGTAATTGTTGAACGGACACATAGACACAAATACTTCCATACCTGGATGAGCATTATAACCACTTTCATCAGCCATATTAATTCCTTTTCCCCATCCTTAGTCAGAACCAAACTTTAAATCAATCCTTCCCTTGAATCCAAACCCCAAAGGCCAACCAAAGCTTAAAGGTGCCCAGAAAGCCAAGGTTGCATCACTTTGAGGAAAGCCACTGGTTTCTCAGGAATGCAGAAAACTCACATACACACAATCTGTGTGTGCCATCTTTAATTATTTGGGCATGTTGATTGAGCCATATATTTCTAGAAACTGGCCTTTTTTGTTTGTGCATGTTTTTAGTACATTTGCACATTTTTACATTTGAAATTATTTGCAAAAGTATTTAAGTTACAGGTACAGAACGAGTATGAGCTTGACATGGGACTCCCTGCCTTGGTTTAACAGTATTTTAGAGGACAGTTTTATACCCAAATTGAGGAAGGCTTCAGGATTACCCCTTTTTTTAATTCAAGGGACCAAATATAATCGAACAGGTGATACTTTAGAAAAATTATCAAACTTAACTGTATTTTTTTAATTGCTTTCTCTCTATAGTGAAGCACACTGACTTCAATGCGGCCGAACTGACAATTTTCAGCTTTATTCGAAAGATGTTAACATTCACATCAGATGAACAGCATAGGAACTCTAGTCTGCACTCAGGGCCAGGCTGAAATACTAATTAAGTCCTACAATCTGGAGTCAGCTCAGGCCAGTCTTCACACATTTAAAGCAGGTCACAGGCTGAAAAATGTTTCGAGAGAGTATTTTCTTTTCTGTTTTCTGTTTATTGAAGTCTATTATTCTTTATATTACATTGCATCAAAGAAAACCCCACTGCAAATATATATATCTCAGTGGTATTGTTTTGTTCATTAACATTGTTTATTTGATGTTGACAATGTTTTCAAGCTGAAAGCACACAGTCTGATGTGCACTCGTCTTTACCTCAGTTTTGAATCGAAATATTAATAGTGTTTCTCTGTCCTGATAAATCATGAAGGTAATCTAGTCCTAACAAACTGTTAACTTAGCCATTTAGTGAAGTGGAAAAAAAATTACCATCAGTGTTTAATTACTGTAGCTCTTTTCAGTATATCTGCATTTTAATCAGTGACCAGCAGGCCATTCAGAAGCCTAGGGCATCCCAGCTGACACTGGGTGAAAGTCCATCAAGGGCTGAGACACAAACACTCATGCGTCCACTTGCGTGAGTCAGTTTGCAGTCATTAGTTATTGCTAGCACGCCTGCAAACACGGGGAATTATGCCCGGACAAGAGGTCAACCGCTGCACCGCTAAGTTGCCCCTCTTATTCATTTCAAATCCAATGTGCATAGATAAAAACAGAGAAAGGTGTCACTGTCCTATACTGTATGCAGCTTAAAATACAGCTGTGTGACGCTCTCATACCGCAAAACTGAGAGTGTGGACATGATTTGTTAATGCTAACATATTCACAGAGACAAAGTTTGACAGTGCAACATATGTACTGTATACGTGTATGTTTTATGTCTGCACATGAGAGAGAGGGGAGTTTTTATGACCTCTGTTCAAATTGCTCACTGATCAGTGACAGTGATGTGCGGTCAGAGCTGCTGTATTACACCACTGGGACAGGCATCTGTGATCTACACCTTCATTTCCATTCGATGTGACACTGACAATCTTTTCTTCACCATCCACTGCCCACACCACCCGTATGTGTGAGAGAAAGTGTGTGTGTGTGCGTGTGTGTGTGTCCTCAGTCTGTGCTGCAATCCTGTTTGCCTACAGGCTCCCTCTCTCTTTCTCTCTGTGAAATAAAGGCAGGTGTTGCTTGCATCACCAGGCCAGACCAAATGCACTGTAAATAGATTTGACACACACAAATAGCAGAGAGGACGATGCAGATTGTGCTTGCAGTATAGAATTCTAATGTCCTTCCAGCATGTGTTATCAGGCACCGCTTCGAAGGAATGGAGAGAGTATATTACCCCCTGTGGTGCGTGTGTGTGTGGGCAAACCTGCGTGTCACTAGTTCGGTTTTCCATTAGAGAGGGTGCCTTTTTTCCAAGATTGTTCCTTGTGGTCATCATGAAGCCTCTATTTACCAGTCGTCCACCTCTAGAGATAGCCTGTCATTCAGAGTGATTGACAGCCAGTCTTTTAAAAGAGAGAACTCTCAGTTATAAGCCGTATACTACTGCCTGTGTGTGGCTTTTACTCTAGTTCAGTTAAAAATGATGCTGTAAATGATGCTGTAAAGTACAAGAGTTAGTTTTTAGACAGCTGCGCTTGTGGATTCTGACCATTTCTGAAATAGTAGACACTGTTCTTCAGCAGTCAGTTCCAAACTTGTTTTTAAATTGCTGTCTGTAGTTGAATTCTGATTCTACATAGTGATTAGGCATTTCTAACATTGTGCTTTCAAACAAGGAAGCTCTCTGTCCTCTTTGGTTCAGGTGTGGAATGAAAACACTCCACTTGGAAACAATAGAATGAGAATACAGACCCTTTAGTTATTAGTAAGCAGATATTTTTCCTTTCCTATAAAGTAGAAATTCTTCCTTGGTATTCTAAAAAGCTTGGAAAGAAAAGCATCTGGACTTCTTTAGGTTTCTTGAAGATGTTTCACCTCTCATCTGAGAAGCTTCTTCAGTTCTAAGAGCAATTGGTGGAGAGTCCCAGATTTTAAGCCCTATTGGAGTGTCCCCAAGAGGGTCATGGAACCCCAATTGATCCTCTGCCTAATCACACGAGCCAAGGTGTGAAAATGGGTGTAGGTCACAATCAGCCAAAGTTTCAGGTGAACCCATTGTGAAACCTAGTCTCACCCCATACAGACTCTCCACCAATTGCTCTTAGAACTGAAGAAACTTCTTGGATGAGAGGTGAAACGTCCTAACTACAACTATTTTATAGTTAGTCATAATTTGAGTAGAAATATTACTCCTCCTATATTCTTATAGACTGAGTAATAATTATTTTGGCGATGACCAAACAGCAGCAAATTAAATTTATTAGACTCTGAGTCGCAATGTTGGTGAATCTGTAAAGAGTATTCGTGAGTTTGCAGCAGATCATCTTTCATTTCTCAGGCATAGTCTCACTTTTCAAAATTATATAAAACAATCTTGTCAAAAAGTCCATCGCCCTCTTTCCTAGACATCTTCATCCTGATCATAGCCCTCATGTCCTGATTACTGATCCTTCATCAGGTCCTCAAAGTAGTCCTTCCATCTTCTCAGCACACTTTCTTCACTTATTAACACATCATCTCTTCATCTCTGTCCTTAATCACCTTAATCTGCTGCACATCCTTTCCAGCTCAATTTCTCTGCCTGGCCAACTGATCTTCATGAGCCGCATGTGTGAGCTTTGAGTGAAAAGTCTAAATAACTGACAGTTTTAAATGGATTTATTTTATTTATTGACCAAATTCACTTTTTTTCTTTTTGTTTGTTTTTAGTGGTAATTGACGATAGTGAATATCAAACATGTACCTGCTAAACAGAAGTACTTTTTTCTTTGTGAGCACATTAATTTGCTCAAATGGGATCCATTATTGTCTTCCTCATTTTCTATTGCACGTGTCAATATAATGGTGAATGATGTTTGAAATGATGAAGTCAGTGTATGAGCAAGCTATCTAGGAGTCAGAAGCTGAAGCGTTTTACTGCTCTAGGTGCTCTGTTTCAGACCATTTTTTCAACTCTTGGGTTTGTATGGTGTCAGTAGTGTCCTTATATGGTCATCTCAGGCACGCCGCTCTAGCCATCAGCAAAGAAGCCACACCCACCTGCTGTTTAAATCTCCTGTCCCGATATTTGCCAAAAAACAATAGGCTGTGTTTAAACTGTTGTAAATGACTTGTTGGTTTGTCATCTGTGAAACATATGTCAGATCCATCTGCCTTGAATGATGGAAAGTCATTCTGAGCCACAATCAACATTCCTGTCACAAGGGTAGAATCACTCTGTTTATCAATATGAAAACATTTCACATAAAAAAAAAAAACACATAGAAGCATGAATTTTGGCACAACACTGGCAGCTAACCAGAAGATAGCTGGCTTAAAGGGAGGGGAAGAGGGCTAAAAGGGCATGTTTCATACAGTGGATGGAGTCACGCGGTTTGCATTAAGGCCCAGTGTAAGATAACTAGAGGTTATTTCCAAGTCTAAATCATGAAAGCTACTAGCTAAGCTATTAGTCAAGCCCAAGAGTGTGATTGTGGAGATGGAAATGAATATAATATCTTTATTTATATTGTCTCCTTTTCTCTTTTCACTTCACCCTCCCTCTCTGTTGCCAGGGCATTATTCAGGATGTGAAGCTGATTTTTGCTCCCAACGGCTACATCACACAGTGTCCAAACCTTAACCGTAGTAAGTACCGTGATTAAATTCATGCATAGTATTGAGTATTAACAACATGATAGAAAAAAAAACTTTTTCCCATTAGTGTGTGCTACTAAAAAAACAAACTGTAATGGGCTGTGTGTCAGCTGGTGGTCACCTCTATGAAAAGCTTTGAAAGCCTCCGTCTCCTCGGATAAAACCTCTCTCCATTTTTGTCTCCTTCCTCTGCTCTGGCAACGTGGCTTTATTGTGCTGTATTTTAGATTCAGTGCAGCCTCCTCTCTCTTTGGCTCCTCCATCTGTTTACTGTCAAAAAACAGATTAAGATACAGGGCCACCGCTGCACTACTGTCTCTGTCACTTGATCAATAAGGCAATCACACCTGGGTGCTTTATTGCTGATACTAACAACAGGCTCAAGCCTAAGACAAAGAGTCTACAGCTATGTAAAGCTTCCCTTTTGTTTACTGTTGGGTGAGCTGTGGCCAAATAAATGTAGTCATTCTAATGATTTCTGTCTTCTCCTCTGTTGATCTCCTATCTAAATGCTTTCCTGTTGCTTTGCTTTTCTTTGTCTCTTCTTTGTTTTGGTGCTTGCTGTTCATCCCTTGAGCCTGTCCCACCTGCAGTGATTTCCTGAGTCTGGTGCAAGGCATCATGGACCTTCAGGAACTACTGGCTAAGATGACCTTGAAGGTACGAGCAAAGAGCAACCTCCCACACAGAAAACTGCTATAACTGAGTCACAAGAGAATTAGAACCCTAGGAGAATGTACAGTATGCTGTACCACCACAGTAAAGAGAGGTTTTTCAGATGAAAGAAACAGCCAATTTGCAAAATGCTGGCAACCATGTCTTAAAGACTTAAATAAAGGTACCAACTAATACCTTTTTCAAGTTGCAATCTGACATGTAAATAAAAAAATAAATGAAAATGAATAAATAACTTCCTTCTTCAGTGCAGCTGGAGAAATCCAGCCCCTTTGATTTTGTTGCTGCTTTCACTGAAGCACATTGTTCTGTCTCTTCTGAAGTCAGTGTCTCATTTTTGTTTAATTTCAACAACACAGTGCCCAGTAAAGACACAAGTTATTGTTAGGGAAACAAAAAAGAAGCCATAATCTGTCTTTAGAAAATATGATTATTCCGTCTGTTATTATTGCGAGCATGAATCAAAGCAGTTTTTAAAAAGAAAAATACAAAAGATAATAACGTGCACGGGAAAGGAAACAGAAAACAGACAGTTACTTTGTCCCAAATGGTCGTTCTGTTTTTACAGTTTTCACTTTGAATACAATTACTCCACAACAATAGAAATAAATGTGAATGCACACACTTTGTTGAAGCTCCTTGGTCATGCAGATTACCTGTTTATAGAGTAAAAGCGTTGATGGTAAACCTCATAGGGACAAACTTAATCCCACTTAGCAAATGTTCAGCATCTAAACAAAATGTAAATTTGGTCAAAAAATGAAAGTGAGCTGTCTATAAAATGTGCACCTTTAACAGAGAAACCAGCAAAGTCATCAAATACCTAACCCAGATCTTTCTTGTTATACGACATTGCTTAGCACCACATCACCATGCCACCAAGTTTATGAATACAATATCTTGGGAACAAGGTGCTGTAGGATTTTCAAATTGATGCAATTAGTGCATCTCCTAAAATCTCTGACAAGTTCAAATGTTGGTCACGTTTTTTGAAAATCTTATGAACACGATAAATCGAGAAAGATGTCACCTAGGATTTTCAAATTCATACCATACGAGTTTCAGTCTCAAAATCGTCAGAGGTCAACTTTTCTGAAAATCACCTAGTATTATCAAATACTACCACAGGTGAATCTGCCTGGAGGCTAAGGGCAGCAGCACTGGCAGTGTTTTTTGACCAGTAGCAGTCATTGGAAGCTATGAGATTATGATTTTGATAATGATCTTTATTTATTGCTTTCCAATGTACTGTTCTTTTTCTTGGTGTTTTACACCCTGGACAAGGGCCTCAGACTATGCCACACCTTTACTGTTTTCAGTAGTAGCTAACTGTTTAAGCAGTATAAAGGCTTTCTACATCATGATACCATGTTTGATATTAGGTTTCTTACACACATAACGGACATGCGAACCAAGGTTCATAAAGGTGTCATGAAATGATGACTGCATTGGTACAATCAGAAGTTACCAGGCAGCATGCATTCAACCTTAGAGCCAATGCATGACCCATTTCTAAGACTGAACATCTGCATAAACGAATGCATATGAATGTGTGCTTGTGTGTGCGTGTGCACTGCATGAGTGAGTGATATAAGGTGAGAGTGGATGAAACAAAGACATCTCGGTGGGTGGTTGAGCTGTAGAGTCATTTTCGGCATAAATAAGGATGAGATGAAGAACATTACCCCACTGCTGCGTCGGTACCTCCTACTTCACATGAGCGCAGCCTAACCTATTGCCACATGACCTCACTGCACGTACAAGTCGCAGCAGGGAGAATGCAGTCATCTCCACTGCTAAATGGGTGTCTGCCTCTGTGATGTAGAAAATAGAGGAATTCAGCATGAGGTGAATAATTGCTTGGTCCTGAGCATGTGATGTGGAGTGTCAAGGTGGGGTGAGATGACAACGAGGCCCCCCCCAGTTGTGCGGATTAGCATGGACGCATTTGCATGCATTACAGCTGAGATGGAGCCCGAGGATGTCTTTGTGCCAAAAAGTATACTAGACAAAGCTCAGGACCTCTGTTTTGTGATACCACAGCATGCAGTATCAGTAATGATCCAGTTTTGTTTCCCGATATTTGAAATGTTGATTCACTCCAGTTACTTAAAAAGAAGAAAAAAAAAAACATGATGTTTTCTCGGATACGTCAGAACTACCGTTTGGTATTCCCCCATGTATGTCATTTCAGTTCTTGAAGCCGGCAGATATTAGACGTCTCTGAATTTTGGGTTGAGTTTTCAAACAGATTCCTTATTTTGTGAAGCTGCATATATACATTCTTTATTTTACTTATCATAAAGCATCGTGAATGAACCATTCAAGCTAAGATAAATATTCCCTTTAAAACATTTGCTCACATAGACTTAGTGAAAAGTTGACTGCTTGAAGTTGCTTGGGCATTACCACAGGGCCAGCTTCAAAGCTTCACAGAGGCAACTAAAAAAAACAAATGATGATAATAATATTAATAGGTAACATTTTATAATATGGGCCGTGACTAAGGGAGCAATTGCCCTGTAATTAAAATAAATTTCAGTATTTTTTTTACTGAAATTACAATGTAGTTATACTTTCATAATACAAATCTATTTGAATATGTTTATTTATATATCTACAAATACTTAAAGGTAAACATACTAGAATAAGGGGTAAGTGATTTTACATAGTGCATGACTAAATTTAAGTATTGCATAACATCAGGTATTTTAAAGAAAAGGAGACAAAAATTATTCTGTAAGTAGGTACTTTGTAGTAAGTACTATCTAAGTAACTTTAAGTTGTGCGTAACTTCATGTATTTTACAGGAAAGAAGAAATAATTACATTGTAAGTTAATTTAATTAGTGTATAAGTACCATTAAATAATAACTATTGCTATAAATATCACTACTAATATTGTTATTAGTAAGTGTAACCCAGTGGTCTGATCCTGCAGTTTTAGAAGGTTAAATCCAAAGCATCAGTATTTTTTAATATAAATTTCTATAATCTTTACATGTTCTCTCAGTGTTCTCTCTGTTTACTCCGGCTTCCTCCCACAGTCCAAAGACATCCATGGGGTTAGGTTAACTGGCAGAATAAAATGGCTTTACTATTAATATGAATAATGATCTAAGGAAACCCAAAAAACAATTTATTAATTTCTCCTTATTCACTAAAATGTGCAGATGAGCCCTTTTGCAAATTAAATACCAGCTTGATGTGGAGAAAATCCTCTATATTAACCTGTGCAAAGGATTTTCTTTCCTGTCATTACTGTAATCCCAAGTACTAAAGCATTACCATCACTTGAATTATAGATGCACTGATGCATTGAGTTTCAAACCAAATCCAAATGTGTGTTTGTTTCATTGTTCCAAATAAAATATGATAAGCGCTTAACGACAGACAATTCAGATCTTGATTACAAACAAAATTTAATTAAATGCTCATTGGTCCAAGACTCACTGGTCCCTAGAATATGATAAGATTGAACTTATACGTGCTTGACATATCTTTCAGACAAGCAGGAACGCCAACAAGTGATGAATGAGGTAAATATCATAATGTGAGGCTTCCTGTGTTTCGACTTTGTGTTTAGCTGGGACTTTTCCTCATTTCACACCTCTCAGGCTGTTGTATCCACCATAGGAGATCTATGCCCGTTAACCTCTGACTTCTTTATGCAGCGTCACGGCACCATTTGATGCTCACACTGTACAGGAAAGGTATTCCTCTGTGGTGCCTCAAGGCAGCCTCCGAGCCTTTGAAATTGCTTTTCAAACATTTTGTTTTTGGGCTTTGACAGGACACATCTCTACTATTCATAACTCGCACAGCATTCCAGCAGCCAGCCGAGAATTCTCTAAATGAAGTAAAAAGCCTCTGTGACATCCAGCATTTTTTCTTTTTTCCTGAAAAGCCTCTATCATTTCCCAGCTACTCCTGTCTTTTTGACACTGAGACCTGGGCAGATCTCAGAGGAGCGAAGTGGTGGAAAGGCAGGGTTGCAAACCGTCTAAGTGGACCTTACAATTTCTGAGTGCTCAGATCAGTTGGAGTTTTCAGATTTCTCCAACTTCCCATCTATGAAACAGAACTCAGATTTTGTTTGTGTGTGTGTGTGTATATATTTTGTATTTTTTAGGCACATGTAATATACATATAAACCCAGCAAATTTTCAAATAATGACTTAAGGATAGTGGGTTAATGTACGGGTAATCCCAAGCCAAAAAATCGAAAATCTAGGCTAACTGAGTGGAATAAAATATCTCAAAGAGAAAAAAATTCTGATTTCGGTTTAATCCAACCCGTGTGCTTGTCTCTGGCACACTCGTCACCACACAGTTGTCAGTCAAAGATGCTTCACTTGTGTTGAGAGACAGCTGTGAGGAGTGTCGAGCATGAAATAAGCTGAGGAAGAAGGGGCTGATCAGTGTGTAGGAATATAAGAAGGGTGAGGTGGGATCGAAGCTGTTAGCCCTGTCATTTCTCAGTAGATTATAGCCCAAGGTCTCAAGCATGAGCTGAATGATGACGACTTATTATTCTATGTGCCCTACTAATGAGTGGCTCCCGGCGGAGCACCTCTCGGTGAAAACCATCCAGGGCATGCCAGTGGGATTATGGGGAGGGGATGAGGGGTAAAACCAGCATGCGCACTTAGACTTCTGATTTCGTTTTGTGACTCTGGCGTGTACAGCTGAACTATGCTGAGTCTAGGCTGACCCAGCTGGAAGGATGTCATTGCGAGAGGACCTGCAGTGCCAACGGTCTGGTCTACCGGGATAAGGAGCTGTGGGTAGAACCTGAGAACTGCAGGAACTGCGCATGCAAGGTGAGTGCCAACCTCATCCTCAAAGAGTGAGACCTTGGCTTTTGGTTATCTACTTTCAATTATCACACCCTAAAAACCTCCTTATCAAGCACTTTAATCTCACACTGGTGACACATAATAGTGCAGCACCATCTTAGGGTCCTTTTTCCCTCTTTAATGCAGTCTTTCCAACCACTACACCTGCCACTTAGCTCTCTTAACTTGCCTTCCCATCAGACCTCCTATTCAACCAGCCCGAGCATCATCTCTCTCTGCCTCCTGCCCGCCTCCTAATAAGTGCCCCCTAATCAGCCTGACTGCCTGCACTCATACATAGGAGCCAGATTTTAAAATGCAGTGAATCAGGCCATTGCTGGCCTGGGAGAATTAGACTTGCTGCATCATTGCACATCAAGCACAGGGTGAAGTTTAGTCAGTCTGGTTTCCTCCCATGGACATGCCATTAACTGATAACCAGGGTGTCCCAGGGAATCATTTCAGATGACTCTTGAAATGAAGAGGCGATGGCAGATAGAGAGGTATCAGTCTCAAAAATTAAGACAGTCCTTCAGGACCTCGACTGTCATCAGGCTACGCTCATTCAGTCTCTACTGTGTGAATAATCTGTTTTCAGATTACATGGCATCATCGTTTGTTCATTATTCTTAAATAGCACAGCTGTCAGTTTAAGAGTAGTTCTAAATATACGGTTATGAATAGTTTAGCTGGTTTATATGACACTTGGAATGAAAACTTTGCTGCTTTTGCTGTGTGTATGAACACGTCGCGAAGAGCTCTTTAAACCTTAGCTAAGATTTAAAAAGTCCTCTATAGGTGCAAATAAGGTGTAATCAACAACTTTCAACTACTGCAAACCTTAGTGGATAAAAACATATATCACACTATATGTGTTACAGATTTAGTGGTAAAAAAAAAAAAAAGTCCCCAACTCCCAAGCTAAAGATTTAAAATGACATAAATGCTTAAGCAAATGTATCCTATACTGGGACACAAAAGGGAGGAGACGTACATTCAAAGTGAATTTTACAGCAGTGCCATAGGCAAGACCCTTATGTTCACACCAAGCTTTGGATTTTTCCTTGTAATGTTTGTTTTTATTCATTTAAAACAAAAGAATCTCACCTGCTGTTACAGAACGGTGTGGTCGAGTGTCGCAGGATTTTCTGTCCTCTGGCAAACTGCTCAGAAGACTTGTTGCCTGTACATGTGGATGGAAATTGCTGCAAGACATGCAGACGTAAGTATCCCGAGTAAGAACCAAGCAGAAGTTCATTTTTCTGTTCATTTTGTAGTCATTATGACCCAAAATGAGTGACTACGACTCAGGAACAAAGTGTTTACAGAGGTAAAAAAAAAAAAAGAGCCATTTTTACATAGACTTCTGTAGGACTGGAAGTCTTTTTCTAACCACAGCTATCGCCCTCTGGTGGATAGAGCACTGGTTTAAAGCAGTTCTGAATTAGTTTCATTTTTCCAACCAGGAAGCTACATCCTTCTTTTGACATATAGAATGCAGCACTCATTATTTTCAGTAATATTCGATATTAGAAAACACCTACAAATCTATGAAGTCGAAGACTGTGTGTTGATTGGGTTCAAAATTAGGAAAAACTTGGCGTGGTGCCCTGTATTTGCCACCTCTTTTAGGCTATAAGTGGCTGAGAAGTGCCTGATTTGGTATGTTCATTTGTCAGTTTTTGGAATAAGCTCTTCTTAGCTTGCTTATGTTTGTGACACCATCTACACCATTACTTTTGAAGTGCCAAAGCAAGAGAAGATTTCTGGTGTTGCCAAACCTTTTCACAGCAGTGTAACAATGTCACATTGCTTCCTGTTCTTTGCTAGAGAGAGACAGAGAGACAAAATATAGCTTTTAGGTTAGAGAAACTAATGCCTTAACCTCCTAAGACCCGAACTCTTCCACGGCATGGATTTTTAATTTCTCTTTGATATTTGGGCATATTGGGGCCCAATGAATGTAAAAACAAAGAATTACCAGATATTTTTTTTTACCTAATTTTTGTTTCTAAGACAAATGAGAGCCACATACGAGGATATTCGTTTAAAATTTCGATAGAACAGTAGCAGTATAATGTCCTCGTAAGTGGATATCAGGCAGTTGTAGAGCAAAATTGAGTATTTTGGTCTAAATAGCCCAAAATGTGATGTCCACATATGTGGACGCCAGGTCCTAGGAGGTTAAAAATCGTTGTTGCCTACTGGTCGCTTTAGTATCAGGCTGTGATGCTGATGCACTTGTAGCTAAAAAGAGTTAGCAGTGGACTTGGTTAAGTTGCTTTTTCATGCTTTTTTTTTTACCAAAATCTTTGGTGCTTGCCTCTAATAAACAATTTTGTAGCCATGATTGAAAGCAGCAAGGATTACTGCAGGTCTGTTTGAAAATATGATGCATTCATAGTGTTTACTTGGTCCAACCAACAACACAAACCTCGAAATTAGCAAAATCAGCTAAAGCAAAGCATAAACTTTGTACATCTAACCCAGGGTAGGGAACTCCAGGCTTCGAGAGCCGGTGTTCTGCAGGTTTTAGATCTCACCCTGGGTCAACACACCTAAATCAAATGATTAGTTCATTACCAGGCCTCTGGAGAACTTCAAGACATGTTGAGCAGGTAATTTAGCCATTTAAATCAGCTGTGTTGGATCAAGGACACATCTAAAACCTGCAGGACACCAGCTCTCGAGGCCTGGAGTTCCCTACCCCAGATCTAACCAGATAGATAGGTGCAACTTTTGTTTTTTTAATGTGTTGGACTGGGCTGTTGTTTCTGGGCAATGTTCTTCTGACACAGTGAAATCAGAGTAAGCTATGGGGTGAGAGCAAAGATCACAGTCATCTGATTTTTATGGAAGCTGAAATGGAATCACTGTATAAAGCACACAGGGGTCTGGTAACTGCTCAGAGACAACTGTGTCTCTCTTACTATACTCCAAAAACACTGAATCCCCAAAGTACAGACAGCCTTTGAATAATTTCAGCCTCCTCTGCCTCTCCCTCCTTTCACTCCTTCCTCGTCTTCCTCCCCTGTGAACATCAGAGCTCTGGCACAAACGAATGACGGAGCGGCGCTCTGGAGCTGCGACTGAGTGCTCCACAGTCCTGCACCCCGGAGAGGAGAAAAAGCAGGACTTCATATCATATGCTTCACTTTCTATTTCTGCTTTATCACCAGAGGAATATGCAGAAGAGCCTTCCTCTGTTGTATTCTTAATGCGCTGTTACAGTTCCTTTCCGCTTGTGCACACTCGCCAAGAACAACTTTGTTTCAGACGGAATTAACTATGCAAAACTTCAGCCTGGAAACTTTTTTTTTTTTTTTTGTAGGCAACCTCCAATTCTCAGTGTTAGCAGAAGAATTTATTCAATTTCTCGTATTTCATAGTTTTTGTGCTTATCCAAACAAAGTGATATAGAAATTGTCCTGTCTTGTTATTTATTTTATTTTTTTGCCTGCAGCAAAATGTACCTACATGGAACAGACATTTTCTGAGGGACAGCGGTTTTTGTCCAGGAGCTGCCGGGAATGCAAGGTAACTCTTCTTTTATTTTTCCATCCTCTCCCCAGCGTTTAGTCTTTATCATGCAACCACCAGACAGCGCTTCTTTGGAACTTGAACGTGCAGTGCTCATGTGTGTGGTGGACTGCTTGGTGCGTTATTCAATTAACCAGCAGGCCTTATTAGTTTTCCCACCCTCCTGCAATCTGTTCAATCTGCCTTTTTTTCCCCATCGCTCTAATGGCGAGATAGCCAGGTAATTAGAATAACTTATGAACACGGCAACACAAAGGCCTGATTTGAATCAGAGCTTCATCATTGCGTAGATTATAATTGAACTCATTATTCCAGTTCAGCATAGAACAGAGGTGGGCTTTCTCCACTGAGAAGCCATTTATCTTTAAAGGCACTATTTTAAGGAGAAAATTAGCGTTTTATGCATTTAATTGCTTACAAAGACCCAGACATTTGGATTCCTGGACTCTTTATTAGCCCTTAGAGACCCTGAAACATCATTAAACAACAAATGTTTGGAAGCTTTGTATCAAGCAATTACAACCACATTTACTCCTGGACGTAAGATCTGCTAAAAGTCCAATTTGGGCATATTATATTTAAAAAGGGGTTAAAAATGTGTTGTTTTTTGAGCCCTCTTGGCACAAAGACAGCCTGATAGTTTCAGTGCGTGTAAGTCAATATGTGCCTGGTTTTTTTTGTCTTTTGTGGTGACATGTCAGATTTAGAAGCATTGATCTGATCTGTAACCCTCCTTCTTCAGATTTTTGCTCTGGCCTCTCACCCTGGGAGGGAGAGAATGTGGAAAAGCAATGACATATCTGTATGTGTGTCATACAACATGAGGCATAAACACAAAAAGAAAGAGAAAAGAAGGAAAGAGAGGACCACTCTAGGCCAAATTATGAAGTATTATGATGCGTGACATTAGTCATTCTGCTCGGCAGCTTCAAACCATTAGTGTTCATTTAAAACTCTGTTAGTGTGTTCACATGTTTAAGTCCACTGACTACAAATCCTGTGTGTTTGATCACTTGCCAAAAGCATGTCATCACTTTTTACTTTGATTAACGACCTCTGAGCCAGCCACTGCTTTCAACTGAAAGCTGGGTCACCTCTAGGGGTGATTAACTCTCAGGGACTCTAAATAAAATTGTCACCGACAAAAACAGAGAATTTCCATTTCTTTAGTATTCACTGATCCAGCATACAGCAGTGCCATTCCTATAAGGAAGCCTTTAACTTGAAAATCATACGTTCAATATGAGGAACTTTTTTTATATCTTTATATTATTTCTGGCTTATTTCAGTACTGATCATTTTAATTTACCTCAACTTTTTTTGTTCTTTTACATAATTTAAATCCAAAACATCAGCATTCAGGATCCGAGTTACTTGCCCTACACAACCTGTCACTCCTCCAGCCTCTACAGCTAAATACATTTTTAAAAATTCTTTTTTCACCTCAAAATTCTACACATAATACCCCACAATGACAAAGTGAAACAACTGAATAAAATAATGACGATAATAAAACATGTACACACAAAATTGAGCTCAAGTGCATCCTGTTTCCACTGATCATCTGTCAGATGTTTCTGCACGTGACTGGAGTCCAGCTGTGGTGAATTCAGTTGACTGGACATGATTTGGAAGGCACACACCTGTTTACATATGGTCCCAAAGTTGACAGTGCGTGACAGCCATGATGTCTAAGGATTTAACTGTAGACCTCTAAAGCAGGATTGTATCGAGGTACAGATCTGGGGCACAGTACAGAAAAATTTCTGCAGCATTGAAAGTCCCAATGAGCAGAGCGGCCTCTATCATCTCTAAACGGAAGAAGTTTGGAACCACCAGGACTCTTCCTAGAGCTTGCAGTCCAGCTAATCCGATTGATTAGGGTAGAAGGGCCTTACTCAGGGAGGCGACCAAGAACCTGATGGTCACTTTGGCAGAGCCCCAGCTTTGCTCTTTGAAAAGAGAACCTTCCAGAAGGACAACTATTTCTGCAGCACTCCACCAACTTGGCCTGTATGGTAGAGTGGCCAAACCCATACAGTGAAGCATGTTGGTGGCAGCATTATGCTGTGTAGATGTTTTTTGGGATGCAGGAACTGGGAGACTTGTCAGGGTCGAGGGTAAGATGAATGCAGCAATGTAAAGAGATATCCTTGATATTCATCATTGATGCTCCAGAGCACTCTAGACCTCGGACTACATTCGAGGTTCATCTTCCAACAAAACAACAACCCCAAACACACAGCCAACATAACAAAGGAGGTTCTTCAGGACCACTCTGTGAATGTCCTTGAGTGATCGAGCCAGAACCCAGACTTCAATACGATTGAACATCTTTGGAGAGATCTGAAAATGGCTTAAAATTACTCTCCATCCAACCTGATGGAGGCTGAGAAGTTCTGCAAAGAAGAATTTGAGAAAATGCCAAAAATATGTGTGCAAAGCTTGTAGCATGATAAACAAAAATATTTGAGGCTGTATTCCTGCCAAAGGTGCTTCAACAAAGTATTGAGTAAATACTGTGAAGACTTATACTGACTGATGAATGATAAATTATACTGCACTGTGCACAGGCTTGGTGTTGATGAGCTCATCATAGCTGTTTATGGCACCAAACAATGCCAGTATTCAAAGAATTGATTTGACAACCATTAAAATACAGTTGCTTGTTAAAAATAATAGAGTAAAAAGTGCTTTTCAAAAATAAAGTACGTGGTTTTTAAGTTTTCGGCATTTATTGGTATTTTCTGAGATTTTGCAGATTGGGCGAACAGACTAAGCTTAACCCAAATTCATAGTTTTATTAATTTGTGATGAATATATTTATTTATTTGACAGATGGCAACGCTGTAACAGTTAGATATGTAATCGTTTTATAAAGCTGGCTAAAATATTACCATATATATATATTTATTTCCACCCTGGTCACACACAGAGCAACATTATTATTAATTTTCAAGTTTTGAAGTCTAATATTCATTTTATTTGAATGGTTCCTTTGGCTCCTCCAGAGACAAATGATCTATTTGGCTCATTTAGGCTTTTCCTCATTCAGATTTTTTATGTGTCTACTGTTTGAGTCAGTAGTGCAGAAATAGTGCAGCTTTAGTAAATGAATTGAAATACAGAATACATTTTTAGAAAAATAGCACGATCAGATGGTGAGACAGAGGATGAGAGGTTCACCAAGAAACTGGACTATTTACAGATGACATGAGAAAGCAGTTAAAATGGTTCCTAGATAGGGACGACATTGAGGAAAGATGTGAAGGACAAAGACATCTCAGGGATTCAAGTCGATTGTTGAACCTAGAGAGAGTTTGTAGGGCCACCAGAATGCTGGCAGGCTGCTGCTGTTTGTTTTAAAGACCCAGGGGAGGATGGCACAAAGTTGTATCTGCCTTTGTTTCCTTTCTTTGGTGCTGGGTATCTGCATCCGAACTGTTATCTGTATACATGCTGTTCTTTTGAATGGGAGTAGCGCATGCAGCTTTTGCGTGTGTCGTCACTGAAGTGCGGCTTGGTCCGGATATCTTAAAACATTTTTCAGATGTTTTTAACATCAGAAAAAAAACATTAGATTCCAAAAGAATCATATCTTTTCTAAGATTTTGGAAAGATTCACATAAAATGACACCAAATGAGTCATCAGATTATGCTTCTTATTGGTGGATTTTACTCAATACCCAGTATGGCCTCTCAAAAACAGCTGGTTTAAGTGTTTAAAGTCAGGAAATGGGACTGATAAGAAAAAAGTTGGCCTAAAGGTTGAAGAAGCCTGTGGAGGTTGCAGTTTTAAATATTATAAGAGATCAGATTGTATAACCGGTGGAAAACTGATTCTCTCTTAATGCGTAGCCCTTCACACATCTGACCCCATCTCTGAAATCATGATATCTTGCCTGTGTCCTGTCCTTCCAGAATGGCCTGATGGTGAAAGTCACAGAGACCTGTCCAGATCTAAACTGCACCCTCAGTGAACAGATCTTACCAGATGGCAGATGCTGCAATGTTTGCAGAGGTACATGTTTCTTTCCACTTCCCACTGCACTTTTCTCAGTTGCACGAATTACTTTTTTTTCTTCTTCTTCTTCTTTTTTTTTTTGCATGTACACACACCGGTACTGTGTCGCTGTGAGGAGTAAACACAGCCGTCTTCCCGGTGCTGATTCAGGCTGTGCCTCTGCAATAATTTAGTCTCTCTCCCTTGCCATCCACTGTGAATGCTTTTTGGCCCGTGTACCTTTCGAGCAGATTGGTCTTTCTGCCATAGAGCACCTGCTATGCCTATTTGCCTGAACCCCACTGCTTTGGCAGGGAAGTGCTACGGGGTAAATAGCCAGTGGTAATTCAGTAAATACATTGAATAAACAAACTACAGGAGGCTGCCATCTATAGAGACATAATGAAAGAATCCCAGGGCAGGTTCTGAGTGAAGGAAATTGCGCTCTTGTTTAGGTAAGTTAGCATTTCTTAGACTCACTGTATTCACACAGGACGGGGATGAAATGGAAAGGAAAATACATGTTTGGGAATAAGAAAGAGAGGGAGGCAAAAAGATGAATGAGTATAGCATAAGACAGCAAAAAGCAGAGAGGTAAGGGAAGGTAAAATGAAGTCTTAGACTTGCTGTGTTGAAGAGAAGGAAGGGGGCAGATGAGAGGTAAATAAGGTAAAACGCACATGCCAGCAAAAGAGGACTTAAAAGAAATGAAAGGAAAAGAGATGACGACTACAAATTGATATACTGATAATACTGAGAGTGTTGGGTAAAGAATGAGGAGAGAGAGTAAAGAGAAAGCAGGAGAGGAACTTAAGAGTAAAGGAAGGAAAGGACTTGAACTCCTTTTGTTGGAAAGTAAGCGAAAAGAGTAAGGAGAGAAAAGAAAGGTATGCAGTATTAAGGGAAATATAGCTGAGGAAGGAAGAACAGAAAAGTAGATTTAATACAGTAAGGAGAAGCAATTAAAGATTAAAGTCTCAGTGCCTCTTCTCTTTTCTTACCTCTCCGACACACACACACACACACACACACACTTGCTAAAAAGCCAAGCCGGTCATTATTCATTATCATTGTTTCCAAATCATCTCGAGGCCTCTTTTTACCGCGTCGTGACTTGGTCCTTTACCACCACTCTGAGATGTAATTGTACCTCGCTGTTAAAGTCCTCGGAGTCACGCTGGCTTTGTTAAATTGGTAATTACACAATTGTCACATAGTCTTCATACCAGGCAGAATTTCACCGGGAAAGAAAACAAAGAATTGCACAGTGTGAGGGGCTCGTGCAAGCGCGCAGTGCAGTGCAAATCAAAATCCAGCAACAATTCCACTTTTACATAAACATGCTATCACAGTTGGTCTCTCTGTAACATGTACACATGATCCTGTGAGGACCCGCTGCAGATGATGTAAGAACTGAGAGGAAGAATAATGCAGGCACAAGTCTTTCTTCAGTAATAGGTCCCCGGGCTCCCTGCCTCGCAGGGCTTTTATGTGCAGCCAGTCTGTCACTCATTACAGGACATGATGGGCTATATCAACTCGTACCTACTGAGTAGGAGACAATCATCTATGTCTGTCTGTCTGTCTCTTTGTCTGTCTGTCTCTCTGTCATCTTCCTCATCTGTCAGAGTAATTCTCAGTCCATCTGTCTCTCTGTCGGGTCACATTTTTGTGCATGTGCATGAGTCTAACTCTGGCTTGGTTCAGATCACAGAGCACAGATGAATGATAGATGTAGCTGCTCTCTATTTATGTAGCCAGAAATGATCACACAAAGGGAGGAGACCAGAGTTCGAAATTATCATCTAACTAGCTACTAGCTACAACTAGGTACTTGTTTATTATTACTAAAGGGGAAAAATTAATAAAGAACATCAATATCATCAGTGCAATTAGCCTCACAGCAAGCCCTGTTATTTGTCAGATAGTCACATCAAAACACTCCAAACAGCACCGGCACCACAAAAGCAGAAGTCAAGAAGTCCAGCTCCGCTACTCCAGTTAGCTGAGGTAATGTCTAGCAGGCAGCTAGCGGCTCCAGCCACCTGTGCCAGCATCTACTTGTAACCAAGAGGCCCCTTAATCATGCAGGACTTCAATATTTAAATGGGTGACTTACATAGAAATTCACCTGTTACCATGACCAGAACCTTTTTCTTCTTTTGTACTAGGCTTAAACATGTTTATTCCTCCTAGCAAGTTGGGCACTTTGACGTGTACCCAGTGGGGATTAACTGGCTTTTGTAGATAGTCTCAAGTGGCCATTTGAGGAACTGGCACTTCATCGTTTGGCTTCATTTTTCAGCCCTGGCAGTGGCTGCTTGGGTGGAGCAGCGATAGGGGGAGAAGAGTTAAACTACTGGGCACAATTTCCTATAGGACAGCTGGTCATTAGGGAAGTCAGCAATTGGAAGTTGGAACTCCCGCAGTGCTGAATTCTATGCAAAGGATTACTACTCTTTTGTAAAGACTGTAATTATTCCATGTTGCCTTGAGATAGCATCTTAGCTGCACACACAGAATACACTCTACAGTATTTTAATTACATTGCGAAGCTTGTTATACTGCAGTTTTGTGTGTGTGTGTGTGTGTGTGTGTATTTGTGTTTTGAATTTTGAAAGTTGTCCATTCTGCATAACTGATGCAGTGCTCCACCTGTTGTGGTAGTTGTGGTTTTTCAGAAATTGAAATTTCATTAAAAGGATGTCCTCAAATACCGTAAGAGCACTGTTACGCAGTCAGCCGAGTGAATTGATGACTCGGAGATCTTCCTACATCAGCAGAGTGTGTTTGTGTGTGTGTGTGTTTGTCTGCATTTGCATGTTTTGTCTCGTTAGCACGTGCACTTTTGCATGAGAACTTTCATTAATACGCCAGATTTATTCAAAGTTGTAAACTCACCGTACACATCAGGCACCCTGTTATCCACAGTGTTGTAGGTGACGGGAACAAGGTTGCTCCTTTGTGCATTTATCTGCTTTTATCTCTGTGTTACGGGCGTGCATGTGTGTGTGTTTGTGTGTCTGTACACAACTTTTTATAGCCTTGAGTGAGCAGATTTTAAGGTTTCCTTTGCTCCTTTCTTTCAGGTTATGACTTCTGCGCAGAGGGACTCATTTGTGGGGAAAACTCAGAGTGTAAAAACAGGAATACTAAAGCAGAGTGTGAATGCAAGAGTGGCTATGCCTCCATCCACGGGGATTCTACTTACTGTGAAGGTAGGACCATATTTTTCCCCAGCTCAGGTGAGCCGGGGCCAGCGTGGCTGTCTCATAATGTCTATTAGCACAGGATGTTAAAAGCAGAATGGGTGGCAGCGCGTTGAAGCGTTAAATTCATTGTTCTGTTTTAGGAGGGTGTTTATGAAAGCCGTGGGCTGCAGACTGAGATTTGTTATGAGCTCTGGGTATGACATGATGATGACTGGCTGTAAAGAGAACAAGGATTGTTCGATGAAAGAGCAGCTATGAACCAGGCTCGGGACTTTCATTATGCTATTGGGGCTGGTGTTAAAATAGATTTTCTTTTTAAACTTATAAGCAATTTGCTTCTTTCATAGGAGTTTGACAATAGAGCTCTGGCACTCCTGTTTTGAGCTTATTGTGATACAGTCAGTATGATTACACGGTGGCAATAACAAACAAAATAAGATAGCCATGTGCCGACAGTGGTGGAATATGTTCTTACAGGAAGTTTTGACACAGCCTTTTAGGATAGTTTCAAGCTTTTGCTAAAATCAAACTTTTTTGGTAAACTTAGCTTGCTGTTGGAAGGATTTTGCTGCCTTTCGCTGCATGCTGGGCTTTCCCTGTGAATCATGGCATCTGAGTCTGGAGCCATCGCTTCGCTCATTTTCAGGGGTTTCCAGCCCGTCTGGAAAAAGTCGGTCATCGGGGCGCTTCCACCGCGCGGGTTTTTTTTGGTGGAGCAAAAGGCTCAGTCTGTGGGTGCTGGAGGCCCAGATTACTTGCGATGGCGCTAATGGCCTTATTTGATTGAGAGGCTTGGGAGCGTCAATCTGTGGATTGAAGGATTTGCTCAGCGCTCGGTGAAGTTGTCATTGGTTCGCCGCCACAACAGACTAAATCCACTAAATGTGCTGAGAGCTGTGTAGCCACAAGCCCTCCAGTCTGTCTGCTTTTGTTTGATCTGCATGGTAAAGAGGTTTACCCAGAGCACCACTCAATCCACAAACAGTCCCACACCGTATGAGGAAAGGCTGGGAAACGCTGATTGTTAGATCAACTATGTAAATCGTGGAGCTGTGACTCTCGGCATTATCTCTGCGATACCCTGAAGGCATCGCAAATTTCTGTTGTTGCTGGATTAACGGGGATCCAGACGTACATCACGGTAATATTTGATTTGGCTTCAGTCTCACCTCCCAACTTAAATTGGCTTAGATTCACGCCTTTTCCGAGCAGACTGGAGTAATTGAATCTTTATATGTGGGTTATAATGAAAACACAACAGTGCGATGGTGTGTCCTGACGTCCTAATAGTTGTTTTATAGAGCATATTAATTTCTCCACTTGTATTTTATAAACACGAGATTGTGTCTAGCTGTGGCACTAAGCTGTCATTAAATGTGACCGTTACATCCTCATAAATGATTTAATGTGCCACTGAATAAGTGAAGATGAGATTATTTACTTGCAAACAGAGGGCTGTTTGAGCAAGGATGAGAGGATTTAAGCAGAGCCGCTTTTGAGCCTTCTGGCTTGCATTCAGTCACCTTTCGTGTCCTTTTTTTTTAGCTGAATTTGTTTACATAGGGCTCACAACTTTGGATAAACTCTGACTGAAACACCTCGTCTGTTGTAAAGTGTTCCATTAACCTTCTCTTTCCATTTAAACATCATTAACTTACTAACAAGTCAATAAATATTTTGTAGCATCAGAGTAATGACTGATTAATCTATAACTTAACCCTTTAGGGGGCACTTGTTAAAATGGATGTTAATTTTTTTATTAATAACAAGTGTTATTGGAGAATATTACAGGACGTTTTTTTAACTTGTGTGACTTTGTTCAAATGTTTTCATTTTTATGGTGCACATAAAGGTCAATGAAGTGACCATCCATGGTTCCTCGATCGTTTAAGGCACCACACCCTAAACAATCGCACACCTTTGTGTTGGAACATCCAATACCCTATTTACCACTGCTCTACATTTACGATAGGGTTCTTTAAACATAGATCATGGTGCATGCCTAAAAATGAATTTATTATCCGTAGCGCTTCAGGTGAGTGAGGCGTATGATCAAATGTCTAGAAGTCAACACAATCGCCACCTTTCACGCAGACTGTTCTCATTCCCAACGTGTATCATACCGGCGATTTGTGACGTCCCGAGACGTCTCATAGTAACGCGAAAGGTAACCTTCTGTATCCCTATGACATGCGCTGGATTGTGGATGGAATTCAATAGAATGACGCTCCCAGCGGTAACATACATTCCAGCCGTGTATTCCAGCCCTAACCCTAACCTTAATCCTTTGACCACAACCTTAATCGTATTAGATAGTGTTTTCCAAAGCGATTCATGATGAGAAAGTAAAATAAATGTACATGTCTACATTCATTCCAAACGGTTCTCGTTTTTCTGAACGCGTAACATACCAACGATTTGTCACATAGCGTCGGTATGTTATGTTTTGGGATCAGAACATGTTGCTTTCACAACACTTTTGAACTATGTGCTGTATGGGTTTAATCAACCTACCCCAGTTAGTTTTGATGTTATAGCCACAAGTGTTGGAGTAGGAAGGGGTGAAAAACCCAACTTCCCAGATTCAGGAATAACACTGAAATTTGACATGCTCCAGACCATTACTGATTGGTTAGAATCAGTAATGTCACCAACTGTCACAAAACCTGATGTTTGCTGATTGGCTGTGGAGGACTCTTTTCATGTTCATGTTACTTAATATGCTTCCTTGCCCAGTAAAGAGTTAATTTGTTACTGAAATAATCTATTTTCTTTTGTACAACTTTAAAAAGTTAGAATTACTTTTTTTTTTAGACTTGCAGGGTAAATATAACAAGAAAGACCCAAGCTTTTTGATTTTGGAGATCACTAAGATCAGACAAAGGCAGAGCACTCCTCTTTTTGTCGTAGCATTCAATGAAAGGCTATTGTTTGAATCTCTAATTGTGACGATGAGTTTTTGAGTTTCAACACATTTCTCATTCATTTCTGGGCAATGCAAGAATCCGGTTTAAAGCTGCTTTTTGAGGTCAGCGAGTTAGCTGCTGCTTTCTTCTGGGAAAGAAAAAAAAGTTAGATCTGAACTGAGAAGGGACAGTTCACTAAAAAAAAGAATAAATTAAGTTCTGTCCTGAGAAGAAAGGGGGATCTCTTTGAATGAAAATGCTTTTCTCAGGCATAGAAGTCAAAGAAGTTGAAGCATATTTTGTGTGCCTGCTTAAGCATGTGTGACACAGACCTGATTTCTAAACCCAGCAAGAAAGTGGTGGTGAATGTGTTAATATTCGAAGGTACATGTCTAATCTAAGCAAAAACAGGAAGGCACCTACTTGGCACATTATGCACAAATGTAGAAATGCAAACATGGGCACACCCTGATGATGGTCTGTCCCTGTGTGGCTGTTTATTTTAAAATGTATTACTGCATTTGAACTGATATCTTTCTGCATTATAGATCCAGGTCTACTTGAAAATGTTGCTCTGGGTCTGCTCATTGTTATCTTAAAGAACCTTTATGTTTTCCTTCATTACCTCCATCATTACGCTCTGACCAGTATGACAACATTACACATGATACGCTGCTGTTCTCCAGTTTTTGTTTTTATTTTAACCAGAATTGCTCAAAGCACTGTTGCTTTCTGACCTTACGGTATATTTACTGTGTTCGTCTTTATTTTCTGTTGTACACATAATGTTAAAATGGCAGATTCTCATAGTAAACACTGCCAAACTTTCCAATAATGAGTTCAGCATACACTCAAACAACTGATTCTTTGCCTTCTTAAATATAATTTGGAGTAAACTCAAAATATACACAAATCAAGTAAATTTCATTTGACCAGATTCCATAAAGTTTAATGCTTCACATTTTACTCATGTAACAAAATACATGGAACATTTACATATATTCAGATGACTTAAAGTAAGCCTTTTGGACATTCTTTGACTATATGTACACGTAATCCCTGTAGAGGCAAAAGCACATGTTTTTTCTCTTCTTGGCTCTGCATGTCATTAAGAGTGGATCATTATAGAACAGAAGCCCCACCCACCTGCTGCTGCAGCCATCTGTTTAACAGGTGGAGTGCAGGTAAAACAGCTTGTAACAAACACTGGATGCACTGAAGGCCAAGGTCCAATGTAAATAAGCAGGATTTAAAACTGTAAAAATATGCAAAAATATGAATACTCTATATGTAGGAGATATATATATATTCATGAAACTCATTCATCATCATTCATCATGTGTGATTCAGAGGGAATACCATGCTGGAAAACAGCAATGTAACCTGACACCAAAACAAATGACTAAAATTAGTAATTAAAAAAACAAATAAAAGAAACAATGTTGAAATGATGATGAGTGACATCGCTTTTGATAAGGCCATTTTTAAGGTTGCCTTAGTGTCCAGTGGCCACCTAAAACAACCAGGCCTTTAAATGATTGTCTCAACAGGTCAGCCATCCATTCGCTTCCGCTTATCCTTTTCAGGGTCGCGGGGAGCGCTGGAGCCTATCCCAGCTGTCATAGGGCGAGAGGCGGGGTACGCCCTGGACAGGTCGCCAGTCTGTCGCAGGGCTAACACACAGGGACAGACAACCATTCGCACTCACATTCACTCGCACATTTACACCTAGTAGCAATTTGGATTATCCAATTAACCTATCCCCACAAGCTGCATGTCTTTGGATGGTGGGAGGAAGCCGGAGTACCCGGAGAGAACCCACGCAAACACGGGGAGAACATGCAAACTCCACACAGAAAGACCCCGGCCTGATGGTGGAATTGAACTCAGGACCTTCTTGCTGTGCGGCAACAGTGCTAACCACCATGCCACCGTGCTGCCTACCTTTTACCTGTCTCAACAGGTAAAAATTATAAACTGAAGAGAGTTTATAGAGCTGATCTTGGAAAAGCAAAATGTGTTTGGCACAACTCTGCATACATACATTCAGTCAGAAGTGGAATGGTATTGGCGAGGGTATAGTCAGATAAATTCAATCTGCTGCTTGAATGCTAATTGCATTTATAAGAAATGCTAACTACGACTTGCGTTTTGTGTTACACATGCTTTGTTAGCTGCTTGGTGTGTCACACCATATGATGCCCCTCCATTCAGCGCACTGCGTGTTTTAACGTTTGTGCTAATGGGCTTATCAAAGGCTTATTATCCTCATCAGCTCTTGTTTACGCTGTCAGTGATATTCTTACAGTCCCAGTAGATCTACTGTATCCTTGCTTGGCTCCAGAGGATACAAACATTAACGCCGCCGCTGCCGTTGTTTTGCTGACAGCTTGTTAATAGCAACCTAAAAAATCTCCTGTGTTGTTGACACACTTTGGCTTGAATCCGCTCTAAATAAAGCAGACATGCTGATGTGGAAATGCAGTTGCATCATCGAAGGACAAACAACTCGATTCCCCATTCTCCTGGCTGAGTGCTGCAGGGACCCTCCTCCCAAATGCCCTGTTGTTACCCCAGGAGTCTGCTCTGTATGTGTGGTAGAAGAAATCCCAGCATGCGCCCAATACTGAACCAAAGTGCATCCTAGATAGTGGATATATTTCTTTCATTTTACACGTTCTCATCTTTACAAAGTCTTTTTTTCCCCTCCTCAATATACCCAAATGATCTCAACTCTGCTGGATGCTTCTTCTTTTTTTACAGCCTCTCAAGTGCCCTTTCTGTGCACTTCTTTCCTCTTTCATGTTTCAAATTAAAGGCGCTATCGCCACGCTGCGTCCTTGGAAATGTTTATGGGTGAGCACATCAGGGAAAAGTCAGAGCAGTTAGCAAGGCGCTCGATTCGAGTCGAGGATTTTCACATATGCGGAGCTGGAGCTTATTTCCATAGAAATAGTCTCAGGAGGTTGTTGTGGAGAATTCTCCTGCTGTTAAGAGCCCTCGTGGGTCACTCTGCCCACATTAATGGCAGCATTAGCTCCTGCTGTGCCCTGTAACTCTTCTCTGGCTCTTATGTGCAGCTCAAACACCGACTCGCTCCTTGTTTTACACAGAAAGGTGGATTTGTTCCACCACCTCATCAGCTGGGCGCTTGTGGTCAGAGTTCAGTTGCTAAGTTCAGTTTAGGGTAATTAGCAAGCGCTCGATCGAATTTATATTGTAATTTCCTCTCTAAGTCTTTTGTGGCTGTCAGTCACTGGCTAGCTTATTTTGTTTTTCTTTAGTGTTTTATTTGGTGCACAGTGTTTTTTTTCTTCCTGCTGTGGGTAATAAGATTAGCGTGGGGCCAACACATCAAACCTAGCAGGGCTATTTCTGTTTGTTCTGCTCGCTTTCATTTAGCACTGGAACAGCCAAACTCCCCGGGCTCACCGACTTGCTCTCTGATGTGTCCCCTAAGCTAACAGGCTCCTGGGAGCTATTTTTTATGATGTCCCCGATGTCCAGTCGATCTCCATTGACACCACAGCACATTTCTCTCTTCATCTTTCCCTTTGCTTTATCTCTCACCTCTTAGCTCTTACCTCTTACTGATAATATGGTGTGACTTTGGTGCTAATAGCGTCACAGTTACTGCCACCGGAGTTGCTGCAACCATTTCGGCTGATGTGTTGCCATATTTCTTGACAGATTCTGGCTGGCACAAAAAGGCGATACATCAGTCTAAGTGTTAGTATTACCCATTTCATGCATCATGAAGAACTTTATTATAAAAAGAGGCAATCTTTTGATAAAGAGCAAGGGGGGAAAAAAGGCCTCACTGCACATATGAAAAGAAAATCTGTGTCATTCTTATGGTAATGGTATTGCTGGGATAATATTGATTCGTCATCTTAGATGATGACTCATTTCAAATTACGCTAAACATCACTGCTACCGGTGAATGTAGCTGATCTGCCTGAGATGAGCAGAAGAAAATTGTACCATGTGAAATGTTTTTGCCTAGATTTGAAGATCGTGAAATTAAATCTTCCTTTTCCAGTTTAACAAAATGAAACAGAAAGTAGGCGCTATTTGCCCCTGTGTCACAATCTCTGAAAGAAGAAGCTTTCCAGATTAGCCCTTTAAAGCTTGAACTATGAAATAATAGCCAGAAATAATTGCCTTTATCGCTCACAGCTACAACTTTTTGAGTTTTCTGTGAATAGATTTTTGCCCGGATACCTGTGAAACCTTGAAGCAAATCGAGAATGTGAAGAGAATCACATATTTCCACACACACAGCGTTGCACTCTTGCTAATATACAGTGGACCCTGCAGTGGATCACTGCTTTAGAGATCATTTCCTTTGTAGAAATAATTCATGTGAGAATAGTTCATGGTGACTTTTAGCATTCTCTTTCTTACTGCTGTTGGGGCCACAATTCAACGCATTCTCGCCTCTGGTTTTTGACGCGGTAGCAGAAGTCTAAAGAAATGTGGTTTGTAAGCCTTCCTGCATCAGTCGTTTCACTATCTCCTCCAGCGTTCTGAACATAGCGTGGCCTCGTGTCTTGACTCCTACTTGCTGAGATGTTCACATACCATCGAGTTGCATCTACACCAGGGGGACAAATGAATTAGTATTTAGGAAGTTATTTGTCCTGGACTTTACCCATCTTGTCTCTCTGCATTGCTGAGGCGCCGCTATCATGTTTTTGCAGAAAAACTGGACCTACATGGGCATTTGGCTTGGATAGGACAGACCAGTAAACTGACTAACAGACAGTCAGATTGAGGGAGAGCTGTATGATAGTATGGGAAGTTGCAACTACAAACAGCACTACAGAAAGATCACTGGGAGTTCAAACCCGCAGGAACCATACCCTCAGAGCTGAAAATGAGCCAGTGAAGGGTAGCGGCTGCCTGCAGAGCTGCACAGTAGGATGGAAGGTGTTTGTGTGTGCATGACTGTGTGAGTACAGGTCTGCTTGTGTGTGTGTGCTGTGTGAAGCTGTCCTGGGTTTTCAGATAAGCTCAGAAAAACATGGTGCGTCTCCACCCAGAGTGCAGCACCTGCCCCGTGCTACAGCTAATCCACTGAAAACCTGACAGTTTGTTTACTTTTTCCCGCTGAGCATGACCACACATAACAACTTCCCAGCCACAGGAAATATGGCAATATACACGTGCGTTACCTGAAAAATTTTTCCCATCTTGTATTACAGATGTTTTCTTGTTCTCAGTGTAGCACTGATGAGCTGATACAGTATAGAGAAGTTCATCCAAGTGCATCCTAAATCAGTTTCTCTTACATGTCAAATGATTTATAAATATAAATAAATTCTCAGTAAGTCTGTTATTTCAAAGTAGAGCATTTCCTAACACTAATGCAAAAGACTTTGTTACAAACACAAAATTAAAAACACAATGCAATAAATGTCTGACACACAAGTCCAAATATCTAGGAGTTGATAAGACCAGTTTCTGGACTTTTGGGAGGGGAATGTTGTCCCAGACAATGACAAATGTTTTACGTTGATAAAAATGTTTTGGACTGCAGATCAGTTCCATACTTCAGCTCTTCTGTTATGAAGCCATGCTGTTGTAATCAATGCAGTAAGTGGTTTAGCATTATGTTAGTTAAATGTCCAAGATCTTCTTTAAAAAAGAGTCACCTGGATGGGAGCATATCTGTTTACTATATTTACCTGTCAGGATTGATGGTGTTTTTCCAGATATGCATGCTACCAATTCCATAGTGACTAATATACTCATAACATCAGAGATGTAGTCTTTTGAACTGAGTGCTGATAACAAGGCAGGTGGTCCCTCTTTAGTCTGGAGGATGTGGCATCCATGTTTTGCTAAAAAAAAAATTGAATTTCACTTCCCAGAGAAGACGGCAGTGTTTCTCCATCATGTTTACTTATGACTTATTGTTTGCAAGATAGTGCTTTAAGCTGCATTTATGGGTGACACAGTGAACTGTGTGGCAATTTCTCGAAGTGTTTGTGAGCCCATGCAGTGATTTTCAAAATGGAATCATGACTGTTTTTAATGCAATGCCACCAGTATTGAATATTTTTATCAGTATTTTTACCAGTATTGAACATAATATCATCAAAAGATGATATTATGTACTGTAACTGATGAGACATTAATTTTATGTTAAGGATCATTGTTTTAAAGTTGTTCCACAAATTATCGATGTAGTCTTTTGGGGGGGGGTTCATAGATTGATGAACCTCTGCCAATTTTTCCTTCTGAGAAACTTTGAGATGCTCTTTTTATACCCAATCCTGTCACTGACCTGTTTTTAATTAAAGTAATTAGTTGCAAAACATTCCTTTGGTTGTTTGATTTTGATACCACTCATTTTTCCAGCCTTTTCCATTCAAAATGAGCTAATATTTTGCCATTAAAGTGGTTTAAAAGTGAGGGGAAGGGGCTAAAGTGGCTTGTTTCAGAAAAGTGTGAAATGAGGGCCTGCATCAAGGCCCAGTATAGTGTAAACTGCTAAATTATGCATATCCACTCCAGTAGAGCCCAAGAATAATAATATAAGAAGAAAGACATAGCATTGGAAATTTGCATGTTATGTCCCCTTTAAGAACACAACAAGAAACCTGATGAATGCACACTGAGAGCACATTCTTCAGTCAGGTGAGATCATGAGCTAAATAGTAAAAATACCTGAGATGCGTTCCAGCATGTTTGCTGCAAGCTGACTAGGCCTACATCAGCAAATACTCTAACAGTAGTAGTGGGAGTGTGATGAAGGGGAGATGCATTAGTTCAAGAAGTGTTGGAGACAAGACATTTACAAATCGCACCAGGAATTCCTGTGGATTCACCAAAATACTAGCTGACAGGATATATCCTAGTCTCCATAAGCTTTGCAGAAGACAAGTATTGTAGTGTGAACCAAAGATGGAAAAAGGGAAACCACGTAATGGTCAACTCTCCAGACTTGAATCTTAGCTTTGATGTTTTAAAGGGAACCAGAACCCCTTTATTAAGAGACAGTGTTCTATAAAGGTCACCATACAAAGTACTGAAGAAGAAAACCAGTCTCTGTATTAGGAGGTGTCCTGGCCTGTGTTGAGTCCTTACTGTGGACCTTGCATTTTTAATCTTGTAAAACTTAAATGAACAAATAACTTACTGTTCAACTTAGAAGTAATGGTATAACTGTAAGGTGACATTAAAGCTATACTGCACTGGTGTGTAATTCTGTTCTATGATGTGTGCTGACAGGCGTAATGCAAAAGAAAGTGACTTATCGATTGGAAGCTGTTCAGATAATCCTTATTTGTTCTTATTCAGGCTGCGATGATGGAAGCAGCGGCATGCGTTTGTCTCTCGTGGCACTGGTGAGGGCTGCCGGCTGAATTGGCTCTCACTCAGCGGCATTAAAGAGTAATTGGCTGAGTTTGTACTTGCGCGAATCAATCAGGTTTTTCTTTGGGAACGCCGCCTCGGCCGTGTTAAAACAAGAGTGTAATGCAAGAGAATGAATGTGCAGTTGTGTCTGCTCTTCCTCTGTTTTTGCACGTTGTAGAAAGAGAGCGTTGAGGTGGAATTAGTGGAGAAAATGCAGACGGGAAGACAAACAGACAGCAGGTTGGGTAGATAAAGACAAGGATGAGCTAAAAGGTGGCAGTGCAGACTAATGGAAGCCGTGGCCTTCGTAAAACTTTGCCGTGCTTCCTTTCCCCAGAAAACCATGTGGTCAACAAACATAGACATTTCTGCTAGCAAGCAGGATGATGTCAGATTTCTTCGGACGCTGTCATCTATCCAGGACAGAAAAGAATAAGTAGCTGTTGTCCTGTACAGAATGGTTTGGTGATGAATCTAGAACAACATCTTTGTGCCCACAAAGAACTGCCATTCATTCAGTGTTTTCACGTTTTTCTTTCAACTCTGTTTCAGAAGCACAACATCAACCGTTCATCATTAAACCGTGTTTGTCTCACCAGCTGAACCGGGGGTCAAGAGACATTAGTCTGCCAATCTATCGAGAATGGGGCTGGTTCTGCCCCCTAACTCGTGGGATAAATTGGAAAAAAAAAAGAGGAAGTGGCACTTGTTCCACCCTCGTCGTCACTGCTGAAGTGCCCTTGACTCGCAACTGCTCCACCGAGTCAGCCAGTGTCCTACAAATAAGACTACAGACACGCCTGGCAGCTTCCAAGTATGATTTTATGCAAATGTGTCAGTGTCAACTTCTTGAACAAAAGGGCGCTGCTCATGCTCACAGAGAATAATTTTATTGCCGCTTAAATCTTCCGTCACAACATTTTGTTCAGCAAATTAATTGCAGAGATCTGAGAAGTCCAGCTGTGCAAAAAAAAAAAAAAAAAAAAAACTCAAACAGAAAGGCAGTGGTGAGTTTCAGACAGATCTCTAAAATTTATTTAGAAACCAAAGGAGAGGCACACAGGTAGGAAAATCACAGTTTACAGGCCAACCTCCACATTCAGCATACCCTTTTGAGGAAATCGGTGCCCAATTTTGCACTTAACTTGGTGTGTACAGTGTTATTATGCTGATAGCCTTTAAAATAAAGGTTAGAGGAAAGCATGTTGTTGCTGACAATCAAAGAGACAGACAGGAAATGAGAGGTAAGAATAAAGCTCTTTTTCACTGCTGAGACAGAGATAATGACTAAGAGAGGACAGTCTTGGAAAGTGAAAGCAGGACTGCTTGCCAAGCTCTGTCCATAACGCTTAAAGTCTGAGACAGACACTCGCACACAGAGCTTGTCTGTGTGCGAGCGAGTGGATTGACTCAGGCTACCGTGTAGCGCTGTCAGAGGTCTGCTGGAGGCACAGTGGGTGAGCACTCTGCTAAAAGGTCAGTGAAAGACCTGTAATGAATTACAGTTATTTCACTCAACAACAGTCTACAGCGAGTCAGTGTACTGCTGGTCCTGAATCCCTCCTCTCGCTCCCCGTCCCACTTCTCAAACTCTCTTCTGGGTAGCATCCATCTCTGCCATCTGCACTTCAGCGACCGTGTGTGTTCCAACACAAGCCAGCGTCGTCCTCGGCTCCTTGGCTACTTTCGGTCGCCTCATTCCTAACACCATAGTCAGCCCCCACTTATTTCCGTTCCATTTGCTGACCATTTCTGAGCTGCTGGGGATCGGGCTGTTGGTAATCCTTGAGCCAAAGGGTTTCCTGGCTTGCTTGCTCTGTATGGTCTGTGGGCTAAAATGATCAAATTTCTGCTGGAATTGAGCCTGAAAGCTGCGGTGCAAGCCTGAAAACTTATTTTCTCTAAGCATTCTAATGGGAGTGAATTCAGATTACCTAAAGGTCTGTTTTTTCATTGGCATGGCTCAGCGTGCGTGTGCATGTGTGTGCGTGTGTGTGCATGTCTGTGTGTGTCTGTCCTTTAGTTCTTTCATGAAGTCTGCCTTGTTTAGGGACTTGCCTTAAATTACCTTTTGAAGTTATTTATGTATTGATCAGAATTTTCACATTTCCCTCAGTGTAATAAGCCATCTGCCAAAGTGACATCAATGCCTCATAATTACTCAGCTTTCAGATAAGGGAGGGCACAATACTTTTATTTCTCTCAGTATTCTCCTATTCCTATTCCTCCGTTGAGAGCAGTCTTTTCTTTTCAAGCCAAAAGTCACATCTATACTGTGTTATATTACAAGAAGAGTTACACTGGAATACTGTAAAACTTCTACTAAGAATTTCTCAATTTAAGTGTCAAGTTTTTTTTTTAAAGCTGAGGCCATTTACATCTTAACTTATCTCTCAGTTGCAGATTGGGCCGACTCAATTTAAAAATCAACTTCAACTATAGTGAGCCCTGGCAGGCAATTGGCTCTGCAGCAAGATGTGGGACTCAAACTTTTTTTTTTTTTTGTTAAATAAATGTTCCAGTGCTTTCTGATGTAGGGACATCCTTAAAGCAAAAGCAGAACTAAACATTAGTGAACTCTAACTGCAGTTAGACTGTGGAGAAAAATGGTGTGTGTTCGTTTTGGCGTCATTTTTTGCTGAACCTGTTGCCAAATGTGCTGCAGGCATGAATGCAGAGAGGTACTCAGAACATGCTCACTACAAACTAACTCTCAGTGCTTTGCAACACTGTCTTTGTCCTAAATCTGCCACTACTTCCTCTAATAAAAAAGTGAAAATGTAGCCTCACCAAAACCCGAATTACTGTATCTTTAGGATTGTCTTTAAGAAGTGATTTTTTTTTCATATAAAAAACACTTTTGCGCATTAAAAACTTTACAAAAAGCAATATTTTCGGATAGGTGTAGTTAAATAATAATAGATCAATCTGTGCATTAGATATTTATAGCATATGCATATATTTTAGATGTGGTCAAGTCTTATTATCTGATCCCTTGTGTGGGATATTTATGTTTACTTGGGTCCTTGTTTCTTAGATTTAGTCACTGGTGACTTTGAGGGTTCATGTAGTTTGTTCCCTTTTGTTTCTCATGGCTCATCTCTACTTATCTTTGTCTTGCAGTGTTCCCTTGTCTTCAGTGTGTAGTCTTGTTGTGTCATGTTCAGTCTTTTCTTTTGTTTATTTTGAGTTTGTGTGTGTGTGTTCTGGTCTGTGTCTGTTCCCTTTAGTTACTTCCTGTCTTTAATGCTACAGGTTCTGTTTTTCTTGAATAGTTTTACTTCCTGTCTCTGCTCTCTTAACCATCCTGTGTTGTGTTACCACCTGTTTCCTCTTCCCTCTTCACCTCTTGTATATCTTGTGTCTCCGTCTTTCTTTGTCTTTTGAGGTGTTGTCTGCATTCCTGTATTTTCTGATCTTGGATTCCCTGTACTGTCCATTCCAAGTGAGTTTTGGATTCCTGGGTTTGCTGCCTGTTTTTTTCCCTGGATATTCTACATTCTAGAATAATCAGCAATAAAATCTTGCTTTTTATTTATTTCTGCCTGTCTAAGAGCAATCCACCTACCACACTCCTGGCTTACAAAATCCTGAGTTACTCCACTCCCACCACTCTAACCACCAAATGGGAATTTCATCCTCTTAAAACAGCCACAAAGTCTTGGTTTCCAATGTGTGTCAAGGTACTCATGCCTAAAGACACCCTGTGCAAACATCTGCAACATTTATCAACTCTGTTGAGTCTGATGTGGCCGGTACTGGTAGTATGCCCAGTTAATCACGATTATGAACAAGTTACAATAACCTGTTATTGTCAAGTGGCATAGTAGATAATGTAGCCAGGCTGCTTGGGGTCAGCTCTTGAAATAGCACATAGCTGTCATATGAATACAGATAATTAGAAATACAAAAAGACATCTCCTACTTATTTTGGCCAGAAGGTGAAGACATGACTTCAGTCAAGTCTGGATACGGACAGTCACCCCTCCTCAGTCTTCCCTTTAGCCATTGCCAATCCGTTAATTACAGCAGCGACCGCAGGGACTAATGATCATGTTCCACAGGGTGGTAATGACACAATTATAACTCCGAGGATATCAGTCATCTCCAATTAGCTCATTCAGTGTCCTTGGCCTTTCAGACACACACATACACACACAGAGACTACTGAATAAGACAAAAACTCAAATGACATAATGTCATTGAACTAAATTACCATCTTGCACAAAGTTCCTTAACTGACAGGGCTTTTTTGAAAGATGGAATGTAGTATCCAGTGCTGCATCCTGTGAATGCAGCTCTGGATACTTGAACTTTGATTTAAAAAAAAAAACCCAGAAAATCAGAACATCATATCAAGTCATGAATGAGTGATGTATACTTATGCTCAGTCTTATTTATTTATTTTTTTCCTAAGATAAGATAAGATGGGTTGTGTGCCAAGACTCTAAATTTCATCCTGAAGTTTAGCTTTGTTCATGAATTGATTTTATCTGCCAGAGTACACTAGGCATCAAGGATTTTCCCTTGGAGTAGTGATTTTCTGCTCGGCTCCACAAAGCGCGACACCTCAGAGTGGTTTATGACCCGAATGTTCTGCCAGGCTGCCTTACATTCACACCATATTTAACGGCTGACAATTAAACCCGCCAACAACCTTTCGTTGTAACTGTCACAGCACTAATTTAATGCTCCAGTGCTGGCAAGATGAGCTGTGACAGTATATGGAAGTGAGGATGACGCCACACACACATCATTTCTGTTGAGCAAAGGCATACACAAGGATGAAGGGCAGTTGATAACACTGAAAGTTGCTTCAGACCCGATGAAACACACTAGTGCACATTTTAAAAGGTGATTTCTGAAGTTGTGTTCAAGATTCAGGATTCAAGATTCAAGGTCTTTATTGTCAATACAACGATATACACAGTATACAGCATACCGAAATGCCTTTTCACCACAAGCCCCCCATGGTGCTTTTATAAGAATATAAAAGATATATCTCCAAGAGATATGAGACTAGAAATTACAAATAAATAATAACTCACTAAATTTGGGTAAAGTTAAGAGATAAAAAGGTACTATTACTATATATACATACTATATCTATGTACAATAAACGAAGAAGGACAGGACAGGACAGAGACAATACAAAGTGGTCATGTGCAATTACAGTAAAGTGAGATGATTGTGCAGTAGGTATTGAATACCAGGTTCAAGTTATGAGTCAGGACATTGTAGACAAGACAGGACGAAGGCATGTGCAAGATGCAAAATGTGCAAATAGTATAATTTAGATGTGTTCAGTAACCATGTGACTGAGGTGTGCAAATAAGCATATTGTTCCCAGGCTCCAGTTTGTAGAAGATTTGTGGAAGTTTGTGTTGCTTTGGGGTCTTTTGGTGGGTATTATAAGGTGTTTGTAAAAGATTTTGTGGTAGTGAGCTGAGGGCTCTAACTGCTTGGGGGAAAAAGCTCTTGCAGAGGGTGGAAAGTGTCCTTCACTATGCTGTTCGCACGTTGTGTTTGTCATAGAGTTGGGAGATGGATGGGAGAGGGCCTTCAATGATCCTCTCTGCTGTCCTCACTATCCGCTGCAGAGATTTCTTTTCAGCGATGGTGCATTTCCTGTACCAGATGGTGATGTAGAAGCAGAGGACGCTGTCAGTGGTTCCCTGGTAAAATGATGTGAGGATGGGAGGAGGGAGACTGACTTCTTCAGTTTCCTAAAAAAGTGAAGACGTTGTTGGGCTTTCTACATGATGGTGGTGGTGTTCAGTTTCCAGGAGAGGTCATCTGAAATGTGCACACCCAGGAACTACACTATTGACCATCTTAACAGCAGTTCCGTTGATGTGCAGTAGGGTGTGGGCCATTGAGCTCTTCCTGAAGTTAACAACTGTTGTAAACAGCAAGAAAAAAATCAACCTGTGAGTCTTTAAAGGGGATTTTTTTAAAAGCTTCCATTTGATATCTAATATCGACAGTAACTGGAGAATCATAATGTCACTTTTTTTAGGGACTTGCCTGAGGGAATTGGGATATGGCTAACGATGCTAGCTGTCAATCGAGCAAACATATATCAACGACAGATTAATAGATTTGATATTGGTTTGATTTTTTTAAATTACTTGCGTGATATCTTGTAGCTATAAAAAAAGTGCAGCTTGAAGACAAGCTGTGATATTTCTAGGTTTGCATGTTTTTGTTTTAGTCATAGAAATTCTGATGAACCCAGACTGTTCTCCACTGGAGAACAGCCCTAAAAAGTACTATACAAAAGTCTTGAGCCACGCATTTCATCCTTTTTTTTTTTTCAGGAAAATAGATTCAGTGATTTATTGAAACATGTGCAAACATATCTGGAAATACATGTACAGGCAAAAGCAGAATGAGTTCTAATCAGTTTGAAAGTCCATGTTGGTTACTCTTTGTTTCATTCTCTGTCCAGATGATCAGGCATTCGTTCAATGGCTTAAAAGTATCTGTTTAAACCCCAATTTGTTTTTTTGCATAGTTTTAAACAAAATCCTATAAATTGTCATGGACTAGAGCTGGATGCTCTAGTGTTTCACTGATCATCAAATTTATGTGAGTCAAAACCAAAAAAATGGTCATACTTAGAATCTAATTTGCAATCCTGGTCTAAAGTTTGGTGTAGACTCCTAATGTTGACTTCCTGTTTGTTCATTTCAGCAACGCATTGATACATCGGTCATTTAAGACTGTAGGAACAAATGGCAGGAATTCTTTTAGCGTAAGCACTTGTTGGATGAAATAAAAGTTCTCATGTAATCCTTTTTTTCTCCTGCTTGTTTATGTGTTTCATATGCCTCATCTCGTTTTTTTTAGTGGTATTGTTGTCGCAGTCTCTGTGTTGATATGTTACATGATATGTTGATGGTATGAGCACACAGCATTGTGTGCTGGATCTGTTCACTTCTAAATGCTTGGAATGATTTTTGGTGTCAACAGCGCCAAGTGCAAGAAACTGCGTGGCACTCAACTGTGCCAAGCTTCAAAGAGGTTTTCAACAGTTTCATAGCAACAGAGGGAGCCTCATCTAGTGGTTCCCCAAAAATATCTGCCAGGCGCTCCAAGCTATAATACAGATGCTCAAAGTACAAAGGGCCTCAGCTCTCAGCACCTGAAACCCAAAGCATGTCAACTCAGGCTTTCTTTGAGGAGTGTAGTTTAGCTGAAGTGCAGCAGTTCAGGCTGCCGACACAACGAGGAAGGAGTTCATCGATTTATTCAAGGTTTCCATGATCAAAGCTGAGGCAGGGTTATCATTTATAATTCAGGCAAATCTTGGTTTTCTTCTGTTGTGTAGCACAAGCTTCACCGACTAATGGAGTCCAGAAAGAAACAGGTGTAGGGGAGGAGAGATAATCATCTGCTATTTGCAAGTTGAAACAAAAGTTGACAGTTTTGGTTGGCTCACAGTTTCCGCTGTTGGCCCAGAACATTGCATGTTAGATTATAGGTTTAAAACTCAGAGCTAAAGAGCGATTCTGGTAATTCAGGGGTGTGTGTGTGTACTGCTCTTTGTTAAGGTTCAGTCTGCCTTTATTTGTTTAACAGGTAGATTACATTCCAGTGCTTTGTTATCAGTTTTGAACATTAAATTTTGGGTTGCCAAAGCTGTGCCTGGAGGTCCCCTGCTTTGAGTAATTTATAAACAGATTGTTCACATATGTAGAAAAATCCTTTAATGAATATGATACACATCAACTGGAACTTTTTAAAATACGTGGCTTTAAATGTGTGACCCTTAATTAGAAAATTGCTGAGTTTCATCTCTGAACTTCTGAAGCTATTGTAAAAAATTTTGGAGACGTATCTTTTTTCTTTAATTAGTTAATTAAATTTAATGTAATCAATTAATATTACTCGTGGTCTTTATGCATCTAACTTTGGGCTTCAGTTCTTGGAAGCTGTTGTGTGACCATGATCACGTGTTTTGCAGTTTCAGATTATCTAACAGAACATATGAGTGTATTAAAAATCCCCACAAGTCCTTCTGGCTAATTAAAGGAGTGACACTATTCAAAAAAAATTGTGTGTGAAAGACCAGGTATCAATGTAAGTGTTCAAATTTGTATAGCCATGAGGTGACTGCACTGAAAGATAGAGAGCAAATAAAGAGCCGCTGGTGAAGTTTCGCTGTGACCTTCATCTGACGAACGTCCTGTGTGAGCAGAGAAGAAGTCCCCTGATGACAAGTGTGTAACTCCTCTGATGGATGACATACACACTCAGCTACTGAACAGACACGCACGCACATTGGTAGAGAGTTTCTGTACAAGTTTGGTCATTATTAGTACGGAATCCTTCTCCAAGTAAGCGTCCACTCTGTCACTCCGCATTGAAAGACATTCATGAGTGGAAGATGCCTGTCCCGCTACGCTGCATTTTTTTGGCACACGCCTACACATACAAAGTGAGTTATCTTTTCATTGTAAACAGGTTTGTCAGATGTCCACTATAGCAGACTTAGCGACCCATATTGACCCTTTCACACAAAGTTAGAGATACTAAATCAGGTAGCTGACGTGATGAAATTTGGTTGGGTGGATGAATCTAATAAAATGAAGCATATGAATTGGATGTAATGAATTTTGCAGTCTTAAAAATCTTTTTTAATTATGCTATTAGCAGTGTTGGGACTAACGCGTTATTAAGTAACGCGTTACAGTAACTACGTTATTATTGTGGTAACGAGCACGGTAACTAGTTATTATGCCAAAACCAGGAACGCGTTACTGGGATTTAGATAGGCTCGTTACTTCGTAAATGGTAAATGGACTGGTTCTTATATAGCGCTTTTCTACTCATCTGAGCACTCAAAGCGCTTTACACAACTTGTGCATTCACCCATTCACACCACATTCGCACAAGCACATTGTTCTAAGTGCTTTCTAAGTAACATTCACGCACATTCATACTCCGATGGATGCATCGGAGAGCAATTTGGGGTTAGTATCTTGCCCAAGGATATTTGGCATGCAGACTAGGGGAAGCCAGGAATCGAACCACCAACCTTCCGATCAGTAGATGACCTACTCTACCGCCTGAGCTACAGCCACCTTCGTGTGGTGGATATCGCGGAGCTTCCACAGATTCAATAACATTAGCAAGTGGTGGAGGCCAGCAGGTGGATGAAGGAAAAGGGAGGCAAGAGGAGAGACCCGAAGCGGCCGCCGGTCCGCGTGTCAGGTGAACTGAACTTCAGGTAAGAAGTTATGACCTGCAGTCTATCTGGGTCAGATATAAACCAAGTTTAGGTGCAGTTTATTTTCGGTATGCTGACATTTTCGTACTGCGTGCTAGCTAGCATGACGGAGTTTCTATACAGCTGGGTGGGTGCTATGTTACTGATGTTGAACTTTATTTTGTTCATACGGTTAATTATTAGAGTTGCCAACCGTCCCGTAAAAAAACAGAATCGTCTCGTATTCAGAGAAAATATTACGCGTTTTGTACTGAGGTGAAAAGGAACACAGTTTGTCCCGGACTTCAGCTACAATGAAAAAGACACAAAGCTGAAGCTGCACAGCTGCCTCTTCTTCTCTCATTCTCTCCTGTTTCTACTTCAATCACGAAACTGATCAATGATCAGCTGATCGGCTTTTCTCTCTTGTTTATTTATCGCCCACTTTGCGCCAGAAAGAGGAAACCAGCGGATGTCGCGTTAAACAACAGCAGCACGTTTAAGCTTGATCAGCTGTTGTTAGAATTTATTTAATATTAATTGCTAGTATCAGCTGATGTTTGCTGGAGCCACAGCTGTAAAGCTGCTGGTCATGATATCGGTTTGGTTATCTGGTGAGAGGGAAACATGCAGATGAAACCAGGAGATGTCCTTACTGAATCATCAGAGCTGAACAGGTGATGGAGAAACAGGTTTACCTTTTAGGTGACATGAATGAGTTGAAGGGAAGTTATGAACTGTTTCTGAGAGACAAATAACACCAGGATCCTTTTCTACGTAGCTGACAGCTGGTAACTGTGCAGGGGCGGGTCTAGCAAAGTGTTGCCAGGGGGCCAGGTAGGGCATTAACAGGGAAAGGGGGGGACAAGGAAATACTTTTCTTTCTTATTCTCATTTAAAATGTCTCGCTTTTAAAAAAAATAATTATCTGAGTCTTACAACAAACAATTGATAGATTGATACATATATACCATCAGAACAGTGTACATCACTGTCACAACAGTGTTTATTTTCATTCAAAGGCTTTATGATTTTTCCTATAATGGTGGGCCGGTCTCTAGTCAAAATGCCCGGGTCGATTTTTTTGTCCCAGTCCAGCTCTGTATGCAGCTCATCTGCAGTCTGGTGTTACCTACATCTTCCTATTCAGAAGGCAGAATTTCCAAGTTCTGAGTACAATCAAAAGCACCATGACTGCAGTTTTTGTGTTGGATGTAAAAAGCAGGCTAGAATCATGGCGGCGGTCAACGACGGTCCAGGCGTGGGATTTCTCTCATGGAAATGTGCGCATTATTTTTTCCTTTCTATTGGTAGGTGGCACAGTGCACTTGTGGCAAGTAAGCTAGAAGACTGGCAGTCTGGCTGGGTATCCAGTTACAGAAGCAACACATTAACAAGAGAATTCTGAGTAAAACCAAAGTTACTTTCCCTAGTAACTAGTTACTTTGAAAGTAACGAGTAACTTGAAGTAACTGAGTTACTTTTTTAGAGAAGTAACTAGTAATGTAACTAAGTTACTAATTTAAAGTAACTTACCCAACACTGGCTATTAGACAGTGCAAAATCATTTTTCTTTTATTGTGTGTTGGGTCTGAGTCAACAGTGATTAACCAGCTGCATGACTGCCCACTTCATGTAATATATATTCTGATTCTGTCCAAAGAGTAAATGGCAGCAATAAACAGAAATGAATGAGGACAAATAAGGATGTCTGGCTAAGCCTATGTACCGAGTGTCTTCAACTGAAATGGTTTTCAGTGTATAACAAACCATGATATTATTTATTTGAACCACATTTCTGAAAATTGAGAAATTATGTTCCCATGCAACCAAACTACATCCTCCAGCATTCAAAGGGGAAACCTCTTTTTTCCCATTATCAGTTCATCATTTTTTACCTTTTCCATTTATGACAGAGCTGTGACCTATCCATTCATGATAGGTTTGTAGTCTAATCCTAACCGAGGAGGTCAAAAACAAGTTTTTCTTTCGTTTTGCTTTTCTTTCTTTTTGTTTTTGGAGACAGGGTTGTTTATTTTCCCCCTGGAGTCCCTCGCTTACACTGGCAGAGATGAATTACTGTAATGCCAAATGGAAAATTTCTAACGGAAAACTTGGATCAGGTGAATGGGTGTGAGTGCAGTCGAATGAGTGGATAATTGATTTCTGGGTGAGTCACATTTGAGCTTATTTAATGAGTCCCACAGTGGACAGGGTGTCCTGTGCTTAGAGTTGTTGACTTCATTACAAACAGTAATGGTGTATAATGATGTGATAATGCCTTTTCCCATCAGAATCCAGCAGCAGGATATTGATGCCTTCCACCATTAACATAATGACAGGGCACAGTATATTGTAAAGGTGTATGGTGTCCATCTACAGTAAGCTCCATTCATTCAAGTTCTGCCACAGCCTTTGTCTTTCAAGGTCATGTGAGGATAACACTATATCATAGCATCCAATGGACAAGGTGCGGGTTTCCACTTTTGACCCTCTCCACCTTTCCAAGGGCGTAGTTTCTTCATGGCTGCAAATATCCCAAAGTCCTCCATGACTACTGTAACACACTGCCCAGAATCCACTTGGTCCAAACACGGACATCGCTCATTAAGGCTAACTGTAACCAGTGCTGGATAATGTCAGCGTAACAACCAAGAACTGAAGTTTTTGCAGATATCTAGCGTCGCCTCTTTTTAAGTCTCCTTTGTTTACTTTTGTTCTTCCTCATTCAATGAAACAGTAATAAATGCAACACAGTGACCCTCTGTTCTTTGTTTATGTTTTTGTTGCACGCAGGCATGCATCTCAAATAAGCTCCCCAAGGTGGAGGCTGTCGTTAAGTTTAGGGGTCATTGCAACAGGTGGTTACTGGATTCGGAGCGCATCCCAGAGTGCACAAAAGCCGATAACTACTCGGCTTCAGTGCCACCGCTAAATATTCACAGCCATTTCCAAACTACAGCAAAAGGATTGAATATGCAGTGTGCGTTATTAATGCTCAGAGTCTATTTTGTCTGCAGACATTAAATTTTGTCACAGACAGGACTCGCTTTACCTTGCCGAACATTTTTAATCTTCTGTGAAATGGAAACAAAAGTTTGCCTGCCTGAAGTCTCTGCTTTATAGACTGAGATATGCAGTTCAGTGCAGCGGCTGCAGAATTGCTCCCAATTTAACATTCAGGAGAAAACCAAATAATGTCCGGGGTTGTGATTGGCAGGAGGTTAAACAGGCTCTTATCTGCAGACGCAGGATATATAATCACACAGTGATGCTCGCGCCGCACCGCCCCGCCTGAGAGGATGCTCTGTCTGCAGAGGCCTTCTGCAAGGGTAGCTATCAGACTATTAATCACAGTGCTGTAGCTGCCACCTGGCTGTTAATGCATGTGTTCACTAACGGCTTCCATCAACAGCAGAGCTGGATCAGTTCAAGGTTCACTTGCATTGCTTAACCCAGCTTTCACCCCCCCCCTTCTTTCTCTCTATTCTTTTCACCCGGCTATTATTAAAGAGAACATGCACACTTTATCTTATTTGTGGTCAAAATGTCAGGGGCAACATTTGCATACGCAGGCCATTCTGTTGTTTAACAGTAATTGGGTTTTTGAGTCAATGATTTTCTATAAACCTCACGACTATTTGCATCACCAGTGCAGTGTGATCTGTAGTTATTACAGTACATTAACCTTCCTGCCATTTAAATTATGCAACTCTTGCTACCAGTGGTCAATCTCAGTGTTTCATATCTTCATTGGAAACGAACAACCCATAACCTCTACAACCCTACCTCTCAGTCAGATTCAAAAGGCGTTTGGTATAATATTGGGAGGTCTTCATTACAGTAATCCACTGGTTTTGTGATTTTTACTTTATAAAAAAGAGAACAGTGTCAGGTTTAAGCCTTTTCAATCACAACAGCAATGATGGAAAGTTTTGAAAAGCCTTGCCACCCAACTTCCAGGTCAAAACCCTGCTGGAATATTGGACACACTCAATGACTCTGGTTACTTTGTTTCTTAAAGGTCATTGCCAAGATGTTGACTGACTAATTCCACCAACCTGTAATTTTAGAACAGCAGCAGTGACATATACTGACTGGCCACGTCAATGGGTACACCTTGCTAGTACTGGCTGGAATCTCTTTGTTCTTCAGAACTGCCTTAATTCTTCAAGGCATAGATTTAACAAGGTGCTTGAACACTTCTCAAATATTTGGTCCATACTGACATGATAGCGTCATACAGTTGTTGCAGATTTGTCAGCTGCACATCTACGATCTCAATCTACCATTTCACCACATCCCAAATGTGCTCTGTTGGACTGAGATCTGGTGACTTTGGAGCAGATGGGTACACTTTGGTCATAAAGGGGTGGCAATAGTAAATGGAATGGCTGTTATATAGTGCTTTTGTATTCTACCTGAGCACTCAAAGCGCTTTACACAACAGGCCTAATTCATCCTTTCACACCAATCAATATAAGCATTTTTTTCTATGCTTAAGTGCTTTCTGTCTAACATCCACATAACGATGGATGCATCGGAGATCAACTTTGGGGTTTGTAACTTTGGCAAATAGCAAGATACTATACAAAAACCCTGGAACACTGATCAACAACAGTATTCAGTAATACTGTAGTGCTTGAACAATGCTCAGCTGGTACCCAAATTGTGCACAGAAAATATATTCCACAGCATTACACCACCACCGCAACCAGTTCATTCAAGACACGATGGATAAAAGCTTTCAATGTAGCTTGCCATCACCAGTGTGTGAATGTGTGTGTGAATGGGTGGATGACTGGATGTGTAAAGTGCTTTGGGGTCCTTAGGGACTAGTAAAGCGCTATACAAATACAGGCCATTTACCATTTCATGTTATACATGACAAATTCTAACCCTACCATCTGAATGTCACGCAAGTCTTGACTCACCAGACCAGGTAAATGTATGTGACATTGCTATGGAATTTTTTTTGGCACAAATAATCAATAAAGGCAATCTCTCTCTCTACATATATATATATATGTATATGGAAATGCATTAATTAGTCATAATAGTATCATAATGGTTGTATTTACATCATTCCACCCTGAAAATATTACATCTAGAAATTTATGCTGGCTTTGAGTTGTAATTTTTCCACTAAAGGCTATGCCAAATATCTTGAAAAGGTCCAAATCTATCCCCCCAAAAAAGCTTTTATGGTAATGAAAAAGTGCTGGCTTTGTAACACAGGATGAGGATCACTTCATCTCTCAAACATCTGTTTCCAAGTGCCAAAATGACCCATGCATGGGATCCTGTTATTCATCTAATATGCCGAAATCAGCACTATAGATGACCTTTATAAATATCTAATCACATAATGGGCCCTTACCCAAACACAGATTATACTCCAAAACAATAACCACAGATTTGAAATAATTGCTCAGTTTTATTTAAAAAAAAAAAAACACGTAGAAAAACACATCTAAATTCCTACTACATCCCACATGCAAATAGAGTGCACTCTTAAAAGACAAAACAGGTCTAGTTAACGATAAACAACATGGAAATTACATAAAGTACTCGTTCACAGCTACTTGGGTAGTCTGTACCAGTTTAGATACTAACACTGGAAATGACTTCATATAAGGCACAGATGACAGCGTGCGATATCTTTTCCAAAAATAAGGACATTAAAATGAGACTCTAAGGTCGCTTCTTTTCATCTTGCGACACATAAAGCTTCAATAATTCAGCAAACACAGAGCTTCTTACATATGCATAAACAATTGTAAATTCTAGATCAAGTAGGAAACTAGTCCATGAGCATCTTCAGTGTGCTGTTAATGTACAAAGTTTGCAGTAATGCAAGTTGGTACATAGTGAAGGAAAGGATAAGTTCTTTGATAAGCATTTTGTTATCAAAATACCCTATATGGATTTCTTATAGCTGCCTGCATGCAGTTTATGCTGGTGTATCAAGTTGGTCCACGTTATGCTGGAGCTCAAGCTGAAGGAGCAGAATCCAGCCAAAATAACTGAAATGTTCAAAAAAAGGATCTACCATGCAAACAACAACACCAAAAACAACAAATTGAACTTTCAGTTATCTTCTAAATATCAAAACTGATTTGAACACATTCATTGGCAGACTAAGTAAACTCTTCTGCATCATATGTTATATTCAAGTGTCAGTCCCGTTACTCCTTTGATGTAGAGCTTCCTCTGCTGTAAATCACACAAAGGACATTCCTGAAATCTGGGATGGTAATAAAGTCATTTCAAGTGTCAGGGATTTTAGGAAAAGATCTTGTATTTTTTTTTAAAATGAAATGAGAACCTGTATTCATTTTTTAGGTAGAGCTAGACAGAAATGAGACCTACTCATCCCCAACTAAGTCTGGGTGGCTCTCGTAATGGTTCAGATGGCAGTCCGCTTTTCAGTCCAAAAGGTTCTGTGGACCGTAATTTGTGTGAATAGATGTGATTTTTGGGATAAGATTTGTGAATAAAATTGTCCAGCACCTACTCCTGAAGAGTACTATGTTCATTTTTACTCAGTGTCACTGTGCTGCAGAAAACTTACTACAGCTGGTGAGTGGAAGTGTTCAAAATCTCCTCCTCAGCTTGGCTGGAGCAAAGTTGATGATGGGCTCTAATTCAAGTTAACACAGTAGTACTGTGACAAGTTCCAGCATGAGGCAAACACAGGTGTTTTAAACTGTAAACCAGCGGTCCCCAACCTTTTTTGCACCACTGACCAGTTTATGTCCGACAATATTTTGTGTTGCGGATAAATACAACAAATAAAACCAGTACCAGTACCAAGATTTATCCATAACACAGGAAAAAACCCAGGGAAACCGAGTTAACGATAAAACCGATAAAAATCTGAAAAACCATAAATTTCACACCCGAGCCTCAACTCTTGCGGCCTGGTACCAAACGACTCATGGTTCGGTACCGGTCTGTGGCCCAGGTGTTGGGGACCGCTGCTGTAAACCACAGATTGAGGTATCTGGGTGTTGACTGCAAAGGTGCCACCTGCTAAAGCCTCGTTAGCAGGTGGCACTTAGGACAATACCTTCATTTGGGAGGTTAATACTCCCCATCAAAATAACCTTTATCTACATCTACATCTTCTTCTAGATAGAACCACAGGCTTTCAAGTTTATCTTTCAGTCTACATGCTATTCTGTTTGATCCTATGCAACTCAGAAACCGTTTTAGCAAATCTGTAAAATACTCTGTTTAATTATATAAAAAACTGACTACCTAGGTAGTTTGTCATAGAAACTAAATCAGGGGTCTCGAACTCCAGTCCTCGAGGGCCGGTGTCCTGAAACTTTTCCATCTGTCCCTGTTGAAACACACCTGAATAAAATTAGTAGGTCATTAGCAAGAGTACAGAACTTGACTACATGCTGAAGTGGCAACCCCTAACCCTACTCAAGTAAATTTAAGTAAATGTAAGTGTTTGGAAAAATGTACTTCTAAAAGTACTTTTATTGCACCATGTTCATTCACTCATGAGCTGCTGTAACATGAATCAAATGGCTGAATTGCTACCTCAGCATGCAGTAAAGTTCTATACAGTCTTGCTAATGACCTACTAATTGTATTCAGTTGTGTTGCAACAGGGACACATGGGAAAGTTTCAGGACACCAGCCCTCAAGGACCGGAGTTCGAGACCCCCTGAACTAAATGTAAATTGCCAGTTCTTTCACTATTGACAATTAAAGGCACATATTTATGCAGTTGACAGAGTATTTCACAGTAATTCTAGTCACTCACACACAGATGTTATTACTCCGGTGCCACTCGGAGTAGCAATTTCTTAAAGAAGTGAGGCACAGTGTTTTGTGGCAGGTGCTGCAATAGATTGGAGACTTCTTTTTGCAGACCACACACACTCTCCTGCCAGTAGTGGCTCGATTCCTCGAAGCCACGTTGCTCATTTTCGCAGCAAAGTACGCGGGCAGATGACCTAACCCCAGAGAATATTTGGCTCTAGCAGGTGGGGCGTCGGCGGACAGAGGAGCAGATGAGCCAGGGGATGAGTTAACGCAGGGTGCAGGAGGGCAGGAGGTAAGCGGCGCATCGGTTGAGGAGCACTGGCCCACTTTGGATGGGGAGACAGGAAGCACTGGGGATGGAGAAGCAGGGGGGACTTTACATGGAGAAATAACAGTCAGTTTAAAAGGAGGGGGAGGCAACATGTAACTGTGAGGAGGCGCGCGGTTTGGTCCAGAACCGATCTCAGCCAGTGACAAAATGAGCTGCTCCCGGAACCTTTTCTGCGTGAGCATAGGCCGGCTCTGCAGCTTGCACATTTCCTTGTGAAGGATGAAGGCGTTCACTGTGGCTATGTCCACAAAGTGGTAAAATAGAGTTTTGTACCACTTTTGGGTTTTATGAAGGACGTTGTAGTAGCCGATCAGCGCGTCTGACAAGTCAACACCCCCCATGTAACGATTGTAATCTTTGATGCAGCCCGGAATAGGCACGTTGTTCACCGTCCACTGTCCATCTGAGTTTTTTACTTTGCGTTTTGCTACATCGTGGTTGTACGCTTTATGTATAGAGGAACACATCGTTACCTCCCGGGTGTCAAACCACCTAACAAACAACAACTCGCCCTTTCTGATCCATTTAATTGTTCCCCTTGGTGTTTTTTCTGGCACGTTATCCCGCTTGGTTTTGGGAAAACCATTGGCATTTGAACGAACTGTGCCACACGCCCAGATTTTTCTCTTGAGGAGATCAAGGAATAAAGTAGGACTAGTGTAATAGTTATCCACGTAGAGCTTGTAACCTTTACCGAGAAATGGGATGTCCAGGAGTCTCATAACAGCGTCGTAGCCTGCACCCTTCCCAGTTGGTTCACTCTCTCTTCCACCATACACAAAAAAGTTAATGGTGTAGCCGCACACTGAGTCTGCCAGCACAAAAAGCTTAAAGCCCCATTTGGTCGGCTTGTTTCTGATGTACTGCTTTAACCCGATCCTCGCTTTGCTCGCCACCATCCGTTCATCTATAGAGATATGCTGGTGGGGGTGAAAGAATGTGCAGCAGGCCTCCAAAATCTGCTCATATAGTGGCTTTATCTTGCACAGTTTGTCAAACCCGGGGGTCCCCTTCTTCTGGTCATTGGCCGCTTCCACAGCAGGGTCATTCATGTGTAGACTGCCGGAAATGGCTAGGAAGCGTCTGCAAGGCATGACAGAGGCAGGAAATGGCAGGCGAAAGAGCTCAGAACCTCTCCAGAACTCCTTCAGAGTTTTCAGCGGTACAAGACCCATGTAGAGGACAAGGCAGATGAAGGAGTACATGTCTGCTGCTGTGACTGGAACCCACTTTTCCTTTTGGGCTTGGTGTTTGATTTTTCCATAGGTGTTTGTGTTTTTCACCAAGGTATCAATGACGGTGGCAGAAAAGAACAACTGGAACAGTTCAAGTGGTGTGTAATGCGCTGTTCTGTTCAGCTGCGGCCCAGCACATCTCCCGGGTCTGAACCGCGGCTGAGGAGGCTCAATGTCTTCTTCTTCAACACTGCGCCACTTGTCTCCATCATCTGTTTCACCCTCATTTGCTTCCACTTGCTGACTTTCTGCTTGCTGCTTTCTTTTTGGAGTATTCTTATGTGGTGTGGAAGGTGTCTTGCGAGTCTTGGGGCCAGAGGAGGAGGAGTCTTTTTTGGGCGTAGATGCATAGCGGAGCCTCTTACGAAGGGGACTCTGCTCCCATTTGTTAGATGTAGATTTCAGCGGTGATGATACTGTTGATACAGAGGAGCATCGCCTCTTTGAAGCCCTTCGCTTCTTTGGCCTTACATACGAGTCGTCATCCGAACTGGATTCGTCAGTGATGTCTTCCCTAAACATAAAGCAGATGGATAAGGGTTAGTAAAATTAGAGGTAATGTGTTTTCTCTTACTATAATTATGACTCGCAACTAGAGATGGCACGATACCACTTTTTTATGTCCGATACCGATACCGATATCATAAATTTGGATATCTGCCGATACCGATATGAATCCGATATAGTGTGTTTTTTAATCAATAAAACTGTTTTTTTAATATCTTGCTGCATTTTGTATAAGTTCATACTCAAGTTTAAATAAACAACAACACTAAAGCTATTCTGTTATACCTGTATGTAAAAAATACACTGTGCCCAAAATATTTCATAGTTCAGCAATACTGATCAATCTAATAAACTTAAACCTACTCCATCCTCCCTATTCTGGTATTTTAAAGAGTTCTTAGCAGAAATATTAAGCAACCTAACTAATCGGGTTGCAAACTCCCACCAAAAAGAAAATAGGGAACCACCCTCCACCTCATGATGCTTAATCGACGTAATCAACTTTAATTTGATGCAGTGTGAAAAAAAAATGCACAGAAATAAATTATTTTTCAAGAATAATTAAATTATTAGATTCAATTAGATTAGATTCAACATCTTTCTTCAACAGAACTGCAGAATTCACAGATGGTACTTTCCCAAAGGACAAAGTACTATAGCTTACTAGGGTATATAAGACTTAACAGTTACTATATACAGTAATGGACTTCTATACATTTTACATCAGATTAAAACTTTGGGTGTAAGATTCAGATAATTATTTATTAAAAGCTAGACATTTTAAATGAGAATAAGGAGCAAAAGTATGTCTTTGTGCCCCCTTTTCCCTGTTAATGCCATATCGGCCCCCCTGGCTAAACTTTGCTAGATCCGCCCCTGCACAGTTACCAGCCGTCCGTCAGCTACGTAGAAAAGGATCCTGGTGTAGAAAGTAATATTAAATAAATTCTAACGACACCTTATCAAGGTTAAACGTGCTGCTGTTGTTCAGCCGCTGGTTTCCTCTTTCTGGTGCAAAGTGTGCCAAAAACAAAGAAGAGAGATGGACTCGCGACAGAAAAGCCGATCAGCTGATCATTAAGCAGTTTCATGAAGTAGCGGCAGGAGAGGGAGGGAGAGAGGCAGTCGCTCCATATATCGGTTGTTAAGCTTAACGTGGGAACGCTTTACAAACATTCAGAGATGAACTTACACACTTGCTTTACTTCTCTCTGGGATAACTTCCTCGGAGATGAAATGCTGGTTTGCTAGAGGCTACAAATACACACAGCCGCTCTATCAAGTGAGCACACTGCTCCGATGTGCTACGGTTATGAGCCGAGTTACACCGTGTCGCAAGTTTTGTGAGGTGCTTTTTTGATATTTAATGGATCGGATTACATTTTTTATTTCTGGCCGATATCCGATCCAGTAATTTAGGTCAGTATCGGACCGATACCGATACGTAATATCGGATCGGTCCATCTCTACTCGCAACCCAACTCTTCTAGCATGTCAGAGTGAAACCAACAGTGAATAAAGTGGTTATTATCCAGACTAAAATAATAGTACTGCTATTCATTGAAGTGCTACCACTTCAATAATTATATTATAAAAGTTGTAACAATGTAATCATATTTATCCCATTAGAACTGGTTGCCCTGATATTACTAGTGGCTTAGTATGGAAGCTCATTTCTGCCGCTGAGAAAAAAACAAGACATCCATAACTTGAAATTTTGAGTCAGATATGTCAAAATTTCAAGTTAATAAGTAAAAATTTCAAATAAGATCTGCCGACCAGGAAGCTCTGTTAAGGCCCCAGTACACCTGCTGGTTAAAAACTGCTGGCACACAGCGAACACAAAAACTCCTTACCCAGAAGCAAAGGCATCAGCTGTCCAACAGTTCAACATAAACACACTGATTCTATACCTTTTGTGCTGTTATCATTCACTAGAAGAGATTCAAGGCTGAAAAACCTGGCACCACTTTATTCATGTTTGATATATGTTGGTGGCTCACTGATGCTGTCACTACATGATTTTTAGTGTGCACGTGTCTGCACCATCTGCTTCCAGTTAACAAGGAAATGATGCCCTTCACTGAGCTTCCTGACTGGTGGAGCTAACTCAAAATTTCAACATATTAATTGAAATTGCGAGAAAATAAGTCGTAATTATTAGTTTATCAAAATTTCATATTATTATTGTGTGAGAATTTCAACTTAACTTGTAAGAGGAGGAGAGCCACCTTTGTCCCCAAAGCCACTCTGCTTTTTAACTCCAGCCATAAGACCATTTCCCACACCCATAAACATAAACTACTCTACACTCTTTTTTATACTGCCGACACTTTATTCACTTACAGTTATTTGTTCACTTATTCAGTCACTTTAAGTTTAAAACTGTGTATATACTGTATATTTTAAGTATTTTTTCTCTCATTCTTATTGCCTGTTTGTGTCCTGTCCTTATTTTTAACGACATGCTGCTCTGTTGTATCTTAATTGCCCCTTGGGGATAAATAAAATCTCTCTGATTCTAACTTGAAATTTTGATTTTTTTTTTTCTTCAGTGGCAGAAACGCGCTTCCATGTGCCTTGTTAGTCAGTATTTTTTTTTTTTTTTTTTTTTATCTTACTTACAAGCATTTTATCATCTTTACTGATTAAGTATAGCCAATATATGTAAATGTGCAGCAAAAAAAACCCAACCCGACCTTCCCTGGTGCACTGTCTTGTAAAACCTATGGCCACCCATGCTATATGGCACCAAACGATAAACGACTGCGGTTTTAGCCTCAAAGATGGCTGCTCACTGAGAGTAAGACAAAGAAAAATCTGTTCTCATGGCAGCTGTATGTGGTTAGAGTTGTATGGCGTGGAGTTGTGCACGCGCCCCGTGCCTTGGCTGCACGCGCTTATTACGGCAAAGGTGCGGCGCGAGCGGTGCATGAAAGAAACCTTCTTATCGAACAATGTGGAGGCACAATGGGTGATATCTACGTGGCCTATTCGTGATTGCTGCAGATTGGCCCACCGGTGTCGGCTTAAAACAGGGACAAAAGGGCAGCCTGTACATAAGAGCACAGCACTGCAGTGTACTGGTGTACCTGTTCTGCTTATCACTTTGGGATGCCCATGACCTCTACAGTATGTGTGCCCGACGCGTCACACATAGCGTAAGCAGGGGCAATTTGTTGGACTGAAGCCAGCTCGGAGTGTTGGTACTCACTTATTTGATCCCCGGGCATTACCACTTGGAATGTAGTCCTCGTCGAGACTGCAGTCGCTATACTCGCTCTCAGAGTCCACCTCTGAGGAGAGTGGTCCCAATTCATTGTCAGAGTCTGAAAGAAACATCGCTTTGGAGTATTCTCCCTCTGGAAGAACGTCTGAGCGGTGAGTTACCTTCCCCAGAGGTTCCTTACACTCAACTGACGCCCAACTCAGCAGACACACATACACACAAAAACACCCCGTTCTTTACCCGGGGGTCACTCTCTCAAGATGTCCCACCTACGTTTTACCATATAGTTAACAGGAAACAGAGTTCCATTGGCTCGCGTAATGACACGCTGCTGGGATTGGTTGATAAACTTAATGAACTGCAGGTCCCTGCGACTCTTACCCTTTGTTTAACAAATAAGTAAATAAATGACATCCTTTGAATTGGTTTATGACGAAGATAATCAGTTTATAGCACGGTAAAGTGTGGGATCAATTCAGGAATAAACACTTGTATTCAGTTCCTATTTGATTGAATATATGTAGGCTAGTGTTTATTAAAAAAACAAAACAAAACACGTTTTGGTGTATATATGTATTTATTTATTTTTTTCACCAAACTAACAAAATGCATTTTTTAAATCCACACAAACAAGCCATGATTTGTTTTTCAAAAATGACCTACTACCATATTTAATGTCAGTAATACCATATTACACCTCTACTCCCCCTCGTCCATTATCCCAAAGATAGAGTTGGAGATGCAAGAGTGAGGAAGAACTATATTAAGGTGACCCATACTTTGAGTATGATGTGCTCTTTTAAAACAAAAAAAATTACCTCCACCATAGGAGGTTATGTTTTAGGTCGAGTTTGCATGTCTACATTCTGTCTATAAATACAATACAGTGGTCCGCCGTTTACCTTTCGCGGCCTCGCTGTTTCGCGGATTTTTCTGTGGGCAATTTTGCATGTTTTTTTTGTTTTGTTTTGTGTTTTTTTACGGCGCATTGTGTTCTGCGTCCTGATTGGCTGTAGACCATTGTCAATCAATCTCGTGCCGTGTCTCCTGTACAGCACAGAATGCGTCCAGCTTGTCAAATTTACATAAGTCTTCTATCGCTAGCAGTGTGACTCTGAAGTGCAGTACTGTAAGTTTGTAAGTTTTCTCCCCAACAAACACAACAATGTCGACGAAACGTTTTGCACCGTCAAAAGCACCTGCGGGTGCCTTTGGTTTCACTCTATAATACTGTACTTATTTTACTACGAAAGTTTGAACTTTGAGGGGTTTTAAACGAGAGAAAAGTGTGAAAATGTGCATGCCTGCCTGAGAAAAGTGTATAAAGTGTGTAGTGAGGGGTTTTACAGCCTTAAAACATCTATAATAATTGTAAAAAACAAAACTGGCTACTAAGCGAATTTCACCTATTGCGGGTTATTTTTAGAACTCCCGCGATAAACGAGGGATCACTGTAACTCAAAATGTTTTGAATTAATTCCGATAAAACTTTGTGGGGGTGTACATCAGGGTCATGTTAACAATCCATAACAATTTGGCTTATACACACCAAGGCCTTCAAGGTCAACTTAATCATTTATTGTTTAAACTGTGATCCTCACAAATGTGGTGGATTTCAAATATTGTCACATTTGGCCTCTTATCCCTCCTTCAAAGCCAATAGATTGATCTGAAGTTCAATAATAATGCTATATAGAGCTATTTAACACTGTCAGTTTAAGATTAATCGTGGGACCTTTTCCTGATATTCCCAGGTATTGGTGTTAGGCGTATTTAGTACTGGCTATCTGAAGGTTTGATTAAACTCATCTTTTGTTGTTTTCTCTGACTAAAGAAAAGTGTCACTGATGGCATGAAAACCGATCACAAATTGAATGCAGTGTAACTTCTGATAGCACTGCTATAGACTTCATGGTTGCACTGTGGCATAAATGTGGATCTAGCATCCCTGGGATCCCTCATCTCTTCAGCCACAGGATGAGAAAGTTTATCAGCTTTGCACAGACATCTATAGTCTCTGCTAGTGCGCTTAGGTAGCTTTCCTGTATTCATTCATCACTCATTATGATTAGGCTTTCTTCTAAATGCAATGTTGTGAAGAAATGAAAATCTGCTCATTGTTCCTGTTAATGTTATTATCATTCTAAGTGAGGCATGCTGTTGATCTCAATTAATTTGTTGACCATAAGCCACACATAGAAAATATCATCATTCAGCAGCCCACATTGCTTTAATCTTGTGTGGTACAATCATCATCTACCAGATGTAATTCCATTCTCGTGCTAGTGAGTAGTTGCTTTTTTTATTACCTTGCAAAGTGCAAAGCATGGTGGGTAAGTCTTTGATATGTGAGTTTAGCAGCCTTACTATGATCTAAGACAGCAGATTTGTCAGCTGCGTGGGCAAGGCAGCTTACACTAATGTGTTTGGAAGTGCAGGGATCTCATAATCATCTCTGTTATTTGCTGTGAGTTTGACCAGCCAACTACTGAGTGACCTTGCTTCACCTTCCCCATTAAAACTCAAAGACAGTGGTGTTAGCCTTGGTGAGGAGACTGAATAAACTCCCACTCGCTCTTAAAATCCAGGTTCTCTTGACAGTGTTGAAGGACTGAATGAGGAAGCCCAAGCGATGAGGTTTATAAGGACATCCTCAAACAGTGTGGCTGCTTCCTTTGCAAACGTTTTTCCAACAAAAGAAGCATTAAAGCATTTTTGAGCAGGGTGTTTTAGTTTTTAATATCATAGTTTGTATTTTGTGTAATTAAGATGAGAATATATGACCTGAAGGTTTCATGTTTGATAAAGGTTTTGCCACATTTCTCATTACACGGCAAACACAAAATGTGCAAGTGGCAAATGCTTGTAAAACCTACTCGGGCGTTCTGTTTACAGCCAGAGTCATGAACAGGTCATGAATTATTCAGTCTGTCATAGCTGTGAGTTCAGATTCTGTTTAAAGGTCCCATTTTACTCACATTTCTGCCTTCTGTGAATTTGTTTTTCATTGCCCATGTCCCAAGATACTGTAAGTTGTGCATCGTTATTTATTTATATCAACTACGTGGAAGTTCTGCCATGCAGAGGGTTAGCAGGAGGCCCAGTCCTTTCCAGAAACACCTGTAGCATAAACTAATCTAAACCAGTTTGAATAGAATTTGGATGGAAGTATTCATCTATTTACTTCTGCTTCAGCGTCATGGGTGGGTGGGTGGACTCTCTCCGTTGCATTAGGGCAAGAGATGGAGTAGATCCTGGACAGATTGTCAGTCTGTCGAATGGCTAACATAAAGAGACAGACCACCATTCACAGCCACAGCTATGGCCAATTTAAAATCAGCAATTAACCTAAACCTACTAAATGCATGTCTTCGGACTGTGGGAGGAAGCCAAGGTACCCAGAGAGAACCGACGCAGACACGGGGAGAACATCCAAACACCGCACAGAAAGGCCCTGTTGGTTGATTCACACCCAGGACCTTCTAGCTCAAGACAACAGTGCTAACAATTGTGCCACCGTGCTTCACTGGTTGAAATGTATGAAACGGCCCTAACACTATATTTCTTAATTGTTTTGAGATTATCAAGCATTTAGCAAATGTAGATCCTCTTAGAATTTCTCATCGCAGTGCATTTGATTTTCACCTTTTCTTACACATTGTGGCTATGTTATAACATTGTTCTCAGAAATCCCACCAGATGATGGTTAATCAGGCAAAATCTGCAACTGGGAGGAAGCATTATGAGAAAATGAGAAAAGCTGCAATCAGGTTTGTTGTAGAGTGGTTAGAGATGGATAATCATGGAGTATATAACAAATTCTGTCATTTTCCAACAGAGAGAGGTGAATGCACAACTTCAGGACCCAGCATTTATTGTGTTAATGTTGCATGCTTTTGAAAATGTAAAACAGTGCTGCAGGATAAAACATGGATGCAGCCACAATACGGGCCTCCAAGTGATACACATTATAGATGTCACTTCTGTGTGCTGCTCTCTAAGCCCCGCTGACAGGAGGTGGTGTTGGTGTGTGTGTCTGTGTGGGAGGAGTTAATGATGGCGATGACACATGTCGCAAGTCCTCTGTGGGAGTTTTAGGGGGTGTTTGAGGTGCTGATACAACCTCCATCCATGTTTAATTGAGTGAAGGAGGAAAAGGGTAAAGGAGTTTTGGTTCCAGCCTGGTTGAATGGGGCCTTTCTGTTTGGATATTGTGTGTTTTTCCCTGGGCATGCTTGGGTTCTCTCCAGGTGCACTGACTTCCTCTCACAGTCCAAAGACCTCCATGTTTGGTTAATTTGTGGGTAGGTGTGAATATGAGTGTGAACGGTTGTCTGTCTCTCTCTGTTAGCCCTGTGATACACTGGTGACTCATGCAGGGTGTACGCCACCTTTCACCTTATGTCAGCGGGGATAGGCTCCAGCCTCCCTGTGACCTTGAATTTTATTAGCAATTAAGAGGTATATTCATTTGTATGAGTGTATAAAAATATACATTTATCGTATATCGATACACATAAATAAAAATTTAAAGAAATGAAAGCAATGTTGTCACAGTAGATTACACCTGAGTCATCACAGAAAGGCCTACATTGTATTAAGACTGGGGGCTAAAAAAGGGGGATCATTTGCACTATCACTGGTGTTGTGGTGTTGACCTTGAGAAACCCAGACTGCGGTACTTTTTATTTTCTTTTTAAAGGAGTAAAAGAAAAGAAAGGGATCAGAGTAATTGTGCTCTCTTTGTACTTTTGTCAAGTGGTGTGGAACAACTAAAAGTAACGTGTGTGCAGGCTTTATAGCTGTTTCCTCAGAGGAAATGTATATTTAGGACATACTGCAATGCATATTGCATCAATTTGGAAGCCTTCCCTTGTTTTCAGCTGCTGGCAGACACAGGCTTGACTGAGTTTCATGATGATGATCCCTTCATGACAAGTCTCTAAAACTTTCATGATCCACAGTGAGGTGGCGTGCCTAAGACAAAGAGATAAAGGGTTAAAAGAAATCCAGAAGGATCACAGCAGCACAGATAAGGAGTGTTCTTTACCATCCATCATTTCTTAGCGGCACTCACAAGTGGTGGGAGAAAACAACTCCTTTGACACACCACAAGGCCGATGTTTACTGTCATTCCCATAAAAACTAAAGGAGAATGAATGATTCAGACTACTGTGACAAAGTCGGCAACATCTGCTGCACTCTGGGCTTCCAAGGATTTGTGCTCTCACTGCTGCATAGCCTTCTGCTCATCCATACACCCATCTTTATTTTATTCTACCCTATTTTCTCATTTGCTCTCTGTGCATCCCACTCTCAACGCTTTCTGATCACACTCCTCTTGTGTAGCACACCTTGGGCTTGCTATTATATCAGCCAGCTCCATAGTCTGTGTTCAACATGTTAGCCTCAATTTTCTTGCAGATGAAGGGTTTGTACTTTCAAGTGTTGTTTAAATCAATGGTTTCCATGTACTGCGAACTCATTATTCTTCTGTTTCATTACTAATCTGTTTTCCAAAGTATAGGTCTGTCAGAACCACTGTTGTCAATAGAAGATTATTTTCTATCTGCAGTTAGGAAAGCAGCCTCCCAGTGTCAGAGAGCCAAAATTGCCTTGTGTTTGACACCCCTGTGGTATAGCTTCACGTCATTTCCTGCCAGAACTAATGGTATGATCCATATGTAGACTTGAACTTGCATTCTTTCTTGAGGCCGCCAAATGGCAATAGCTTTAGATACAAAAAGGCTTCCATTCCAATAAAAGTTTATGAGTTGCTTTCTGTTTTGACCTCTGTAAAAGCTTTCCTGGTGTGTTTATGGGCTTAAGGAGGCTTACCTGTGGTTGGATTGTTGTTGACAGCCAATAAGCAAGCAGTTTCTCAGACACCACTTGTCGGCGATGGTAAAATTGCTATTCTCAGTGCTTTAAAACAGTACTTCAGAAATGGGTGCCCCTCTGTCAGGAGAATTATTCTAAAACACTTCTTCAGTTGAGAATCAGAGAGGAGAAATACAGTTTTACTTGTATACAAGGGAAGCACAGAGCAGGGCTCTGTGACACGTGCTCTGAGACTGCCCTGGTCTTTATTTATACATCAGTGGGTGTTTGTTCCTTACATTGGAATGTGGATGTTTAGGTGTGTGTGTGTGTGTGTGTGTGTGTGTGTGTGTGTGTGTGAGAACCCATAAATGACCTCCTAAACCTGCTGGCCTGGAAGTCCAGCAGTTCATCTAAACAAAATGCACTTAGCCTAAAACAGACATAGATACGTTTATCCTATCATAAAACAATAAGACAAGGTACGACCTCTCCCATGCTCCCAGGATGTGGGTTTGAATACCAGAACACCCTGGAATGCACACAAAGCCCACTAAAGATCACACATCCTATCACTACACAATTGATTATACACCTCTAAGCATATATGGAAACTCATATCATTAAAAGATTATACTGACTACTAAGTACAATTTTCCATTGACATTCCCCCCTGTTGTCAGTATAACTTTTAAGTGAGATATCAGTATGTAACATCTTGTTGTACATTTTCTGTCACATCCTCATTAATCACACAAAGTCTTCACATTCCAACAGGTCGGGGTCATTATCATCATCTTTCACGGCTATGTATGCAGCAACAGTGGAAAATATTATGCGGTTATCCAATTTCTCATTAATGTCATTCAATGGTAAACTGCATCCTACAAATGAACAAATGAATTGTTAATGGTCAAAATAAGAAATTAACATTTTCAAGATCACTCCAGCTTGGTGGTGCTCCTCCGCAAAACATGTAAATCACGTCTCTCTGCAGAGTGGTTTAAGTTCTGCAGGGCATCATAAATGTCTCTTCCAGTTGTTTCTATCACTGTCCATAAGACCAGAGTCCAAATGTATGTAGAATAGACATTCAAACATACCAGTTGGTTTTGTTGCTTGTCAACATGGGTCTCAGCTATCTTCAAAGCTGCAGGCCTCATCAGTACTCTAGTTTTATGGCCTCTACCAACCCCCATCACCTCACTTCAGGCCTCCTTGTCCTGTGGGGGATACATATGACTCCTCCATTGTCCATCCTCTGCAGGAAAACCCTCTGTGGAAAGGGTGCTGGATCCCATTATCTTACTGCTGTTATGATCCCAGCAGTCTTCAGTGTGCCATCGTGTGCATAGTACAGTGACACAGCATTAGGTGATGTTCATAGGAAACTGCTGTCATCACCACCATCGCTTCTGGTTCCTGTGCTTTTCACAGAATCATGATGCCATCCTTGGACTCCGCCTGCGCTGTCGATGGAGCTTGGCACGCTCCCCTCATCCTTCAGGTGCCCGTCTGTTGTCCACAATCTCCTCTGTTGGCCTCTGGAAAGCCCCTTTGGAACAGCTCTCATTCCAACGCAGCTTCGTGGTCCTTGCTGTGGCTCCAAAGTCTGATCTCATAATGGGCCCCAAACAGCTCGACCTTTGACCTCAACCACTGCCTGGGCTGTCAGCTATGCCTGGAATGGTTCTCGCTTCTCACTGGGCCTCTGAAGATTTCTCAGGAGATTCCTTTCAGCAATACTCTGACTGCTGCACCTGTATTTCCTTGCTAGGAGGAGAAACCTTCTATCTGGAAAGCATGTCAATCATCATCAAACCACATTCTTTAGTTCAGTGAGCTTCACTTATGGACCATCAAAGCCTCATCTGAACATGGATGCACCACTTGCATAGGTTTAATACCCGTTGAGGAACTGTTAGTCACACAAAACCATAAAAAACATAGTTTAGAAAACATAGAAAAGATAGTTAACACTTCTTCAGTTGAGAATCAGAGAGGAGAAACACAGTTTTACTTGTATACAAGGGCAGCACAGAGCAGGGCTCTGTGACGCGCTCTGAGACTGCCCTGGTCTTTATTTATACATCAGTGGGTGTTTGTTCCTTACATTGGAATGTGGATGTTTAGGGGGGTGTGTGTGTGTGTGTGTGTGTGTGTGTGTGTGTGTGTGTGTGTGTGAACCCATAAATGACCTCCTAAACCTGCTGGCCTGGAAGTCCAGCAGTTCATCTAAACAAAATGCACTTAGCCTAAAACAGACATAGATACGTTTATCCTATCATAAAACAATAAGACAAGGTACGACCTCTCCCATGCTCCCAGGATGTGGGTTTGAATACCAGAACACCCTGGAATGCACACAAAGCCCACTAAAGATCACACATCCTATCACTACACAATCGATTATACACCTCTAAACATATATGGAAACTCATATCATTAAAAGATTATACTGACTACTAAGTACAATTTTCCATTGACACCCTCCCTGAGCCTGGTTCTGCCTGAAGTTTCTCCCTGTTACAAGGGAGTTTTTCCTTCCCACTGTCTCCAAGTATTTGCTCAGAGAGGCTAGTCTGATTGTTGGGGTTTTCTCTGCATTATTGTAGGAAATGTACCTTATAATATAAAGTACTGTGAGGTGATTTAGAATCGATTGGCTATATGAACAAAATTTAATTGAACTCACAATTTTATCTTTTAAATTAACTAAGAATGGATGGATGGATGGATGAATGATCACATTTCATCTTTAGTCATAAGTAAACAAAAATTCTTCCAGCTTTAACACTTATTTACATTTAGTCTGTAGGGTATTATCAGAAAAATCATATTAAACCAATATTTTGTGGAGAGGCATCCAGTTTCTGACCTTACTTGATTATGGACTGTAATCAGGGTTGTTATCAGAATGTAGTGAATTTCCTCCTGCTTCACTGGCAAGATCAACCAGCATTTGATTCACCATGAATAGAGCAATTTGGAAAAATGTCACATTGCAGTTTGACAGAAAGCATGATAGAAGATAAAAGCACTTCCAAAGGTAACAGCCATGGACCTCATTAAATGTTCAAGCTGGCCACTTTTCTTATCAGTTTTCTCCCTTGGAGCAAAACCCTAAGGCTCAAATGGCGATTCAGTTCATGCTTTAAGTTGACAGTGTGCGCAACAACCAGATCTGAAGTGGTGCACTTTTACCCTTTCTTCTTAAACCTGCCTGTTCTGTTTGAACAAACATAGATAGGAACATATATCTATGAAAAGAACCAAATGAGGGTCATTAGGATTGATAATGTAAACCTTAGATGTAAGCACAACATCAGTTCTAATTACACTGTTTTATATTTAGCTGTTTCTTTACAAGTTCACCGTTTAATTCTCACACGATGCATCTTAATGTCCTTTAAAAGCTAAAAGATACAAAAATAGTTAGGTACACTTTAGAGTATTTAGAGTACTGTCTGTGTGGTGAACATGAACAGAAGTGCTGCCGTCCCATATGTTTGCATTTTAGAAAAGCCTGGATATTGAAAAAAGATGCACCATTTTGTTGTTTTGTTTTTTTTCATTCATGCCAGATATGAACAAATATGAACAAATTATAGCACTTAGTTGTTATTTATCCAGTGGTTATGTAATATTTTGCATGTTTGCCTGTTCAGCGCATATTCCTTATTCTATGTAGTGAATGTGTGAATGCATCATGTCAAGATGCTATTGCCTAATTGTCTGTGAATATCATTTTCTATAGGAAGGACTTAGGAAGGAAGTTCATTGAACAAGGATTTTGTTCACTGCAAGACTGTTCAATGAATGCTCCATTTACAGCCATATTTTTAGCCCCAAGGCATCATTAGTGCATTGTGGAAAAATGCAGCAATCACACATGGTATGGAGATGGTTATCCCAGTGAGACGGTTCAAATTACACCACAAGTTGTTTGCTCAATTCTATAAAATCAGCTTTGTTGGATTTTTTTCTTTCTTCTTTTTTTTTTGCCTGATAAGCAATCTCTCATGCTATTTCTGAAAAAAAAAAATTCTCGAGGAAGAAGCGGACTGGCTTAAAACGTCACTGGAATTGTAAACTGGAGAAGTTTAAGACATCTTGAACCAGTTACTTTTACCCATGACCAGGGTGGCTGTGGCTCAGGACTTAGAGCCGGTTGCCTGGTAAGTTGGTTTGTGGATAAAAACCACAAACCACCAATTTAAATGGAGCACTAAACATTAAATTGCTCTTAGTGTGAATGCTTTTTTTTTTCTTTTTTTTGAAATGCAAAAAAGTGCTTGGATGAATGAGACTTATAGTAATACTTTCACTGCTCAAGCCAAGTAGAAAAGCACCATTCAAAACTCCCTCAATGACTTCTATATTCCAAAAGATACAAAAACACTGGAATGAATCTTTGCTTATGGAGTTATATGGATTATTTTTTTAAAGCACTAGCTCTGTTGGTCTTACAAAGAAAATCAAGATGTGATGTATACACTAGGCCTCATATTTTTATCTTCTCTTGCTGAATCTTACATTTGCAAATCAAGACAAATGCACCTTGAGCTTTTTTGACAGCAATCAAAAAAAGGAAAAGCGTCTGCATGTTTTTTTGTTTTTTTTTAAACAGCCACTGTTTGTGCTGCGATGAGACATGGATTCACTACATAATGAGAAAGCTGTTTCAGTTCAACTTTAACTGCTGTTATCACAGGGTACATGTTCTGCACATGGTTATTTCTATACACAGCTCATGTCACTTATGTCATGTCACTGTCAGAGGTAGGACAGGACAGGATCAGTAAATGTATCAAGCGAAAAGCTTTTATACCTTTTTAACATTAACTAAAATGTTTATCATTGTAGGTACTTTTTACACACATTCAAGTATGTGATACGTTCAAGTTGCCTGATTCGCAGGAGAGACACGTGCTACAAATGACTACAGGTTTAAGTGTGGATCACAGACAAAATAGATGAGATTGGATCACAGCCTCAACACTTGTCAACATGTTAATATTCCACCTACGTACTGCTTGCATTTTCAGATGTGGTCTTCATTGTCTTCATTGCCTTGAACACACGATATAGCCTGTGTTATAAGTTAATCAGAAATGTATGCATAACGCTATACTTCAATTGGATTAGTCCAAATTAAATCATTGCTAAAGCAATCGTGTGAAAATTACAGCCTGCGATCCTTTTTCAGAGCATAAATCGAGTGCCATTGTATGAAGAAACAGATGGGTCCCCTTTGACTTGACCTCTCCAAGCCACAGAAGAAAATAGCATGTAATGTTCGTGCACTGCTGCACACACTCTGCTGTCCTGGAGAGCATCTGAGGTTATTGCTCCATTCGGCCCTAATTATCCAACAATGCTAAATGGATTTGTCAGTCTCTATAGCACCTAACAATCAGCCAGTGTAGAAATGTACATTTAGAGTAATGTGAGAGGCACATTACTGTGTATAATTCACATTGCCCCAGGCGTGTGAGCCACATGAAATGGCCCTTTATATCTGGCAAAATGGCAAACAGCTTTGCTGCTGCTCCTACTGTATGTCGCCGTTTCGGTAATGCATTTATAATTCTCCTTCGCTGCCTTTGTCTTCATTTTAAAGACATAATTGTAAGTAGTCTGTCCTTGTTATTTATTCATCACATATTCCTGTCTTTCCACACGCTTGTTTGGATTCTTGCTCTTCGCACGGCTCCGTCGTTCTCATAAAGGATTTTTTTGTTGTTGTTGTTTTTTTGCCAACCATGTTACCTCTGTTGTTGTTTTCATTGCTCAGACATGTCGACACACTTTCTGATTAGATGGCAATCACAATATGAAGCACTGTCACTTGACAGCAGAAAGGAAGCTGCAATTCTTTTAATCAAGCAGAAGGCTTGAGAAAGCAGGGTGGTGGATACAGGCGGTGGTGTGTGTTTGAAATGCGTTCCTCTTTGATCCCGTTATGTTCTGGTGCTCTGACTCACTTGGAGGTTGACGGGGGACAGATGACAGTTTCATGACCCAGTAAAGACTTGTGCTATCATGTGGGTAGGATATGGATGGTGAAGGAGGGAACAGTCAGTGTTTAGCAGTGGTGGGACACATAATGTCACTATTTTAGATAGCAACCTACTTAAAATTGCGATGGTAACATTGCGTCTTGTGGCTGAAAAGATTCCACTCTTTAGGCTCCAATGGAATATGGCAAAAAAGAGTTTTGTCCACATTGGTTTGGTAGATATTTAAGAACCATCCTGTCTAAGAATTATTACATTTTGTCTATTATATTACACAGAATATGAGTTTTAACATTTTTTTTAAATGCATTAATCATACTTAGAGTGCACTCTGTCCTGCTGTAACCCTTCACCTAATCTGATTCTGTCAGCATGCATATGACATCTGAGATTTGAACAGATGAGATTTGAGTGCATCAATAGCGTGCTCGCTCTTTTCAGGGTTTTCATCTAGTTCTATTGAGTTTGGGAATTCTCGCGCAGAGGGGAGAAGGAGAGGGAACCTGATTGATTTGCAGGTTTCTTTGGCGGCTGGTGAGAGACGAAGAAAGGCTTCTAAGTGCAAGGGATTGACAGAAGCAAGAGGCATGGGCTTTGAAAGTAGCAGCTTGCATTAAATTCAGTCAGCGGGAGGCTGTTGCGAGGGGTGTTATCTGGAAACAATAAAGCTAGTTTAAATGAAGCTCTAGCCTGAGCGGGGAAACCTCCTGTGATCAATAATGTGCCTGGTTGGTCCGGGCACATTATGCCTTTCTCTTTAAATCTGGCAGACGAGAGATTTAAACAGAAAGGAGCCATATTCCCATTATTCATATTATTTCTCATATATTATGTAATTATGGGGTATTGTATATAGGATTTTTAGTTGACAAATTAATTCAAACCCATTACGGAATAAGGCTGTGATGATTTCTGTGATGATCAGTCGCCCAGTTTTGTTTGACTAACCCAAGTGATCACAGCTACAGTACAAAAAAAGGCAAAAGAAAGCTGTAGCTCTGGCCTGAACCACTTGTTTTCTTTTACTAAACACACTGAGACACAGAAAAAGAAAGAAAGGAAAGGGAGGGGGAGTGGGTCCCTCAAGAGTTTTACTCTTATCCACTGATGCTTCACCCTTATTACCTCCTTTCTTCCACCTCCCACAACCAGAGGCTGAAACCGTTGTTTTGCTCCAGGTTTTTGTTGTACAACACTCGAGGGTGAAGTGTTCATATCTTAGCAGTCCTGTGTATTCTCATAATATCTGACCTGGGGCTTTCTTTGTGGGAGACCATGTTACAACTCACAGGAAAAAAAAAAAAAAGAATTTAGCTGTGTTACTTTTCCATGCCAGGAGGTAAAAAGATTTAGCTCTGGAGCTCTACTGCTACTTTCAGGTTTTATTATTTTCTTATTGTCTACAGCTCATATCCTCCTGCAGTGTAGAGCGTGGTCACTTATACACACTAATATATGCGGACTAACACAAAACCAGGCGTTGAAATTCCTTATTTCTATTTATGAGCCCGTGTCGCTGTCAAGGCACAGACACTTTTCCTCTACCAGCTGCTTTCCTGAATCCACCGCTTACATCACTCACTGTGCTATGCTACATACACAAATAATTGCACACACAGTAAACACTGATAAATGTAGTCTTCCTTGGGTGTACCGTGATATTTGCTTCTGCAGCAGGAGCTGCAGCACATCTGAAAGCTTTCTCACCAGTCCTGCCTCCTCCACTGCTCCTGTGCTCCTCAGTGGCTATATAAGATATTTATAAGCGTTTTGATAGTTGTCTTCCACTCTCTGTCATCCGAGGTGAATGCTGTCATGTTGGATTACTCTATAAACTATGCTGCTGCTCTCCTGCTATTCACTGAAGGTACCAGCACACTCGAACATTTCTGTTTAGACCCACATAGAGTTTGTTTTGAATTATTAATTGTATTCATGTCATTAACCAGCTCGCATAGCCTCCCTAGAACAGGACCCCTAGCTTGACTTGGAATGAAAACAGCAAGGCACTGATTAGATTCTCAGCATACGAAGCTCCAACCTTCTGCCGTACTTTTATGGCACCTTTCAAAACACAGCTTAACACAACGTCAGTGTGTCTGTCGTTGTCCTTTTTTTTTTTTAGTCTGAAAGAACATTATTCCAAATATGTAATATATGCAGGCCCATTCATCAAGCTCAGAGATTTACACAAGGGTCTTAATTCATCCTCTCAAAGATCAGCTTCAGACATCTTATCTGCAGCCATATATAGCATCCCAGCTTACAATGCTGCATAGCTGTATCCATAGCAACCTGAGTTGCAACAGTATCCAAGTTTACATTGTTGCTGTGTTTCAGTGTCTGTTAACACTTACATTTTTAGTAATTTGGTGCTTGCCTTTGTGCAAACTTTAGCATCTGTGGTCACACTGATCTGGAATCACAGTTTATGAAGTAGAGGCTGACATTACGATAAGATTGCAAAGGTCTGCAGAGACCAACTACTACACACTTTGTCAGTGAAATACACTTTCATTTTTTGATGGTTGAAAATGAGCAGATGCTGACCCTCTAAGGAAAAAACACTAGATAATGAGTAGGCTATGATTAGAGTCACGTTATCAGATGCAGGAGGTTAATTAACCCTGCAATTTTCAAAGAAATTGTTGGCTGGAAATTGAATGAAGGGTTAAGGCAAAATTTACAGTAAAGTGGTAAAACTGCTAGTGAAAGGGAAGAACATTACAAAAAAACTGTTTCTTTCAGATGGTTTTGTCCTTTTTTCACCTAGCTCACATTTATGGTCCTAGTTTCAGTTGTAAAAAGTAAACACATTTTCATAATTGCTAGGAACTGGCAGTGACTTGTTTAGATAGTAAGTATCCACACGCTTTTTGATGTAGTTCTTGACTGCCATTACCATCACACCGAGTCTGGAAGAGAGCAAATTTATTCTGGATTTTTGGCATGCCATACCACGCCAAAAGCCTGGCTGATTTCAGCTCAGCATTCAGTTCAATATCCCCCCATGAAACTGATTGGCAAACATAGCACTCTGGGCTTGAGTACTACACTCTGCATTTGGAAATTGGGCTTTGTCACACACAGACCCTTAGACAGTTCAGATTGGCAGTCACATCTCCTCCTCTCTAGTGCTTAGCACTTGAGTTCCCCACGGTTGTGTGCTCAGCCCCCTCCTTTTCACCCTGTACACCAATGACTGCATTGCCATATGCAGAGAAGACTCTATTCTGAATTTTGCAGATGACTCCGCTGTCACTGGCAGGGTTACGATGATGGACGCTCATAGACAGAGGGCAACTTGCTGCTAAACATCGATAAAACTAAGAAGCTGGGGAAAAAACTGTTGTGTGTTTACATAAGCTGACCTGAGGTGGAGAAGGTTTAAGGTTTCTGTTAATAATTATGATGGAGAACCAGTCATGGTCATCACATCTCCCCACCACAGTAAAGAAAGCTGAGAAAAGGAAACTTAGGAAGTATCGTCTTACAAGCAGAGCCCAAAGGACACCAAATTATAAAACCAACCCCGGCCTCAGCCTCTTCTCTCTAATGACATCTCACAAGCAATGTATCCCCTTCCATATCACCAGATTTGAAAGTAGTTTCCTCCATTAGGAGATTACTGACTTCACCGTCCACACTTCATCACAAATATTAGCTTTATTTTTATGACCTAATTAGTTATTTAATAACTGATTTTTTTTTCTTGTTTTTTGTCATTATCCTACATGGACTACATGTGATATTTCACTATATAGCATTGGATTGAAAGGAATATTCACTCTTGCAAAACTTGAGTTTGAAGTTCTTAATGGGAACAGGTGATTGTGCAGTTCATTAATGCAGCTGCTCACATACAAACCCAGCCGCGTGTATTAAGCTTGCTGTTTTTATCCCCTGTTCTGTCTCTGAGACACACACACACACACACACACACACACAGACACACACTTCTGCATACACACCCCATTGGAGCACATACAAAATGGGTTTTGCCCGTGACAATAAGAGATGAATGGAGAAGTGCTCAAAGTAAATGAGGTGATTTCCATGATGAAATAGAGCGATAAAAAGACAGAGGACAGATCACTTTTCCTCTCCCCATCTCTTCTCCGCTTTGTTGGCCACCCATTCATCATGACATCACAGTGATGGAGACCACACACACACACACACACATTGCATGTGAATGGACTGCTGAACTGAAATCATCCAGGAAAAAGCAGGTTGAGGTTTAATGCTGAAATCTGCCTGATACTGAATCCCACCCGTGGATGACCTTGAAGTGGAGAAGGTGATGTCACTGTCGAGTGTTCAGCAACAACTCTTTGTACCGAGTATGGATAAGAGTGGGCTCTGAGCTCCTCGGGATTGAAATAAGTCTGCCAGGAATTATTTCTTGGACAAGGGCAGGTGCAAGGGCAATGGCAGGAGCACTAATGTGAATTTACAGTACCCGTATAAAAGTATTTTGCCGTTCTGTGTGAAAGGCAGAAGACCTTTCTGTGAGTGGGTTGATCACTATGAACAACACTTAGGTCTAAGTTATCTTTATGACTACTGGCCATAAATACTGCCTCACAAAAACTGTACCAGATTGTTAAAAAACCACTGCAGCCGATAGAGCTCAGAAGATGACTCGCTGTTTTCTTGTTTAGTTTTGCTTTCACCCTTGAGCCATACTACTATCTGTAAACAAATTATGTATTTTTTCAAATGCAAAGATTTGCTTATTTCTATAAATAACATTGCCTTCTGATGGTGGTGACTGTTTAACCTTTTAACTGTCTTCATGCTTACGCCAAAATTTCAAAAACTCAAATTTGCTGCTCTTATTTAAATGCTCATATCACCCATTAGTTAATTGAATAACTGTCACAGAAGTCAGCCATTTGAAAATAATGGATTGATAATTTGGCTTAACCATCAGGGATGACTCATTCATTCTGGCTCCCTGCTTGATTTGCTTTTTTTATAATTTTATTTTGTTTTTGTTTGTTTGCTTTATGCCATTGGGAATGGAGCCACTTTGTGCCATTGATCAGACAAAAGAAGCAATTTCAAAACATAATCTTGCAGTCTATGGACTCATGGTGCAGATTTGGCAATAAACTTAATCAAGTCAATAAGTTATTCAGTTGATTGAAAAAAATGATATTGATAGCTAAAGTTACAACAAAATTATTAAAATGATTAAAACTGATGAAAAACTTACTTTTATTGTCTCCAGGAGGTTACCCATATTGATTCAGATTAGCTTCCATCCAGTGTTCTTGAATAAATGCAGTGCTAATTCATGGTAAGTGTGCATTAGGTAAATAAAGTCTTGCCTATGCTGGATAAGTTTCCAGTCTTGTTTCCAGTCTTGTTTTGTTTTGTTTGTTTGTTAGAGCATAAATCAGAGGTTGATTGTGTACCCACGCCACTGGACCCCCCTCCCCACCGCAGTCAGCCTGAAGAGGTCCTTATTACTACTGTTGAATAGAAGAGGCCACTGCATCCTTTTGTCAGTGAAGGCAGCTGTTTACCCCTGTTGCCAGGAAACAAGTTTGGCACCCAGATTAATGCATTCAGGAAAAAGACAGAACAATGTACGGCCAGGCTGCTCCACATGATTACAACTGAAAGGAGCACAGCCTCCCATGTGAGCCACAAATAACTCAAACATCAGAGCCCCCATGGACTACCCTACCAGGAAAAACATATTCTTTGCATTAAATATTCATAATTTTACCCCCTGTAGCCTGGCAAACAATACCTGTGATGATTTGGATTTCCAGTGCTGATACAGCTCTCCCTTTGACTGCGTATGGACTACATTGCAGTTCAGCTGAAATCCTAGTCTAACCACCTCATTTACATCAAAATTTCAAAGAGAAAACTCTTTCAGTACAAATTTTCTTCACTGTTGATCCACTTTCAGTAGTATTAGCAACTCTGTATGCTATAAATTGTGGCGTTCAATGCAGATTTGTAATTTTGTGCTGTTTTTACTTTTTTACTGAATGCATCCAAGTAGCAGTACTTAAAAGAGAAAAACTGTGTGAATTATGTGGAAAAAAAACATGTTACTTATGGGGATACCGGAGACTTTAGTCATTTGCACTCGAAGTCTTTTCTGACAAGCAATACTGGCTGTGATTAGAAGCGTCTGGCAGGTTCATGGTGATGGATGTCAAAACACTATCCCATCCTTTTCACAATCGACCACAACTTGGGAAGAAGGTGCTTGCGTCATGCAGAAAGTTTTTAATTTAACAGCTTGGGTTTTACCTGAAAGTTATTTGCCCCAAAGGGATCATTAATATGAATATTTAACAACGGAGTGATGCGAGTCCCTTCTCTCCTGCTGCGCTGCATGACGAGCAGCATATTCAGCCTATAGTGTTACTCCTCTCCTCTGGGAAGATTACTCAGAGTTCTTGGATCAAACTGAATTGAATTGAGACCATCATCATTCAGTTTCAGAAATAAGAAACATGAAATCTGTCAAGTGATGCGGATGTAGACTATTATAAATGATTTCATGTACACAGAGGAGCCAAAACGATGGAAAGATGGCTTTAGAGGGGAGTGTAAGTGAATTGCATGGACTGATGATGGAAAAGTGAGAACAAACTGCAACTTAAAAAAAAAAAAGCCAACTCCATAAGTAACTTATCTACCACTTTTTTAAACTGCATCTAAATTACTGAAACACATTCAAAGTTTTAGCAGCACATATGGTAATGTGTAAAAGGCTTGAGCCTCTTATTTCTTTATATCTTCTTTATATCTTCTTTTCCTCCAAGGAGCTGGACTTTCTTGTAATTCTTTAAAATGGACTTTCAGTTTTTCTTTGGACTTCGGCTGTGTTTTCACTCATTTTCAGTCCAGTCTATGTTCCTGACCATTTTCATTTTTTTAAGCAACTGAACACAACCTATGAATCAAATTAAGCACAAAAAGGAACCTAATTCAAGGGATAAATCAATGTTGTGTCTACACAATACAGACCAATTTGCAAAGCGCCACTTTATATTTTATTTTGAGGCACATTGTTACTAGCAGCCAACCAGAAAAAATACATTATTTGCAGTTCAAAATATCTTAGCATAGTGTGCAGTTTCCTCAGATTAAAAAATCTGAGGAAACTGGATCAGTGAAGGACAAAGGAAGTGGCTAGTCTTAAAAAAAAATATGGATATGTGGTTAAAAAAACAGAAAATAAATCCAGCAAAGACCTGATACATGATCTTAATGAAGGAAAATGCAGGGAAAGGCTAAGGTATGCCAAATTACACAAAAACTGGACTGAATATCTGTGGCAAAAGGTCTTATGAAGTAAATTTCATTGAAGGATACATCAGTGAGTGGCTCTTTCATGGTTTCTCAAACTGATGGAATTATGAATTCAAAAAAGTAGCGTCAGTGTTTGCACATGTTTTCAAAAATCACTGCACTATTTTCTTAGCAAAATATAAATGGATCTGACTCAAGACTTTTGCGCAGTATGTGGTATAAGGAAATCATTCCAAATGTGACAACGACATATTGATCAGTGGAAAGTGTTACAGTAAATAAAAATTCGAGCTGTTGCTGTTGTTTTTTGGGGGTTTTTGCACGGACAGAACTCAAACCTGCACTTGATGTTCAAACTGAAAGTGAAGAGCTATGTTTACCAAGGTTTTTGAATGTTTCAATGTCAACCATATTATTTGCCAAAAGAATCCAGAAGGGTGCTTGCTACTTTCCATTTCCTAAGATGCAAAATGAAAGCCTTGTGTTGCATGGTGAAATGAATCTTGCATGCTGAATCTTGATGTTTCAGAGGGACACAAAATCCCCAAATTAATTTGCTAGTGAACAGTAAAAGTCTCACACAAGTTGTAAAGTCTTTTCCATAACTTTCCACATGACTGAGGTGCTTCTGTACTTGCAGCATGTTCAGTTATGTCATTTCATGGGAATTGTAGTTCTGTTTTGTTTTTAATACTGATCATAGTTTAGCAGTCATAATTATAAACACTGTCATATCACAGCAAGAAGATTTGAGGTTTAACACTTCTGACGAGCTGGGGCCTCGGTGTGGATTTTGCACTCTTCCTGTACCCGTGCGTGTAAAACTGTAAAGAGCGAAGTCTGTTTCTGCAGGGCTCTCTCTATGCCCTCACCTCCTGTCCACACATTGACACAACTTCCTCCCCTTTAATATTGAAAGAGTTGTCACCGCCTATCATTAATCTCTGTCTGCCCTCCTGAGCTCTGTGCCCTTGTCAAAAGATCTCACGCATGCGAAGACACACTCTCATGCACCCACGCGCGCACACAGACACATGTGCGCCACTTCACACACTTCCTCAAACCTCCCTCGCACACAGGTTAGGTCCTATAGCTACAACTTCTGGAACATGAAAAATAGATGAGTATGAAATGGCTGACCTAGTGCTCGGCTGAGTGTACCCTCCCTGTGTTACCCTGCCCTACCCAGAGACAACCTCTCCCGCTGGGGCTGACAAGAGTTCGCTGGTGGGGCTGAGGACAGGGGACAGGAAAGGACAGAATCGAGTAAAAGTACAGAGTTTACAGCTAGAGAGTAAAATAAAATAAAAGCTACAGGACAAAAGCAGGGCAGCACTAACTTGAATATTTCACAACATTGGAAAAAGTGTTTAATTGCTGGAATATAGCATCTTAATCTCCTGAACTGTCCTAGAACCTATTTATGTTCTACGTTAGATGTTTATGGGTTTTCATAAATCAGGCAAATATTAAAAATTAGACTCTGTATAATTAAATTAATTGATTAATAGTTAATAGCAAAAACTACAGTCTTCACTTACAAAGTGTGTTGTAAGTGTATTCAAGCTGTCTCCATGCATAAATGTCAAAATTTATCCAATCATCAAGCAATCTTCTCACTGAGGTTGTGTCCTTGTGCATCTCTGGATCACTTCCACCACACTTAGTATTATGAAACTGACACAATGGACGCATTGTGTTTAGTGTCACTGCTCAGATTCGAACAATCCAGATATGCACAAGGGCAGGAAAAGGAGAAAGATAGATCCTTCACATTTAAATTGGGTATGTTTATTTATTTATCTAAATTTTAATTTCTTTTTACAGGGAGAGTCATTGCAATTGGTGACCACATTGTGCATAGCTCGAGTGTTTCAGAGCAACATGTTACAGCCAGGATGTTGGTCAGGATTCTTGGGAGACCTTCATATATCCTGTAAATAACCTTGGATTTAATGGAATGTTCCAAACACATACAACATGGAAATAATATTCAGTCACATGTATGGGCAAGTTTTTACTTCATGATTAGGCTGTAAGATTTATTGTAGCAAGGCTGATGAAGTTTATAATGAAAACCTCAACTTAGCTACACCTAAAGACTCTTCAAGGTTAGACGATTTCAGCTGCACTTAATGCTTGATGCAGTACAGGTAGAGTAATGTCACCTGTCTGGGCAAAAATAAATAAGATATAGTTGTGTTTTTTCTGAGTTTGGCCTCATGTTTTCCTACTGCGACAGTGACAGCAACAGTCGTGCTCACTCGCACGCAGTAAATGATAGCTGACGGTATAAAGGATGTCGCCACCAATTGAGAGCAAATTTGTTTCCAGACACACACATGCAGCTCGCGTCTCTTCCGCCAACACTGGCATTTAATTGCACTTGATATTTAAGCGCTGGAGCAGATCACATTACAAGTGGCTCTTCCTCCTCCTGTGCTGGCGGCATATTCCATTATACGCTCCTCATTTCCCTAGCTGCCCTTCAGATTGTGTTGAATGTCAGCTGCTCGGGGCATCAGCATTCTGTATCAATTATAAGTTTTGAGTTGGCTACAGTGAATCAGGAGCTGATAGCATCATGGCAGATTGGGTTGGGAAGGAGGGCAAGCTCACAGGTGGGTGAGCGAAGACAGACTGCACTCACCTCCAGATAAACGAGAACAGATACTGTGGACGTGGGGAGAGGCGTTAATGAGAAATATGATGCAGAAAATAGAAGAGGTTGTTACTGTGTACTGAAATAAGTTGTAAAGTTATTATTCATCTCTACATAGCCTATATCAAGCACGAAATTGATACTCATAATTTTTAGCCCATAATTTACCTCTGTAGTAGTTGACATCACTGCTAACCATTTTAGATTACAGTCCTGCCCTTCAGGCTGACATTATTGGATTAGTTTCAATAATAACTCGGCAACCAGTTGTTGTGGCAACCAGTTTTGACTGCAAAGTACAGGTCGCCTGGTGGAAGGCAGTCATTTTCCAAGCACTTGCAGTCCTGCTCAGAAACCTGCGATCACTGTCCGATACACTGGAGATAATTGCAACCTAGTTTATAACCACAAACAGATTGCCAAAACATTGCAATCAATCGGAGTCGGTCTGCACCGATGTGCGAAACCTGTCTGTGACACCATGCTTTTCAATAGGGGCCTCGTTTCAAGTTTTAGAAAATGATTCGATAATTCTAAAAGCGTGGTTGGCAGTGACCTGTGTCATTTTACATCATATCACCTTGAATCACCAGATTATCACAAAGACACTGCATATAATTACTAACTGGACCTCATTTGGTTGCAAACTGAATGAAGTCAGTTGCTGTTTTGCCACACTGAAGTCGCATCGAAGGTGGGAACTGACTGTGAGTGGACACAAACCTGGTCCCCGTCTTTGAAGCAACCATTTCAGAGGCAATAATTACAAATTCATTGCACACATCGCAATAATTTTGGTCGTATCACAGTCTTGGCCACTATTTAGTGTGACTGTAACATCAAGTGAGGAGAAATCCAGATGCTGCTGCTAGGCTAAGATTAGCTTTCAGAAGTTAGCTTTTATGAAGAGATAAATGTTTATAAAAAAATATTTATACACAATACAGAAGCTAATATATATTAGCTTCTGTATTGTGTATAAATATTTTTCCCCCCTATCAAGTATAATTTTGCATGTTGCAGTTGCTCATAGAGTTGTGTGAACATCTGCAACATATTATTCACATGCACGGGTCACTAGTGGGTTTCGATGCACCAACTGCATATAGGACTGCTTATGATGCATCTTTTGCTGTATAGTTTTGGAAGCGGGCCATGCTGCAGCTGGTAGAGCGCATGACAGGCATGGATGTTGTCAGAAACAGATTTGGTGTCTCCTGTGTGGATGATGTGTTGCTAAAGTTGGTTGTCAGCATCTTGTCTGAAAAGAAGCCCTGCAGTGTACAGAAGGAAAATATCCATTAGACTGAGCTGTCATGAGGACAGGAGCGCCTCTTATTTGTCACATAGTTTAGTTTGTGTTGGTGATCTAGTCACAGCTGTTGCAGGTAAATTTCTCTAAACTTAGCCAGCTCTTAACTTTTTTTTTTCAACAGATGCCAGAAAATGATCATTTATGGAGAAGTATTAGGTAACTGGTTTAAACAGTCAGTAAAACAGAGAGATTGCTGAGAAATACTAAAATAAACTAATTACACAACCACTCATAAAGCTTGTGCCATCACCTCTGTATGTACACATTGGTGTGCTCAGTCAAAGACATAGACGGTAAAGATGGACGTAGTTAGTGTGACAATACCAACTGGTTACTAAAGTCACACTGAGATTAGCATTTCTACCATCATCCTCCTGGTTGTAAAAATACTGATGTGACAAAGAAGGTTGAATCTGACAGTGAAACTTCATGCTCATTGGCTAAAGACTTGTGATTGACAGTTTGACAGCCAATTAGTGTACAGTTTCATACCACAGACAATCCTCTATTTTGACAACAAACTCAATAAGACAGCATTTACAAACAAGGTCAAGTCAGACTTCTATAGGATAGTGATCGCCATCTGGTCGCCAGCAAATGGAGAACAGGTTTAAGGCACTTTTGCACTGTCGTTGTTTTTCCGACCCAGAAGCTATGTCTATGGTCAATGTAATGGAGCTTCATTAGCTAATAATCTGTGGCCTGTGTAACCAAGATTTATAAATGCAACCTGTTCTATTACAGCTTATGTTGTTTTAATTATTTCTGTTGAAGATTCTTTATACTTGGACAGTTTTTGTTTTATTTGCTTCTTGAGGTTGCCGGTGTAATTAAATGACTTCAATAAGAAGAAAGAGGCCAACGTTGCTTTTCAGGAATTAGAGACACCATGAACATAATGAAATAAGAACCCACACATTAACTTTCTGAAGTTGTTTAGATGTATGCGCTGTGTTTTCTGTATAAACCAATTTGTTTGATGTCAACACTCATTTAAGTTGGGGGAGGTATTGTTTTTAACTATGTGATAATCAAATACTGTATATAAAAGATTAGCATTTTGGCTGCTACTAAAATCCAGTGAGCTATAACAAAAACATCCACTGGACAGTTATTTTGAAATTGTAAGTGTAAAGATCAAAAACATTTTTTGTACAAGACTGGAGTCATGGTTAGTGCTGGTTAGGGTGAAAATGAACACTTTAAGGTTATGGATGCATACTTGATTCAGATTTGTGGGTCACGTGCTGAACATATAGGCTGTGAAGTTTCAGACGAGTGTAGCAACACAAAGACTTATTCATGCGCCCTGAGGGACATGCGTGTGTGCTTGGAACGTAAAGTGGTTTATCTGGAGGATTTGACCTCTCCTCCTCTTCCTCTGTCCTCCAGCTGCTCTCTGCTGTCAGGTGGAACCAGAGGGGCTGGCCTTAATTATGGGGAAGAGGTTGAATGTGACACTGATGCAGGACGTGGCAATAGCGTCTCCAAGGCCAGGGCTGAACAGGACATGCCTCACTCCCTGTTGCCACATCCTGAGACAATGAGAGCTATTGCAAACCATCTGCTGCCATTGCCCTCCCAACAGTCCTGGGCACATGGACAAGTAGTCCTGAGTGTGCGTGTGTGTGAAAGCTGCTTCTTCCAGCCTCCTCCTCTGCTGCTCTACCGTCACTTTAATATTTCTCCCGCTGGGGCCCACATGCTGACACATCTACCTTTCAGGAAAATGGGGCACAGCGGCAGCAGGGAATGTAAAAACATTTACAAACTCAATTAAAATTGTAGGACTCTGTGAAGAATCCTCAGAAGAAAAAAAAACGCCTCAATTTATAAAATGTATTTGTTGTACTTGGTGGAAGAGGGTGGGGGTTCTATCATGACATGATTGTTGTCTGCTTAATATAGCTACTCAGTGTTCATGCTCTCATTCCCATTTGAGGTCGACTGGTTGAATCGGTATTTCTTTAAATTAAAACTCTTTCTCCAGATAATAAATTAAAATATTAAAACACACTTATTATAAACTCTTATTCCATCCACATCTTGATTCAATTATATACAATTTCATGCTAAGAAGGAAAGAGCCTAATCGTTCAAGCAAAAATATTCACTTTCCCAAGTTTATGTCCTCCCCCTGAGGCTCGCTTTTTTGTGGCTTTGCTGGCATCCTGCAGGCGTGAAGTAAAAATCTTTTATTTTGTGTTGAGCAGCAGCAGGGATGGAACTGCATTAAAACAGGCCGTAATTAACCACTTATTAATATGCTTGACTTGCTCGTAAATTGTTGCCTATTTACATATCAAGAACGCAAAGAGTTACAGAAGATTTCATTTGTGTCTGTGGTGAATTGTCCCCCAGTTTTCAGTCGTTCTTTGGCTCTGCTGTGGTATTCGTTAGTAGAATCCCTCGTAAAAGCAAATGTGGCAGCTAAAGCGATACGGAGAGAACGCTTCATCAGCTAGTCACTACCTCGGTGTGTTTGCGGTTTTGTGACAGACACGTATAAGACCGACAAAATCATCAGACTATTCTTTGTCATTATTGTCAATCAGTTCCAGGGACCTTAAAAATATTTTGATGACTTAGCATGAAGTGTTAATACCTCTATATTTAATACAGTATATTCAAACTCATACAACTTGAAATAACATGATCTAGGGGTTTATTGACGCCTGCATGCAAGCAGCACACTCAAGACCCCCAAGTATTATTATATCCATAAAGGTCTCCATACAGCAAGAACAAGGTTTGATGTGTGTGACTGTGAATAACAAGCAAGAAGAAAAAAGTTTAAAAAAAAAAATCATACTAACAAAAGAACAACAATGTCATTATTATTGATCTCTGGCTTTCTTCAACAGTGTGTCTTTTGTCCTGCCTCCCTCCCCCTTCCCTCAACTGGGTGTGGCAGATGGCTGCCCCTCCCTGAGCCTTGTTCTGCTGGAGGTTTCTTCCTGCTAAAAGGCAGATTTTTTTTCCCTTCCCACTGTCACCAAGTGATAACTCATAGGGGGTCATCTCTTGGGATTTTCTCTCCATCTGTAATCTAATATCTCTCTATTTGGGATTTGGTGCATATAAATAGATTGAAATGAATTAACGTTGATCATAAGTCAACTAAATTTAAGTTTGTTTGCCTTCTGATTTGTGGTCAAGGAGCAGATTTTTTCTGCTGTGCCGTGGACTTGCATCGCACTGCTGTCTCAGAAAACACTCTTCATAGTGGCTAAAGGTCATAGTAGTCATATTAGCAGGTCTTTCCAGAGTAGATGGTGCAGGTTTAGCTATGTGATCTTGTGAGGCAAACAAAGGTTGGCAGGTAATGGGCGATGCTGGTCCTTGATCTATTGCAGCTAATGTTGTCACACTTGTAACGCTGGCTTTATTTAACCACTTTGGATAAACTGTGCAATGTTACACAGCTATTTGACTTTTAACTTGTTTAGAAAGAAGGGAAACCCAAAAGCTAATAGTTTTTTTTTTTCTCAACAGCCATTTAAGCCAATTAAAAAATGTCACAGAAAATACCAGTGTCGTTTCTAACTTCAGACTGGGAAAGCGCCCTACAGCTTACCCCCAAGTTCCCCCACTGCACAGCCTCTCAATGTGATCAGAGGTACAAGTAGAAGCAGAAGCAGACCACAGGGTGTGCTGGGGCTTGCAGACGAGTTCAATTATGAACCTGGGACAAGGCAGCAAATACAGCACACACATGGCCCCACTGTGCATGTGCTTTACATACTGACTCATCTACAGGTCAGATCTAATAATCGGATCTGACCAGCATCGCCCATCAGATCTAATAATCGGATCTGACCTGCAGAGGAGCCAGTGTGGTGTTTATTCTATTTTCATACTGTGTAATAAAAAGAAAATTACTTATGTATTCGCCTGTTGTAACAGTTTTTGTGCCGTCAGTCACCTTGGATTAAGCTAACATGTTTAATGTTGTGAGCTTACCACTGCCAATTATAATATCCTTGTATACTTTTATAGAAGGAGTGCATAACAACATGAAAATAAGCTCTAATGAACGCTGTTATTTATTTGCTGTATAGTTATTTAAATGTAAACTTCAGGCTGACATGTTTAGTGAAGGCATCACATTTTGTTTCAGTGACTGTTGACTTTATCCATTGCAAACATGGTGAGTTACTATGAGTCAGGGGCGATTCTAGGTTGAAACTTTACAGGGGCTCAGCTCCCAATCATAGTGTTATGCATACTGTGCCTTGTAATTAATATTAAGGAAATGTTTGCAAGTTTGCTGGTCTCTAGTCCAGCTAGAGAGTACAGTTTGGAAAAAATTTGGCCGAAATGCCAATTTGGTCCAATTTTATCCAAATTTTGCTGCTTTATTTTTCCTTCCTCCTTGATCTTATTTAATCTTAACTCTTCACATGATTGCATTTGATCTAAAATGGACTGTGGAATTCATCAATATCTCATCACATTAACTTGAGTTAGACAGATTTGTGATGTAGTCTGCGATCACTTTTGCAGTAAATTAGTTATTTTCCTTCTTGCTCAGATCGCCCACACAAGTTCAAACTAACTTGTAAATAACATCCACTAATCACATAAGTAATTTTCTAACACCTACCACCACTTTCATCAAATTAAAAGGGAATTTGAGATTAAAAATAATATGAAAATAAACTTAATTTAATGTCTACATATACTTGCACCCGTGTTATGTGTGTTATATCAGCATTGGCTCCAGGTAGCAGCAGCCTCTGGATGAGAATAGCAGTGAAGCTAATTAAGCTCTCCCACACTGCATTGTCAAATATTTATACCCCAATATCAGCTCGCCTGTCAAATGATTACTGCCTGTCACTGGTGAAGGCACAACAAGTGCAGTGTTTTATCTTCAGTGTCTCACAGTCTTCCTTTTGTTCTTGTATCTTTTTTCATCTCCGTATTTTTTTTTTCTTGTCTAGGTTTTTGTCTATATTTTCACTTGCACTTGTGTGAATGTCTGCTTTTATTCCTGTTTGGATGCATCATTCTGTCGCTCTGCAACTTCTTTGTCATTTTTCATAAAATGCAGAAACTCTCAATAGAATAGAATAGAATACCCCCTTTATTGTCATTGTACATGTACAACGAAATAGTGGGTGCTCCACACCAACTGTGCCGGAATAACATATAAATAGTAGACAGCAGGAATAAATGGCAAACAGGAGAAATATATACAAACAAGAGGGAAGGGAACACATTAGAGAACACGTTGCAAAGTGCTTGGAAGTAATGCAAAGAAAAGGCTTGGTATGAATAGAGTCAGTATGCGAGTGAGTCACTCAGACCAGGTTAGTGAGATGAGTGGGCAGGGGTGGGGTGATAATGTTTATTGACAGTCCGAATGGCCCAGGGGAAGAAGCTGTTTGTGAGTGTTTTTGTTGATCCTAATGAAAATCGCTCCAAACCAAGAGCTCCACCCCTTTTTACTTACCTTTGTGCTGCTTTGTTTTTCTATCACTTTTTAAGATGAACTACAGTTGCAAGCAGTGACTTTTACAGAAGGGCAAGCAGAGCCGATGACCATTCTTTTATTTATGCTGCACCTCGTCATCTACATTTTCACCTTTCTGCACTTGCTTCCTCCAGTCTGCACCTCTTCAACTTGCCTGTTTAAATTATCTGGACATGGCAGGAATAGATGGCTCCTCTCCATCATCAAGACTTTTCGTGCTAACGTGCTAAAGGAGTTCTTAAAGTCATCTTCACACTACACTATAATTCCTCTACAGCACACATGCTTGCCAGGGTTATCAACTAAGACAAATCCATCAATAAACAATATATATTACAGAGCAATTTGCTCATATTTTCAGATTATCCAACGCCAGAGGGGAGATGGACATGTCCATGAAAATGAAATTATAGGTTGCAACCACAACATGGCATTTCATTTATTGAATTAAAGGAGGCAACAGTTTGAAATGTAAGGAGAGAGAGAGAGTGCTTTTCTTTTAGTATGTTTTAACTGATGCATTTTTTTTAATATTATACTGCAAGCACTACCTTCCTTGCTTGCCATCTTGAAACTTCACTGGTGAATATGGAGTAGATCAAAGGCTGTAGCAACAAAAGGTGATCTTGTTTGACTGAAATCATACCATATTTTCAGTCAGTTAAAAAAAATCACATTATTCCTTAGATCAACCAAATCTACTACAATGGTACTGGTACCTGGTACAATAGTTGTTACATTTTTGTACTGACTGTATTTGTAAATATTTACCTTATCTTATTGTAGTTTGGGCACATTCTGTCTGTACTTATGAAAAAAATGCTGTCCTTATAAGAAAAAATGCTGTCCATGTCTCCACCAAGTATTAGGCATAGTTAGTGTAAAACCAGTTTGATTTAACTATGGTCATTTCTATTTGGCCTCCTTGTACCCATCTACCAGTGTTCTGCAGGTTTTAAAAACTCATTCATTACAGGGTAAAGTGTATCATTTTGCAATATTCCCAAACTGGCTGCAGGTAATGTATAGTAATATTATAGCCAATGCTGCTGTAAAGTAGGGCTGGGTATCGTCACTGATTTCTAGAATCGATTCATTTCCGATTCACAAGGTCCCGAATCGATTCGATCCACGATTCGATTCAATTCGATTCGATTCAATTAAATTCGATTTGAATCTAGGAAATTTTGACAGTCAGAAATATTATAATTCAGATCAGTACATTGACATATTTTTGTATCTATAAAAAGGAAGCTGACACACGCAAGACTTTATCAAAGGTGTGAGAGTCACATCAGATGCCTTTGTGTCAAAGTAGCTGAAGATAAAACACAGAAAAACATGAAGGCGGTTTTCCTGGCCTGGGATTTTATAAAAAATATTCTGCAGTACATCAAAAACGAAAGAAAACCATTAATCAACATATGAACGTTACCTCTGACGTTACAGCGGTTTTATTAGAGACACGGCTAAGCGTTTTGCATTTTGCATAATTTTAAAAAGTTTAAATTTGTTCAGTATTGAACGGCAGAAATTAGGTTTTTCTTTTCGGAAGTATGTAAAAGGAAAAAAACAGCAGCCGACAGCGCTGTAAACAACGGTAGAGTTGTGCCTAACAAGCAAGCGAATAATGCAGAAAACAGTGAGGGAGAGAGAGAGAGAGAGAGAGAGAGAGCTGTGCATGAAGTGTGATTTTATCGTGGGTGAAGCAAAACAGTAAAAGTCAGAGTGATTTCATGACGATGTTTACGTGAAGCGTAGTTTGGATCTTCTTTTGCTGCTGGTTCGGTCAATATTGTTTGGAGAGAGATAAAACTAACAGCTCTAGAATCAGCGCAAAAAGGGCGTGAACACAAAGCGCAGACCCGCCGAAACATCAGAATCAGCGAGCTGTCGGCTTTCAGCCCCGACCGTGTCCATGCAGTTGTTGTGCCAAAAAGTGATTGTCGTCCGCGGGAACGCGCGCAGCCGCTTAAAGCTGCAGCGCCCGTCGGGTGAGAAAGGCGACATCTCACTGATTCTGATCCGCGGGTTCGCACTGTGTGTTTACGTCCTTGTGCAGAATCCGTGTTCCTGCTCTCATTTACTGTCTTAGCTGTTTGGTGGTTGTTGAAATTTTGTGAGGTTTCACCTGAGATTCTGGCGTTTCGGGCAAAATAAATTTATATTAAAAAATCGATTCAGGATTTTAATGAATCGATTTCACATTATCCAAGCCAGAATCGATTTTAATCGATGAATCGATTATTAAAACCCACCCCTACTGTAAAGCATCCCACAATGGTAGGTGTGTTATACGTCATTGCTTTACTTTGTCCCTTGTTTAAAGCATGAAACATAGCAATCCATATTGTTATGTGGTATATATGCTCTGTGTGCATATACTGGTTACACATATCTCTGGTGAAACCTAAGCATGATTTTTTTCCACTCAGTAGTTGGTAGTCACTTTGCTTGCTGAATCAGTATGCTGTACTCATGCATATGTGCTAATGAGATGGTTACCTAACCAGGAAAACTGATCTCATTTAGATGATCTTTGCACAGTAAATAGATATCACTTGACAATAGTGCTTGGTTTGTCTTAGGAGCAACATTTTCAGGTTTACAAACGTGGTAGCTCAGAAAACCCTTGCATTGCTTTTTCAACCAGTTGTTTTAGGAAGCGCTGATGAAAAACCTGTAAATTATTGCTTTAGGTTGCAAGACATAGTTTTGACTTGTATGCTGTTTTTTATTATGGCACATTTATTATATATATAAAAATATTGGGCGTTAGAGAAAAACAACTACCCATGGCCAATTTAGAAACACCAGACAACTTTACATGCATTGCATTGGTCTACAGGACCAAATAAATAAATACAAATAAATAAATGTAACGTCATGACCATATACTACATGCAGCTTTTGTCACGATTTTCTGTGTTTACCTCTTACCTTCTAATACCATCTCCATACACAGCAACATCTGCACCACTCCCCACTAATGATCGTATCACTAGGACTACATTTTGTGTGTGTCCGTGCAGATATGTGCCTGCTCAACAAAATGATGTTCCCATACAACTAAAGTGCATTCTTATTCTCAAGTGCATTATATTTTGAGGGAAACATATTTCCTGTACAACAAAACAGCTTCTAATACACACTGATAAACTGGATTGTGAGTAATTTTTTCTCTTTTTTTTGTGAGGAAAATCTATTTCCCTCTCCACAAAAGACCTAACAATTCAAAAGACTGACAAATTCCCTCTGAGTAGGTTGACTTGGGAAGTCATGGCACAAAATTGCAACAAGTGATGCCAACAAGAAATTATTATTAGTTTTGTTTTAACATTCACTTTCATGCTGTTTTTGATGTTTTCACATTTCATTTCAACGCAGTGTTTGGTTAGGTTCAGATAACCAAGCAACTTGGTTAGTTTTTGGAAAAGAACATCATTTTGGTTGAAATACATGATTTCCTAATCTTAACCTCATGAGAAGTTTGTCCTTCATTTTCTGTTTGACCAAACTGATGAATCCTACCCAGCTACTGATTTAGTGAGCATCAGTAGCATCAGAGGTCAGCCACAATCAAATGGCCAAATTGGGTTTACCTGCATAACATAATAATATTTTCAAGTAAAAATTGTTTTGAGTTGGTGATGATGATATGAGGTCTACAGAGATTTGGGTTGGAATCATGAAATGTAGAATTTTGTTTCTTTATCATATGAAAAATTATCATTTAAATGCTGCGTTTTTCAAGCTTTTTCTGTTTATACGTCCTAAAAAGATAACAAAAGGTTAATATTATAGTTATTTCTACTTCTACTACTTTCTGCTTTCTACAGACTGGAGTGTGCAAGCAAGTGTTTTTTACCTGCTTTGCAGCTATTTTTTCTACAAATCCACAAATATCTTTTAATTTATTTATTGTTGTTATAGGTTCTTTTGTTTTTTTGTTTTTTTACATAAAATATAAGACCTATGATTATGAGAAAATATTTGTAGCTACATGAATGCGTTATTTAGAGCATATATGTATAATGATCACTTGGCTATGATTGCATTTTTTGTCGGTATGTTATGTGTGTAGTTGACGACTTGATAACGTGAAGACAAAGTATTAGGGAACAGCTTTATTAGGTGGCAACACGTCAGTATAAATTCCTACTTTTTGACTATAGCTTCTTTTCTGCAGATCTTAGGCAGTCCTCTTTATAATTTTTTCAGCATCTCTTCTTTGCTCTTATTGTATTGTTCTGGAATTTCACAGATACATTTAAGTCTAATCAATTGGCTTACAGGTAAGCTTTTTTTGAGGTGGCTAGGATGAAAACTTCCAGCATGAAGTAAAGTAATGTAATGAAATTTGGAGATATGGTATGTTGTTAAAAAAGAAATAATTCCTCTTTAGAACAAAAGCAGCCACCTTATAAAGAAAGAGGTAGATGGTAATTTTGTAGGCCTAGTGTCAAGAAAATGTCGCAGAGACTCTAGGCCTTGCTCTTGGTTAATATTAGTATACAAAGATTCAATATCTCAAGTGCTCAATATTATATCTGCATCAGTTGGTGGGAGGTCTTTGAGAAAAAGCAAAAAGTGAGAGCTATGTTTTATGTGACTGACTTCCTCCCTGGAATTGAGATAGAGTCCATGGACAGTTCAGTGGATCTTTTCTTTTTTCCCCAGCATGTGCGATTGTATTTGAATCTCTTCTGGATGGAGGTTCCAAGAGAGGAAACTCGATTTTGTCCAAAAAAGGATGTTTAGAGTGGTTGGGGAACTTATGTTGTGACTTTTTCTTGTTCGTAGTAGTTGAAGGAAGTCTTTGCCCTGGATGTGCAGTTTTGTGCAGACTATAAAGACTGTGAACTGTATGTTTTACTTAATTAAATGTCAGATTTAAAAATTTTATTTATATTCAGTAAACTAATAGTTAATAGTAAAGAATATTTTCCTGTTACAGATGCACTTACTGGGTGAGCATTGTTTGATTGCTGGGTGGACCCAATCTGTCATCATAAAACATCAAAAGGCTACCACAGTGGATTGTTTATCCCCTGTGATATATACAGCACAACTCTCTGCTTCAACAAAGTAAATTCTGTGTTCCTTTTTTGATTTGACTCGCAATAAAAAAGACTTCAACTGTGCGGTAATCTGTTAAACTGCGAGGGAAGGCACACACTGCGCTGCCTCCTACTGACGGAGATATGGATTTATATCAGTTAGCAGGCACCCAGGTGTACTTTTCTGAGCTTTGCAGTAAGTGCACCCGTGAGAACATCCTGCACACGCACACACAGCACCTGTCATCTAGGTAAACTGTTCTGCTCTGTCTGACAGAAGAGAAGGACTCTGTCACAGTTTCAGTTTTCACTGTGTCTGTCTAAAAGTTTGTCAGTGTGCAGCTCAATGAGTGGCAGCTTCTTGTTGGTGCTGCAGAATGACAGACAGATGAAAGCACCTTTCTCACACCATTTCCTTCTTTTGATAGAGAACCTTTCCATTCAGTTCTCCTTCTCACGAGCTGTTCCCTGGCAGACAATGCAAACCGCATGTTCCTGGACAAGCTCTAATCTGCTCAGCCAGAGCACTTCCTGCTCTGTGCGTCTTCTAGAAGGACAAGGGCTTCTGTGATAAGGGCTGCTGTTCTCTAAAGGCGCTCTAATTAAATGCACCGGTAGTTTTGACACCCACAGGAGACGGGCAGCATCAGAAAGGTGCGGTCCTGCGCTGCATGTTGATTGTTGTTTTGTGTGTTTGGTTTGTTTGCGCCACAAAGAGATAACAGGTTTTAGTCATTGAATTCAGCCACCTGAGGTCTCTGCATGCCCCCTTTGAGGAAAATAATTTCAGCCCATGCTGAAAGATGATGATGCAGGTCTTTTCAAGTTTGTGCCACTGGTCTAAGTTCCTGCTGCAGAAGGGAAAAATGGAGCATATTGGGAGATATTCAGGCTCGCTTTCCTCGTTCACAAGTCGAAGTTGTGGAAAGCAATACTGTGCATAAGACTCAATTATCGTAGTGCGTAATTGCTGGCTGAGATTATGTTTTTTTCTTCAGAGGAGGCCATTTTAGTGCCATTTATACTTACAGTGTGAAATATATTGCTCACACAGGGATAAATGTCCATCACGGGAATGAAAGAGGTTTTTTTCTTATCCTTATATTCTTGTGCTGAGTTTTCATATCCGAAATGCATTACATTATTCTATGCTACCCGTCTGTCACTTGACACAGAATAAAAAGTAAATGTCCCCGGGAAAAAGTAGAGAAGAAGAAAGTTAAGTTTCAGACAGCATCAACTAAAGCTGAACAACGACATGCCATCACTCAAGCTGAGCATATCTAAACCAGTGAGCAATGTAATGGAGTCTGTGTTTGCACCATGTAGACATGACCCCAGCTCATAAATATTGAGATTATTGCGCGATAGACTAACAAAGTAGCAAATATGAAGGTTCCGAGTTCAAATCCTAAACTTTTCTTGAGGTTCAGAAGCACACTATTCAAAGTGCTGCAATACAGGAGAGACGCGTTTCTCTTTATTTGCAAATGGGTGTCAGTAACTGCTGATGCTCTGCAGTCTGCTGCACATACTGTATGTGGGTGCAACAACTTGTATTTGTAAGCTACACAACAGTTGAATGATAAAGTCTGATTCAGAATGATGTTTCTGCTTAAACAAGGGACAGAACTTACTCTGTAACATGAAACGGCTTTTATTTAAAGTACAAATGGGCATGCACACAGGGAGAGATTAACAGCTGTTGCAGAAATGACTCCAAGGCCTGTTTCTCAGTTTGCTATGATGGTGTATTTATTAAGTATCCTGATGTTGGGTGGGTTTCCAGTCACAGAAGAGTTTGTGTTGGTAGATGAACCAACCCAGAGACATCTACAAGAATACTATTTATGCAGAAGATTACAAGCAGGAGTAACTGAGATTGGTGGAAGGGCTGATAATTATTCTATAATTATAAAGCACAAAAGGTAAGGCACTAAAGAGTCTGGTCACTGGCCATGTGGTATCAGGCTCCAGCAACAGCAACAAAGATTAGTGTTAAAGAAAGTGAATGGTCATGGGAACAGGGGTCATACTCCAGGAGATGGGGAGCTTCCTGTTGGCAGGAGAAGGGTTCAGAACTATCATATGGAAGCAGAGAGTCACAGGAACAGGGGTCACACTCGAGGGAACTTCCTGTTGGGCTGCAGGGACTATTCATATTAACAACTTTATATTTATTGTAACACAATGGAGCCATGTCTGTCTTAACAGTATTTAACATGGCAAATTGCTTTACACGTGTCAAGGGCTCAACCTGTCTAAGGTAACAATAGCTTTTGTGTGGAATTATTGTCTGAGTCGATGGCAATTTTCTTTCTTATGGCACAACAAGCAGATCTTGATCTGGACCTGCACAGAGGCAAAATGGATGACGATCCTCTCATCCAACTGTGAGTAACAAGCGAGCAAGCAAGTGAGCTGGCCTCCAAACTGTTGGCATAACTTGAGAGTTTTAATCTTAGTCCTGATTTACGCTATGCATGACTGAGAAAACCATCACCTTGCTGCTATATGAATACAGGCGGTACTGTTTGCACTCTTGTATTTGCTTAAGTTGGAAACTGTTGCTGTGATTTTGATGTCATTTCATGCATTCAATTGATTGCAGCTACGTGCTGTGCAGTGACTGACACTTGCATACAAGCATAATAATTTCTGTAAAAGTGCCTATTATTGGAAACCCTTATTTTCTCACTGCGAAAATAAACAAAAAAAATGGTTAGCTGTTTACACCAAGTGCATCATAGAAAAAATAAATGAAACATCCCATTTAATGTTTGAGCACATGTCTGTGTGCGGAAAGGAAAGCCCTGTGCAAGTCTCAATTATCATGGTGTGTAATTGCAGACTGAGATTAACTTCAGTGTGGAAGAGAATAGATTGAGGATGAGAGAGAGGTCAAAGAACGGGGGAATGCAGATGTAGGTGTGTTACTGTGTAAGAAGGCAATCTACTGAGACAGTGATGAGATTTTTATCTAGAAGGATGATGATTTCAAGGAAGGAAGGAAACGGTTCTTATTAAGTTGTTTTCAAAAAAATGCTCTAGCTCTTAAATTGATCACATGAATTAGTGGTGACATGAATAAACTGAACTGTAACTTGGATCTATGGATATATTTATGTCGATATTACACTGCTAACCATGTCTGGAGATGATTGCTGCTGATCTATAGAGCTAAACTGGCAAAACTGAGATAAATGTAAACATTGACCTCCTTAAGAGTGCAGGTGTGCAGCTGAGTCTATATTGTGGAGTGTGTTTGGTTTCTCCTATGTAGAGATCCAAGCACTCCTCACTACATTACACGTCATAGACTATGTTGCTTAGCTTGTGTTTGGGGGATTTGTCCTTTGGAACCAGCATGGTGCATGATGCATGGTGGCAGAGGGGTGATGATTTGGGACCTAGACACTTTGCAGTTGTTGAGTTGACTTAGGCTACGTCCACACTAGCCCGGATAGATTTGAAAACGGCGTTTTCATCTGAAAACGCTCCGCGTCCACACTAACGTTTCAGTCGTTTTCAGAGTTGCGCGTCCACACTAAAATGGCCCAAAACGCTGACGTTGCAGTTCCGCGAATGCATGAAACGCAAGACGACTCACTACCAAAATTGTGAGCAAACAAAACAACTGCTGTCCGATGCCGTCCGCCATCTTGGTTTAAGTGGTCACATGACTGCATCATATGACCAACATGCATCATCGTTTTCGAAAGTCTGCGTTTTCCAGTGTCCACACTGCGACGGGACAGCTCAGTTCTGAAATGTATGCGTTTTCGAGAGCTTTTTTCAAAACGCTGCGTTTTCCTTGGGGAAAACGCCGTCTCAGTGTGGACGGGAGGCCAAAACGGACAGAAAACGATGCATTTTCAAACGAAAACGCATTAGTGTGAACGGAGCCTAAATGAGCTCCTTCATATCCTAGAGTTGAATGTGAGGTGATTTTTCTGACGGCTAATGCTTGGTTGAAACTCGGTCACACGACAGCACAATGATCACAAACATGGAAGCAACTCTGCAAAAGAATGGCTGAAAAAGACAAGAATGTGCTGCAATGGCCCAAAGTCCAGGCTCAACCCGACTGAAATGATGCAACTGAGTCTTCGAGTGAGCTGTGCATAAATCAATGCCCCAAAACCTCAATGAACTGAAGCAACGTTGTGAAAAAGAGTGGGCCAAAATTGCATCACAATGATGTGAGAGACTGATAGTCATACTGAAAACCATTACTTCATTCTATTGCTACAAGTTACTGAATCATGGGGTATGCTTCATTTTTCACAGGAGTTTATAGACTTCTTTGAAAACATTATTTTTCATATGACTGTAATAGGGCAAGGTTCAGATGTGAGATGAACCACATGACATGAAGGACCCAGTCTAATACAGTGTTTTTCAGCCAAATACCCCATTTGTAAGTTGAACTGAGGCTGTGAATTGTTTGATATAAAGAGTTTTTCCATAAAAGCTGTATTACTGCTTAGCTAAACAGTGATCTGGATTAAAAGAACAATACCTGAGAAGGCCTTTCATCCTTTGCAACCCATTTAACTGAACTCTATCTCTTTTAAAAAATGTAAGGCCTAGTGCTGAGTGATAGTCAGTGTGCAAACCTGACAAACCTGAAAATTAAATTGAGTAACAATTCAAAGTTTGCTGGATGTAAAACATTGGCAAAACATTCACTGGTGGAAGCACACATTCAAGGGCACTTTCTCCACCAAGCACCAAGCAAGTCTCACATTTGCTGACAGTCACTTTTGAAGTCGAAAGGGACTTATCTCAAAATTTATTTCCATCTCTGTTTCATTCAGAGGCTGTAGCAGCAGCTTCATCTCACAGACTTCAAACAGAGAAAATAAAAGTGACTGATCAGCTGCAGTGAGTCCTATAAGCTTGCATTTACAGACACCCTCAGTAATGCATTCACGCGATCTGTGAGTATCTAGGTAAAGGAAATAAAGGAGTTTCCATCAACAAGAAACAATATTGTTGTAACGTAGAAAGCTGTTTCCATTGACCCCTACAGTAAGAGGTGATGAATGCGCTAGTGCGTACACATACAGACGACAGCAAATGAACAAGGTTCTTTTCTCTTTCTGTCTCACAGGATCCAAGCACACAGCACCCTTATTTTTACCCATCTCTCTCCCAGACACACACAAGTACACAACAAAGAAATGAGCTAACGTAAACAAGCACGCGCACACTCACACTCATACATGCACAGAGTCCTATCCTGCCTTATTTTTAGCTGTTCCCCTACCCAGCCCTGACCTACATCACAGCATGAATAAAGCAGCAGAGAGATGAAGAAAGTGAGCTCATATTGGGAAGGGGAAGGGTGGAGGTGGGGTGTAGTGTCTGGGGCAGAGAGATGGGGGTGTGGGGAGGGAGTAGAGTGGCAGAGAGAAACACATACACACACACACACACACACACACACTCTGGCAAAAAACGAACAGAAAAACGAACCGCTTCTCCTCCATCCCCCCGCCGTGAAATGACAGTTTCAGTTCTGTCAGCAGACCTCACCTGCAACAATGCTCCCAGAGGAGGCAGCAGAGGGCGAATACACACACAGACTTTTACAAACACAGGGGATGCAGGGCCTTAAAACAACAGAAAAGTCTTGCCACGGCCTCAGACTTGACACCAGAGGGTCGTCTTGCTTTAAGTGAAAGCGAAACAAAAGCAGCGAGTGCTCGACTTTGAGTTATTGAGTTTCCGTGTCGACTGTCATCAACCTTTGAACAACAGTTTGGCACCTTTTGCCAATAAAGGTTAATCAAATGAGTAAGCTTTTTAGGCGGAGCAGTGCTTCAGGACAAGATGAAAATTAGATTCGGGTGCTGTCGCTCAGCCTCAAAGCACTCAAATAAGTTCCATGTTTTTGATGCAGGAGATCAATGCCTTTGTATGCCTGAATACATGATCGGCCTCTCTTTGTGGAATTTAACACTGCTACTGTACACTCTCCAAGGATGAAACTCACCGAGAAAAAAACCTTATGGGTGTTGCATGTAAGTCAATTACATACTTCATACACATTCATTCTATTGTAAGGGGAAAGTGTGAGCTGAACACCTCGAGGCTGGAATGTATTTATCCAAGGAGAGGATATGGAAATGCTGTCCTCACTCTCTCCTTCCCTTAAGTGGTGGAAAGGCCTGTTAGCCTCGGGAAACCGGTTCTCTTCTGCTCACATCCGCATAAATACTCGGCACTGTACAAACGCACGAGCGCAAATTTAGGGCTCCCTTCTGCATAACGCCTCCCTTGTGTGTTTCCAATCCCATTTCATCAGCAGTCATCCAGCTCTGCTAATGCTTCCCCGAGCTCCATGTTTTAGTGCTCATACGATGTCTTTCAAGCTACATTAGGAGGAGAGAGCCTGTGTGTATGAAGAGAAGACGTAATATATCATGATATTAGCTCCACATAATAGATGTCAGGAAAGATGCTCTACTCCCTGCTCTACTTTGTCCTCTTCAGTTGATATGTCCTTATCTCATCAGCCTTTTCCTTTCCTTTCTCCTCCTTGTCGTGATTGCTTCTGGTGTGCTCGATTCAGTCAGTTGTCACGCTCTCTCTCTCTCCATTGTACTGGGCATGATCGTTCCATTTAAACCATACGAGCAATACTTAAATTTAAGTGTCTTTGTTTGTCTGAGGTTTTTCGGTGTGTGCAGTTTCGGTTGTGCAAAACTCTAATTAATGACTCGTGCATCAAGATGGGGCTCAGACACCCTTCCTTTGTGAGGTGATTAAAAGCGATTCACTTGTTAGTTCCAAAAGGAGTAGGTGTGTCTTTAAAGAAGCCTAAAGAATTATTAACCCGCTGCATATTCTTTCTTTGTCCTCAGATATTGATGAGTGCGCGACGCAGATGCACTACTGCCAGTCCAACACAGTGTGCGTCAACCTGCCCGGCAGCCATCGCTGTGACTGTCTACCAGGCTTCACCAGAGTGGACGAGTACTCTTGCACCGGTGCGTCTGCATGCATGGAAATATGTCACTGACTCACTTTAAGGATTGTCAAAACTGACCAGTAGTGTACCAGTGAGTTATCCAGGGTGTAATGTGCGATGGCACTGGAGCTAACTGAAAGTTTTCCTTTGGCTTGTGGGACAAAAGAAAAAAAAATCACCCGACCTGTAACGAATAGCAAGTTGTAAGTGGTTATGCCTACTTTCTTTCATTTATTGCAGTCTTGCCAATGGGATCTGTGGCAATGTTGTGTGGTGCATGCAACTTTCACTTAGCACCACAAGCAGGCAGCCATTTTGGTTTACATTGTTAGCAACTTATGGATAACTGATCATCCTGAGAGTATTCAGTGTAGTTCTTTATGACCAGATATATGCAAATATATATCTCTCAAGATACGCCTTACTTTCAGTCTTAACTAGATATTGTATTTAGTGCAAATCCGTATGTATGCTAATACACTCAGTGCTAATCATTTCCACCCGCCCCAGTACCTACCCCTGGCTGTAATACTGGCTGACTTGTGGTATGCTAGGTTTACCTAATGAGTAGAGTTCCATACACTCCCATGCTAAAATGCACCATTATAAAAAGTATGTTTACAGCCTGGTACAGACTATCCTCTGTGGATAGGTTCCCAGTTTATAACAACAACAGTGGGGATGTTTAGTTGTTTTGTTTTGTTTTTCTAATTCATCCATAAATTCCTCACCATCTACTTGGATGTCACTTTGATTGGCAGATGTCCCGACATAGACAGCTGAGTGTTGTCTGCTAGGCCTCACCTCCAGTAATTGGACTTACTGAACTGCATCTATTCTGTGTCTGTGCTGTGTGTTCCTTTCTGGGAAGTTAAATTATATGACAAATAATATGACCTGCTGTTTAATTTGGCCAATCCCAAAAAGTGATGGAAATTCTGGCATTTAACTAGCATGTTACTCTGGACTAAATAGCCGATATGAGTGTGTCATTGGAACCATGCAGAATGCCGCTTACAAACCAAGCTTGTTAGTATTAGCTGATCATTTAGAAATCTACCTGTTCATCTAAATTTCATGCCTCAGGATCCAAAAGACTAACGTGGTGGTGAGATTAATGCTGAGGCTTCACATTGTCAAGTTCAAAACAAATAGGTTGATGTCACAGTCGCTGTCACATTCTATATTTAGTATATAGACTATGGTTAAAATACATACCATATTTCAAGGGGTTTATGCTGATAATCTGGATATTGAACTAAGCAGCTAGCTGTCTGATCTGCTGTTTCACCACCTTTTCAGGTCTCTCTGCTGCAAAGATACAGTAAAGAGCAACACACAAAAATAAATGACGGTGACTCAGACTGTACTCGTGACTCTGTAACATCTGTTGAATTTGGTACTCCCGGAGAGAGAGATCCACGAATTAAAATGTCCCAAATTATTCATATAATGTTATTATAATGTTATTTTATGCATAATGGTTAAAAAGGTTAAAGCTTCTTTCCTAACCATAAACAGAAAAATCATGAAATCATGAAATATAAATCTGCAACAGATAATAACTATAATTGTATTACTTTCTTTTATAGTTTTATTTGTAAAGCACTTTTCAAAACAGAGTTAAGTGCTTCACAGTTCAAATAAAAGCCACACATTTAAGATAAGTGTATATGTTCAAACATACAGGCACATAAACAGACACATAATCAGCCATACCGGCAGACATGAATTCCAACAAGTGGTTGCAAACTATGGCCAAAAATGAAGGGGGAAAGATTAAGGAAACGCTAACCTATAAAAATTAGTTTTCAGCTGTCATTTAAAAGAAATAACAGAGTGAGCCAAACCGATTCACTGAGGAAAGCTGTTCCGCAGTTTGGGCGCAACAACCTCAAAAGCATGATCACCTCTGGTTTTAAAATCAAAGCGAATAACACTTAGGAGACACTGTTTAGACAATGGGAAAGGCCGGCTACACTGAAAAGGTCTTAGAAGCTCTGTTATATAGGCAGGGGCCTGTCCATGTAGAGCTTTATATGTTAATAGCAGAATTTTAAAGTGGATCCTAAATTTCACTGCAAGCCAGTGAAGGATTGCAAGGATCGGTATAATATGTGACGGCCTGCTAGTTTTTGTTAGTGCAGAATGTAATTGGAGACAAGCTATGGAGGACTGAGAGACACACATGAAAAGTGAATTATAATAATCAAGGAGAAAATTAAAGTGTGCACAAAAAGTTCAAGATGATTGAATGACAGTCAAGGTTTGATTTTCACAATATTTCTGAGATGAAGGAAACAAGACTGCGTGAGCTTTGAGATGTGGGTTTCAAAATTCAGGTGTTGGTCAAAAATTATGCCAAGGTTTTTAACAGATGATTTCATGTTATTGGTGAGGGGAGTGATGATTACATCGCTAACCTCCCTAGACAAACTGTCTGGGCCAAGCACTAGAACCTCAGTTTAACAGGAATTGAGATGAAGGCAATTTGAATACATTCTTTGAGGCAGGAGAGGCTGCCAAACTATAAATGTTTATCATCTGCATAGCAATGGTAGGAGATTCCATAGGCGCATATAAAGAAAACAGAATTGGTCCAAGGATTGAGCCCTGGGGGACTCCACATACTAGCAGTGCAGATGAGGACATACACTAATTAATATGAATTCTGAAGTATCTATTTGATAAGTAGAAGAAAATAATTTGTGAGCACTACCAGTGATACCAATCCAGTTTTGTTTGTTAATACAAGTAGCATGATCAACAGTATCGAAGGCTGCAGATAAGTCAAGCAGGACTAAAATGGAATGGTCTGTAGCTGTCAGGTAAACATATATAATGAAAAGGACAATGTTTTGTCCATGTCTAATTGGTAGATGGACATGGACATTGACACAGCTCGATTTCTCTCTCTTCCAGTGAAGGCGCTTGTTTACATTTTGCTCTTGAGGAGAGTACACAATAAAAATGAATGAGTGATTCTTGTAATTGGGTCCAGATAATACTATGATTCACATGTGTGTCAGTAGCTCTTAATATTTGCTGCAGCTTTCACACTGACTCGTGCTGCTGGTCCAATGATTCACATGCATTAAAAAAAAAACCATGTTGGTGTCCAGAGGCCACCAGGCACTGCTGCTTTGCAACTGTGCTGCTGAAACTTTTACTTCATTATCTGAAATTAAAGCATACACAGAAGTGAATGCAAACTGATAAATGCCTCAGCAGTTGTCTTTTTAAAGCTTTAAAGCTTAGCGTGTGATGGAATAAGAATGGCTGATTGCTGCCATTTATTCATTTAATGGCTTTTCTACCCTAGATATTTTTGATTAAAAAGAACAAATGTATAACAGCGTTGTTCCCCGACCTTCTCAGAGGTATATGTCAGGACAAAGTATGGAAGCAGCTTCAGCAAAATATATGCCTACTTTTAACAGCACAAATGCTCCGTTTAAATTTATATCTGTGGATTTAAAGCTGTTTTACAGTATACATTGCACTGACTACTGGTCTGGCATAGCTTGCTTAAAATGTTCCTCTCTTTCCATTAGGTAGGTTACAGTTTGCCCTGTGCCTTTTACATGCACCTGCAAAGGCAGACTGACAATACTGAGGTAATGGGTGTCATCCCTGTTTGCTCGAATGTTTTTCCTATTACTTTGTGTTTTAAAGATGTATATTTATTCATGATTTCAAAGTAAAAAAACATTTCATTGTAGTAACTTGTGTCTTGCAGGCTACAGATTGATCCTTTTGTTTAGAGCAGCGTGTTTTCTTAAGAGTAAATAGAATGTGCTTGGTTGGTGCTCAGTGTTTCTCCAGAGAAAGTGTTCTTTAATTAGCTCGCAGTTGGCAGCAACACAGGGACAAGGATCCATGGACAATCAATCCATTTTGCAGCTTGTAAACTGTCCTGGCAGCTGACTGGGAGCCCAAGGAGCACTCTCTGCATCTGCTGGGAGAGATAAATCGTCTTGCTGTCTCCCTTTTCCCACTTCCTGCTTTTCCTTCAGCTTCTCCTCGAGGGTGTCAGATCCTGTGCATGGACGTAAAACAGAGTTAGCGTTCACAGCTAAAGGTGGTGACTGCTCATATTTCACAATGTTAATGTGATTGCACATTAGCTTGTGTAATTGGTTGCTTGTTCTGAAATCTGTATTGTTATTCTGCATTGTGTCTAGATCTTAAAAGGTTTTTGGTAATGATATTATTACAACTGCATTAAGGAGGAGACACAAAACTGGACACCATTTTTTTTCTTGTCTCTTATTCTATCAGGCAATTAGCATGGAGAAAGTGAACCCAAGCTTTTCAGTAAACTGCAAATTAGCTTCAGTCTTTGCAGTTGTTAAACTTTAATTATTAAATATACTGGAAGCAGTGTTTCCCACAGATTATGTTTGTGTGGGGTGGGGTTATAGGGGTTTGCGTGTCTTTTGCTTTTGTGTACACTCACAAGTTTTCTTCAAGAAACTTTCGCCATTTATAAGTTTCTCCTTTTCAAATATGTTATTTGCAGATAAATAAATCGCCAAATGCTTTAACCAGTTGCTTGGTAGAGTTTGTGGATGTGTTCCTTTTTGGAGAAGCAGCTGAATTATGTTGAGGACCACCATGAATACAGTCTGGCTAGCGAGGAAGTCGCTCAGGAAAATTCCTCTGCAAATAGTGGCGTAGTTGATGCAGGACGGCAGTTTAGCTACTAGGGAACCGTGGTTCCCCTCCAATCTGTCTGAAAGTGATTCCAGTCCAAGTTTGACCAAGTTTGGAAACACGAGTCATGCGAGTCACCAGTCATGCAGGTCATGCAGTCACCTTACAGTTGCAAGTGGTTGCCCAGCGGTTGTTGCGTCAATTAATTTTTCCGTAGTTACAATGAGGTTGCATTTCCATTATTACTCTAGTTTGACTGAGCTATTAATTGTAGATGCTGTCAAGCTCTCAGGCAGGTGAAATAATTAAAAAATAAACAAATGCAAAAAAGAATTATCAGATATACTTTCCAAGCAGAAACAAGGCAGAGAGGGACTGCAAATGAAAAATGTCCTTTACTCTTGCATGTTTGTTTGTTTGTTTCTTCCTGCCATTGCTTCCGGACAGAGTTCATGGATGTATCACATGTGTCTCAACAGACATGATGCATCTATCAACTTCTTCCACACACAGACCACAAGCTTACTTTACTATAGGCCCCATCCTTAGTATTACAATATGAGCAGCTCCTTCCTTGGAGGAACACTGGCTATAGTTCCCTTATACAACATGTATAACCTTTTGCTTTAGTTTCTCTCAGCTGTCTCTCTCCTGCCTGGTGGAGGGGATTGTCCTTTGTGAAAACAGCACCATGTAAACAATAGGAGGCCAAGGTAATTGTGGTTCCACTTGATTTCACCTCTATAGAAGTAAGCAAGCAGCTCTGCAGAAACATTGGAAGAATGGAGGGAGAAAGAGAGGTGGCAGAAAGTGTGAGGCTTCTGTACTTTCCCCTCTTGAAGTTTGTATTCAGCCTAAAGCAGTCTGGGATGTTTACCTGCTGCCTGAATGTTCAAAATAACATCTGGTGTCCCTATTTAAAGGGCATTTGATGTAGGAGGCATTATGTGTGCATGATTTGTAAAATAATGTTGTCATTATCACTGGTGTTCACACTCCCCACCTTAGGGATCACTTGTCAGTCAAACCATATGTTTTAAAAAAGGTGCTGTACCCGCACTAACCCACCTGCTTGCATGGATTGTATGCAGTGTTTCTGTGCTGTAACATGGTACTTACACTCACCAGCCCCTACATACTAAGTTTGGCTAAAAAACTGCTTTAATTTTTCCTGTCAACAAGGTGCTGGAAACATTTGTCACAGATTTTCTTCAGTATTGACTTGACACGGCATAGCTTCATGGAGTTGCTCCAGATTTCTTGGCTGCACATCCATGCTGCGAACTTCCAATTCCCAAAGATGCTCTATTGGATTGATATCTGGTGACTTTGGAGGTCGTTTGAGTACAGTGAACCCATTCCCATGTTCAGGAAACCAGTTTGAGAGGATGTGAGCTTAAAGACATGGCGTGTTATACTCGTGAACGCAGTCATCGGAAGACAGGAACATTAAGGCCATGGGATGGACATGATCTCAGGTAGACTGTGGTGTTTAAATGATGCTCAGTGCGTCAAGAGAATATTTCCCACACCATTGCACCATCAGCCGCCTGAACCATTTGTGCTTTCTCGTTATGTCAAATTCTGCCCCTGGCATCCAAATGACACAGCAGAAATTCTCATCAGACCAGACTATGTTTTTTTCCAATCCTATTGCACAGTGTTGTGCATTCAGAGATGTTCTTATGTATACTTTAGTTGTAATGAGTGGTTGTTACCTGTGCCTTCCTATTCCCAGCTTGACCTGATCTCTTACACGAACAAACATTTTTACTCAGAGAGCAGGTCCGCAGGATGATGTTTTCTTTTTCATACCATTCTCTGTAAACCCCAGAGATGGTTATGTCGGAAAGTTCCAGTAGATCAGTGTGTGAGTCCAACCCATCTGGCACCAACAACCATGCCACACTAAAAATCACTTTAATCGCCTTTCTTCTCCATTATGATGCTCACCTTGAACCTTCTATGACTGGCTCTTTAGATATTTGCATTAACAGTCAGTTAAACCGGTGTACCTGTTCAACTGTGGCCAGTGAGCATATATTTACACACACAAATAAAGTCTTAACTTGTGTCCACCATGTATTATATCACCACACAAGTTTTCAGTTTGCAAAAAAATGAATAAACAAACAAATATAACTGACCCTAGGCATTCCTTTGAGCATGTCCCTGTGTTGCCTTGTTTGTAGTCTCTGTTATGCTTTTTAGTAACTTTCATGTTCTTTCAGTGCTAAACTAACAGGGCCTTTCCTGATGTAATTAGAACACCAAAGAGGTAGTTAGAAAGTGAGTGTGGTGTCTTTTTTTTTTCCTCAGGGCACCTCTGATTGTGAGCTCTCTGCACGTTCATTCCTTGCTTTTGTATGCTGGTTAATGTGAGCACAAACATGCTAATTGCAGTCAAACAAAATGTTCCAAGTGACACTTCTAGGCTACAGATTGGCTGATTTGGTTATTATAGTCCTTATGGTTTGTTTCTGTCCTGGTCAAATGAATGACTGCTAATCCCTTTGTTACCCCAGCTGCACTAATGGAATCAAACACAACAACAAAACTGAGTATAGTTAAGGTAATTTGTTTGAACTTCACAAGTGAACAAGAGCTCAAATGTTTTGCTAGTACAAGGATGTTATGATTTCCCGCTTTATAATTATGTTATACTTGCACTTATAATCTCTGGGTGTTAGATGATTTGCTCTCATTAAGCAGGTGCTGATAAGGCTTGCAGTGGACATGAAACAGTACGTGTATAAAGGCCAATTTACACCATTGAGCCCTGCTTTTCACAGCCTTTTCACTTGACGTCACCAGGTTGGTTGGTTGGTTAGTTGCGATCAGTCGACTTACATTAGCTTATGTTAGCTAAATAATGGCAGAACCAATAACTCAAGGGTTTTGTTTGTTTTGTTTTTAGGTTGTTTTTATTTTTAAAGGACTACAAGTAAAATTCAGCTGCAACAATGAGTTTTATGTTAAAAATTATATTGTTGTCTAAATTAAATGAATTTTTGTTGTTTGTTCTCATCTCATTCTCTCTGAGAAGCATAAGCTGTGACTGGAATCACATTAAAACAATCAGGGCAGACCTTGAGCAAGCACCATAATATTTCCACCTTGCAGAAATCTCCACAGTCTTGAAAGATTTCAAGCTTGAAATTGTTACATTTTTATCAGTTTTTTAATATAGGTATGTTTTTAAAAAATCACACCAATATCATTAGTCTGCCTATTGTTCCTTCAGCTTTTAAAAAGTGGTGCTATTTTTACATTGTTAACTTAAATAACAATAAAAAAGATTCATCAGCTAAGTAGCATGCTGATGAAGACATTTCTCTTCTGTCCTCATCTGCACTCTAATAATCAATACTTGATTTATTTTAAAAATCCTGCTGTTCATAATCTGCTCAGTTGTTGCTGTATGGCTGACCAAAAGAAGCTGCCATTAATTTCATGCATCAGTTGCCACATATATTCTTCTAAAGCCAGCAATGGAAAAGGCTGCATCCCCCCCATACCCCAAGATGCATTACATGTTTAATGAAAATTTAATCAAATCGAATTCCAATTATACATCTAATGATTGTGGAGCCCAGGTGTGACGAGCCTGGAAACCTTGGCAACTCTCCCTGTATACATTAAATGTTCAAAAATAGGGGTCATGCTGTTAAACTGGCCAGGCACCAGCCAATTTAATAAGCCCATCAAACGCAGTTTGGGAAAGCAGGGAAGGGGCCAGAAAACTTTCCCTTACTCTTCACTTTCATCCATTTGTAATTCCCTCTGAGAAAGCTGGTGTTTATATTTAGCTTCACTGTGAAGGTTCAATGTAAGGAGCGTTTCTTCTTGCTCATCACCAGACTGTACAACCATCCAAAGTGATGTCTGTAATCATATTACGCTCCTTTTCTCCAAGACTGTCTCTTCTTCTTTGATGCATTGTCTTCCTGTTCCCTTGGCTGAATACAGATCGAGCTGCGTAGAGTAATATGTGACTGTGACTATGCATGGGAGGGATGTTTACTGACAGAGCGCATTAATGGAACATGCTTTCATTAATGTGAATTGCAACCTGAATGTCTTTATTGCCTTTAGCTGTGTACTTCATTGGGTATCAAAGGAGTTGTATTTCAATTATGAGCTGCCGCTACTGCACAGAAAGGATTTAAACTGTGTGGTCAGGTGCATTGTGTACACAAACATATTATATCCAGCATGATGTGAGGCACTTATGTTTTAAAGTAAGAGGTCGATAATTGCACGCAAATGTAACTTAGGTGCATATTACATTATATGATGTGAAAATAAAATTAAAACCCCATTAATTATCAGTACCAGTGGTGTATTTTTTTGGGGGGGGGCAAGATACACTATATGGACGTGGGAGTATTGGGACAGACCTCTTGATCTTTGAATTCAGTCTTTTCAGTCCCATTGCATAATGCATAAAAGACAGAGTCCCAACTACCTCTGAAATTAACATCGGCACAAAAACTGTGTTCCAGGAGCTTCGTGGCATTGGTTTCCATGGCTGAGCAGCTCCTATAGGTGAAAGTGTTTTAGGTGTCCCATTTGGTTCCAGTGTAGTATATATTATAATATATACTATGATTTCTTTCAAGATTTTTAGAACGGTTGTGCAGTTTTTAATAACTTTAGAGCAGACACGCGGGGAACTGATCCACTGCATGCCTCCTCTAAAGAAAAAGAGCTCTTAGACCCTAAGGAGGGAGCCTGTTTATTAGAGGGGGTCAATGGTCTAGTGACTTTGATACTGATTGTGTTTGAGAGGATGGAAACAGTGACCTGGCCTCAAGAGAAAATAAGAAAAGAGACGAGAAGGAAGCAAAGACAGACAGAAAAGAAAATGGGATGGAGGTTGTACAACTTCCATTACTGTAATATACTGTACATAAGTGATCAGTACTACTGATGCATCACCGGTCTTATATTGGAATGTAATGTATAATGGAAATGGAAAAAAAAACATTTAAAAAAATAAGTTATGGAAAAAGAATATTATTTGTGCATCATTTCCCAACCTGATGAAGGCCAAGCAGGGGAACGGTGCACAAACTACTTCATTTAATATAACAATAATAATAGTCCAAGAAATCATTTAAAAAACATATGACTTGCATGCAGTATCAAAACAAAAGGTGTAATTAAAAAGTAAACTGCCTCTTGAACTCTAGGTAGAATACCACAGACAAGTGAGGAATTTTCTACAACATATTTTAGGGAATCCATGTCCTTCAAAGCTAAATGCTATGACAGGGTGTCAATATTTCTTCCCCTGTGACATGGAACAGATCTCTGCTGAGTTTGAATCTTGTCAAGGTGAGCAGCAAGGCTGAGGTGGAAAGTGAGCTTGATGACTTTGTGTTGCCAGGAAAAAAAAAGATGAAAAAACCCTTGAAATTTCTGCCATGCTCTGGTCTGTTTTATGGGCCTGTCACTGGTCATTAAATTTCACATTACTGAAGTGTTCAGCGTGACATTACTGAACGAGGTGTCGATTGAAGCTTAAGAGATGAGGACATGTTTTAGAAATTTATTATGTAAAGTAAAAGTGAATCACAAGATGTTAGTTTTACTAGCCTAGGCACCCATTCTGGATACAGACACCCTGGTCACCACTAAAGGGTAGTGTTTCCACTATACCATCCAGCTGCTATTGACATTGTCTGCCAGATAGAGAAAGTGGCTGGTATCCTAAACACGCCCCCTCGGGTGGTTGATAATGACCAAGCTAAGATCCTGTCGGACGTCCAGATATAGACGAGCAAACTGGAGATGGCTAACCAACCGGACATAGTGGAGGCGGACAGGCAGAGGAAAAGGACAGATGTAGATGTACAAGTGATAGCAACATCAGGAAGAAGGCACATGAGAAGATCGAGAACTACCAAGGGCTCTCTTCCACAGCATGTCTGTTGTCCTGTTGTCCTTCTCTCACCCCAACCAGTCACTGCAGATGGCCGCCCCTCCCTGAGCCTGGTTCTGCCGGAGGTTTCTTCCTGTTAAAAGGGAATTTTTCCTTCCCACTGTCACCAAAGTGCTTGCTCATAGGGGGTCGTATGATTGGGTTGGGTTTTTCTCTGTATGTATTATTGTAGCACCTTGAGGCGACTGTTGTGATTTGGCGTTGCATAAATACAATTGAACTGAATTGAGAGAAGAGCTTGAGAAGATGTGGAGGGTGAAGGCACACTTTTAGATAGGACACTAGGACAGTGGTCCAAGCTAGGTGAGTGGCTCAAGCTAGGTGAGTGGCTCCAGCAGATCCCAGGAACAACATCCAAGATCTCTGTGCAGAAGCGTGCAGTCCTAGGAGTAGCAAAGGTTTAGCGCAGGACCCGAGCTTGAAGGATAAAGACTAAATATATAAAATGCAAAAGAGAAAACCAAAAGTCAAGGATAAATGGGCCTTCATTTAAACATTTAAAGCGTAGAAAAAGTCGAGTGGTGGTGTAAAGATTGCAGTGCTATTTACTTACTGGAGGGTAAACGATTAGAGTGAAAAAGGGAGCTTTTAAAGGCTCTCCATAAATGCCACGCAGTCAGCTGATGGAGCCATAGAAAAGGAAATGTAATTATTAAACCATACATGAGAATGCAAATATGTCAAAAATGCATCGGGATTACATGTATTGGCGCATACTGCCTTAATAACTGTAATTAAGAGTGTTTACGTATCCACTGCTGCGTCACTCTGAAGTCCTTGGTTTCATTTGACATATTTTTTGAGAAAGCTACATTAAGCACCATCATGACATGGCTTAACACAAGAAAAAAAAATGAAGAGGGGTAATTCAGTCGTTTTGTTTTGTTTTTTGGAGGGGGTTTTGTGGCCTTTTTGGCATTCATTTACAGCTTCTGCTATGAGTCTATTCAATAATAACAACACCACAATATGCTCTAATTTCTACTATTGTCCCCATTTGAAAAACTTCTCACCTGATTATCAAAATGACAAAATCATCTTTAAATCTTGAAAATATGCTAAAACTGTGCTGCACACTATATCCTCAATGAAATTACCCCTGATCTAGTTTGCTTACAGTTTGCCAGCCTTAATTTTAGTCAGTTTGTTGAGCTTTTTGAGCAGGGCCTGTGGGCTTTCACTTCACTGTGAACACTAATTACAACTGAGTGTGTCTAAGGTCTTTGATGCTGGAGATCATAGCAGCAAAACAGTGCCCACTCGATCTTGAAGAAAGAACGTAGCTCATCGTGTATATAAACTGGTAAGAAAAAAAAAAAGGTATTGGAACACTTAGAAAATGCGTCAGATCACAATGAGGAAAAAAAACATGCTGAATAACCATCCTGATGTGAACTGGGTAATGATTTTTAGGAATGAAAAGATACCACATTGTCTGATGGAAATGAAAATGATCAACCTACAGTGAGCGAAGTTTACAGACACCCCAAAAATCAAAGTGAAAAAATCATTCGCCAGGCTAGGCCATGTTAACGAAATTTCATTGTAGCAACTTAAAATGCTAATCAGTAGTTTGTAAGGCTTGACAATGTTAGGGCACGCTCCTAAATGGATGGTGTCCTGGGGGATCTCCGATCAGATCTGGACCATACCATCACTGAGCACCCGGGCAGTCTCAGGTGCAACCTTGTGGTGTTGAAAGCAATGTCATGCCCCAGGATGAACCTAGGACCCACTGCTGAAAGATGTTATAGGCAGCACAACATTCTTAACAGCTTCTCCGGACCCTTTCATGTCTGTCACGTAATCAGGGTGAAGTGCCAGTGGTGGTCCTGCCAGTTCAGGTATTCTATTGGAAATGTCAATCAGGCGGCATGGTGAGCAGAGAACAAGCACAGAGCCTGCTAAAGGACATCTCATGTTTCTGAATGCTTGATTAGTTAGGTTACACCAGTGGCCTGTGGGAGGTCATTCTGTATCTCTGGCAGCGCTTATGCACAAAGGAGCAGATACCAGTTCTGCTGATGGGTTAGGGACAATCTACGGCTTTGTCCAGGTCTCCTGTATGTGAGTCCTTCTTCTGTATAAACACTGCATACATTTCGGATTTATGTTCTGCTATTATTCACAAACATTTTTGCCAGAGGGGTCTAAAATACCACAAAGGTATTGTGCTGGATTTATGTCATGAGACCTGCCCATGTCATAGTTTCCCTTTTTTCATTTTCAGAAACTGTTGTGTGATTTTGACAGTGTGCTTTGGATCATTATCGTGCTTGAATGTTCTTCCTCTGCGAAGGTGAAATTGGGACTCAACTTGTCAGCCAGCATTTTGGTACATCCAACCGGCATTCATGGTGCCATCTGTAAATGTCATCACTCCAGCACCTTTTGTACTTATGCTGCCCCATTTCATCATACTCCCACCTGCCATGTCAGGACTATGCATTCACTGGAGTGCTGGCCAGAGTGACAGTAAGCAGGATGGATCCTAGCTGAGCAAATGTGTCATGGTCTCACCTGACTACAGAATCTGCCCCCAGTATTTATTCATCAGGCCTTTTAAAGTTTCATCGTGCAGTTTGTGCTAAAGAGTACCTTCAGACAGCAACTATGATTTGTAGTCCTTTAACTTGTTCTACCTGATCACCATTGCAGCTGTGCATCCACTGATTGTTAGTTGCTCTTAGTCTTTTTCATCTTTTTAAAATCACACAATCATATTATAAAAGATTTCTGATATTTCTTTTTTATGCGGAGCCTGATAAAGTTTAGATCATAGATCTATTCAGGTTTATTGCACCAAGTTTCTAACTTGGCGGTCTCCATTTTCAAAAAGGCCTCCCTGAAGATTTGTTTCTTTGTAAGAGGAAATACTCTACATGTGGATTTTTAAAATAATGTAAATGTTGTCATTGTGACTCATTCACTTTTTTTGTTCAAATAACTCTAGTTTTGATGAAAAACATGTTATTTTCTCATCAAAATGAGAAAATAACCTCTGCCTCTGATCCGCCTATTAGCATCTGTTGACAGTACAGAAGCCTCCGTGAGTGCCGCGGCCACTGTCCGTGGCTCTGATGATCAGTCATTATGCATCATTAGCCCAGTGCTTTGGGATGTCACCTCAGCATGTCCAGATCTGACACCACATCACTCTATAATCATCACTAATTAGACTTCATCTGATATAGATGGGCAGCATGCTCATATTAAGCTGCTATCTCCTGGAGAATCACTGAGGTATCTACACCAGTGTAATGATGTTCCAGTGAAACATTTATTAGTGAACAGATTCTTGTACTGAAGAAACTTGGATAGTTAATGGATCTTTTATAACCAATACTATATACAGATACTATAGTATCTGTATATAGTATTGGTTATAAAAGACCAATACTAATATTGTAACTGATACTATAACTGACCACTGATGGTTATCTGTGAATAAGAGTTGCCACAGCTGGTAGATGTAAATACATTAAAATACAGTTCCCATATTAGCCAGTGTTAGCTTAACAAAATAGGTGCATTGGAAATTATATTAAAATGCAGTTAAAATAATCGCTAATAAATAGTTTAAAAAATTTTAAGTCAGTAGCAGAGTAGTCAATGCTTTGGAGACCATATCAGCTCTCATACATTGTAGATTCATTTGTGTTTTCCCTACCCCAAAAGGGTAGGGAAGGGTTGTGTGTCGCCACATTTAGAAGTAGATGCACAAAACGATTCCCCAGGAGAAAACAGCCTACTATGAGCTTCCAGGCTGATTACAACCAGTATGAAAAGTATTTCCTTAAATGTCCATTTTGAGTGCTGTGTGATAGTCAAGATTCTATTCTTCATTTACTGTTTGGTATTGATTTATTGAGCACATGGAACACAATTTTACCAAAGTAATTCAAGTTATCCTTTTTTCTGTTATTTGACCCCTCCATTGTGCTTGGAGGATTTTAGCGTCTTTCTAATCAGTGATATTTGTTAGTGATGTCTAAAGAACTCTACTGTGTAGTAACTCAATGCAAGGTGTATTTATGAAGTCGTGAACTGCTGCCAAAAACTTTTATCTACTACTTTAACTTTTTCCTTTTTTGATGGCAGACACAAGAAAAAAGTAGCAGTGCCGAGTCAGAAGGTTCAAACCTCCACACCAGCTGCATAGTGAAAGCAGCATCAGCAGCAAAAGTAGGATCAGTTAAAAGTCATTCATGCATCTGACATAGAACATTCAGCCAGAGACCTGCTGTGCACTCGATCACTTTTTGGCAGCACTCATAGCTCAGTATGCAATTCATGTAGTTACATGCATGAGTCACAAGAAAATAGACTTGACTTGTGAAGAGGCGCTGCAGGGTATACCTGCAAGTAAAAGAGTAAATAAAAATGGAAGAAGCTGGTGAAGACTGATACATAGGCTAGCTGCGCAATGATAAAATTCAAAGCATATACAGAACATTCGAGGAATGTAAGACACAACTGGTACTGACACCTCGGCACGTATGAGCCTTTCCATGCAATAGTTGTAGCAGTCTTGATGAAAACTTCTTACAGTTATTGTTACTCTTACTGGTTCCTCCCTCACCTCCAGCCGGTCGCGGCAGATGATGAGCATGGTTCTGTCAGAAGTTTCTTCCTTCCTTCCTTCCTTCCTTCCTTCCTTCCTTCCTTCCTTCTTCCTTCCATCCCACTGTTGCCAAGTGCTTGCTTTTTTATGGTCTTTTGCTTTGTTGGCATCAACAATTACAATTTTCAGAGCATAAAGTGGCTGCTGATTGTTGAGAGAAGGTTTGAGGAGTGTTTAATAGGAGTTGTAATCACCAAGTCCAAACCTATTAAATGTCTGTGACTTTGGTAAAAGTTATCTGAGAGCTTAAATGTCGAATTTTTTGAATGGCACCCTTCTACATTTTTTCACTTTAAAATTGTTGAAACCAGTTAAAAAATAGACCCCAAATTTTGCACAAATCACCATTTATTTCTTCATAAACTCTTGTTCCATGAACTCAGAAAATCAAACATTAGCCATCAAAACCCTTTACTGAGTCTCTAAAAGGGGGACACTATACACAATAATGTTTTCCCACAAAAGGGTCACATTTCTGTCCTTTCTCCATAATTCAGAAAGCAGAGATCAGAGTGAGCTGTTCAGGTTTATAGCCTCTTGTGACCTCAAAACAGTGCGTGCTCATCCCCCTGCTGACAAAAAGACCCAGCAAATAAGCAGCTTCCACTGCCTGCTGGTTTTATTTCCACACTAGAGCTGCTTCTGACTATAGTAAAATGTCTCAGGTATGAGCAACACACTGCAAGTGTTCTCTTGTTAACTGTATATGGTATATACATGGTCACCTTGGCAGAAATTTTGGAAACAGAAAAGCTAAAAACATTGCCAACTGTATAACGAATTGGATCATCCTGGATGCAGGAATGTTGTTTTCATGTACAACAAAAATTGTTTATGCTCGCTCACACCCAGCTAGAGGGCAGCAGTGGTTTTGTCAGGGTTCTTTTTCGTCTCCCCAGGTCTGCGTACTTAAGTGTACTTGGGTGAGATGCTGAACCCCAGAATTGCCCCTGATGTATATGGTTGTGTATAAGTGTGCATGATGGGTAAAAGCACAGAAGTGAATAGAGTAAAAAAAAAACTGTGTGAATGTAGTATAAAAGCACTTTGAGTGGGAAGACTAGAAAATCGCTATTTAAGTACCAGTCCATAGCAGTAGAAGGTAGTCAAAAGTCCACAACCACATTTTTCCAGTGTAATGGCACTAGAAATATATATGACATTACTCTCTGTACGCTTGTACAAAGAAGTCCCCGAGGTTTTGGGGGGGGGAAAGCACAATAAATCTAAAGAGCAAAGGCTCTATTTCAGTAAGTGCAACGACAAGTGCAAAGCACAGACTGTGTCTGAAGCATACCAGCTGTTTTTCACTTAGACACAGACTGCAACAGAAGCAGTTAAGTTGAAAAGGATCACAGGGTTTTATTGTTGAATAAATACAAAGTGATCATAACCAGCATAGATGAGATATTAAATAATTAAATTACAATTTCAAAAGAAAAATGCTGTTAATAACAGGTAACTGTGATCACTTTTTCGATGTGTAGAGAAGTGCAACAATGAGTCCAACTCTTGCTGTAAATGTAAATACTTTTGATACAGAATTTATTGTTGTCTGTTGTTGATACAATCATTAGGTTGGCAGCAAATTGAATTCGCACCAGGGGACATGCTTCTTTTCTCAGCACAATTTCTGGCATGATTTCCACCAACAGTTAGCTTTCCGCAGCCTCATTTGAATGAACCTCCCATCTGTTTGGCCTCCCCTCCTACCTGTAGCATTGTTCAAGTCGAACAAAAACACTGCACAGACAGGCAAAGTGAAATTTAAGGACCAAAAAACCCCCAAAAGGTCGAAGGGTTTCTCGAACTAGCCATCCCAATGCCACAAAAATAGAGCCTTTAAGTGTGTTTTAGGATTTATTACAGCTTGTCAGTTCTTCACTTACTCATTATCTGTCAGTGTTGGCTTTCACTTTATAATTTTAAACTGGCCAGCAGACATTAAACAGCTTTAATAAGCAGCTGTGTCCATCAGTGTTTGGATTGTGTTGCTCTCACCGCCATTAGCTCACAGCTATTAGAACCCTGAATTTTTAATCACGCAACTCTTCCTGCCATCAATGTCGACTACTTTTCATATCCCTTCACATAAACTCTAACACATCCCACAAACACTGTTAACACTCACCTCCACTTTACAGCTCAACCTAAGGAGGAAATCCTTGGGAAGAGAAAAGCAAAATAATTTTGCCGACTTGCTTCGGGGCTTTATGAGCACCACTCATTAATTAAGGGGAATGTATTAGTCATGACTCCCACCAAAGCGTTTGCATATTAATGAGGAGTGTGTTTGAGGGAGTGTGTATCTTTTGAGTGCTGTGAGCCCCGGGCACTGACTGGCACTTAAAGACACAGTTGATATAAAAAGATATTTTCGCAGTGCAGCTGGGCTGTAAATTCCCACCACAGCACCATCACAGGCTGCTCTTTAATGTATTGTTTATAATCATCTTAAATCATGTTAGATTCTAATTGAAGATGTATTTACTGAAGCTTAATCAGTGTGATAAGCTCAGCAGTAGGACATAAATCAATAAACATGTTGCCAAAAATTAATTAATCTCACATTTATAAATGACAGACATCATTCCGACAATTCATAGCGCAGCACAGAAACCGCCCTTTTATGATTTTTTTTTTAATGGCCCACTTTTAACTGTTGATGCTAGTAATTCTGTTGCCATCGTGCTTTTTGATGACGCAGATCATGGCGTTCTCCTGACACATTTTGAATTGTGGTGTAGGCATTAGAGGGAAAGCCCTTAAATGGCTCCAGTCATATTTCTCAGTTAAGAGTTTCTCTTTCCATTTCGGACAGTATTTGGCATCTGTGTCCCCAGTTAGTTGTGGAGTACCTTTAGGTTATATATTGGGTCCTATTCTTTCTCTCCCAAGTGCTTTTAAATAGAGCAAGGAATTTTAAACACAACTTTTATTTTAGATGCTTACATTATTTTACTTTTACTTCACAGAATCTAAAGTAATGTCACAAAATCAGGGTTCTTCCCTTGGATCGATGTACTTTTTGGGTCGTTGTCATGCTAGAAGAGCTTGATGAGATTCTCATTTAAAGATGCACTGAACCATCCCCACATATTAATAATAATACTAATACTACTACTACTACTACTAATAATAATAATAATGATAATGATGATGATAATAATAATAATAATATTAATAATCCCACCACCATGTTTCACTGTATGGACCGTGGGTTATATGTCTTTTATATGCCTCTCCCTACTTTTTGCTTTGTTGTGGGCAAAGAGCTCTGGTTTCCTCTTCCCGTATGGATAATCTTTCTCCAGGTTATGTTAAACATAATTCAGTCTGGCTTAAAGATGTCTCTTATGCAGAAGTGGAGGTTTTTTGGTCTGCAACCTCGCAGTAGTGATTGTCCTTAGACACATCTCTCACTAGTTTCCTTTCCAGAGCCTTTGAAATCTTTTGCTTCCTACCTCTGCCAGGTTTGTTGTGTCTGGCTTTCTCTGAATTTTTTACTCTAGTTCTTGGCACTTGGAAATGCTGTGATAACTTTGTGTATCTCCCTCTTTGTAAGCATCAACAATTCTTTTTCTCAAGTCTAAACTAGTTTTGTTTTTGGTATGATGCTTTCTCAAGTGACAGCTCAAACCCGTGCTGATACTGTGTGTAAATCAGAAGATAACCCTGATTTTTAACTTGATGTTTCAAACTTTGAGCATTGCGCAGTTGAAGTTAAATCATTGCACAGCAGTGGTTTGCGTTATGGTTCAATAAAAAGGTCAGTTTTGCAGGTGGCTAATAATATGAAGCTGGTAATTTTTGTTTTTGTTTTTTCTCTGAAATTATCATGTGCAAATAGATATAATTTATGCTTTTCAAAAAAAATGACTATGTCTAGAAATGCTGCGTTGAAAATTCCTCACTCCACACTGTTTAAAAAACGCTCAGGAATTCTGACAAAAACTTTAGATTTCATACAGGGGCTAAAAATTTGTCCTCATCAGCCTATGCTTCCTTTTGCACCTACTTTTAAAAAGCACATCTGCCAGTACAAACCAATATCAGTGTTTTTATTTCTGTTCTCTGGTGAACACTCTCAGAGATACATGATCATAAATGAAGAAGTTATTTTATTTGGGCAACCCAACCTTCTACATGGGTATGACAGTGACCATGGTCTTTGAACTTCTTACTTTCACCCAGTTTTTTGATTTTTGACTTGACTTGACACCTGTGATTATCATTTCATGTTGTTATAATTTAGTTCTTTTCAACTACACGGCAACCACCGGGTTATGATGCCCCAAGGTCAACCGTAACACAGGCCTGTCAGAGTGGGTCTTGTTAGTGTAACATGTGTGTAACATGTTAATTCTGTGGCGTTTAAAATGCTGCAGCATGCCGGTGCGGTTTAAAGAAACAGGAGCTCAGCCAAGCAGTTGCTCATTTGCTTTTAACAGTGTGACATGACAATCAGACATTTTTTTCCTGTTGCAGAAATGTATCTGTCACCTCAGTAGCAGAGATAAAAAATATATGCCTTTTTTCACGGTAGGTCTTTTGACATTTCATAGTAAGAAGCTTCTGCTTTCTGGTGCATTTTCCCCTGTCTATGCTGCCTCAATATCACACCGCAATGGCTTAACTGTGACAACTGAACATTTTTTTTAATGTTACAAGTGTCACCTTTGGCTCCTTTAGAACTGAACACAAAAATCTTCTATAGTATTTTGGAAAAAAAAAACCCTGTAACTTCTTTGCTGTGACTTTAGGTTCAGTTTTAGAATTTTTGAGCATATCGGTGTGCATAAATGTTAAATCAGCGATTTAAGTAAACCTAAATAATATATTCTATGTGTGCTACGCAGAAGGTTTATTAATTTCTGGAGAATAGGTATGGGTGAAAGGTCCTAATAAACGTTGCCGTTTGATTTGCTGTAAACAACAGCCTTAGCTGTGATTTCCAACTAAGACCACTTGCAACGCTGGGCAGTTATACATCAGCACACTGGTGAATTCAGCAGGTCTGGTGTCAGCTCTGTCGTGAATGGAACAGGGGGAAAACTGGGAAGTATTCCCTCATTATGCTCCTTTTTATCAGGATTTGAGAGAAGATCTAGTCTCCAAGTATCATGGAGGTAACTTGTCAGGTCTCTGAGCCACACAGGTTACTATGAAGTTGAAACACATTACAAAGAAAGAGAAATTGTCTGTTTCAAATTGAAAGAAAAATTATGTCTCCTTAGCATACAGCTTAAGTTTGAAAATATCCTGCACGTGGTTAAGTTAGCCTACTTTTGGAGGACTTCAGCTGAGCTGTCGATAAAAGAAATAATAAAAATAAGAATAAGAGAAGATTGTATTGATCACAGAGGGAAATGCATAGTAAGCACAGAAACAGCAAACTACAAATTTGCTGTTGTTCATTGGTGAAGTCTTTGTCTTTATGGCCGATGAGAACTATGCCCTAAACATATGGTGTTGAGTTTATGGTCGCAATAGCTAGTTTCACATGCCTTTAATATACCATGGGGCTCTGTTTTTCTTACATTTTAGTCACTCGGGTCAAAAAGGACGACAAACCAGAAAAGCCTACATTTTAATACACAAATCACTACCATAGTAGATCAGTCAGATCCTAAAAATAGCATTTTTTACAATAAAATAGGCTGCATTCATAATTTGCTGTAAATCCAAGTTGCTATTTATGATTTTCTAAGCTACCACAAAAGCTACCTGTGTTAATTTGTATGATATAAAAATATTTTTTATGTTTAGCAAATGCAGCAAACCATCAAAGTCTGTGAAAAGTCCAAAGTTACACTTCGGCTACGCAGTTACATTTGAACTACGATGCCAGAGAAGTGAAATGGAATTCCCGTTTAGTGGAAGGTCTCTTAGTGGTGGTTAATCATGCACTGCCTGCGGTACTAAATCCCTTTCCTTTTCCCCCAGGCCTCTATCTAAGAGCAAACATATAAAAGTCAAGAGAGCAGTTCATGGTACCCAGCAGAATATAAAACACCGACCCTGAGATTGTACGTTACATACAGCACTTACTATTTTATTAGTAAGTCAGCATTTCACGATTCTAACAAAACTGTCCATATTTTCATAATGCTGACCTTGCACAGTTTTCTATTACAAAAAAAATTGTCTCCGTTTTGCAGTCATAGAATATTGTTTCCCCCTTTATTTGAGTCAAAGAATGAGTGAATAAGGCAATATTTTCTCTTTCAAGGGTTTGACATGACAGAAGTCATGCTCGCTGTCATTATTATCAGCTGCTGTAAGGCCACTTTCTGTGTTGTGATTGGATCAGTGCACCTCCACTTGTTCATTCAGAGCTACACTTTTAAGCTGACAATTGTTTTGATTCTACATATTGTTAAATAGTTTTTACAAATTAGAGCACATCACAAAAAAAATGCAATCATGAATAAATCTTCATATTGTTCTAAACTGATATAATGAATGCAATCAGGGACTAGATTTGTCAACCCGACTGTAAGTACTAGATCACAAGTGTCAAACATTTGGCCCTCAAGCTGTAAACAGCCCACTAAACAACCCAATGCCATGCACAGGATGGCTTTGTGAAGAGGAGGGTAACATGTCAAACAAAATGTGGAAAAGGTGCACAAACCAAACCTCCTAGAGAGCCATAGGATTCACATTTCTCTGCAAAGCAGGGCTACTGTAATTCTAAACTCAACTATCCATCCAGCCATCCATTTAATTTTCTTCCACTAATCCAATTCCGGGTTGTGGGCGGGCTGAAGCTTATCCCAGCTGTCATTGGACAAGAGGTGGGGTACATCCTATTATAGGCCTCCAAACTCCACTATGAAATATGAAAACAATAAAACAGCAGTAAAAATAAGATTAAAATCAAGACTTAGACAAAGTGATTAAATTGGTTCATTCTCAGAATGTACTTGAACTCCTGCACACTTTTAAAACATGGTGTTTTGTCCCGGTTTTAATCTGACAGCCCACTTAAGATCAAACCGAGCTCTGTTTGAACTACAATGAGTCTGACAGCCCTGCTCGAGACGGCTCATATATGTTCAGGCCATATCATGCTTTAATTATATTCCCTGCATTATCTGTGATAATGTTCTTGTACTGAATTTGTCACATACTCAGCGGTAGGAACATTCACCTTGTCTCATTACCGGGATGCAGAGCGTTGATTGCAGTGAGCAGGTTTTGGCAGAGTTTTTACGGGTGGGTAAGGAAACTGCTTTTCTTTTTCTCTTTCTGCTTTGTCTTCATAATAAAAAAAAAAATCTCTTCTGGCAGTGGGAACGAGAACAAAACAGAAGCAGCCCATGCTGTTAGCCTACTGTCTAATCACTCTGCCCCGTGTTGGCGTACAAATACTGCAACACTTTAAGCAACTGTTTTCAACTCGTAGAGTCAAGAATTCTCTTTCTGGAAAACTCAAAGTGTTCACATGTTAAAGTAAAGAGATGGTATATTTTCGATATTGTGTCCAGCAAGTCATCAGTGTCCAAGCCAACATCATTAGGCTAATTAATTCTGATGCTCAGTAATTAGTCAGCACACCTGCCATGTGTCAGCTGTTCCCTCTCCACCACGGGCGGTAGTTTTTAAGTAAAAGCAGGCTTGGAACGAAAGCGTTCTTGTGTGTTTGTTTGAAGACACCTTCGAGAATCCACTTCAAGTCCATTTTGAGCATGCCAAGCTTAACTGGTGTTTGAAAACATGGTTACTCAGAGAGGTGGCTGTTGACGGAAGAAAGGCTCAGCTATGGCTTCTCATTCTGAGCCAAGCAGCTGGTTGACTGTCCTCTCAGAGCGTAGCGATTCAGTGGCCTCTCGGCTCAAAAAGAAATGACCCCTCCATCTTTCACACACAACAAAGTCACAAACACACACACATACACACACACTCTATTCTGTATGTGAAGTTCCTCTCTGTCGGTTTCTCCCTCAGAGCATGACGAGTGCGCCAGCAGCCAGAATTTGTGTGATGAGAACGCCATCTGCACCAACACCATCAGGGGACATCTGTGTACCTGCAAGCCAGGCTACGTGGGCAATGGCACCATCTGCAGAGGTAAGTTCCTGAACCTGGAATATCCCACCTGACACACAGACACAGAAACAAAAAACCTTGCCCCACATCCTCTGAAGATAGGTCGCATGCTTCATCACAACACGGTTCATGTGGTTTGCTCCTCCTTTGTATCCTCTAACCAGGCAGCAGCTGCCATGGAGATCTTGAAAATTGAATCTGGACCATTTTCAGCCAGTTTTTGCCCACATGTGCTTCTTTCCCCTCGCTGCTCACCCTGCTCCCCGTTGACCTGTTGCCCTGCCAGGCACGTTTCCTGGTTTGCCTGCATACAATAGCAATTGAACAGCATACAGAGGAAAACACTTTTTTTTCAGGTTCAACAACATTAACATTTGAAAAACTATCAGAACCTTTGAATATCTATAGCTATGAAAATTACAATTCTTTGTAATAGACTCTATTAAATCTACACATAGACCTTAGAAGTGTTAATAGTTCACTTCATCAAGTATGCTAAAGATATGGGTTTTGGGATTTAGGGGTGGCTGTGGCTCAGGTGGTAGAGTAGATCAGCTACTGATTGGAAGGTTGGTGGTTCGATTCCTGGCTCCCTAAGTCTGCATGCCAAATATCCTTGGGCAAGATATTAACCCCAAACTGCCCTCTGATGCGTTCATCAGAGTGTGTATGAAAGTTTATTAGTTGCACTTGAGTTTAGAAGTGCTTGTATAAGTGGTGTGAATGGGTGAGTGAGGCACACTGTATTCAGCGCTTTGAGTACTCCAGGAGAGTAGAAAAGCACTATATAAGAATCAGTCCATTTACCATTTACCATATGGTTGGTTACCTGCTAGAAATTAGAGACCAAAGATTAGATCAAAGTGCCTCAATAAAGGAAAATGCACTCAAGTTGCAGCACTGCTTGGTCTGCAGTAGTACATGTTTGTTAGCAAAGCAAAACAGGTTTTACAAAAATTGTGAGAATTTGTGAAGTTCTGTTTTGTTGTCTTGAGTTTAGCGTTTTGGTCCAATATGGATATTACTAAAAACAAAATGGACATTGCACACTCATAGCAACTGAAACCATAAGTTAAGATAATAAGCGCATTAGGAAAGTATTCCTTGAATCAGATGAGAGATTACAATCCAGCTGCTGGAGTTTCTCCCTGTTGGCTGTTAAAAAGGTTTTCTGGTTAGGACACTTTGGTATTGGATACCTCCATATTTAAATATGGTCTATATTCTTTAACTATAAATATACTGTGACACATTTGTCTTAACATGTCTTAATACCTCTTTTTAAGTTTGGAGGTTCCTGCCGACAGTCTAACCTTAATATGATGCTTAATTTTAGTAAGTTGTCAGAGTCAGTGTACATTATGAATATTGCGTATTTTATTGTATAAAACAGAAGTTGGTGCTGGGTCAAATAGAGTGACTTTGGTTTGGCATAAGAAAACAGCACAATCTCCTTTTCACGGGTAGATGACGTGTTCATGCGTCCAATCAGTGAGGCGCAGTATGAATTCTGCTGAAATGCATATTTTCAGGGCTGATGAAACAGGGCAGCCATTTCTAGTCCATGCAGGGCCATCATAGCAGCAGAGGCTTGTTAGAGGGTTGAAAGCTTTTACAATCCAGAGGAGTGCTGTGGCTTGAGGTCCCCAAAATACCACAAACATTGCTAGGATCCACCAACAGAGCTGCAGAAACATCAGATTTTCACTTTAGCCAATAAGTCAATGAGAAAGAAAACATACTACATTTCAGAATCTGAGGAATCAGGAAGTTTTTTATTTACAGTATCTGTTTGATAAGAGATCCTTAGTCACACACAAAGACATGGCAATTATATCTTGGCTGGGTGTTAAGGTTGCACTTTGCCTGTTACATTTTATGGGTATTTTTCGATTTGGTAAAATAGAGTTAATTGCTCAATTTGTCCCTTTTTTTATCAGCAAAGAGCAAAACACTCAGGTTGAAATTTTTTTTGTGTATGTGTAGGAGATAACAAGCTCTATATTATAAAGCATTTGAGGGTTTGAGGTTTATTTCTCAAAACGTGTTTTGTTGCTCAGATTTGGTGCTGCTTACTCATAATATACTGTACTTCTGAACCCAAGTCTTAAAATACAGCTCAACTCCCAGCCCTGCTCATGTCTAGAGCTTGATTTGTAAATAAAGAGACCCCATGGGCTTGCACGGAGCGCTTTCGTGTAATTTTCTAGACTGTGTGCATATGCTTGGCTGCTGTCCAAGAGATGAGAGAGTCAATAAGCCTAATTAGGCTTTGATATTCTAACCTACCTAAACATGATCCCAACAAAATTCTGGCAAATGTGCTGCAGTTGGACATATTTGTTGCTGTACAAGCTGACATCCCCCCCAAGAGGCAATATATGCCGCCTGTGAGGATGTGGGCTTTTATTTGCTTTTCTGTAATTTCCTTGAAAGTCCCGAATATCAACAGGGAATGTCAGGGTCACTATCTACTCTATTACTTTTCAGGGTTAAAAACCATGCTTTATTCTGACCTTCCCACCGTGTTCCATAGTGAAGCCACATTTTGCATCCGCCTTGCTGCTCATCACTGTGAAACTTAATAATGTTGTAATTAGGACAGGACAGAGGAAAGCATGTCAGTAATACAAATGATTAGTGGGAGGGTAAGTGTATCATATGGTGCTGTGGGTTGACATCTGCATGTATGTGATGGATAAAAAGTACGGAAATTGAATGATGAAACAAAAAATAGCAAATGCAGGAGGAGGTAAATGCAGTGACAGAACCAGAAAGTAACAGGAGACATAAAAAAAAAAAAAGGAAAGAAGTCGTTGTCACCCACCCCCACTCACCCAGCCATCTGTAAAACAGGCATTAGGATGAGCAGCAGGTAGGAGGCAGGTCCAGGGAGAGATCAATGTAATTTGCAAAGTGCCTTCCACATAGTTTCAGCCTCTGGATTGTCTCCAGACTCATGACACACACACACACACACACAGAGGCACGCAATGCTTGAGGACAATATAAAAATTTAACTACAGCCTACATATTTGTCACTCCAGAAGTCACGGTCATTGTGCAATTTATATAACAGAGAGGTGAATATATCAAACAATGTTTAGAATATAAATGATGAAATATGAAAACATTAGTTAACATAGTGGAAATAGTGGGTTTTGTTTTTTTGTTTTTTTAATGCTGGAATTAGAAATGCACTTTATTAAAAATGTGTACTTTTAGGCACATGAAAAATGTGCATCTAGCTCCTGAACATGTAATTCCATCCGTGGACTTCATTCTGCACTCCTCTAATATTCTTTCAAAAGACTTCCCACTTTAGCTGCAACAGGAAGGTGTGGCATTATTGTTAAATGATTATTTCTTTTTAAAAATTTTGCCCCAAAGTTGCTGGAAAGGTTTAAAATCAGGATTCTGAGCAAACTGGTCAAATACTCCTTCACCAAACTAGAATAAAAACCTAGTTCATGTAGTTCCTAGATCTTCCTAGTCTGGGAAATTAACCCAGAACCCACATTGTGTAGCTAATACATGATCAGTCATCATGCTGAGACCATGCATGACACTCAATCCAGCTGACTAATGACATTTGTCAGAGGCATGTAGGGAAATTCGTTTTAATAATGTCGTTAAAACTTCCTGCATTTTACCTATATTGTGCAGGCCAATTAGTATATTATGTGAGAGGGGAGTTTGAGGAATCTCTCTCTATGTTCCCCCTCCCCCTGAGATCTCATTACTGTGTGATGGTGACAGTGTTGGCCAATCGACCTGTGCCTCCCATCTCATTCCCCTCATACATCACTACTGCCCTCTTAGGAATAGGGGAAATTAGTCTGAGTGTGACTGCAGCTCAGCCTGTCCCTGCTAATGTTAATAAGGCAAAAAGGTGAGTTTAGCTTGCTTTGAGAAATGAGTTCATACCCGACTGTGCAAAACTGCATTTCAGAGACAGAAAATGTATGGGTAACTGAGGGGTGGAACGGCCAACAAGTGCCCATCAACATTTAGTGTCTTTTTACATATACAATACAACTTCACTTGGATTTGTTGTCAAGGAGATAGCATTTTGTTTTGCAAAGGTATAATTTGACGTTTACTATTTGTTAGGGCTTGGAGGATGGTAAAACCTGCCAAAGGTATAGGTTTATATGCTCAGTGACTTCAGAACTGAAAATCTCACACATTTTGTTAGACTTTAGATTAAAGCTCCTCTTTTACCCCATTTGATGTCATGAAGTGATGTTTCATTAATTATTAGATTGGCAAGACTTTTGTGAATACCTTAGTTTTTAGCCAATTACATCTTTATACAGTGGTGAGATGTTCACACACACTCATGAATATCAGGGTCATTCTGGGCTTGTAATAATTGCTTTGAACTGTTGTTTTCCCAGGGTGGAATGATTGTACGGCATACAGCTTTAATGACTTTATAAAGCAAGAATTGGGTACACAAGTTTGAATATATTTCAGATTTTCTCTAATCCACACTGGTTGGTTAAATGTCCCTTAGCAAACTGCACCTTGACCAGATGCTTTTGGTAGCTATCAACAGCCTTCTGGCATAATTCTGGCTGGATATTTGATCACTCTTCTTTGCAGAATTGGTTGAGTTCATTTAAATTGGTTGGTTTTTTGGGGGGGTTTTTTAAACAATAATTTATTGATTTTTTGGAACAACACAAACAGCAACAAATCAGCACAGTCAAATACAAATAAGAAAAAGAGAAGGAAAAAAAACAAATACAGGTACATGAGTTACAGATATACATGTCTGGGTCAAAATATGCACAGCGTTTCATATTTGAAGTCAAGGGAAATAAAAAGAAAAAAGGGGGAGAGAAAAAAAAGGGAATACAGACATTAATTATTGTGTTTAAAAACAAAATGTGATCCCCCTTTATGTAATAGCACAGCAAGGTCACGAGGTAGGTGATCAAGCAAAGGCTGCCATATCCTACAGAATGCATTACAATTGCCCTTTATGATGGCACTGAGGCGCTCCATTGGCAGCACCTTGAACATTTCTCTGTACCATTGTGTAACAGTGGGGGGCTGTCTCTGAATCCATTGAAACAGTACACATCGCCTCGCTAAATGTAAAAGTTTACCTAACAAAAGCATCTGTACAGAAGACAGAGAGAGCCCTTCTATAGATAGACCCAGAACGAACAGCACAGGGTTCAGTGGGATCGTTTGGTGAAAGATGGAGCGAAGCTCTATAGCAATATTTTTCCAAAATCTAGTAATTAAAGGACATTGCCATATGCAATGGTAGTAGGTCCCCACATCCGTATTGCACTTTACACTAAGAGGAGAAATCTGAGGATGAATTTTATTTAGAAACTCTGGCGTACGCTGGAGTCTATGTAAAATTCTGTAATGGCTTTCCTGGAGTCTGTTACAGGAAAACAATTTCTTGGCAGATCTAAAAGTTTTGGACCATGCTTCTGCACTAAGCTGAACTTCGAGGTCGGTTTCCCACCGAACCCTGGCCTTATCAGTGGTTACAAAATTCAAAGATAATAATTTCCCATAACAAAGAGAGATAAATTTCTTTTTTGTGATTATTTCCTCATTAAATTTAAGAAGAAAGCTTTCAATAGGATTCAAAACTGGTTGATTGGCTGGAAATTTAAGGGAATTTACAAAATGTCTTACTTGTAGGAACCCAAAGAAGTGTTTCTGTGGTAAATTATATTTAATTTGAACTTGATTAAAGGCCATAAAACTACCCCTTTCAAACAGATCGCAAATAAATCTTATATTTTTAGAATGCCAATCATCAAATATACTAATGCCAATACCTGGGGGGAAAGCTTTATTCCTAATTAGAGGCTGCAGTGCACTAGAAAAACCTCTTCTTCCGATGTGGGCAGCAATATTATGCCAAACCTTAAGTGTAGGCATCAAAATGAAATTATTTCTGACACCAAGAGGAAGGTCAGCCAGATCAATAGATAAAAGACTAAGAGGCGAAAGAGGGTCACAGCACCAAGTATCTACCGGTGGCTCGCCTTGGTATAGAAAGGAATGTAACCACCCTGAGATTATTTGTGCATGGCAAGCCCAGTAATAATATAAAAGGTTAGGAAGTGCCTGCCCCCCCTCATCTGTAGGTAGTTGTAAAATCTGTATCTTTAGTCTAGATTTCTTCCCATGCCATATAAATTTAGAAAGATATCCCTCAATCTCTGAGAATGTTTTTCTGTTGATCCTGAGAGGCAACATTTGTATGGGATATAATATTCTGGGTAAAACATTCATTTTGATTAAACTTATTCTACCCATCCAAGACAGGGGGAGGTCAAACCACCTATTGAGGTCATTCTTGATTGAGGCCACAATTGGTTTAAAGTTCAACTTGTACAACTCTGTTGTGTCTGCGGACACCCTAATACCTAAATATGTAAAACCAGTGGTCGACCACCTGAAAGGAAAAATAGGAGGAGTGTCCCTCATCCCCCCATCACCCAGTGGCAAAGCTTCAGATTTATCATAATTTATTTTATACCCTGAAAAAAGGCCAAATTGATTAATGATATGTGTCAGTGCAGGGATAGATGTTTCTGGATTAGTGAGAAAGAGCAACACGTCATCCGCGTAAAGGGAAATTCTGTATTCAGTATTCAACAAGGTTACCCCACAGATCTCAGGGTCAGTTCTTACAGCCTCTGCCAGTGGCTCCAATGCAAGTGCAAACAGTAGGGGAGAAAGGGGGCATCCCTGACGCGTTCCTCTACCCACTGGGAAAACATCTGAGACCGAGCCGTTAACCAATACCCTTGCAGCTGTGGCCCCATACAACAGTTTGACCCACTTGACAAATTCAGATCCCAAACCAAATCTTTCCAAAACATCAAATAGATACTCCCACTCCACCCAATCAAATGCTTTCTCAGCATCCAATGAAACTGCAAGAACCCTATAATTGGTGTTCTGAGAGAACTGCACAACATTTATGAGTCGGCGTACAAGTAAGCGTCCAGGTTTGTTGCCCGATTCAAATAATCTATGCTTTGCATAGAATATTGCAGTTTTCGCTTTCTGAGGTAGTAGTTGTTCCAGGGCTGATCTGGCTGCATCCAGTTTTTTAAGCACAGAAACAGACGAGGATTTCTTAAACTCCCTTTCCAAGTTAGTAATGTCGCGTTCAAGTACTAATTGTTTGGCTAAGTTGCTCTTCTTTTTCGCTGAGGTGAAAGAGATAATAGAGCCCCTGAGAAATGCCTTACCCGCCTCCCATAGAGTAGAAGCACTAACCCCGGTAAGTCATTTGTAGAAAGAAAAAGTTCCCACTGATCTTCTAAATACTTTACAAATTCAGGGTCACTAAGGAGAGCTGGGTTTAGCCGCCAGTGTCTAGACAAGGGATCATAATAAGGTGGTAATAACTCCATTGAGACTGATGAGTGGTCTGAGAGAGCGCATGTGTTGATCAAACAACCCCGAGTTCTGTCAAGGACAGATCTAGAAACAAACATGTAATCAATTCTGGAAAAAGAAAAATGGGGGCGTGAGAAAAATGTAAAGTCTTTCACATGTGGATTACAAACTCTCCAGGCATCAAAAAGACCAAGATCTGAACAGAAGTCCATTGTAGCCTTTGCCATTTTTGAAGGTGGTTGAGATTTTGGTGGATTATAATCAGTTTCAGGACTCAAACCACAGTTAAAATCCCCACCAATTATTACGTGATTCGGACACACAGAGGAGGTTTTTGCCAGAAGGTTTGAATAAAACGATCTATCAAAAGTATTTGGTACATAAACACTTCCCAATAGAATTTGTTCCCCATATAAAAGCCCAGTAATCAGAATAAATTGTCCGTCCGTATCCCTTACAATAGTATTTAGAGTGAATGGTAGATTTTTATGGATCAATATTGCAACGCCTCTACTTTTAGAGTTAAAAGAGGAATAGTAAATTTGTCCCACCCAATCACGCTTGAGTTTTAAGTGTTCAGAATCTGTGAGGTGAGTCTCTTGCAGTAATGCAATCTGCACTCTATCTTTTTTTGAGTGAGAAAAACTATTTTGCGTCTCTTAATAACGTGATTAATTCCCTTGACATTGAGAGTTATAATTTTAATGTTACTCATTGTAAAAGTTGTCAGTCATTGGACAAAAATCGTCAACCCGAAGCAAACAAAAAGAGCCATCATAATAAACACACTGTAAAAGATTTAACCCATGGCCTGGACTGGCCGTGCTGACATGAACAAAACCATCGTAAACGAATGGCAAATGAACCTTTACACACAACAAATTGCATAAGAATACAGGAATTAGGATAAACGTCAAAATATCACAAACCAGAAACAAACACAACAAAACAAAAACAAAAAAAAAAAGGAAAACAAAAACGAAAAAGCCACCCACTGGGTGGTATTACAAGACCAGTGTAGCCAAAAGAAGTTTCACTCCACGGGAGAAAAGAAGAAAAAAACAAAACAAAACCCCACCTCCGCTTCCCAAACCTGAATAAAATCGGGTTACCGTCAGTTGTGAAACAAAATTAAAGACTGAGTAAACAATTAGTACTGTATACTAGATATTGGCCCTAAAGCCACTTTAGGTACAAAAAATGAACATATCTCTATTTAATCTTTAAACTGTCTCTTTTCCCTCAAGCTGGATTAAACACAGTGGACTTACGCATCCTATGGCGTGCTGAACCCATGTCATGTTCTAAATTAAATCCAACAGTGCCACAGTTTGTACGGGACAAGTATCAGTTGTCTTTTAATCCAGCGCATTGATGAAACTTTGTGCATCTTTAGGCGAATCAAACTTGTGTTCAGTGCCATTGTGATTCAACACGAGCGTCGCTGGGTAGCGCATTCTGAAGTGGATGCCCTTGTCAATTAAGGCACGACAAGAAGCATTAAATCCCCGTCGTTTCTCACGGATCGCGTAGGAAAAATCCTGGTGTATAAAGATCCGCTGTCCGTCGTAGTGAAGTTCCGGGGCCGCCCTCACTGCTGCCATGATCCGCTGTTTGTCTCTGGAGTTGTGGAGCTTAATAATCACCGGCCTGGGGTGAGCACCCCGCAGGCCGAGGCCCCGGTGTGCACGGTCAATTTTAATGCGGGCTTTACCCGTGGAGCTGTTTCCCAGCCCGAGCGTAGCAGGCAGCCAGGCTTCAAAAAACTGAATAGGACTATCACCCTCCGCGCCTTCTTTCAGATTAATAATGCGGATGTTGTCGCGCCTGCTGCGGTTCTCTAAATCATCCAAGCTTTTTGCCATGATCTTAATCTTCTCCTCAGCTTCAGCCAGCCTTCCCGCGAGGTCAGTCACCCCATCTTCCACATCTGAGATTCTCTGCTCTGCCTCCGTGACGCGTTTGGAGATGTTTTCCAGCGAGGACGAAATTTTCTCCAGTGTCCCAGACAGTGTAGACAGTTTTTGGTCAATTACCTCACTGATGCTATTAGTCACCTCACGGATGAGAGCTGGGGTGTCCACCGGGGGCGAGGGCTGGTCGCCCACTGCTACTAGCATGCCAGTTTGGCTAGCACTGTTCATCATGGCGGCCGTCGTCTTTCGAGTCTGTATCTTCGTCTGTTTCGACATTACTTGTCATCCAAAAAGCGTATTTAAGGCTGTTGCGTATTCCCAAAACTCTCAGTCAATAGTTTAGATAAAAATATAGACAGTAGCGCGCATTACACTGTAATAAATACAGGTGGGAGCGGGAGCACAGTGAAAGCACATCTTCTAGCCAACCATCTTCACCGGAAGTCCTCTAAATTGGTTGGTTTATTGCCACAGAACCGGCTTTTAAGTGTAGTCCACAAATGTTCAGTAGAGGTGAGGTCAGGGCTTTGGGAAGGTGATGCCAGAGGCTAAATGTAAGCCTCCATTGTCCTGTTAGAACACACGATTTTGTCCAAGTTTCAGTCATCTAGACATTACTTCCAAATGTTTCAACTTCACTTCAAATTAGTCCTCCTCATTCATTATTCCATCCATTATGTGCAGGCTACCAGTATCACTGCCAGACAAACAGTGCCAGAGGATGATTCTACTGCCAACAAGCAGAGAGCTGGTACAAAACATTAGTTTTACCGCTGCAAACATATCTCTTTGTGGCCAAATAGTTCAGTCTTTGTCTCATCTGACTGTAAAACTATCGTCTAGAAGGTAATTGGCTTGTCCACATGGGCAGCTGTAAATTTCAGTCGATGTTGAAAGTGTCATTTTGGAGTGGGGACTGACTCTCAGTCGACACCCTCTCAGTTCATTGTTTGTTGTTTTTCTGGGTTTTTTGGTTGTTTTTTTCAACTGATGGTCTTGGAATGGGTGGTTGTTTAGAAATGGCTCCAAGAGACTTTCCCAACTTATCCAAATCTATACTTCTCTTCAAGTTAATAGGCCTTGGATTTTGTCAGGTTAAAAGACATTGTAGAATCCCCAGAATTTCTGTATATATTTGATCCTGTATGTGTGCGTCAACTCCATTGGATTGGATTGGAGAAAATCCAAAATAAATTCAAAGTCTTGGAAACAATTCTTCTTTTTTTTTCTTTTTGAAGTCATTAGAGATGCTGTACAATCATTCCACCCTGGAAAATTACCACAACAATGCCCATGAAAAGTGTTTGCAAACTTTTAATTTTCTTTTTTAGGCCTTTTGGTGTTTCTGAGCTGGCCATTTCCGTCCATTTGGGAATGTACCAGTTTTTTTGATTTGGCAAATCCTAAAGCTTTTGCTAGTCCTTTGATATGTTTTTTTTTTTTCAGCCTAATAATGGATTCCTTAATTTAAATTGCACGCCTTGCACGTCCATGCCTTTTATCTGCTTAATCTGGCATGGAATAAGCAAGGAAGCACTGAGGCTATGTCCACACGTACACGGGTATTTTTGAAAACGGAGATTTTCCGTTTTCGTTTTAAAAAATAATCCCGTCCACACGTAAAGGCAGAAATGAAGGAAAACGCTGCTAGGAACATGCCAAAGCAGCAGGTGGCGCTATATTCCTAACCGTGTAGAAATGTTGGCCAATCAGAAGTCTAGAAGCCTCGGTGGGAAATAGTAAACAAAGCTGGGGCATAGAAGCAGAACCGAGTCGTATGTGTGGAGGGACAGTAACTGTGTGTGTATATGTAAGCATTTAAACACTGCAGAGAGGACAATTAACAGTAACAGTATTGTAGAAATTCATTTCATCGAAACAACAACGTGGCGCACACTGTGACGTCAAAAAAGGCGCACACCTTTGACGCTGCGTTTTCTCCGTTTTTCTCGTCCACACGTAAATGCAAAAACGGAGTTTTAGAAAATATCCACCCTGGCCGGAGTTTTTAGAAATCTCCGTTTTCACTGACCGAAAACGCCGTTTACGTGTGGACGAAAGGTGCAAACGCATAGAAAAATCTGCGTTTTCAAAAATACCCGGGTACGTGTGGACATAGCCTGAGATTTGAACTTCACGTCTTAAGAACTAGAGTGAGTATATTCTCTGGTTACGTTTACCTGAATACATCATTTCAGAGGATAAATCTTAACAGATAGATAGACAGAAATCAAGATGCCCATTGAAGACTGTAGGTTTCACACATAAACTCTGGACAATGTTGGGAAGAGTCAGAAAAGTTAGCCCATTACCTGAATGTCCCCTTGCTTCCTTGCAGCACACCACAGGAGACCATACATGCTTCCCATTTGCTCACTGTGAATTCACTGGATAATTACCTGCTATATTCTAACATAGGTGCAATCAGACAGTACATGGACTTTGTGCTGGGGAGGTGAGAGGAGAAAGTATGTTCAGTGTCTGATCCTGCTAAGCAGAGATTTTTCTTCTCACACAATAATATTACATAATAAAATTACACTTGCTGGAGCAGGGAGGTGGAAAGATTAAAGAGTTTACATTAAAGAACTGCATCAGCATCGTTTGTCCGTGTTCACATCTGTGTGTTCTACTGCATTCCACTCTGCGTTACCAGCAAGAGTATCTGTTAAACAAAGAGTATACAGTACTTTTCACAGATTTAATATAGCTGAGTATCACTGGCACAAGACTGATTGAAGACAAAAAAAACATCACAGAGATGATAGAATGAGGACAGCATGCTGGATTTTCGCTTGGTGCATTAAATTATATTACAAGAGTGGATGTGATAGAGCTGAACACAAGATGTTTTTGGGGGGGGGGTCTCTCTTTGCTGCTACATCTAACAGTGGGGCACAGACTAAAAATAATTGCCTCAAATGATAATTACTACAAAGCTTCAAAAACAAGTAGCGAGTTTTTTTTGTCTTGTTACAATTTTTCTCCCCACATTTGCAATTAATCATAGCTTCAGATACTGTGGTTTTCAGCCAATTAAATGTTGTAAAACACTGTGCCCTCTAGCACACAACTACACAGCAGAAACTGCTAAATGTGTTGTTCCTATCAAAAAAGGATGAAGGAGAGCAATAATTATGTAAACAGAAAATTAAATGCTTCATACTTGTAGAGGAAATGAAGACTGAATTACCCTCCTTCCCCCTCCCTCCCAATTTCTCTTTTCCTCTCATCCCCCCTCTCATCCCCATTCTCTATTTCCCAGAATACATTAGCATGGGTTTACAGCTCGCTGTTAGCTGCTTGCAACATGGTTCCTCTGCGATTAGGTCCGATAGCAAAATGAGAAAAGCACGAGTCAGTGCCTTTGTCCTCTGCGCCACTGTTTAGACTCACTACTCAAATCCTCTCTATTTAAAGCCCCTTTGTCTATACAAACCAGTCCTAGGGAATGAAACGGACCATTAACAAGATTAGCTCACTCATTCTACTGCTGACAAAGGCTCTGCAATAGGCTGCTGATCATTAGGCTGGCAGTGGGAACAATGCTGATCTATAATCTTTTGCCGTGCTTCGATTGAACTATTGTGGCCCATTTATTACACTCTAAGGGAGATGACATAATGGTAGCCCTTTGTCAACCCAAGAGAGCCGCAATACCAGAGCACTGGGTGGAGGAAAGAAAGTAAGTAACGGTAAAAGGAGTCTTAACCCTTCATTTCTTCTTTCTCGCAGTCAGTTTGTGCAATTTGTTGAACTGAAATAGAGTCTCTGAGATGGAGGCCTTTTTATATGTTTCCAGCAATCATCCCAGTAGCACTAGGCAGGAAGGTGGGTGGCTGCAGGTAGGCTGTAAGTCTCGTCAGGTATAAAGTTGAGAATAAATGTTCGCATGTAAATAGCAAGTATGCTTCACAAATGTTTTCCAGTGTAGTAGCAGGTAGCATTTTAGATTAGAAAATCTTTCAAGCCACAGTGAACACAATCATTTCAAAATCAACACCTAAGCTGCGTTCTTAAATTGTGTTTTTGAACCGTAAATACAGCAAGACTGAGCAGAATCAGCACCTACAAATAGCAGCAATAGCTGCGCTTCTCCGTCTATTGTGTGTTTTCATAATATCAGCAGCAGCCAAATCTATTGTGTCGTTAACTGTCACCCGAAGGGGCATAGCATTGCTGTAGCAACAATATTAGCCATAATTACTCTCCTGTAATAGAACCAAGATGTGAGGTATAATCACTACTCAGTCAGTGAGAGAGCAGAAGTAGGTCAGCTGTGGTAGACTGAGTGATTGTGGTGAATGTGCCTGGCCTAGTCGAGCTCCCCTGAGATCACCGAGGCAAAGATCCAGTCAGAGTCACACCGATGCCACATTACACATCTGTTACACGAAGCTATAAGGGGAAACCTATCAGGTTCACTGTGGTAGCAATCTGCTCAAGTCAAGCCCATGCAAGTCGATATTGGGTCGATATTGCAACCCAAATGAAGTGCTTGTGGAAGTGCAGTTCTTCTAATGGCCGCTTGCAGAGGGTGTCTCCAACAGCGAGTCAAAGCCTGTGAAGTCCCATGTTAAACCAACAGAATGAACAATATTTACAGCAAGGATTAAAAATTGTTTTGGTCTCTATAGCTAAGCAACCTCCTTCAGAATAACTTTACAGGCATGACTTTTTTAATACTTCTTGTTTTATTTTTTATTTTTTTTAATCCCAGTTAAGACTTAGTTATGTCCACAGCCACATTGTTTGCCAATGCAGACAGGTATAGGTGTAGCTGGCAGCTACTACTATTACTACTAGCTTTTGCTGAACTGGACTTGGGTTTAGGGTCCCTTCTGAAGTGCAAAACAAGGTTTTGTGTGTTGGTTTCTACCAAGTGATCAATATAACTTGAGGATCAGCGGGTTCTCACTGACTGTGATGCCACTGGTCAAGTAAACAAAACACACAACCAGCAATGCTTTCATCAGGTTTGAGAAGATCTTTACCCTGGTGCCGAAATGACAAGAGCAAGAACACACTGACAAGAACACAAGAACAGATGCAGCAGAACTAGAGACGTTTAACAAAATAGGATGTCCTGTCAACATTACCCACATTACAGGTACTACTGGTAGCTGGTAATCTCACTCTGAACCAGTAAAATGTAAGAAGAGACGAGGATGGCAATATAGAGGACTGATTAGCCCGCTTACTTATTACCTCACTTGCCTAGATTTACAAGGCTACAACCATCAGGGTTGCTGCCTTAAGCCACTAAAGATTGGGCAGACTGGACATCCTGTAACACCATTTATTAGAATTTCTCTGCAGGAAGTGTTTTTCATGAAGGGCATGAAAAAACTAGAGATGGCACAATACCACTTTTTTATGTCCGATACCGATATCATAAATTTGGATATCTGCCGATACCGATATGAATCCGATATAGTGTGTTTTTTAATCAATAAAACTGTTTTTTTTATATCTTGCTGCATTTTGTATACGTTCATACTCAAGTTTAAATAAACAACAACACTAAAGCTATTCTGTTATACCTGTATGTAAAAAATACACCGCGCCCAAAATATTTCATAGTTCAGCAACACTGATCAATCTAATAAACTTAAACCTGCACCATCCTCCCTATTCTGGTATTTTAAAGAGTACTTAGCAGAAATATTAAGCAACCTAACTAATAGGGTTGCAAACTCCCAGCAAAAAAAAAAAAATAGGGAACCACCCCCCACCCTCCACCTCATGATGTTTAATCGACGTAATCAACTTTAATTTGATGCAGGGTGAAAAAAATGCACAGAAATAAATTATTTTTCAAGAATAATTAAATAGATTCAACATCTTTCTTCAACAGAATTGCAGAATTCACAGATGGTACCTTCCCAAAGGAAAAAGTACTATAGCTTACTAGGGTATATTAGACTTAACAGTTATTATATACAGTAATGGACTTCTATACATTTTACATCAGATTAAAACTTTGGGCGTAAGATTTGGATAATTATTTATTAAAAGCTAGACATTTTAAATGAGAATAAGAAAGAAAAGTATGTTTTTGTGCCCCCTTTTTCCTGTTAATGCCCTATCGGCCCCCCTGGCTAAACTTTGCTAGATCCGCCCCTGCACAGTTACCAGCCGTCAGCTGCGTAGAAAACGCACCTGGTGTAGAAAGTAATATTAAATAAATTCTAACAACAGCTTATCAAGGTTAAACGTTCTGCTGTTGTTCAGCCGCTGGTTTCGTCTTTCTGGTGCAAAGTGGGCCAAAAACAAAGAAGAGAGATGGACTCACAACAGAAAAGCCGATCAGCTGATCATTGATCAGTTTCAGGATTGAAGTAGCAGCAGGAGAGGGAGAGAGAGAGACTAGGCAGTCGCTCCATATATCGGTTGTTAAGCTTAACGTGGGAATGCTTTACAAACATTCAGAGATGAACTTACACACTTGCTTTACTTCTCTCTGGGATAACTTCCTCGGAGATGAAATGCTGGTTTGGTAGCGAGGCTACAAATACACACAGCCGCTCTATCACGTGACGCATACTGCTCCGATGTGCTACGGTTATGAGCCGAGTTACGCCTGTAGCAAGTTTTGTGACGTGCTTTTTTGATATTTAATGGATCGGATTACATTTTTTATTTCTCACCGATATCCGATCCAGTAATTTAGGTCAGTATCGGACCGATACCGATACTAATATCGGATTGGTCCATCTCTAGAAAAAACCCAAACAGACTTCATCCTGTGCTGGTTGATGCCGTGTTGATAACTATGCCACCAGTTTGTCTAACAACTCGTCTTAGAGAGGGCTCGTCTGAGAGAGGGCTAACATTAGGAAAAGAGAACTATATATTTTTCCTGTTTTTAGTGTTGATCTTTGTCTGATCAACACAACCCAAAATGGCACAACGTCAGCGTCAGAATCAAATCCGTCAATTAACATGGATGTCTTTCTAAAAGTGCCATTTAGCACCAATAATCAACAGTGGGAAAGCAACAGCAGAACATGTAGAGAGAAATTGAATTACTTACAAAGTGCAGATTGAATTTATAGACATTATGTTTTTGTTTTTCTGTAAACTGCAGTGAGCTGTAGCTCTGAAGCTGTTGAAGTCTCCATTTAGATTTCAGCTAATTACGGTTCATAACAAAGAATAACCCCGTGGCTCAGAGACAGTAAAAAATGTATGTTGGGTACATTTTCTGCTTGCAGTTGTATTTTCACCTGGTAAAAGGTTTGTATATGGAAAATGCATATCGATACACCTGGGAGAAGGAAACAGACAGCTGTGGTTTCTGTTGCGAAATTTATCATCACTTAGCATTCCATAAGCACACCTACTGGCCCAATAGAATAATACTCATTTAATTCTTTATATCATTTTTTGATTCATTATATTATATTAATAACTTGAGATCCACTATGCGTGTACATTTTATAGCCACCGAGTTCTGCTTCAAAACAGCATGACTGTGTTATTGTCAGTCAGTCTACAATAGGGAAGCTTTGATCACCTTTGTAGCATTACACCTGCTGTGTTGCTTACTCTCAGCCAGATCCTGTCCCACATTATTGTTAAGATGCAAACTACCGTATCTGAGGTTCGCTCCAAGAAATCAAACAATCTGCTATATGTTATAATAACTAACACTGACCCCCCCCCCCCCCCAAAAAAAACTGCTGTTTGATCCTGGCCTCTCCAGATAGCAGATATGTATGTTACTTTTTACTACCTGCTCTAATAGCCTTAAGAAATTTACTGGGTATGTGGCTTTGACATTTTAAATAAATACATACATACATAAAATAGAGGCTGTTTTAAAACACAGACAGTATTTCATCTGGGACTGAAAAACACAAAGCTTGGAGGCTCTAGGCTCCAAAACACTTTAGTTCAAATCTGCAGGCCCTGGCTGATTTATGGCAGACTGCAGGCTTCACTTGTACACACACACACTCAAATAACAAATAGAAAAGTAGAGGAAGCATTTGAATGGGAGAATGCTGTGTGACTGTAGCTGTTTCTCTTACTCACAGCTATTACTGTGGATTTTACTTTAAACAGGTACTTCAGTTGTAATTACTTGTTGAGAAGTGTTAGTTCTGTACACTTTTAATTGTGCACTGGTGCATTCTGAAAACAAAAGTCAATAAGCCAAACGCTGCTTCAGGGAAATGTATTTACTGAAAAAGGAGCCATGAATTATATTCCTGCTACTAGATATTTGTGTATGTTATACACCACATGTATGTTCTAATTATTGCTGCTTTCAGAGAAAAAAAGTGCACTTGTAAAAGACACAATCAGACAATAGTTCATCAGTCCAGATGACAGGATTCACCGTGTATAGATGTATGACAACATGTGGTGTGGTCTGGTGTGTGTGAGCATGCTTTTGTGTTTCTGTGTTTTTCCAGGTTTCTTCAGCTAATTAATTCAGTGTTTTTGCCAAACAGGAAATTTGGCAGGCCAAACACACACACACACACACACACACACACACACACACACACTTTAATGGATCTAAAGGAGAATAAAGCAGTCTTTTTCTTATTCATATGATATTGGACGTGGTAAATAGCATACCCTGGGTTGCTTCCAAGAAAATTTGCCTTGGATTTAGACACTGATTATTGGGTGTTTTCTACAGACAGTTATAAACTCAAAGTGTAAAAGTTTGTTTGAGTTTTTGGACTACAATATTCATTAAGAGAGATACTTAAGAGATACTTCAGTCACGAACAACATGCAGGCCCACCAAACAATGCTGCTATGATAGCAAATTAAAAACGGGGTAAACCAGGAGTGAATGGATATGTAGTTGAGACCTCATTTTTTTGATAAACTGAAAGAAATAAAGCAGCAGCCATGATATGATCGTTTCTGTTCTCCTCACTCGCTTTTAATAGCAGCTGCTCTTCTACCTGATGTGTCTTTCACCATTGTGGGGCTCTCACACACACACACACACGCAAATCCAAATCAGTGTCTCATTCACAGTCTGTTTCAGTGCAGATTTCTAAGCTGTCGCTTCAATCATCTTACTTCTCCTCGTTCTTGTCTTATCATCTGTTTCCCATTGCTAATCCATCATCTGTCTATTCCACGTGCTGTCAGGATGATAGGCCTACTACTCAGTAAGACTTGTTATCATTTTCAGTGTATTCGTGGTGAGTCAGCGCAGAGATACAGATACACTTTAAATCAGTTTCTGTCTACAGAACTACAGGTTATTCAAATTTTCCAAACCAGGTTTTGGGGAGTGACGATAAAGATGCGGGAAGTACTGAAAAGTCCCACACGTATTGAAACTAATTTTACTTCACAAGTTAGTACAGTAGGATGGAGTTGGAAATGGCTCAGCAGTGCTACAAAGTTACAACTGATAGTCTAATAACTAAAGTTTCCCTTGATTTTACTTCAGTATCGGTCATTCAATGAAAATCAGCAAGTGAGTCCTTCCCGGCCCCCTCACAATTCACAGATTTTGATTTTAAAACCTTTTTCGTACAACAACTGTAAAGTAATGATGCCATGCAAACCTTCATAGTGTCAAGATTTTGCAAGTAAGCTGGTCCTGAAGTACAAAAGCCAAAGTTGAAATTTGATTATTTTATTTTTTTTGCGAGGTCTTATTTTTCCCATCTTTTTTTAATCCTCATAAGTAGTTGCAGTACTGTGCAAAAATTTTAAGTCTCAAATCGTTTCTTAATATCTTCCTTCGAAGCAGTCAGACTTCCCTGTCATTTTTGTTAAGTGGTCTTTCGCAGTATTTCTCCAGGCTTTCTTAAGCTCTTTCAGAGTTTTCCGTTGGACTTTGGCTGCTTTTTCACTCACTTTCAGTCCAGTCCTCATAGCTCATTTTTTCCAGTTGGTGTGAAAATAGAATCAATTGGAAATTTTTGGTTCAAATCATTGTCATTATGTACAGAAGGGATCCACACAGACACACAGCAGTGAATGCCTTCAGCCATAAAACAGAGTGGAGGCTCTATCATGGTTTGGGGTTGCATTTCAGCCACTCACGTTGGGAAAAGTACCATCAGACTGACCATGCAGCACCATGTGAAAACCATCCACCATCCATCTAAACCACCATTATTGGCATCAGTTTCATTTTTCAGCATGACAGTGATCATAAACACATTGCCAATGCAGTAAAAGCACACCAGGATATAAGGAATACAGTGGAACAATAGCAGTCATGGACTGGCTTCCCCAAAACCCAGACCTCAAGCAGTGTGTGCTCATCTTGACAAAGAGTAGTAAAGAAGGCGCCCATAATCCAAAAAAGAGGGAAAATAATTATTTGATCCCCTGCTGAATTATATATAACGCACTTCCATTCATTTTGCACATTTCAATAAACCACTGCAGCTATTACCTATTTTCCTACAAAATGTTAAGAAATGAGGAGTGGCTCTAGACTTTTGCAGTCAAGTATAGGATTTCATCTCATTTCTCTTGGTTAGGGTCAGCATATTGTCTCATGTATATACCTTTTTAAAACCAATGATCGTAGTCTACTGTGGATACTAGAAATATACCTTTTTTCCCCAGCCTTTCAGTGAGGTGGAGGATGAAGACTCATATCTCAAACCAATCAGTTTGTGTGTGTTTGACGTTTCTGTTGTTGTAAAAGAGTGGGACTTAAAAAAGAAATGATCTTATAGTGCAAAGTGTCCGTTTTTATTGTTATGTAAACAAAAAGGAGAGAAAAAATGCCATATTTGAAATAAGTGAAATCTTTTAAACACAGCCCTCCGTGTGAAATTGAATTCGTCACTATATGATATGCATCCCTCGTCCAGCTTCCAGCAGCATGGGTCATGGGTAATTCCGCCACTACATCTCGCCTCTCAGCAGTAAGCGTCATGTTATCAGCGAGGCAGAGGCAGCAGCAGAGGTTGGAGAAAACAGTGGTGTCAGCTGCCTACCTGTGTGTGTCAGTAATGGATTCAGATACAGGGAGTCGCACATCCTGTGCCGCCCTCTGTTATGAAAGCTCCTCACATCCAGCTGCCAAGGGCGTCCCTGCTCCCCACCCCTCCCCTCCCCCTCACTGTGCTGATAGGTTCATGCCCCCACGACTCTTCAGCAGATGAAAATAGATAAAATCATCCAGACATGGCGTGAACTGACAGTTAATGTTTGCCACACACGGTTTCAGTTGAAACACAGACAGTGAGTTGAATATATTTTTATTTTTATTTGCTTCTTATTCACTTATTCACTATTCAGCAATAGTGTTTTTTTAATACTTAGGAAACTGTATAACAGACAAAACTCACACAACAGAAATAATTCCCTTACCATGCTTATTATTTGTATTCCCCAAACTTCATATTGGACTTTGCTTCTACTTAAAAACAAAGTAAATCTACAGTCATCACTACGCCCACACTAGCATCTAAGCAGAAAAAAAATATTACTGATACTAATTGCCGGCTTTGTTGTCACCCTAAAGAATTGCACATAAGTTTCATGAATTTATGCCAGTATCTAATAAATGTATTCACCCACGCAAAAGGATGTTAAAAACCCAGCTTTAAATACAAGCTTAAAGCTTTCTTTAAACGTGTGTTTCTGAGCCACTCGTAAGAAGTGGAAATGAGCTAAAAAGACAACACCAACACAGCGTCACCTGTTAATTTCTTAGCAAACATTGGCTCATTTAAAAATCCGGCAGAGACACAGCAACGCTAACATCCATCTGGAGATGTGTCTGCACCCGCCTGACAAACTATTCGCATTATACCCGACCGTCTTAGTCTGTTCTAGTCTCAAATAAGCACTTTTGTGGGATTAACATTCAGATCTCATATCCTGTAGCTTTTTTTTCTCATTTCAATTTACTCTTCCCATTTAGTAGTACTATAATTTGTTATATCCATACTTAAACCCATTACAAGAGCATATCATTTTTATACTTATTCAATCTGAGTACATAACCCAGCAGCTCATCAGGTACATGCATAAAGCTGAGTGTAAGGTAAAGCAAATGCAAATATTTTTAAGGCACTCTCTTATTTTTGGATATTATAATAGTGTGACTCTGGTTTAGGGTTGACTGGAAGTGGACGTGCATCTTGGATAAAGGACCCTCTCATTTTATAGTGGCATCAAGCAGACTCGTGCGGTAATGGATATCTGTGTACACAAGAAAATGGAGTAGTATTTCTGCGCCTGAAGTGTAATGCCTGGAGAGAGAACACAGTGCTTTGAATGCTTTTAAAGTGAAAACCAAGAATCCCAGGGGAGCATTTAAGCGCTGACAGCTGTTTTACATCTAGAAAATGTGGCAAAAAAAAAAAAAAAACTTTGTCAGTTTGCTTGAGGTTTGGTTTTTTGGGGGGGTTTTTTTTTTTGCTTGTCTGATGAATAAACAAATGGCACCTCTGTGTTAGCTCAGTCCTCTGCTGCCATCTGCTTCTGCAGGCAACCTTTCAAACTGTCTTTGCTCAAACACTTAGGTATGCACAGGAACGATAGGTAAGGACTGACAAGTTATAACATGCCTGAAATGAAACGTTAATCAGGCCGCTCTTGTAATGATGATTGTGAATGAAAGTAACTGACTTTCTTTTCACCGTCCCAACATCCACGGTGAGATAGTAGCAGGTCCCCCCCTGCCTTCCCCAAAACTGCTTTGTAAGTTTCCCTAAAATCGCTGGTCACTCACCTGCATCTTTCACACTCCTTCAGCCCTGAGCATTCTGAAATGTGAGGAGGCTCGTTCCAGAGCGTGGAATCTCCTGAACCACCTGGCAAAATTAAGTGTTGTGTCAGCAGTATTGATCAACCACCCCTTCAACCCTCTGCAGATACATTATGGCAGTAAAAATCTCCCTTAATGTGTCTTTAATCCATGCCGACTGCCTGGCCCAAGTCCTTATTGTCTTGTAAGTGAAGTCATTATCTGTGATGTTCAGTAAATGCCCAACAGAGAGTACAGCCAAGGGTGAACTACTGTTACTCTGATGCATAGTAAAGTGAGGCATTTGTATGAGTAAATGGATTGGCATTAATTCCTTCTTAGCTGCATTTTTGGCCTGCTCAGCTCTTCCTTGCAGGCTGCCAGTGGACTTCTAACTCTGCATTTAAGCGTGCTGCTGTGCGTTCATATAAATGGGAGCAAGACAGATAGTGTGTACACACACACACACACACACACACACACACACACACACACACACAGCAGCAGGAGAAAGAGGGAGGAGGCATTTTTCTTCCTATGAGATAAGGATGTTGAAGAGAGAGAATATAGAAGAAGATGTTGAGCGTCCATTATCTAGATACCCCTGCGTTCCTCTGTCAGAACTAATAGATGTTGTTTTCAGGAGGGCTCCTTTATATTGTGCATAATCTCTTTCCCTCTGTGATATCAGCACCTGTTGGAAGATATGAAAGGATCTGAGAGTGGGGGCTGAGGTTTACATTTAAAACTTTCGGGGCATAGATTGATTGCTGTAGACCAGAGCTTTTCAAGATCTTAAAAAGAAAGATTTTACTTATAACGCCCTTTTTGGTAACAATCTTGAAAAAATATGTTAATTTATAATGAATGCATCTTTAGTAGTTTAATTACTCTTAAAAACTTAAAATATAATTAATAGTCTTTAATAATCAATAATGTATGTGATGTCATTATTCCTTTAACTTGATGAATGATATGTTGCATCATGTATTGTGTCACAGCTGTTAAGAAACAATAAGAGTTCAGTTCTGGCAGCATGAGAACATTATGACCACTCAACATTTTAAACACACTCACCGGCCACTTCATTGGATAGATCTACTGAACTGCTTTACAGTGCAAACACCTAATATGGCAGTCACATGGCAGACGATCAGTGCAAGACAAACTGCTCAAACTGAGCATCAGAATGAGGAAGAAAGGTGATTTTAAGTGACTTCTGTGCAGGTAGCATGATTCTTGGAGCCAGATAGGTTGGCGTGAGTACTACACAACCTGCTAATCTCCAGGGATTTATCTGCACAAGCAGGTAAATGTCTAGGGTTTACAGAGAATGGGCCAAAAATGATGTTATCTGGTAGAAAATCCTTTGTTAACGTCAGAAGTCAGAGGAGAAAAGCCATGCTGCTTTGGGGTGATAGGAAGACTACAAATGCCCTCTCCTTACAATCAAGGTGTGCAGAAGAACAGCTCTTAACGCACAACAGTCTCTGAAGATGCTTCCTCCAAGGAAGGTACGTAAATGGGGTTAAGGAGATCCTCATAGCATTTCGTCTACCATCCAACTATATCCTCAGCTGAACTGTACACCATTTGAACAGAGCACCACTTTCCTGAGTCACCTGATGATTTGCCAGAATCACTTAGTGGCCAGCTGAAAATCTTGTTCCATGGCCTCACCAAAGTCATCCTAAACCCACTTTCAGAGTCCCAAATATTTACCAAGCCCAATAAGACTCTCTTACGCTAACGGCTCCCATCAGCTCTGGTGCCCACCATCAGATTTGGTGATTATCACCATAACAAGCATCAACCACCCTTTGGTTAATGTGGAGATCAAGAACATTGTCCACTGAATCTCAATAGCCCTAGCCTCCCTTGAAATTTTATTGAACTACTGCTGGAGGTGGGAATTGAAGTGTTCATGGACCAGGACCTGCACCAGATGCTCCCAGCGCAACCTCTCTAGGTCCAGTATCCTCCCCCACCAACTGATACAACTCAGTTGATATCCAACTCAGGTGATCAGTTGGTAGCTCATTTCCTCACTTCACCTGAATGTCCAAAGTTTGTGGCCGCAGATCTGAAGAATGTCCAGTGAGTGGCAGTTCTCTGGGGGAAAATGCAAAATTAGTGATTGGCCTGTGAACTAAGGTGTCCTGGTCTCACATGCACTTACAAACACCCTTATGCTCGATCAGGTGTCCCTTATGGACAAACTGTGATTGGCACAAAGGCCCAATAATAAAACAACACTGGAGTTCACATCAAACAGGCTGTTTTTCTCAATTGCGCCCTTCCAGGTCTTGATATTATGGCCTGTGTGTGTGTGTGTCTCCAACACAAGTCTCCCAGTGGAGCACTCGCCAGTGCCCTACTCGGTAAATCCAAGAAGGCAGGGTTCTCTGAACTGTCATTCTCCACATAAGCATAAATGACAGAACAAGAGCCAGAGCCAATTACCCCACCTAAAGGTGCAGGGAAGCAACCCTCCCATCCAGTGGGGAACACCCCAAAATATAGGCAGCAAACTAAGGGGATACAAGTATACCCACCCCTGCCCACCCCTCTCACGTAGGGCAATGAATGATTGGAACAAAGTCCAACTCATCTACAGAGAACTGAAGAGGCACAGGCACAGATCACAGGCATGCATATATAATTATTTTCTCTTTCTCTTTACATGCAGAATTGCAGCATGCAAAATTAAAAGTACAGAAAATTTGATATTTCAAATTTGATATTTATTTAGCAATTTCTTACTATGACTTCATTATCAAAAGGCTAACAATGTTCTTATCAGTTTTAATTTTAGAATTCCAAAGGTCGCCTTTCCCCTTTCACACCTACTTGAATTTGTGGAGCATTCATCTTTCTCAATGATATTCCTGCTCCTAATTCAGAGATGGAACCTTGGACACCCAACGACCGTGAATATGACTGTTAGCCACGGCACAGAGTGGAATGATTTCATTCTTGCCACCCACTGGAAAGCAATCTAGGCCTGTAATGGGAAACTCAAATAGCAAATCTGTGGGTATAAGCATGTCTTGAGAAGTCACGAGTCAGCAACAGGCTCAGTTAAGCAATGAGATAGTTTAGCAGGAGGTCAAGAGACTTACAATTAAAGGAGGGCACTTTCTTTCTTGGAGCTCTGGGTCAGTCTATTTGTCGCTGTGGTGGGTTCTCATAATGAAATGCAGAGGAGGCAGTTAAGGGAAGAACTGGAGAGGTGGAAAAGTGGGGAAAAAAAGAAGAATTTATAGAATGTTTAAAAAAAAGGGGAGAAAGATTATGGAAAGAGGTGACGTGTTGGTGAGATACTTTGTATAAGCCAGCAGTGAGATTGGAGTTTTAGAGGCTTGAGATCTGAACCTTCAAACAGTAAATATAAGGTTTTGGTGTCAGAAGGGAGGAAAGGGGAATCACTTTCTACAACCACAATCTAAGGAGGTGGCACAGGGTACAATACAATTCTACTGCTCTTCTTTGTCTTCTACAGTATATGATGCCATTCCATTGAAATGGGATGTTCCCTGCTGTTTGTTGAACAAGAGCGACACATTGCTATTCTTTTCTCAATCTTATTCGGAAATGGAAAACCATCAGTACCATACTTTATATGTATGGTGCATGTAGAAAAACAACAAGAGCTGTAAACAACCAGCTTCTCATCTCAAAGAACGCCTCCAGAGAGTACCGACACCACAAGATCTATCAGGGCAAATAAAAAAAAATAATGCCTAGGGCAAGATGTACCTCCAGAGAAAAGTATACAGCCAAGTCCTTACTGTCTTTTAGTACTCAAGTATACCAAAGATGAAACCGCACCCACCTGTTACTGAAAAGCTGCTGTGCTCTTAATTATACATAACATTAAGCCTCAGTACAATTAAAAGGGGTGAATTGTGTAAAACTTCACTTTCCATACAGCTGTCATGAACAGGCAAATAATTAGCTGTAGAGACTGTAACAGTTTTTTAATAATAGGCTATAAACATGTGCTCTAAAAGTGGCCGTTCTAACACGTACTTTATGGTAATTGAGTCACATTTAGTGCCTCAAGTAGTCACTTGATGAAGTGTAGTTTTTAGCAATTGCATAGCACCTTAATTTTTCAGCCTTAGAGGTTTCTCGTTTTATTATACTGCATTTTTTTTTTCAAATGGGAATCATTGACAGGTATTGCTTTAATTTTGGGGGGCTGGTACTATGTTTCACTCAAGGCAGCAAAGTCTTACACTAATCTTATTCTTGTTATAATATCAGTTTATTACAGTATACTTAACTTTATCAGTCTTGCTTAAAGGCTTTTTTTTTTAAATAATCCAATAGCTTTTTTCATATTTTCATTCAGCTGTTGGACTGGATTCCACGCATTTACTCATTAACACACTATTACAAGTAAGCATGAGCACAAGTTCTGGATTAAAAGTTTTAGTGTTGTCTTAATTCATCCAGCTATTTCTTGACAGGAATTAAAATACCGGAGGCAACTTGACAGCGAGGCTTGTGTTTTGGAAAGAAAACTGTTGCCTTCAGTAATACAGCACGCCCACCCCCAGTGAAGCCCCCTCATCTTTGGAAGTCATTAGTTCGACAGGCAGGCGGCATTATGCTGATGGCGGTGAAATGATAATTAGAGTTGGAGATAGATTGAGTCAATATAACTGTAATTAATTTTTAAGTGTGAGGTTTATTAGTACAGAGGCGATCAGGCTACTAATGAGGGCCTGATAGAACTTCTTAAATAGTGCAACCAGATTAATAGCTCTAATAGCTTCTGGCATTAGAATCTACTTTTATTTATTTGCTGCATTTGTTTGTATATTTAGGCCAAACACTGGGTTGATCATTTGTGCTGACAAATGAGCTTTCTGTGTATTCATAAACCAAATGGAGACAAGCTGCTGCACAGATTACACACAGATATTACACTCGCACACCCTATGTCTGTGACTTTAAATAGATTTTTTTTTCTGCCCATTAAGGCTCATCTTTTTAATCGTGTCATTAATTAAGCTTAGAAATACTTAATGAACTTGCTCAATTAAGTCTGCCCTCTTTTTTGGTTTAATCCTCGCTTTAAGCACTGACTGACTGTTCTCTCTCCCTGCACCCACCCTTTACGTCTGTTTTGTGGAGGATATTTCTCTGCCAGCGCTCCTCAGACATCCTCTTCTCCTTTGTGTTGGTGCTTCACAGTGTGTACACTCGTTGAACAAAACACAGCCATTTGTGCTGCTAGCCTGCTTCTAGGAAAAGGCTGTAAGAATGTTGGGGACACATGCACTCACATGTGAGATTTCCAAATCACTGCTAAATGAGGAGCAGTTACTTTAATTATTTTAGATTCTTCCCTGCGGACATGGTTTGCAGACCGATGACCTCTAGTGTTAGTGAAAAAATGACTCTCTTTTAAACTGTGTGATAGTGTTATACTACTAATATCAATCAGGAATTTACTCTGATATATACCAAGAATTAATTAGGCCAAGAATTAATTTTCATTCCACTGATCACTGTTTACAAACGCTGGTGGTTTATTATTTTAAAAAAAATCTAATAAAAGGCTAAAACATCTGATGATAGCTGTGATTGCATTCTAGCAAATAGCATCCTAGACCAAACTCAATTCATTTGAACTGAATTCTCACATTGCCTCGCCACATAACCCCAGACCTCAGTAGACCATCTCATCAGTACTGACCTTTCATGGAAAACAAAGCCATTTATCAGTATAGGCCAGGAAGAACTGTAAAATCTAATAAGCTACCATTATTTAAAAAAATGCAACCTCACTGCATTAGAAGAACTAACAACAGTTTACTTCAGATAGCTAAGTCAGGCAACCTGTTCATTGTGAGTGCCAGTAAGCAGTACTAAATGAATTAGTTCAACTGGCGTTTATGACATAATTAACAAATTCATTTAGTATGACTCGCTCTAAAAAATCAAGTCATTCAAAGTGCTGTGCCCTCACAATGAACAAGCTGCCTTAACTGACGCAAACTTAAATGAAGATAACAAGTTTGCGTATATCTTTAATAAGTGTCGGCAACTTATGACGTCTGTCAAGGAGGTTATGTTTTTGTAGCCTTTGTGTGTCATCGATCTATCTGTAAATGCAATAGCTCAAAAAGTTTTAAAGGAAATTCTGATGAAACAATGTAGGGGTGTAGAGTGGAGTCATATTAGTAAATCTATTAAAATTTGACTTGCATCCATCAAGGTCTTCAAGGTCAACTTAAAAAGCCTTATAACTTGTATGTGTTGCCAACATATAGAAAGTACCAATGTAAAGATTTTAAATATCATGTCAAATTTGATCTCTGACCTTTCCTTCAAGGTAAATACATGATCTGAAGGTCAACTCGATAGTATAATAATAATCTTATATATAATCTTCTTTGGTTTTGATATAATATATAGGCATATAGGGAATGATTTATGGGGATAATAAATGTCATGTTACTTTGGACCTCTATGTCTTGTCCAAGGTCAAATGAGGTCAAAATTCTCATACAATGTCTTTTATCTTTAAGACTATACTTAAAATCCTACTCCCTTCATTTTATGATACTGATACGTCTGCTTTTCTTTCAAGTTGACCCCAAAATGTGTTATATATCTAAAGAAAATATAGTATTTAAGCAGGGCTTTTTTTGAAACAGTCGTGTAAATCTTTTTGCAAGGCACTGGCAAATGATCAGAGTTTTCATGTAAGCACTTGTGTTATATTTTTGCTTGGCACCGTGGTGGAAAATTTATTAGAATGACCAAGCACAAAAAAAAGTGAGGCAGAAATTCAGAACGTGCTAGGATTTTATCACATTTCTTTCAAGTAGGGAACAACAGCAGCTCAGGTGGTGCTGCAGGTTGTCCTTGACACAGATCTCATCCTGATGTGCAGGTCAGCTCCTTGCACAGTTGCCGTGTGTGTGAGTGGTTGAAACTGTAAAGTGTTCCTGTTATGTGGATAGATGTGCTAACATGAAATCGGCCCCATTTGCTAGTCGCACATGATAAGAACACATATTTGCCTTGCTGCATTTTGTCCCTTTGCTGTCCTATAGTCAGTAATACTGCACACATCCACTGAAGGATACAGCAGAATTTTTAGTGCCATCTGGTTACTGGTTCTTTAAACGTGTTTCACTTTCCTCAGTCACTAACTTGGTCTGATTTTCTGAACTGTACAGTAAATGTGCTGTAAGGCTTAAAAAGCAAAAGACAGTCATTTATCCGTTGTTCGTAAAAAATTGCAAAAAAAAAAAAAAAATGCAACTCTCTCCTTAAAAAGGCAACACAACGTTCAGCCATTCTCCCAGAACTTTGATAGTTTTACAGCTTTAAAAATTAGCTGCCTTTTAGATGACCACTTGAAAGAACACTTTTCTATCAGATATAAATCTGAGGCAAGGTTACAGTTTTGATCTGTCTTTTTTTGGTCTTCTTTATAATGAACACACACTGCAGAATAAAAACCACCATTTCTAAGCCTGTGTGAATGGTGAGCGTGAGTAGTCCCTCCCAGAACTGTTAACGCATCTTGTAAAGATAGTCAGGGGAGCTTTTTGTAGCATGTAATGCTTTTACAACATCACAAACCGCAGGATTTCAAAGACTTTTTTGTGGCTGTGCTATTCGGGCCACAGAGGGGAAAAAACACAACAAAACTGAACTAATAAATTTTTGGTTTCTCTTTCTAGCCTTCTGTGAAGAGGGATGCCGAAGCGGCGGGACCTGTGTGTCTCCCAACACATGTGTCTGTCCCTCGGGATTCACAGGACACCGCTGTGAGACAGGTAAGACCTGAGGACATCACCTGACCTTTCACCTCTCATCTGTCCAGTTTGTTCAGCTGTCTGTCCCAATTAAAATCCGACTCAAGCATCACATTGTTTTTATTGACTTTCAGGAATGACATTGGCAGGATGGTCATTAGATGTTTTTTTTTTCCTGCTTCACTATCCACACACACACACACACACACACACTTTCATGCTCTGGCTTTAAAGTGTTGTTTAAATTGGACACTGCAGAGATTGAAGCTCCCAAGAGAGTCGTAGAAAGAGGGAGCTAATTGTTCCCTACCCTCCTCCTCTCCTTCCTTCCTCCCTCTTCCTTTCTTCCTCTCCTTTTTCACTCTCTCCATCATTTCTCCCAGTTGTCCTTCCTCCTTTCTTTTCTTTCTTTTCATTTTCTCCTCCTTTGTCTTCTAACTTCTCTCATTTCTCCTTCCCTATGTCTTTTTCCAGTTTTTTAAGCTCCTTCTCTTTACCTCTTTTGCTTCCTTTCATCCTCTGCCCTCCTTCCCTGACCTCTTCTTGGCTCTCCTCTGCTCACCCATTTTCTCCTTTCCTCCTTCACCCTTGTCTTTCTTTTACCCCCCTTCCATTTTCTCCCTAGATTCTGTTCTTGCTTTCCCCTTGTTCTTTTTATTCCTATTAGCTTCCTCGCACAGCTTACTCCTTCACCTCTCTTGTCCATCTATCTCTACTTACACAACCTCTGTCTTCCTCTCTCTCCTGTCCCATCCTCCCCTATGCCATTAAACCTCCTGTCTCTGTGGTCTAATTTCGCTGAAGTGATCAACCTGCTCTCGTGGAGCACAGGAGTCACGGGTCAGCTATTTGTAGCATGTTGCCATGGTTTCTCTTTAGATAGGTCAGACAAAACCTTCATATTTTTACATATTGAATACATCATTTGTGCTGCTGTCAGTCAGCATCCTAATATGTAAGTGTAATGCAGAGGAAGACTCTATTTGCTGTTTTACTGTGTGTGTGTCTTATCTTCATCACACATTTTAGACCAGCACCAGTGTCTTGAAATTAAATCCACACTGTGCATATTGAACTGATCAAACTTAATTAGGTTGTATAGCACATCTTCATTAGGAAGGAAAAATGTATGGGCATGATAATTTAACTCATTCCAAGTCTAATCTCAGAAAGCAGCCTAACTCTGCAGGCTCCAAACTGTAGTCAGCTACTCATGAGGATAACCAATCAATTAAAAATAGAAGTTTCAAGACCAGACAAGAAAGAAAGATATCGTGCTAGAAATCGTCAAAGACAGAGACACTATTGGTTTGATTTCAAATGTTCATTTTATCTATTGAAAAACGGCTTAATTTGTTTTTGGCACTGGGTCTCCCCTGGTGACGACCGGTCTGCTGTTTCCAGCCTAAAAATCGATCCCATGTTCTTTTAGGACACGTCTCTCCCTGCGATGCTCTGATCCAGAGTATAGCCTTACTATCTGGTCACAACATCATTCTCAGATACTCCCTGAAGATTGTGAATCAAATGAAAAAAAACCCAAACACATACACTTTATGAGCCAAATGTCTCAGTACACACCTGTGTAGCATCCAATCACTTGTTCAAACAAGAGGAGGCAAGACATGTTTCCGGGTTTAGAGAGAAAGGGGACTCTGCTGTGTCATACAGCTATACGCTGTACTGCAGCTTACAGTTTGGACCTCATTAAACATGTAAGGCAGGCTTAAATTTCTACATGCAGGATCAGAACGTGCAGATACAGATACTCGGGTTGCAAAGACACCGGAAGGTAATTACACAAAAGAGAGACATCACTGCGTGATACAGACTGATCCTTCATTTTTTTCTCTCAAATTCATAACAGTCATGAATGTACTTAAAGAATAACTTCCTACTTCATCTCTATGACTTAACCACAGATCTGAAAATGAATGTAATGAATGTAAACTGAAATTCAAATAATATTGCTTGCAACATGTTTTTTATCAGCTCTGATTTCGATGTTACATAAAATTACTGAAATATAAATTTCCACATTTAATCCATCATCTGCTATAAGAGCACAGAATGGCTTTAAGAGCATATGGAAGTAGCTGGGCACATATTAGATGATATGCAGAAATGGACAGCTGATAATTGGGATGAAAGGTCTTGCAGGTCCGAAATCCCGAAACATGATTTATTTTCACTACATCTCAGTGTATTGACCATGAATAATTTTGTCTCTATAATAATGAACTTTACTCAGTTTCTCTATGGACTCTATTGTATTCAATTGTTAATCAAATCAGTGTTTTTAATTCAGTTTCATTCATCAGCGGTATGAAGAAAATAGTTTGAGTGTTAAGGTATATCATGATGAATTGTTTGAAACATGCAGTTTATCCATGTAGAGTCATTTAAATTTTCTATTGGAGGTGCACGTGAGAAGGCTTTTCTTTTTTGGGGGGGGGTGTATAGCATGCAGTAGGTAGAACATAGGACGACCACTCGTGAGATGCAAATTACTTGCGGTGTTCTGAAATACGCGCAAATCAACACAATTAGACATCACACAGACGTTGTACGGGGGGGCTGGCAGGTTAAAGACTGTTTAACTCTTTGCCCCATAAAGACGACATTTGACAACAATGCTAATAGGCGTCCAAGGGGGAAAGTGTTTAACGGTCTTTAACCTGCCAGCTCCCCAGGACAAAGTCTGTGTGATGTCTAACAGTGCTGATTTGTGCCTGTGTGAAAACAGTGCAGGTAATTTGCAGCTCGCCGGTGGTCGTCCTTTAAGTTTTAGTTGATTCTCCATATAGTATTCATATTAAGAAAACATTAACAAATGCAAAGTCCATTGAAAGTACTATCCCTGAAGATCCTTACACTCCATGTGCGATATATAAAGACAGTATGAAATAATCTTAGATTTCATGTACAAACTGTAGAAAAAAAAAAGAAAAACCTTTGCTCTCATTTGGAACAAATTCTTCTTGCTTTTATTGACTTAGGTGGTAGCTGGATTGTGTGACTTTAGACTTGAGTGCATAAAAATATTTGTTCTATCTAAAAGGTTTGGGAAGAAAGACTCATCTTTGTATAATAAGGACAGTTCTCTACCTGCAGGTTATAAAAACCTGGCAGTCTTTTGAATCTTTTTTATGTTTTTTTTGTCACCAGCCTCAGCTGTGTGGGTGTAAAGTTTGCTTCATCCCAGTTTCGGCCTTTTGAGTCTCTAGCTTTGTGCCACATATTTGTAATTTTCCATCACTGGCACTGGCCTGTGTTGTTCTGTGAGCTTAAAGAGCCAGTCCATCTTTAACTTGAATTTTTTGACTTTGTGTTCATGTCATTCATCCTTAAATTTTTACAAATGCATTTTGAAATAAAATACCTTCATCTATGCCCAGTTTCTCTCCTTTATAGAGCAGAAGACTGAAGTGAGTATAGTTTTGATTCACTGCTCCTTCTTCCAGAATTCGTTTGATTGCAATTATTATATTAACCTTTGCTGCTTTTGCATCAGGGGCTACAGTGGGTTGCAAAAGTATTCGCCCCCCTTGAACTTTCCCACATTTTGTCACATTACAGCCACAAACATGAATCAATTTTATTGGAATTCCACATGAAAGACCAATACAAAGTGGTGTACACGTGAGAAGTGGAACGAAAATCATACATGATTCCAAACATTTTTTACAAATAAATAACTGAAAAGTGGGGTGTGCGTAATTATTCAGCCCCCTCTGGTCTGAGTGCAGTCAGTTGCCCATAGACATTGCCTGATGAGTGCTAATGACTAAATAGAGTGCACATGTGTGTAATCTAATGTCAGTACAAATACAGCTTCTCTGTGATGGCCTCAGAGGTTGTCTAAGAGAATATTGGGAACAACAACACCACCATGAAGTCCAAAGAACACACCAGACAGGTCAGGGATAAAGTTATTGAGAAATTTAAAGCAGGCTTAGGCTATAAAAAGATTTCCCAACCCTTGAACATCCCACGGAGCACTGTTCAAGCCATCATTCAGAAATGGAAGGAGTATGGCACGACTGTAAACCTACCAAGACAAGGCCGTCCACCTAAACTCACAGGCCGAACAAGGAGAGCGCTGATCAGAAATGCAGCCAAGAGGCCCATGGTGACTCTGGACGAGCTGCAGAGATCTACAGCTCAGGTGGGGGAATCTGTCCATAGGACAACTATTAGTCGTGCACTGCACAAAGTTGGCCTTTATGGAAGAGTGGCAAGAAGAAAGCCATTGTTAACAGAAAACCATAAGAAGTCCCGTTTGCAGTTTGCCACAAGCCATGTGGGGGACACAGCAAACATGTGGAAGAAGGTGCTCTGGTCAGATGAGACCAAAATGGAACTTTTTGGCCAAATTGCAAAATGCTATGTGTGGCGGAAAACTAACACTGCACATCACTCTGAACACACCATCCCCACTGTCAAATATGGTGGTGGCAGCATCATGCTCTGGATGATGGATGGAGCCAAATACAAATACATATGTTTTGTTTAAAACTAAACATATCCATGTGTTAGAATGGCCCAGTCAAAGTCCAGATCCAAATCCAATCGAGAATCTGTGGCAAGATCTGAAAACTGCTGTTCACAAACGCTGTCCATCTAATCTGACTGAGCTGGAGCTGTTTTGCAAAGAAGAATGGGCAAGGATTTCAGTCTCTAGATGTGCAAAGCTGGTAGAGACATACCCTAAAAGACTGGCAGCTGTAATTGCAGCAAAAGGTGGTTCTACAAAGTATTGACTCAGGGGGCTGAATAATTACGCACACCCCACTTTGCAGTTATTTATTTGTAAAAAATGTTTGGAATCATGTATGATTTTTGTTCCACTTCTCACGTGTACACCACTTTGTATTGGTCTTTCACGTGGAATTCCAATAAAATTGATTCATGTTTGTGGCTGTAATATGACAAAATGTGGAAAAGTTCAAGGGGGCCGAATACTTTTGCAAGCCACTGTATATTCCATCGCATTTTTAGTCACATTTTTTCTCATAATTTACTCCTCTCACAGCCAAATCTTCAGCTTCAGATCTTATTCTTCAGTGAGTTAACAGCAAATAAAGTCACCACTTATCTCATTTAAATTATTAACTTATTTTCCAACCCCTTAAATTTGTAGCTTAGGAGGAAAGAAATTCATACGATTTCCTGTAATTCTTGGCTCTGAAGATTTGAATCATTGATTTGGTAATCAGCAGTCATTAGCATGCAGGACATGTTTTGAAAGGCAATCAGCCAGGAACTAATTAACTCCCCTATTAACATCATCAAATATCTATCAGTTAATTAACGTGGCAGTGAAGCTTCACGGCCGTGTTCTCCAAGAATGCAGTATTATATGCAATATTATACAGTATCTCACAAAAGTGAGTACACCCCTCACATTTTTTAAATATTTTGTTGTATCTTTTCATGGGACAACATTGAAGATATGACACTTTGATACAATGTAGTCAGTGTACAGCTTGTATAACAGTGTAAATTTGCTGTCACCTCAAAATAACTCAACATACAGCCATTACTGTCTAAACTGCTGGCAACAAAAGTGAGCACACCCCTAAGTGAAAATGTCCAAATTGTGCCCAAAGTGTCAATTTTTTTTAATTCAATTCAATTTTTCAATTCAATTTTATTTATATAGTGCCAAATCACAACAACAGTCACCTCAAGGCACTTTATATTGTAAGGTAGACCCTACAATACTGTGTGCCAACAATTATTTTCCAACACTGCCTTAACTCTGTTGGCCAAGGAGTTCACTAGAGCTTCACAGGGTGACACTGGAATCCTCTTCCACTCCTCCATGATGACATCATGGAGCTGGTGGATGTTAGAGCCCTTGCGCTCCTCCACCTTCCATTTGAGGATGCCCCATGGATGCTCAATAGGGTTTAAGTCTGGAGGCATGCTTGGCCAGTCAAGTACCTTTACCCTCAGTTTATTTAGCAAGGCACTGGTTCTTTTGGAGGTGTGTTTGGGGTTGTTATCATGTTGGAGTACTGTCCTTTGGCCCAGTTTCTGAAGGGAGGGGATCATGCTCTGCTTCAAAATGTCACAGACAGTGTTGGTCAAGTTACTTGAAAAAAGTAATTAGTTACTTTATTACTTAGTTGCTTAGTTACTTTTTAAAAACATGATACAGAACTTGCAATTAACATTTAACATTAACATTGGAGCACGTTTGTGCAAAGGCTATCTGCCTTTCCAGTATTCAGCTTTCAAGAACTACATCTTACTTGACAAAATCTCCTTTTGTGAAGCAGTGTTTGCAGTGTCATTATTGTCTCTGAATGCATTTTTATAAGAGAAATATTCTGAGTTGAAACTCCGGCTGAAGTTGAATCGGTAAACATTTGAAGAAGCTCTTAAAGTGCTGAAAGGCTGTGAAATTAATCTTCCATGTGAAAACACCTTAAATTTAAATGACAACAAGAGTGAGAAGTGTCGGCTGAAATCTCGCCATTCAGAATGAGTGAAGTATTTTCTGATCTCCAACATTACATTGTTATTTCAGCTCTGTTTGTTCCTTTAACTGTATCCCCATTCACCTCTGCGACAGTTTCACAGCCTCAAAACTAAGTGTATGCTATTGTAAATGATTTTTTTAAAAGATGGAAACAGTGGATGTAGGGAGGAAAGATGGAGATAAAATACTTTCATGTCCTTAAAGTGCTGTCTGGGTTGCTGGAGTTTCCTCTAGAAGACTTGCCGTAGGCAACGTGTAAGAGGAGTGCAGAGGCTTCTTGTTTTACCTCTGTGCATGACATATTCTCTGTCGCTGCATTTCATTCTCAATCTGTCTACCCATCTGTTGAACTCTCTTAGTATCTGTCTCTGTTTCTCATATACATCTGTCTCTATCTTCTGACTCCACTCCTATCTCACTCTCTGTTGCCCTCCCCTTCTGTGCAATAACGCTGCTCCACTGACACTCGTCTGTATACTGTAGCTCAATGAGAGGTTGAAAACATCTAAATATAAAACCAGCGGGAAAAGAGATGATCTTACTGCTGATCTTTTCATCTTCTCCCACATTGATGTGTTCTTCGGGGCTGCCTGTCTTTCTCCAGTGGGCTTACATAGCTGCCACTGATCCACAATTGGACCACTCTGATTTTACTTTCTGAAAGTCTTTACACCAAAGGAGTCAAAAACTTAGAAGCCGACCTAGGAATGAACTCCCGCTTCATATATATTCAACTTCATTGTCAGAAATAGCATAGTTTGAGTATGTAATGTACTAGAGAATGTTCTGCTGGAACAGAGCTGACAACTTCTGTTGTCACCAGTGTGACTTTATAAGAGAAGCATCAGAAACAGCCATGGGTGAAAACCAACCATGCCAGTGTCACTATTCAAGGTTTAAGGCCCAATATCTCCTAAACGTTACATTAACCTCTAAACAACACATGAAGATTAGGTTAAATTAGCTAGAACTGAACCCCCGCCATTCATACTGGAGCCTCATTTTGAATAAATCACTGTAATGATTACATGATGAGGACTTTTTCTGGAGTGTTTTCACAAAATTATTGATTCAGACTTAAATGTTATTTAGGAAACAACTTTGGCAATGAATGCTTCATGATCGCCAGACATTGCTGAGTAATCACATTTTGCCTTCGGCACATTTAAGGTCAAAAGATGCTGGCATCTAAGTAAGACAAGTCTGTAGACATGCAGGTGATATATAACTACAGTGATTTTATTTAAATGTGGCTTCTGGATGTGCTGTAATGAAGTCAGGAAAAAAGAAGAAAAAACTACAATAAATGCAACCATTTCTAAATTGCTGACATCTGACAGTTAAGAAGTATCAGTAGCAGTACAGGACAATGTAAAGTTAGCCTGTTAAACCACTTAACAGTTTAATTGGGTGAGTATGCTGATTGGTGAACCACTGCTGAACCTTGCACTCCTGTACACCAGACAGTTCCAGTGGTTGACAGGTTCGATTTTTCCTTAGCACCTCGCACCCTTTACATAATGACTTTGAGTTCCTTCTGGGTGAAGGTTTCTGGTCACAAAGTGTAGAACAACAAGGTTTAAAAACAGCCTCATTCCAGTAGCCGTCACTCAGATGAGCAAATTATAGCTTTGTGCCTTCATGGGTGACATCATGCTCAAAATCATGATCATTATTAGTTCTTGTTTTCGGTACAGAACTACAGAACTAATTACCAACGGGTACAAATAAAGTAACCTGAACATGAACTTGTTTAGAAGTGCACACATGGACAGCTGTGAGCACAAAGGATGAGTAGTTGTTGTTATTATGCTATTTCCTGCCTCACCTGGAGTTCCCCTGGAGAGCAGATGTATAGTCGATGCCATTGTAGCGTGTTGTCTGCATGAACGGGGATTACATTGAGCCTTGCAGTCACACTACGTTCACATAATTTATATTACTCAAACCCGCGTGCTTGCAGAATATAAACTACAACACAGCAGTTCTTTAAGTAACAGCCTAAGCTCTTGTGTGGTCAGTCCACTGCTCCCTTAATCCAACATGCTGTTAGCTTTAAGCACCGTTACTGGTCACAGACCATCAGGCAGCAATGAACACAAACTCTGGTTGCCGTCTCTGTCTAAGGACACATTAATGTTAATGCGCCATGTGACATTTTCCATGATGTTGTGTTAGTAGGTTAGTAGGGCTGGAATAGCTGTAATTATGTAAAGCTCAAGAGGCCAGAGGATTCTCTCAAGTGCTTTGGGATTATTTTAACTACAGTATGTTTGGGTTAATTCCAAGTTTTCTATCTGAGCTAAAGTGCACAGCTCTTCACAATCTGTGTTGTCATAAAGTTCTCAGTACTCACGGGGAACATCCACACTGGGCAGAAGTGAACATGTTTGCATTGTAATAGAAGGAAACAGAAGGAAACATGAAATGCAGTCTGCTCTCTTTTCCTTTTTGTGGTATAACTAAGATTGATGGGGTATATTTATGTGTGTACTCCAGCATATTGCAACTCATACAAGGTCATCTGTCCACTTCACTTCCACAGACAAAGAGAATGGAAGGCTTCCCAGACTAAAGCATACTTGTAGACACATAACAGCTTCAAAAAAGCTTCGTAAACTAGTGTACTGAGCATCAGGAAATATTGAGTGTGCGCAAATGAAATCAGGTTTTATTATAGTTAAATATAAAAAACTTGTTAGGCAGGTGATGGATGGCATGTTAAATAATGTGTGTTTCCCATAAAAACAACCACAGAGACTTGATTTTTCTTTGTTTACAATTGCTGCTGTGAGAGAGAAAAGAGTCAAAATTTCTTGGGAATGGAGCAAAGGTCCCAAACTGTAGGACAGGCTAGGTGGGTGGAAGCTGCCCAGGAGCACGGGAGCCAAAAAGCATGAACCCAGGAGCAGATGTGGCAGTGCAGGGCCTGCGAGAAGGAGTGACATTAAAGAGTACCAAGGAAGACTCAAACACAGGAGTGTCGCCAGATGGCCCAAGAGAAAAACCAAGCTACAGTTGACTCTGTAGAGCATCGATGAAGTTGAGGTATGATGGGGTAAGGCTGGGATGAATGCTGAGGTCTCAGAAGCATGTTCTGAGATGAGACTGCTGACCTGGTTGCTGAGTCAAGGGTAAAGCAAGACACAGCCTTGTAGTAGTCTGACCTCATAGGAAATTCTGAGCTATTGCTAGGATTACATAGTTTAAAAGGTTCTGGTACTTAAAACCTGCTAAAGGGGATAATTTACCTTCTGCTTACTGTCTCAAATCTAAACCTGCACTGACTAGAAATGGCAAAGGATTTGGGCAATTCCCCGGGGCAACAGTTCACACAGAGGTAATATGTCTGTGAATGCCATGGAGAAAAATATGATGAGCTGGCAATATTTGGTAAAATATTATCTATTACAGATTGTTTGTTTGTGTTAAGTCAAATGTTTGTTTTCTATGTGATTTTATTTATTGCCAGTAAACCTCTCAAGGAACTCTCAAGCAAAGCCAGCCAACTTTGAGGTGATGCTGTCTTTTCACTCAGAGATATAGATCCAGATGCTGAATAAAGAGGCTCTTACCAAAATTTGGACCTGCTCTAGAACATGCATTTAAAGAGACAGAAGCTATCACACACAGGTTAACACTCGCTGGGCCTTAAAGTTGTCAGGAAAGTCCTTCAACCACTTTGGCAGAGTTCATTTCAAAGCTGCCTCTTTGTGCTGCCTGTGAGGGCTTCTTTTGTATTTGCCATATAAACAAACTAGGGAGTAAAACAGATCACAAAGAATCCAAAAACTAGCAAAATCAAAACAGTAAGAGCAAACCAAAGGCAGGGCAGCCAGGGGAATGAAAAAACACAGACTACATAACACACCGGGGAGGGGGATGATGAGACATGAGTGAACTGAGTAAAAACAATCACATAGGTGGGAAAAGGAACACAGGGAAGTTAAAAACAAAAAAGAACAACAACATAGAAAAAAACTAGAAAGCCACATGATGAAATATTCTTTAAAATAAACCAGGACAAAAGGACATACTACAGAAAGCAACATAAGGAAATTTGGTCCTCAAGAGAAGCAAATAAAAATTTACAAAAGGCCCCGGGGCAGACCCAGGACACGCTGGAGAGATTATAACTCTTGGCTGGCCTAGGAACGCCTTGGTGTTCCCTTGAACAAGCTGGGGAGGTGGCCGGGGAGAGGGAGGTCTAGGCTTCTCTGCTTAGGCTGCTGCCCCCACAACCCGGCCCCAGATAAGCAGAAGATGGATGGATGGATGGAACAACTTAAGGAGATTTTGTCCTCAAGAGAACCAAATACAAATTTACAAAAGAATCAATTCAAAAAACACAACATAGCCATAAACTTGACTTTTGATTATTGATTATTAGTATAGCCTGTCCTCATCTGGCCAAAATTGTACATTTGTCACTGACAATAATAAAAATATTGGAGGCTGCCTATTAGAGCAGGCCGATATGACCAAAAATATTTATCACGATATACATTTGAAAATTTGCGATAACGACATAACTGACGATATAATTGACACTAGACAAAATACTTTACAAATCCACAAAAAACCCCATCATTGTATTTTCACTTAAACAAGCAGCTGTTTTTTATGTGCATTAAAGTTATATAAAAATGTAACAGTGCAAATTCCTTGCTGACAGTTTAACCAAAAGGCATTTCCAGTGGAAATTGGCCGACATATCCTCAGCATAACCATGTATAATATCCACAAAACCTAAAAAGAGGTTATACACACACAATACGGTAATATTATGTTGAAGCACAGTACGTATCACTCCGCGAGGCTCCTGACTATGGTAGCCGTAATGCTCCGACAATCCATCAAGCGGTGCAGGTTCGTAGCTTACCAAAGTCGTACTAAAACATTTGACAGATTTTCGAGCGCCGTGTACCACATAAAATTGGTTCGAGGTCAGTAAACACAACCAGAATTCATACATAAGGCACACGGGATTATAAGGGGCACTGTCGATTTTCAGAAAAATCAAAGGATTGATTTTAAGTGTGCCGTATTCTCCAAACAACACAGTAATAACGACGGCCCGCTAGCATGCTCTACCAGAAATAGTGCTTTGTTGTGTATCTGACGGACGAAAGCTAAACCAGTTCCACACCACTGAAGTTGCAGCATTTTTACAAACCAATTCTGGTTCATCCGTTTCATTCAACGATCCGCTTTCGCCCTTCTCATTCTCCGTCGCCGCCGTGCTTTTTCCGCCATGCTTTTTCCGCCATGCTTTTTCCGCCGTGTGTATGAAAACAAAGGCACTGCACATGCGCGTTTTACCCATATTCTATCGCGATATTTCATTTTCTCATCGTTGCCCAACATTATACTGGTATTACCGTGAACGGTATGATATGGCCCAGCCCTACTGCTTATGCTGCCCCTCAGCCACCTATTAGCTACACCTCGGATATCGATTTCAAAATCCTGTTTTTGAGTTATCGTATTCAGAAACTCGGGTGTCCACACCCAAGTGTGACGTTGTCATGTAAAATTAAGGCTTACATTTCTCCAATGCTCCAACAAGAGGAAAATCATTTCAGTCATTTTTAAATGTGAAGATGTTGAAAACAGTTAAATTACAAATCTGATAACAAAATAAGAAATAAAGGAAATTTCAAATTGACCTTCCCTGTTCTCTAGTGTCTGAATTTGATAATTGTACTTACCATAAAAGTGTTGATATCATATTTTTTCATTTGGAATAATTTAGTAATCCAATCTAATAATAATTAAATCATTCCACATGACAATATATATAACAGAGATGACCGAAAAAATATGCAGTCTAGATGGGTAGTGGTCAGTTGGTAATCATTTTGTTCATTCTTCCTGTTTCCTGGAATTAAAAAAAACACACACAAAATAATAATGTCCTAACGCACATGCTTTTGAAAAGGTGATGATGGCAGTAAAGCTTTTATCCCATTGTTGCTGTTCTTCTTGTGTCCTCCTCATTCTTCACACCTTGATGTTGAGAGTCTGTTTACAACAACAATGTCAAATATGGAAATAATGAGCTTAGTGCATATCATGAAAACCAAAGCCCTACACATTTGAGGAGTTTGCGTGTGTTGGGTGGCATGAATTGAATTAGAGTTACTTGTTCTTTTTTGACAAGCCTCATAGTAATTTGCCAGGATATGATGCCTACACTAAAGACGTCAAAATACAGGCCAAGCTTTTTAGATAACAGAAAATGAAAGACAAAGCCTTTTCCTTCATTTAATTGAAAATAAACGTGTTCCTTAGTCACATCAGTGATTTCAAGTTGGGCTGCTGAAAGACACAGTGAGAGGAGAAAACTGAAACATTACAGAGAGAAGGAGAAACAACATATAAAATATTCAACTTGGTGACAGTGAGACATCTGGAGACACGTTCAGTCTCAAACATTTGTTATTTTGCAGAATATGTGATCGGCAGTGAGTGACAGGCAGTGGGTTTTACACGCCGTGTGACTCTGTTATCGTAGCAAGGTCATTGTAGGAACAAGCCTCACCAAGAAATGTGTTCTGCAAGTGTAGTGAGTCCTGAGCAGAGGGGTTGGGGCACTATGTTTTATTGCTCAGCCAAAAAAACATAAGTTTAAAACATATTAAACACTCGATCATTCCTGATGACCCTTGTCCCAGGTTTTATGTCTACAAACAAACGGTGATGAAACTACCATCCTTTCTCCCAGCTATGGGTGATAAACTAGGAAACCTCAGATATAACCTGCTTCCTTCTAGCCTGTAGTATGTTTGTTTGTTTGTTTTAATTAAAACCAATCATATTGTCACCCAGCTTGATGCAATGGCCATTTACCCCGACTCTGACTTTGGCATGTAACTGAAGCAGTTTGTGATCAGTGCCTTTGTTCTTGCACAATACCTCAATTAGGAGTTGAGACCTTGTGATTTGACCTTGATCAAATCAGCACTGCTGTGCATGTAATGCAAAGTCTGACTCTGCTCTTCTCAGAGAGAAAACCCAGTGTAGATAACCTCTTGAGGAGACTTTTAAAACTGTAGAAATATTTGTCCTTACAGGCAATGATGTAAGGTTTTTGTCATCTTTTTTTTAATTTTTTTTTATTTTAGTATTCTACTGGAAAACCTTGGGTCTTGACATTGATATGCATATTTGCCAACTTACCAAGAAGCAGGATATTGCATCTTGACACATTGCAATTATAAGTCAACCCACAAGACCTGATGGATCCTCTCCCAGTGCTCCAGTGCTAGAAACCACAAGACAATCCAATGTGTCTTTGATGACATAAATGGAATCGCTCCACTATACAGTGCAGGTGGTTTGTTGTTGTGGCTGATCTGTGAATAGAGTAGATGGATGACGAGTATTGCTTTAGTGTCCAAACTACACTGCATACTGTACCAAAGCAATAAGTCAGCCTTTAAAGAATCTGCTCATTTGCACTCTTTTGCATACCATCAGTTCTCCTAGCAACATTGCTATCAGTGGAGAATATTTAAGAAACTTTTTCAGACTTTTCTTCCTCTCCTAGCAACGGATGTCAGCTTTTGTCAAATAACATCTTTGCCCTGTAGCCTGCAACGACCACTACCAGATTGTGGTCTGCCCATTGAAAATCACTGACCTATTCAGTGCATAGCTCACTGATGCAGCTCAGTCAGAAGTGACACTTTTTTCTGTGTCACTTCTGACTGTGCTCCCTTTGTGCTGCAGCACTTTGGATTCCAAATGAAACACTGAGTTAAATTTAAGCTTTATAGCCATAGCCAATGAACGTCACAGATGATGCTTTACAGTGACACTTTTTCAGGCCTTTACTGCTGCCAGCTTCACTTGCTTCTTTTTTGTCCAAGAGTAATTAGGCAAAAGGTTATTATGAGTTACATTTGATTGTAACTGCAGCCTCTGGTCATCATACTGTGAGGAAGTGAGGTTTTAGAGCCACAAAATCCATGTCGGGAGGAGGTGAGGGTTGATGGAAAGGTCAACAAAACTTTGGACAGCGATGCATTCACTGATTCAAGACGTTTCTTTTAACCATGATAATTACATAACCTAAACAGTGTTTATTATAAAATCAAGTGCAGCCCTTTAAGGGAACAAAGCAAACCACAACATCCACTAAAGCAGTTTCTGTCACTGTTAATGTGTAACTCACAAGTATTCATTGCATTACCAAATTTCAAGTAAAAACTATGTCATAACTACGTACAAACTACTTGTCTTGCACCATATGGACTTTATTTCTGTCTATGTCTATGTAAGACTTTATTGCTTGTATCGGGCAAGATGACTAAGGTCATGAAAATTCGACTGACTGGCCCCCAATTACCATGTCTGTGTTGTTGCTGTGCTGTCTTAAAATACATCATTGTTAAACCCTACAATCAATATCTGTATAAATACTTACCCTGCAGAGAAACTCAAACTAGGTGGCATAATACTGTTTCAGACTGACATGTTTCCATGCTCCGTTTCCAAAACAAGATGAAAAAATACAGTTAGATATCATATTTTTTTGTAACCTTGTGAAGAAAAGGAGCTTTTTGTTATTCAAATGCATTTTTAACTTTAAATAGACAATAAATATAGGAATTGGGAACATTTCTAGCCAAAGATGGAATAAAAAAGACTTCACATGACTCACAGTGTAACTGGAAGTATTTTTTGTTGCGTGGGAAGACATTTTGGAGTACGTCCTTTGTCATCAATTATGGAGCAATATGTTGGTAAGCAATGCTGGATTATTGTTATTAACCCTTTAAAGCCGGTCGGAGCGGGCACGCTCCGTTTTGCGTAACTATTTTTAAATCCCAATTCCACATATGGCTTTGCAAAAATTGCATAAAAAGCGCTTGCAGGAACAAAAACATAATATTCCAGAAACACGCTTTGCCGATCCGATCAGCTGTTCGTAACACTTCCCACATTGAAACAGATGTCAACGCGAACGATCGCACATCCGCCATTTCCTGCCCGATACCGGAAGTGACGTCATTTTCGCGGAAAATGTAGTTTCTTGTAGGCCCTGAAAGCCTATACTGGTGTTTTTATAAGTCATATTTGACTTGCTTGCTTTTCTGAATAGTTTCTGGGGTGCTTAGAACTCGAATTGCACTGCTGGAAATAATTTTTTTTGATGCACTTGCTGTTTTCTTTGCAAATTTGCATCATAGGATTGTTTTTCGTTTTTCCTGCAGTATATAAAAATTGGTGTATCTCAAAAGTAAAACTATGAAGACACTCAAAATAAATTTCCTGTTGTTGTAAACTATTTTTTGCAACTTTTTTGTATTTAAAGTTTTGAGGGATAAACCTTTTAAATTTCTCCAAGTAAAAATATATGTAAAAAAACCAAAAACGATTTTCAATTTTTTTGTAGTTTAATTGCAAAAAAGTGCAATAATGTAGTTACTATGGACTTAATGCATACATATTATTAAAATATGGGCTATTACAGTTGTATTGATGTATAGCAACTTGAAATGCTCCCAAAAATGGCACTACAGCATGTAAAAATATAAAGTAAGCTCTGGCAGACTTGATTCTATGGCAGGTCTTAAAGGGTTAAGAAAGCAGGCAGCACTCTTGCCTGTTATTTGTGTACTGTAGCTTTTTCATAGAGGGTATTATCTTTTCAAATCCTTTTCCATTAGGACGATAAGCATGTTTACTAATGCAAAACTAGAAAGGCTATTCCATGAGTTTCAGTATTAAAGATACAGAATACTGATTCTAAACTATATATGTGAGTATTCAGCATAAATGGATTTCAAATAGTAATCCTACTGTGATGCTGATTCACACTTTATTTCCAGTGTTTTCCCAAGGGCCTTTAATTTGAAAATTAACTGTCTGTTTTAATCAGTGTGGCTGTGTGTGTGTATAAACAAATGATATGAGTGCTTGGGTGGCTCTGCGTGGACTTTGTTTTTTATGGCTTTCAGTGAAAAATGGAAAACGGAAACAATACAAATCCGGACAGATGATTATACTCTGACTGACTAACCAAAGCCAGGTTTTAAACTACTATTTGTCTACAGGTAATAAAAATATGACATTCTTTGAAAAATTCCTCTCTGGATGCAAAAACAATGTGCATAATCATGAAGCAGTTTGATGGGTTTAGATTTTATTATTGTCATTTGTATTAGGAAATATTTAACCATATATGCTTAGAGGTGTATAATCGATTGTGTAGTGATAGGGTGTGTGATCCTTAGGAGTCTGCAAGGGCTTTGTGTGCATTCCAGAGTGCTCTGGCATTCACACCCACATCCTGGGAGCATGGGAGAGGTCGTACCTTCTCTGTCTGTTTTAGTCTAAGTGCCTTTTGTTTAGATGAACTGCCGGACTTCCAGACCAGCAGGTTTAGGGAAGTCCTTTATGGGGTCACATCTTGACACCCCCCCCCCCCCCCCCCCCCCCACACCACACACACACACACACACACACACACACACACACACACACACACACACACTTACACAACGCACAGGCAAGGTACTCTTTGTGTGTATGTATACGTCCTATGTTAATGAACCTATGTATATTCATGTAACCTCAATAAAAGAGCAGTGTTACGAGGGAGCAGACGAGAGTGACTGGGGTCAAGCGAAGGAACGGCGCTTGTCGTGGTCGTCTTGAACATTCCAGCGAATAGGTTTATGCTACAAACCTATCACAGTTACCTAAGTTTTGACAACACACAGTCATTGAGCATATGCCCCCTCGTGTACCTGCACAGTGCTGCTCTTTTGTTGGAGGAGTCTGCTTCTCTCAGCCACCAGTCACTTCTAATCTTGGGTTGTTTAAGTGAGATGTCAGAGAGGGAATCTTTTGGTGTAACTTTGACCAGATCTTTGACCTGAGAGGCAGGCAGAGGGCAGCCCTCCCAGCAGCTGTCACATCTTATTACCTACAGCGCACCAGGCTGCAGTGTTGAGCTCTCCTTGTGTTTATACACCAGTAAATATGTGTGTGGTTGAAAGTCCTGGGCAAGGCATGTACTTTCACAACAGGGCTGGAGCAGTGCAAACATGAGCGTTGTTCAAATACCAAATCAATTTTTTGTAATACCATTTTTCTTGTTATAGCATGTTAACTATTAACCTTAAGCACGGTGAGATTGGTGGCATTTCAGCATACTGAAGTCAATCAGAGGCAAGATGTCACTTCACAGTGTAACTGTGTCAGGCAGATATATCCACTGCAGATGGGAACTCCCCGACAAGAGCTGCAGTTTTGGAGGCGATCTAATCCAGTCGTCTAGCCATCACAATTTTTCCCTAGTCAAACTCACTCGAATCCTTACACATGCCCATTTTTCCTGGTTCTAACACATCAACTCTGAGGACTAAATGTTCATGTGATCCCTAAAATATCACACCCACTAAAAGGAGCCAAGAGATAATCAGTTACCGATTAGTGGTCCCAACGGTATGCCTGATTGGTGTAATGTATTATGGAACGATCTGGAGGCCTAACAAATTGAACACAATATTTTTCATGATATTTCTTCATCCAAGCCCTTTATCCTGCTAAAAAGGTTCACACACCTTTGTTAATATGATTTCTATAGAAGCTTAAAATATGACAAAATTGCTGTATCTCGGTTTTAGTTAAAGTACATATATGAACAATGGATTGCCCTGTCACTGGCACTCTTATATGGAGCAAAAATGTTTGCACTTTGCTCTTCCCCTAAATGACAGCCTTAATCTGCAACACTATCAGGCTGAACAAGACAAAGCCCAGCAGATTTCAGAAAGTGTGGATATTGACTTATTTTGATCATATTACCCTACACCAACAAGGCATGCATGGAGCTGCACTGATACATTGACATGCAAGAAACAAAATCCAAGTTTACAGTCAAGCAAGAGCTGCAAGATGAAGCACTGTATATTTGCCACTTACTTCTATTACAAGCTTCTTTTCTGTCACATGCACTACACAGGCAAGTTAGTTTGGAATCCCCAGCATTTTCACTCAGATTACTTGCACATATAGGTGACGCAGCGGTTGCTAAGGAAGTAGAGCTGCAGCTCAGTCCCCGGCTCCTCCACATGTAGGGCCTCAGGTTCTTCTCTAAAGATATGTTTCTCTTTTTTCAAGAAATATTGCCAACTGTAATTATTGTCATGTACTGGTAAATCATCTGACTTGTCACATAGTGTGTACCTCCTTGAGTCAACTGTATATTATTGCTGGACTTGGGAAGATATTTAGGTTGTTAATTTTTACACTGCAGTGCTCACACCATAAATAATGGATCAGAGAAATGTACTCTCCCAGGAAGGTGCAAAGACCTAACACCTCTGGGCTGAGCCTCTGTATGCATGCTGCACACCAGAGACAAAGTGTGAGTGAGCAAGGAGAAGAAATAGAAAGGGGGAAAAAAAGTGCGCAACTGGAAACAACTCTGCAGCCAAATGGTGTGATTTCTAAGAGACTTTGATCCCTGCTGCGGCAGACAAGCTGGAGATGTGTTTGGCTGTCTAATGTGGGCATCCGCTGACCCAGCTCTGCTGTCGCGGCAGTGGTTTTGTTCTGATTGGCTGAACCGCCGCTGCTGCACAGCGCAGATCAAAGAACAGGCAGAACATCAAATGACACAAAATGAGCTGAAGTTTCAGGTTCGCGCTTGTTGCCAGGAAAATGTTTTGACTGACAGTGATGTTGCTGCGTGTGTTCGTGTCCTCAGATATTGACGAGTGTGCAGAGGGCCTGATTGAGTGCCACAACCACTCCCGCTGTGTCAACCTGCCTGGCTGGTACCACTGTGAATGCAGAAGTGGTTTCCATGACAATGGCTCCTACCTGCTCGACGGGAGCTCCTGCATCGGTGAGCATACACTGAATTGAAACTTATCACTACTGGAAACATCACCTCCTCAGCTTCTGTGTGCCGGCCACCTAGCAGCTGCAGACTCGTCTCTTTTTCTCTGTCTAATTATACTGTTACTGTCTATCTTCCATCTCTAAACCTAAGCACAGACTGCGATGTTGTGTATTGGTTTAGCACATGTGTGTTTGATTTAACATGCCCTCTATGGGAAAACCAGTCTAATTAAAGGTCTTGTCACCTTTAAAGCTCGAGATCCAACCGCTTGGTGTGAGCTATTCATGGGAACACATGTTGGCCTTGTGCCATTGTTATAGTTTTTGTGTTGGGGGAATTTCACCAGCCAATAACAAGTTTGAAACGGTATTGGTATTTTTTTGTGCTATTTGCTTTTCCCGTGGCTGAACAAAAACAAAAGTTTATTTTTCTTAAATTTTGAGTGGTCGGGTGTGACTCACATTTTGGTTACATAGGTTACTGTGAGGCTTTTTCATTTAGAAGGTTGCTTTGAGCTAGTGTTTAGCAGATTTACACTACATTGCCAAAAGTATTTGCTCGTCTGCCTTCACATGTATATGACTTGACTGACATCCCATTCTTAATCCATAGGGTTTAGCAGGTTTAGGAGTGTCTTTACAGGAATTTTTGACCGTTTTTCCAGAAGCAGATTTGTGAGGTCAGTCACTGATGTTGGACAAGGAGGCCTGGCTCACAGTCTCTGCTTTAATTTATCCCAAAGGTTTTCTGTTGGGTTGAGGACAGGACTCTGTGCAGGCCAGTCAAGTTCTTCCACACCAAACTTGCTCATCTCTGTCTTTATGGAGCTTGCTTTGTGCACTGGTGTGCAGTCATGTTAGAACAGGACGGGGCCATCCCCAAACTGTTCCCACAAAGTGGGGAGCATGAAATTGTCTAAAATATCTTGGTATGCTGAGTCATTAAGAGTTCTTTTCACTGGAAGGGGCTGAGCCCAACTCCTTAAAAAAGAAACATACCACAATTTCCCCCCCATCACCAAACTTTAGACTTGGCACGGTGCAGTCAGACAAATATCTCATCTATCAGATGAGGTATCCTATCACAATACCACACTGGAGCTTACTGAGCTCCTGACAGGGATCTATTCTTTCACAGAACTTGAGTAAACAGTAGCTGCTCACCGATTCCTGATCCTGTGACATAAAGTGCACATCAGTGCCTAATTTTATATTTCCCACATTCTTCCTTTACAAGAACAGAAGCTCAGATAAAAATTTCTCAAAAAATTCAAGCCATTGCTTTGCTTTTTTTTTTTTTTTTTTGCACCATTGCAGAGTGTAATAGGTGTGGCGAACAGGATCGCTTGGCTGAGTGAAATGCTTTTGCCTTGATTTAACCTTTAAATCATATTGCAACATCAGCAGTCTGGTTTGATTTATTTACTTGAAGAAGAGAAGCACGATTTCAGTAGATTCCGTTCCAGGGGAGTGGTTTCACTTCAACTCAGTTCTGAAGGAAAGCGATAAGACAGATGTACCAGAAATGTCAGACTTTAACCGACAACAGCTTTGCATCACATTAACACACAGACTGAACACCCACATCATATTGCCATACTACAAATGTTTTGCCATTATGATGTCCTATTTGCTCATTCAATTAGTGATTAAATCTTTTCATGCACAGTGACTTGCAGGTCAGCACAACCACCTACTGCAAATATAATTCATGTTGGTCTTAAAAATACAAATAAAAACTTGAAACATCTCAAACCCAGTTTTTCAGGTTTTTGCAGTTTTGTATACTTTTGCCAGGTATTGGCGTGAAAGTGTTATTTCCCTCCGTGGTAATATTAAAGGAAAAATGACTACAGCTATCTGCTTGGTATCAAAAATACAGCCCATATAATCTTGCAGCTCTGAAATGATGGTGGCTTTGTCCTACATGGATATTGGCAGCTGCAGAGAGCTCACATCAGCCGCTGTGGATCGTGATGGTTTCAGAGTTGTTGTTGTGAAGTATCAGGAACTGCTGTAGAAAATCCTTCCTGCAATATAATCCACTTCTCCACTCTGGTTCTTAATTTCAACACATTTCACAAAGCTCCTTCCCTAAGTGCACCGCTTTTTTTGGTGTCATAATTTTTCTTGTACTTCTATCAGAAGCAGTAGTACTTATTTGATCAAGTGTCTAGTGGCACAACAAGAAAACACTGTGTAATGAGATGTCTTTATGACAATATGATGCATAAATATGTTTCATTGCCTTCATCTAATGGTCTTTAGTTACTCTGATGTGCACATTCAGTCATGTGTCTTCAAGCAAGTCTAACTGGATGTTAACTTTCTTGTGTTCTGAGGCTTTATGACTGGAAACTTAGTGTATGCAGTGGCGTGATTAGTGAAAGCACTTGTGTTGCTTTCTAGGCTTCATAAATGTGGATGGTACATGTCTGATGCATTTGAGTGCATGTTGGAGAGATAGTATATCCGCCACCTTTTCTCCGCCCACTTTACAGTATTAAGCTGGATGCCGGCAGGGGAAATAAGTACAAATGACATTTTAACAGGATTTTCCCCCTTCCACAATATCCCTCCAACAGCCCTTCATGAGTCAACCGAACATAAAGTAGCATTTTGTAATAAGAAAGCCAGCTCGAAGCAGGGAGCAGCAGCACTAGTCAGTTAACCACGTCGTTGGCTCGGTGTTTGCCAAGAGCGTGTCACCACCGCGCAGGGTGAAATCTTCAGTCAGACACTGTTTGTGTGGGGGGGGGGCTTGGTTACTCCTTGTCATTATTTTTTTGACAGGATATCCAACAGATTAACAATAAAGGTTTGTGGGAGCAACAGTATGGAGATGGAAACAATGACTTCAAAGACTTTTTATGAACCAGCACCCTCCCTAAATGAATAACTATGAGATATGATTGCTCTCATATTGTCGTACACAGAACTGCTTCTATGTGGATAGCTTCTCATTCACTTGTTTTTTGTTTTTCTTTTCACTAGCCACTGAGATCTATGCATAAAATGCCAAATCCTGTCCTTTTACTGATATTGGGTTAAGGAGGTGGGAGTAGGACTCAAAAAAAGGAACACTTGGCAAACACATCAGAGCTCAATGGGGGGAACAAACACGTATGATATCTACACTGACATGGACTGAGTAATGTGATAGGAACAAAAGGATGCCACATTGTTTGATGGAAATGGAAATGATCAACAGAGGGCGGAATTGAAAGACACCCCAAAAATCAAAATGAAAAAATGGTGCAACCCTTTCACGTCTGTCACATGTGCTCAGGGCGAACCTGCTCTCATCTGTGAGAAACACAGGTCGTCAGCGGTGGACCTGTGCTAATTCTGATATTCTACGCCAAATGCCAATCGGGCTCCACGGTGGCAGGCAGTGAGCACAGGGCCCACTAGAGGACGTTGGACCCTCAGGCCACCCTCATGCCACCAGTACTGACACTGACCCTAGCCAAATGCAAAACAGTCAGGAAACATGTGGAGGGAAAAATGTCAGAGGTGTCCCTACCCTACACCCTTGCAGCCATGCAGGAGATGGCTAGGGACAAGAATTAGAGGCTCTTTATACAAGTGTAAGTAACTGCATATGGCAAAGAGGTTAGGACACAAATCTAAAAGTCAAATAGCTTCGCTTTAACATATTACTCTAAAATAAACTGGAATAGGTTCCGATTATGGTGACAAAAATAACTCAAGTGGTAATCAGTCGGAAATATTCTGTGTTTTGGCAAAAAAGGAAATTAGGGAATTATACAGTGTTGGTGGATGTGTGCCCTGTGAAGATGGCTTGTATGAAAAGGACGCGTCATTTGTTTTTCAAATAAGTGTTTTGTTGTAACGTTGGCATTAATTTCTGTTTTTGAACGTAGAGCAAATGACTCAGCTGCTCTGAGGGCATCCTGCTGTGTGACACATGGATCTACAAGAGTGTTTTATTTGTGAAGCCACTAAGTGCACTCTGCCTCAGTTTGGGCTTGAGAGGGCCATTCATCAGCTGTCACACAGGCGCTTCAAACACGTCCGCATTGTCTGCCTTTCTCTCTGTGTCATATTGTGTTTTCTCACGATAGATTTCACTGCATTCTTAGTTCTGTGTGTTGGCTTGGCTACACCACGTTGCGATGCCCCAGGCAAAACACTGTATAGTGTTGCATTGTGCCACGCAACTCTGCTGTGGTGAGGCTGTGACTGAAAGCTGCATGGGCTGCGTTTTGACAGTCGTTCATTACGCCTAATGCTTTAGGGGGAGACAGGTGGCTTTAATAAACAGATTGTGAATAAAGATGAGGATAATACAGCATAAACTCACACTGTCTCCCTGCAAGACAGGGTTTCTGCATCATTTTCCCTCTCTCTGTGGTGTACGTGACCTTTTCCATATGGACTGCCTGGAGACATACCAAAGAAAAATAGTGTAAATACTAAAATACCCAAGCTTACTGATGCTCCATAATTACCAACATCTGTCAGAGGGATTTAGTAATTTGTGCGCTTGTTGTAAATGTGTGTTATCATGTATATACGCAGGATTAGTGCTTTCATGTGTAACAGCACATTTAACTGCGAGTGTAAGTTCTACATGTGATTGGCTGTGCTCAGATGGTTACTCTAAAGGGCTTTTTGTATTTAGTCGTCTTTCGTAGGCCACATGTGAGAGCAGGCTTCATCTGTGAGCAGCAGCTTGTGGCTGAATGTGGTGAATGTAGCATGAAGAGCATTAATCCTCCACCAGCAGAGGTACAGTGTGTCTGACTGGCTGATGGGGATTTCATTTAGCGTATGCAAATAGTCTGTTGCTGGCACAATAAATTCCCGACTGCGCCGCTTTCTGCTCTCTATCTCTCTGTATCAAGCAAACTTGATACTGCAGCCAATTAGAGTGCTATATATTAAGCAGTGTCACCATTGTTGCGGATGATTTGGCAACAGGCACTGGCCAAGATTCATGTATCCACACAAAGCAGGTCTGCCCGCTGGGTACCACTCATCATTTTCCACCAGCAGTAACATAAATATATGTTGCATGGTGTTAACAGTCTGAGCAACTTGGGCCAGAGGTGCTAAAAATGTCAGTGTAACACTCCAAAGGTACAAGTCATGTGTTTTTGTTGCTTTAGTGTGTCCTTTGATAACATTACACTCTTATAGCAAGTTAATATTAGCTTGTAAGCACTGATTGAGGTAGCAATAAATCGCCTTACATTTGTTTGGCTGTGTTTTTCACTCACAATTCATAAAGCAGTACAAACTTTATAGCTGCCCCTGATCAGCTGTATTATTTAAGATGCACTCTGGCACTCACTACAAACACATTTTCAATTCAATTCAATGCAATTTTATTTATACAATGCCAAATCACAGCAACAGTTGCTTCAAGGTGCTTTATACTGTAAAGTAAAGACTCTACAATAATACCGAAAAACCCCAACAATCAGAAAATCCCCTATGAGCAAGCCCTTGGCAACAGTCCAAAGGAAAAACTCCCTTTTAACAGGAAGAAACCTCTGGCAGAACCTGGCTTAGGACTATTTGGAGGCGAGGAGAGAGAGAGAGAGACACTTTACCATCTAACTTTACTTTTGTGAGTATGCACAAAGCTATAGCTCAATAAAGGGACTTTGCCTTTACTGCAGTCAGCTTCTTAATATCTGTGCTTTAAAAACTCCCCAGTCATCTGTGTCTTGGTGTTATTAAAGACATGTCTAAAACTGTGCACATGCCTTCTTGTTTGAACCATGATGTTGATGTCTCTTATTGATTTGGGGGAAATGGGAATAGTTAAAGGCCTTATTAAGACATGGCTCTAATGAGCCACGTGAAATATTCACGTGGTGACATTTTTTTTTCTTACATTTTCTGTACAAGTAATTCCTATGAAGCAAAAGAAAAACTCGAGTCTTTTCTAAATGCTTAGTTTTACACAGTTTTTTCTACTCTTGTGATGTCAGTGGGGGCAAATATTGCTATTATGGTCATCTCAAGCACAGTTCTGGATATGGGATAGAAACCACCTTTCTTTTTGTGAGGAAAAGTCATAGTCAGATGGTTAATATCGAGAGAGAACCAAAAAAAATGGTTTTATAGACCAAAAAATAGTTAAAGTAAAGCAAGTAAGATGTAAAAATTTGTATATTAAATGGACTGGTACTTATAGAAGTGTTTGTTCTACTGTAGTTGAGCATTTAAACCACTTTTTTACTTCAGGCCGCATTCATACAGTACTTTGGTCTATGCCTTCAAGTATTTTCTGATTATCACACTCAGGCACAATTTTGGGTTTGGTATCTCACTCAAGGACACTGAAGTTCAAATCGCTGACCTTCCAATTGGTAGACAGCCTGCTCTACCTTCTGAGTCACAGCCGTCACATAGTGAAATGTTGGATGTTGTGTATGATAACATGCTTCCCTACCACTGATGCATCAATTGGATTTGAGGCCGGAGTACCCCACTCTAAAGATGTGTTAGTTGTTTAGCTGTTAGTTTTGTGCCAGATGTGAAATGAGCCAAATTTTACAAAAAGTTCCAAAAATCTTTATTTGGAACTAGTATTTGGGAATCAAGATGTGTTTTTTTATCAAATAGGAGACAAGCTTTTGTGCTCTTTTTGGTCAGCGGTGGTTTTTACTCTCGCAGGGGTGCCGTTTTTGCCCAGTCTTGTGACTTTTTTTTTTTTCCAGATAGGTGCCAGGTGTGTTTGGATAGCTTTTTTCTCTCAAAAAATAAAATAATCATTTAAAAACTGTATTTTGTGTTTACCTGGGTTATCTTTGTCTAATATTACAATATGTTTGATAATCTGAAACATACACGGGTGACAAAAGATACCAAAACAATAAAAAAATAAGATCAGCAAAGGGGCAAATACTTTTCACAGCACTGTATACAAATTTAAAAAACAAAGCTGAGGCAGTGTTATCATGCAGAGCTCAGTCTGGCATGTCCAAAAATCATGTGATGGAAATGTGGACAGTAGGAATCAGCAAGGAAACATGGTGATGTGGAAATCAGTCTTCTTAACCGTGCTGACAGTCATCACTCACGTTGAGTTGAATGTAAATTGACTTGCTGACTATTTTCCTCCCAGTGGGAGTACAATGCTTCAGTATACAGTAAATCATGAATTTAACTATTTATAATGTATTTTTAATTTTTTTCTGTTTTTGCAATTTGCTCATGTAACACTGCTAGCATGCGGCCAGTATCGAATGAGTGTGATTGATGACTTCAGGCAGCAGGCGCTAGCAGGGAAGAGGAAAAAAACAAACTGCTGTTAAAAGAAAAAAATTTTTTTTCCTTTTTTCTCCGATTAGTTCGCATTTAGTAGGGATAAAGTGAGTTAAAATTATAGGGCTTGGTAATAGTTATGGACAGACAATTGGCACCTTCCTTCCTGTGCCATGCTTATAAAGAAAAGCAGAGAAAAATGCCATCCGCTCTCTCTGTTATGATTAGTTTATTTGATCTCTAGTGGGTAAAAGTGGCAAAGAAGCTGACTGAGCAGATCCTTTGATGATTCAGCCAAATCGGCTAAGAGAATATAAACGAAGTGGCTAAAGCTATGATGCCAGTATGTATGCAAAGTGTAATCTGCCTGATGCCAGCACTCTGGCTGCTCCTCCCTAACTGACCGCAAATACTTGTGAATTCAGTTGCTGCCGCTAAAATAACTAAATGCTGTAATTTGATGGAGTGACTGCATAACTTGGGAGTTAAAATAAAGATTTGTAAACATCATAAATGTCACATTATTTTCAGAATCCACAATAATGTGCGGGGAAAAAAAATCTAACGTGCATGTACACCACATCCCCCACACAGTTGACACAGTAAACATTCACATGTGTAGATGTGCAAAATAGTGCATTTTTTGTTGTAATACATGTGCTTCATTTGGTATCAAGGACCAGATAAAAGAACACGATTGTTCTTCGGGGGGAAAAAAAGGTTAATCTTGAACATAATCCATTCATTGTAATTAATCAAAACTGGATTTGTACTTGTGCTTCTACTAACAGGTGTCAGGCACGGAGAAAGGCTGCAAATTTATAATTTAGACAAGCAAAGTAGTAGAGTTTGCACAGTGCATTTTGATTAGAAGCAAAACATGCCCTTTGTCATGTATCTTAAAAATAATTAGAGAGCAAAATAATATTGTTTTTATATGCAGATGGTCATGTTAGAAAAGACAAAGAGGAAGGAATATTACATCATCCCATGAGAGGAGTGTGATAGTCTAAAATAAAGAGAATCAGAATTATAAAGATTAATGTCTGGGGGGGGGACTTGGATATTCGCTGAATAAGAATGGAAGACCTGTAAATACTAGCATACTTTGAAATCAGATTTATCAACAACATGATCCCTGTGATTTTAGACCAAGTTTACCTCATTATTATCATTACTGTTGAGAGTTGAGACAGAGAACTGCCTTTAATTGCACTTTCAGAGAAATAAATATAATAAATGGATGAGGTGGTGGCATTTGTGTATTGGGATCTTCACTGGTTTCATTATCCAAACTGTTGCGCCTTCTGAAACACGAACAAAAACGTCTGAAGTTGGTAAATTCAGTCAAACACATCCCCTCCCTAACTGGTTTTATGACTTTATCATCTCAGTTTCTTTCTCTTCCATTGATCTTTTATTGACTCTTACCGTTAGTCACACAATTACATTTACAGAACTAACTTTAAACAGAAGACCGGTATTTATTTACTATGGATTACTCTCTGTTTTCCAGACATTGACGAGTGCAGTTTGCAGACACACACCTGCTGGAATGACAGTGTGTGTGTGAACCTCCCGGGAGGCTATGACTGTGTGTGCACATCTGGTCCAGGCTGCAGTGGTGACTGCCCACAGGAAGAAGGAATCAGGCGCAATGGAGAAGATTGGAAACCCAGCTTTGATCGCTGTGCTGTATGCTCCTGCAAGGTATAGAACATGATCACATGCATACACATTTATTGCAATAAGCGATACTGTTGTTAACAGTGGAGTTTGTTTTTTTTTTAACTTCAACCAGGACCTGAAACTGATCCATAATGTCGTCTCTGACCTCCCATGAATGAGTTTTTATATTGACCAGGTGTATTATGGGTGGATCATAGCTTGGTTATCCAAGGACAGTAAAAAAGGTATAAAACCATGTGAGCACCAGTCAATAGTTTGACATTTAATTCAATGCGGTTCAATTTTTATTTATACAGTGCCAAATCCTTACACCTCAAGGAGCTTTATATTGGAAGGTAAAAACCCTATAATAATAGAGAAATTACTTCCAGACTAGAAGCTGGTTCCATATCTGAAGGAACCACAAGTAAACCAGCAGTCTGAGAGCAAAGTGCTCTACTGGGGTAGATATGGAACTATCAGGTTTTTAAGATAAGATGATTATTCAAGACATTAATTTGGGAGAAATATGCTCTCTCTTTCTAGTCCCTGTCAGTACTCTCACTGCTGCAGTTTGGAACTGAAGCCTTTATAGGTCACTTTAAAGACAATAATAATAATAACAACAACAACGACAACGATAATGATAATGATAATAATAATGATGATAATAATAATAATAATGATGATGATGCAGTTCAGCCTAGAAGTGATAAATGCATGAACTAGTTTTCAGCATCAATCTGAGACAGGATGTTTCTAATTTTTTATGTTTTTATGTGTTGAAGACATTGCTTCTGTTTAGCTAATTGGTGTGTGTCCTCTGGATTCATGGATAGATAAAGCTGGGTATCTTCTGCATGCCAGTGAAAATATATGCTGTGCCTTCCAGTAATACTGCCTAAGGGAAACATGTATAATGTAAATATTATTGGTCCCAGCACACCACCCTGTGGAATTCCACAATTACTAATCAAATAATACAAAATTACACTTATCATCAGATACTTATCAAATCATTGACATGACAGTCATTTTTCATGAAATTTCATCAATTTAATAAATTGTAACTCTATAAAATATATTTGATATTCCAGAAAATACAGCAGCACTGGAAATGCAGCTGGCTTTATAAACGTGGGAGCAATACAATACTGAAAATACAGTCACAACATGAGTAACGTGTGCACTGGCTGTTCAGTGAACTCGAACAGTAAACGCTGAAAGTGGAGTTGGGTTAGCAGGGAACGCAGAAGAATCTCCTCTTCCGTTGGTTTAACCTCTTTCTTAATTTCAGTGAATTAGTTTTGCAGTTTTTGCTGGCCTGATCCTATCACACAGTTTCCTGTGCTCCCATTATTTTTACTCTGAATATTTCTACCACAACTGTGCTCCTCAGGTCAGAGTTAACAAAGAGAAGAGCAGAAGCCAATCTCATTAATGCATGCTGACTTTGTCTCTGCATTCAGAGTTCATGACAGCTAAACTTTTTCAGTTTCTCTCTCTCACTCTTTACAACAATGCAGCTGGAGATCCATAATCTTGTCTCTGACCTCCTGGAGAAATTTTACTGTATCTGAGGTTCAATGAATGATAAAAACTTTGCCAGCAGAGGCCAGACAAATCAATAACAGAGGCTTGCAACATCAGCATCGAGTCTGTTACTGTTACTCATCTGGATCTATAAACAAGGTTCATTATTTTACAACAGTAGGCAAGGCATATATTAATTATATCTCTATGCTTAATTCCTCTACTCCACACTATAACCTGCTCTGTTTAACAGCATGCAGAGCAGTAGTTTGACAGCAGCAGTCTATGTTTTATCGGCTCGTAGGACAGGAAGTAGCCAGCACTTTCTGTGCCAAAGTTGCATCCTGCTGATTCCAGCAGTAATCACTCACTGTCTGAAAGAACCTTTATTTGTAACAAAACAACAATATACTTAAGTAAAAGCTGAGATCTGGGAACAAAGCTACATTGTTACCAGCAGTTTGCCGAGATCCTCTAAACAACTCCATTGGAATCATATCAAAGATGAGCAAAACTGTAAAGGTGGAGATATCAGCAATAAACTTAGTGGCTACAGTGTTATAACAACTGATAAGACGGATGAGCAAAACTATAAAAATAAGACTTAAAAATTCCCTTTAACATCCACACATTGTGCCTTCTACACATCTCAAAATCCTTCCCTAAGTATTTAGCACACATAGTAATTAAGTGTGTAGATTAATTTGGCTAATATATGCCAAGTTATGACACAAACACAAAGTATGAAACATTTCTGACCGTTCATAAAAAAAAAACCAAACACACGCTCTTCTCCCATCTGTTTATGATTAGTCTGCATTACAGTGTGACAAATATTTTTTGCATCTTAATGACTCTTTTATGTGCTCAGAATGAGATGGTGCACTGTTGCAGCAGGAAAGTGGGATATTGATCAGATTTTTCTTTTTGAAGAAAGCATCGGAGTGTGAGATTAATCTAAAGCAGACAGACAGAGAGTTATTTGGCCTGAAATACCAGCTGAGAGCAGTTGTTTCAACGATGCTTTATCGGCTTATATATTTTAAAGTTTGCCACTAGGCTATCTCATTTCTGCCCCGTTAAAAACTTTGGGTAAACTTTCTCTGGTACTTATAACCAGAGAACCTTCTGCCTCAATCAACTGATTTCAGTTTGTGTTTGGAGGAAGAAAATGGCAGAGTGGGCCATGGGATTGCCAGCTTTTCAGCTGCCCGTTTTACAACGTCAAATAGCTCCATGCCACGGGACTGTGTGCCAAGGTTCTCACAATCGGCCCCTTGTGTTGCAGAATTCCAACCAGAGGGGCCAAAGGAAATGTTGTCATCCTTGTCCGAAATGAGATGTTCCAATGCTCGCTCAGAGAATTCGCTGTGTGGCTCATCATTAGCCTCAGGGGGAAAAGGACAACATAGCTTTCGCAGCTGACCTCGGCATCGTCCACCAGCGGGAGGACGATGTCCTGGTGCCTTGCATGACCGATTCAATGTGCTCCATCGGTGCATCAACTGCAGACAGCATTTGGTTCTTCTTCGACAGGCTAGGCTGGTGGGCTAGCCTTTGACAAAGGCTTTTCAGGGTAAAGTGAGCGCAGTGTTCGCATGAACCCGGTGTGGAAACAGCCGCTTGGGCATGTTGCAGCCCGAAGCACATCACACAAGCGTCATGTGTATCTGAACCTGAGATTTTTCTACCGCAGGGATGGAATTCTGGGCAGCTGGGCAGCGGTCTGCCATGTTAGGGAAGCTTGGTGTAGCTGGCTTGGAATGGGCGAGACAGCTAACGAATGTTTGAAAGAGAACTACCTGATTAATGCTAATAGAACTGCAGGTCTTTGCAAGTATCTGCACAGACAACATGCTAACAGAAAGCTAGCCAAGAACCCAGAGTGATTTTATAGCTGAGCGCATGCCAACCCCAGCCCAGCAGCCAGACCCTGAACTTCAACAAGTACCAAAAGCAGTGATGAACTGTCAGGACTGAAGTCTCTGTTTTTACCCGTTTATGTTTCTGAAGTAGAATCACTCTGGTGATCATTTCGAAGTCTTTTTGTCTGGCAGCGATTAACTGTGTTCCATCAAATTAACAAATCTTACATTCAGGGTTTAGCCAGAAAACCAAACCAAAACCAAATGCTTGCAGTTGTGCAATCAGGAAGAATTCAATACAATCCCCAGGAAATCATTGGCTTTGCTGTTGTAGTTTTACTGTAGTGTGACCATTCCATAAGTGACATAAACCAAAAGAAAAGAAAAAGCTTTACTACAGGCTTGCAATATACATACTAAAGAGTCTTTCACTTACTTATGGATCCACAGGTATGTTGGTTTTTATTCCAGCTGTTGAAGGGGTGAGTGAAGTTTGATATGGGATGCTGACTTAATGTAAGCAAGCAGTGATCTGGTGTCTTGGGACCAGCAATGAAAATCACTTGTGACTGTAAGGGAGCCACAAAGTTACTTTAGTCTGTGAAAAGAGAGGGAAATTAAAGATGAACATATCAGAAATGACAGACTGCAAAAGGCACACATTGGAAAGACGGCAGTGAGGAATACATTTGTGCAAACACACTGCCATGTGAAATGAAAGTGAGACTGTTAAGACCAAAGATCTTCCTTATTCAGCGTTATCCAGAGTGAAAAACCAAAATTTAAAAAAAATGAAACGGAAAATCAAGTTAAGTAAAAAAGAAAAAAGATTTTAGAGTTATATAAAAGTTTCCCCACAAAGATCAACAAGCTCCCTGAGTGAATTAATTTGAGAAAATTCAAACATTCTGTGCGACTGTGTTGGAAAACATATCATACCTCCTTAAAAGAAGGACTGCTGTCTGCAGTCATCAAATTTTTCATAACAGTTATTATTGAAAAAAGCAGTAAAATTGTTTTGATTGGCACAAATGTATGTCATTGGCATTCAGACCTGGTCTTATTCCTTGTACTAAAAAGAGCAGCCTGCATTCATATTTTCTCCCAGCGCGATAGAATTGGCAGTAATTTCCCCAGCAAGTCCAGGGTTGTAACTGTAAAGACCAAGGCCATCAGTACCAGCACCCCGGGACTCACAAGTTACTGTAGCAGGACAATATGCATCGATAAAACATTGGCTCTGTATTGCCCTTTTAATGGTATGCAGAATGACTTTATGGCCCTCATACATTTTCTAACAGCCTTTTTATGTAACATTTTTACATCTCCATTACACTGCCGTCCTGGGGCCAGACAGTGCTGGCTGGGCTGAGTAAAATGGACCATAAAGTTTTCTCCAGGTACAGACAGGGAGCCAATGACACAGCGGCTGGAAAGGCAGATCAGTCGGATTCTTCTGCATTTCACTTTGCCGCCCAACCCTTTCTAGTCTCATTTACAGCGTTATTAAATTGCTTTTTTAAAATGGAAAATTTTAAATTTGTTACAAGACAATGAAATCACCCATAGGTATTTTTCTACATCTTTAGTGTCTTTTAGCCATTTAGTGTTCTCTTGATGCTTATATTATATTATAAAAACTTAGTTTAAGAAAAAGAAAGACTAACATCACCAGAGGATTTTATTATAGATGTTTTCAATTATTAATCAAAGTGTTAAAAAGGCTCTTTGTTATGCTCTTTGTTCTTCAGGCTCTTTGTTATGACACACACTATTGAGCGCTGGTGCGTCCCACTTCTATCAATGATACTTGAGATGCTTTTATATCTTGACTAGAACACATCTGTGTCTAACTGAAATAACTGGACATAAATAGGAAATGTAAATTCCCTGTCAGTGAAGCTGCAAAGTTTTTGGTGCGAGTCAGTATGAACTTCAAGCCATATGTCTAGTGAATCATCTACTGAGATGATGAAGGATTGAAAATTTTTGACAGCCACCAAGCCTCAAGATTAGCATTTTTACCATCGCCCTTCTGGTTTCAACAAACTGGACGATATAAGAGGACCATGTCTGACTGTGAAACCCATTAGCTAATGACTTGTGACTGACAAGTCCTCCAGTTTTAAACAGAGTGTCACCATGATCTATAAAAAAGAAGCCATTCTTTATCAAATAGAACCCGAAACCAGTGACTGAGCCATGATGCTAGCAGGAAACTCTTTACAGAGATCAAGACAGATACTGTAGCAATTTTTCCATAGACTTTCCCATAGAAGTCTTTACAACTGCAGCTTTACCATCTGGTGGCCTTCAGAGAGAATGCAGGTTCAAGGCTCTTTCGCATTATCCTCACTTTTCAAACCTGCTTTATATCATCCATGGTCCAGACCTGCTCTCAGTAGAGAATGCCCCCCATCCAGTTTGGTTGACTGTCAGCAAGACGTGTTGTCAAAAGTGCTTAACAAGTTACTAATTTTAGGCCAGACATTTATATAAATCAGACATTAAATTTTAATTTAGAAAAAATGAACAAAGTGCTTTAAAAACCTGTTTTGTGTTCATATTATTGTTTTGCAAATTGATGAGAGAGAATGAAAAGCAGAAAGTCAGAAAAAATGCATTGTTTGTAAGGCTGTGCCTTCGTACTGCGACTTCAGGGTGTTCCCATTTGTCAAAGACAATGACGGATCATTTACACAAAAGTAAAAATTTGCCTCAGGAAAGTGCTCAAACTGTGTTTGTTCACAGTAATATTTCATGTTTATAGACCCATTATTTCATTTTTGGAAGTGAGTTGGAAGCCCTTTGTTTTACTGAGGGACGCCTTTATTGTGTATTGGGTATTGTATTTTACAGCCCAGAATATACGGAGATGATAAGCTACATACATTATTTAAGCCAGTTTGCACCCTGATGTGTGTGACGTTTGTCGTTTAGGATGGGCAGACGTACTGCAGGCGAAGACCTTGTGACTGTGGAGACCCAGAAGAGGATCTGTTCTGTTGTCCTGGCTGTGACAACAGGCCCAGCAGCCAGTGTCTGGATCAGAGCGGACGCACACTTTACCGCAGCGGAGCATCTTGGTTGTACGGCTGCCAGCAGTGCCGCTGCATGGTCTGTACACACACACAGTCATAGAGAAGCTATTGTCCATTTTAAATAAAAGCAGGCATTCATGCTGAGTGTGGTAAAGAGCTTTGTTGGAAGACACAGATCACATCAAAAAGACAAAACCCTCCTCTCCAACATGAAGCTCAGAGCAGGGCTTTATTTTATACCACTCCCTGATCTGCTGGTTAACTGTGTGTGTATGAGGGCTGAGAAAATTACCACCTCTCTAATTTGAGATGTGGCAACAGATCAGCATGAGATCTGTAACTGGATTCTCTCTCACACACACACAAACACACACTAAAGAAAAAAAGAAAATTCACACACGCAGTAGCAATTCTGGTGCTTTTTTTCATCGCTGCCTGTGTCTCTGCAGGAGGGGGAGGTCGACTGCTGGCCTCTAGTTTGCCCCACGTTGATGTGCGAGTACACGGCAGTAGCAGAGGGCGAATGTTGCCCGCGCTGCGTCACAGACCCCTGCCTGGCTGACAACCTGTCGTATGACATTCGGCAGACATGCAAGGACCCTGCAGGCATCGCCCGCCTCAGCGGAGACACATGGCATATGCCCAAATCACCCTGCACCACTTGCAAGTGCAAGGTAGGTCAATGCAGCATGAACAAACCAATTGTGTGGATTTTTTAAAACTCTTTTTGAGCTTCAAAGTGCCTGTTTGTAAAGTGAATATTTCAATTTATTTCAACCTGTCATCATTGCTATTATTAAGGCTATTGAGGGGTGATGGGGACTGCTAACTTTGTATGGCACAGTTACACAAAAACAGTGTACATCAGGGCAAGAAGCCCAAGCACTGTGTTGCTGTCCAGGAAAAGATCTGACATAAATCATTGTTTTCACATCTGACTGAGAGAAAACACAGAAATTAGCCAATTTCCCCAACTCCAAGACCGACAGTCAGCTCTCTGTGTTGTAATAAAAAGCCATTACAACGAGTAAAAAAGTAACTGGCCATAGGGGTTGTTCTGATTGGCAGGGTTAGGGGCGGCTCTGCTAGGCACAAATGTATGCCAGCTGGACACAATATAAACCAGCGTGATTGTAGCAGAGCCGCCACAATGGCAAACATGCTAGGCTGAAGTATACAGGAGATCGCTAACTTAAAAACACTTTCCCTAAACTTCTGTTTGATATTCTTCCGGGGTCTGCAAATGCAATAAGACTTGTGGGTTTTGGATGTAAAAATGTCAGACTGTTCCAAAAGATCACAATTTTACCAGTAATGACAGCCATTACAGGCTGTTAGCAGAAAATTTCTGAGACTGAAAATGTGGCATAATCAATTTAGCTAATGTGTGCTAGAGGGCACACAGTGTCTATTTATATGTGTTCTAAGATGAATGCATAAAAGAAAAATGACTGTCGGAGATGATGTAAGGAGCATTTTTACCTTAAAAGAAGTGAACATGCAGATGACTGTGGCAGGAACACACGTTAGGTGAAGATAGGCTGCTGCCCCCTCACTTTGGCTTTTTTTTTGGTTTGTTTTCTTTGCAGTCAGAATACATAAAAGAGCGAAATGAGCACATCAAATACATAGACCTAAAACATAATCCACATTGTACTTTTCCATAGTTGTTACATAAACTGAATCAGTAGACTAGATACACATTTGCAGCAGTCTTTGCGTTGATGTGATTTTTGGACGTGGCCACATCGTGCCTGTACTTTCTTGAATCAATCTGAGACAATGTGCCACTGTTGAAGACATTTTTTACGTCTGACCAGACAGGACCTCGTGTTCTTCACGGCCATAAATACAGAGGGCCCATTACCCTTGATACATATTTTTGAGGTATTAACCAAAAACCTTTTCATAACAATAATGGATTGCATTTATATAGCGTTTTTTCGGGACCGCTCAAAGCGCTTTACAATACCACTATTCATTCACTCTCACATTCATACACCGGTGAAGGCAAGCTACAGTTGTAGCCACAGCTGCCCTGGGGCAGACTGACAGAGGCGAGGCTGCCATATCGCGCCATCGGCCCTCTGGCCAACACCATTAGGCGGTAGGTGAAGTGTCTTGCCCAAGGACACAACGACCGAGACTGTCCGAGCCGGGGCTCGAACCGGCAACCTTCCGATTACAAGACGAACACCCAAGTCTTGACTGTTCACTCCAGATCACAGTCCATATGACAGCAAGAGCTGCTGACTATCAAGCAGAACTAGAAACTTCTTTTGGGAAAGATATATTGTGCTTCAGTTTCTCAGATGTGCCACTGCTTACCACCACAAATTCATAATCCCTATGTACTAGAGTGACAGCATAAATCTCATGATATCAGTCTGATATCTCAAACGTATAGTGGGATAGTGTTGAACTGTATTACTAGGTACCACTGTAATGACACTAGAGACATGAGTTTAACAACCCCAAATCCTCCTGTAAGTCAGATGGATAAAAGTGATTTAGGCTTTGAAGTTTGTTATTAGCTTTACCGTGCACAGTGTGGAACTGTATATTACATTTCGCCTTATTTAATGCTCTCTCTTCTTTCCTATCTTGTCATGCCTCTCCATTCAGAATGGAAACGTTTGCTGCTCGGTGGATCTCGACTGCCTTCAGAACAACTAAAGCCCTCCCTCCTCCTCCTCCACGTGCCGTCCTCTTCTTCTCCTTTCACTATGGGACTGCCACATCCCCTCAACCATCTGACGACCCTTCCCCTCAGACTCGCAAGACAGACTCTCGCATGCACATGTGCATGCCAGTGTGTGCACAAAAAAAGAAAATTTGCAAACACACACTGGACAGACTGGGGTGTCGCGGCTGTGCTTTTATGCTGTACCTCTGTCGACAAACAGCGACTGAGTGTGCGTGCGTGACTCAGGAGGAGACAGAGGCCCGAGTTGCTCTCACCACAGTCGCTGTGTTGTGTTTGTGTCTCTGTGTTCGAATCCATCCTTTCACGAAACGTCTTGAAACCTTTTTTAAATGTCTCAAACCCGAAACCAGAGACAAACAGCCGGACGGATGCTGAGGGGCTCCGTCTGTCTACATTTGCCTAAACACGGACTCTTTAATGCTTGGTCGCCTACAGGAAACTAAACGTCCATTACTTTGGTAACCAAAAGCAATGTATCCACTTTACTGTGTTTTGTGTTACTGAATCAGGAGGTAGTTCAGTGTCATGTTACAATGTTATGATGAAGTGGGGTCAGTTTTCATATCAGTACCAGGTTTTTTGTGGGTAGCTTTTTTTTTTCTGTCACTGATATTGTCCATATTGTGCTAAAAACTTAGCAATAGCTTTTGGATGTCCTGATTTGTGTGAAATCCAAACAAATTTACAACATGTTGACCTCACGTCCTGGTGTCAGCATGATTTCCGTCACTGATATTTCCCAAATAATTGTGGACTACATTCTTCTTTGACATTACAATAGTCAAATCTTGAACACATCGTAATATACAAACCTTCATCTTTACATTTTTTGAGCAGTTCTTTGGCAAAACAGGTAGAAGTATAAACCATGTCAGTAGTGCACATTAGCTGTGCATACATCGTTAATGTTTCATCAAAACATCTAGCTGGCCCTGGACCCAGAAACTGAAATCTGCAATATTTGACTGTCTAGAGCAGACTGATAATTTCACATTCTAAAAACCTGTCAGCTAATCATCTGACGTACAATTGAGGCGTAACACCCAACGGATAGAACTTCCTGTCTGCCTGTTTGCCAGACATCGTTTATGAATACTTAAAATACATTAAAAAATCAATTAATAAATTTTCAGATGATAGTCAGTAATTCTGATTCTTAACTGAGATGGAAGTAAAACCTACTAAAACATGATTGGTCAAAAGAACTGGTCAGAAAACCTGTCCCTTGCCTACAGACTCTGACAGGCAGATATCTGTTTACAGAGATCATGTAATAATTGATAATTCTCTGACACCATCAGTCCCATTTTAAAGGATTTTCCAGAAATAGCCATGGCATACAGTGCACCACCAATAACGTTGACTCGCTTTTGAGCGTGGCTGCTTGGAACAGGTATTTATTACTCCTGGTAGATGTAGATGGAAAACAGTCCTGCTTTCAGTCATCAAGTCCTTAAAATGCCACATCTATATTAAACCGCATCCCCGAGGCTCTGAACTGGGACATAGGTGTTGTCTGTCCTTCTGAGCCACTTCAGTTTTCTAACACTCCCTCAACCACAGCATCTCGTCTTTAAATGAGGATGACTGCCAGATGCCTACACTTAACAACGGCAGTCAGGGTATGAAAAGCATCTGAAAGGTTTGTGGCGATGCACAGTGGATTCCTGCAGGCCAGAACAAGCACCAGCCATAGTTGTTGATTAAATCTGAGCTCGTGGAGGGTTGGACTTCTGCGGCGTCTCTCTGGGCTCCTCGGCTCTGCACCATATGGCACACCCAGGGTGGCAGAGACACAAAAAGTGAGCGCTGGAGAGGGATGCGGATAATTAAAGCATTGTCACGCAGCCCTGGATTTGATTATGCCAGAAGGTCACCAAGTGTTGAATCTGTTTACAGACAGCCAGGCTTATTAAGGCAGGAGAGTCCGGTTCCTTTACTGCTACAGTTCACACATTCATAGCTACGAGGATGCTCTAGTCTCCTGTTCCCCTACCCTGTCCCTCAGCCCCCATCCACACTTGTCTCCACTGTCCTTAAGCTTGCCTCAAGAGTGTTAATGTTGCCCCTCGAGTGTCATTGTCATCAGCCTATGTCAGCCCCCCCCCCGTTGAAGAAATTTTCAACACTATTTTCTTTTCTTTTTTCTTTAAATGAGGACTAAAAGCAAATTAGGTTTCAAGGCCACGACTTATGCTGCAGTTATATAACATGATTGTTATATAACTACAGAAATCTGATGTGACATGTTCACCCTCTGGTCAAATAAGAAAAAAAATATCATTAGGTAAACCTTTGTTGGACATCAACTTACCACTTAGTTAATTTTTGGCAGCTGTAATAATAACTGGGGTTTCTTTTCAAAGTTCCGACAGTTAGGGGCTTCTCTCTCGATTTCTCCTTCGTGTTTGATTCTTCTGCACACAGTCAGTGCAGATACCAGGACTCATTTTCCTCCTTCAGAAGAATCCATTCGCCGTGTCAGGATGAAAAACAGCTTTCAGATTGAGATAATCCTTCACAGTGGAAATGAAACTTTCTTTTTTTTTAAATGTGAAGACATGGAAATCGGTTGGTGAGCTGCAAAAAATCTACTTGTATTTGCCAAGTTGGAGGTGTAAAGCCTAGTCCAAAATACATAACTTTTACTGCAGTTGTCTTATCAAGACAATAATCCATCGTCATGAGTAATCCGCTTGCTGTACCATATTTCTGTCATAGCGGCAAACAAGATGGTATCGAGGAGCAGCTTGTAAACAGGTCTGAGACTAAGATGAACAAAATCCAATGAGGCTAAAGGGCACCAAGGCAAGAAATTGGAGCGGTACATAGTCTATAATAATGAAATTGGCTCTTGTGCCCAAAGAAAACAGCCTTGTCATTTTCATTTGTACAACTTTAGAATAAGAGCAAATGACTGCAAGTGCAGCAAATGCAAGAGATCCTGGAAAAGGCTTCATTTCAATCCATAGGATCTTCTCTAGGCAAGTAAAAAAAAGTCTGTAGAAGTCCTAGACTATAAAGAATACCAGAGGGATTCAATTTTATTTATATTGTTCCAAGTCACAACAAGGCGCTTTATATGACCCTACAATAATACAGAGAAACCCCAACAATCAGGTGACCCCTAATGAGCAAACACTTGGCAACAGTGGGAACGAAAAACTCCCTTAACAGCAATAAACCTTGAGCAGAACAAGGCTCAGGGAGGGGCAGCCATCTGCCCTGACCCCCAGAAGTCTAAGCCTACTGCAGCGTAACTAAGAGATGGTTCAGGGTTTAGGTCATTGTTGGTGAGTTCTTCCACCTTTGCCATCTTGGCTTCCTTTAAACTATCAGTGAGGAGTGGATATGCCTGTAACCGAAAGATACTATACAATAAGTTCATATGGAATCTTTTCAGTGACAAGGTATTGTACCAGAACCCAGCAATTAAAACCATGAACTCATAATTAAAATGTTCACTGAGCCGAGGGCTGTTTTCAAAGAGATTTCTGTACAACCATCAGACGTGTTGCAACAAGATGACCCACCCCTTGTTTGCCATTAAAAAAGAATGCACATTTAATGCGCCCATGCATTAGCCAACTTTTCATTTCCAGAAGCTGCAAGCTGCATCTTTTAAATCCAGTGTGTGATTGAAATGCTATCCAGTTCAAATCACAAATCACCTTGCAACCATTTGCATAGCAATATGACAACTCATGGTAAAATTGGGACATGTTACAATTGTTATAGTCTGCACTGGCTTTAATATATATTAAAAAAAACTTTTATGTAATTTAACTGGTATTTAAACCAGTTTTAGGTATGATCTCGCTTTTTGGAGTTGAGTGCAATTATTACAGCATGTCCTCCTCAGCCACACTGTCCTTGTATCACCTCTCCTTACACTCTAAACACTCTAATACCGAAATTGTCAACTGTGGACAAAGAACACATAGAGAGGGAAAAAAAGATGATGTAAATGTTATCTGTACCCATCAAAAAAAAAAAAATCAAAGGAAACAACAGCAGATAATTGTACAAAGTTTCAGATTGCTCCGTTGACTGATTTGATATGAACTACGTCTACTAAAAACCACTATTTGCAAACTGTGTGTAAGCGCTTTTACATACTGACAATGTGATACAACTCTGCAGTTTTTTTTTAGTTCTCATTGCGTTCATGAAAAATGTGTTCATTTTAGTGGACTACGTTTCTTATCTCGTGGGATAGGCTCTGTTTTTGCTTGTAAATACTGTGTAAAGGGGAAGGTCACTGTAAAGAGAGTAAGACTATGAGAATAATTTTCACTACCACAGCTTCTTTGGAACTGAGCGTTGCAAGCTGAATATGAGAGAAGCAACATTTCTATTGTTTTTACTATTTATTTTTCTATTCTTGCTCTAACCTGTTTAGTATTGTATCCGTCATAGATTCATTCATTCTTTTCACTGTTTTAGGATAACACGGTTTTGATTAGCCTGTGTGTATATATTCTGATCTCTAACCGGTGTCCCTTACTAAGAGTCGGCAGAGGTGGAAATCAGAATCGGAAATCAGAACCTGCAGAGATAAGCGTCTTTTCTAGGCGCCAGGACAGGCTGCTCACTGCATTCATGAGCCTTTTGTTTTTTCTCCAACATGTTTGTATGATCTGAAGTGAAACATAACTTCATGGGAATCAGACAACATAGAACTATGTACACATGTAAAGAAAATCAAAAATCTTGAAAATGTTCTTGTTTCAGTTTCTGCTAAAAAAAAAAAAAAAAAAAGAAAGAAAGAAAGAAGAAATGGGGGGGGGCATTGTGTTTATCCTTTTATGTCTGACTTTTTAAAAAAATAACACAAGTTTAGGACTTTCGAGCTCCTGATGTGCCACTTCATGTTTTATAGTGGACTATGGCAGAGGAATCCCCTGGTCTGTTCACTGCTTACTCTTCAGATCAGAGTGGCCAACCTAATTGTATTCAAAGGGTTAAGTGTCATTTGAAGACTGTGTTGTGATAAGAATTTGCTGTAAAAGAAAAAAAAATTCAGTTCGGTTAATAAACATTTTAGTTGTTTACATTATTACTTCTGAGTATTTGCCTTTAAAGTGTGATGATGGCCGACCGTTAAACTCTCAGGTAGATGAGTCAAGTTTTAAAAAAATAAATATATATTTCATATTTGGGGCAATCGCAACAGATGGCCAAACAGCTCACCCGCCACGTCATTCACCGGCGCCGTAAATGAAAGCAAGATTTCTGAGCTTTCAAAAATGAAAGCAAACCCAGCATCAGGATACAGTCCTGTAAAAGTCTTTCATGTTTCTACTTTTATCAGCGCTGCTGTTTTCTATTTCCTTCAGGAAAGGTATGAAAGGCTGTGTGGCAGTAAAGATAAGTACATCCTTTTGATGCTTTAATGGAGCGCTGCTGTGCCACTAGGAGCCGGTACAGCGATGCTTTTGAAGCAACGCTGTGGGGGGAAAAAAAAAAATCTGAAAGTTGAACAACGTACCTAATGTTTTATATTTTTGCTACAAGACCACAATCAATACAAAACACAGGCACACGGTGTACAAAATGTACAAAATTCACAAAGTCCCTAAAAGACAACTATTCCCCAAACACATTTATTTCAACATAAAATACGGTTTTCTGCCACATTTTGGTTACTCTGCCAATTTTAGAAAGAACCTGATTATTATCCTTCTTTTAAAGCCACCTTTGCTCCAGACTTAACATTCGAAGATTTGCCACCATATGTTGTTTTTACAGTTCCCTAAACTTAGACATCATCCAACAGAGGTGCTTAGGAGAATATTAATGTCTGATTTGGTTCTGTAACCTGCCAATTCCCAACTACAAAGTCCAGGTGACGCTGAAATTCACACAGAGCTGCTAACTGTCTAGTGCATTCACTGCTAGCAACAGGATGTTTTGTGGGCAATCCATCTTGTACACTCTCAAAACACCATTTACATGATTGAGAATGCCACTGAAAAATTCCATTTCTTTCTGTGTAAACTTTACAACAGAGTGTCGATTATGTTTTCCTATAGCATGGCTGAAAATTCCGTTCTCCTGTGTGCACAAAGGAAATATTTCTGACAGTATTTTCCATCCAGTTTCTTCCATTTATCCAACTGAGAAATGAAGACAGATGCTTCTCTCAGATCCTGTGTCTCTAATGTCCAGGTCCTTTGCTGGAGTTTTTCCTGTGTCTTTCTTATGCTTGGATGGTTCATAGGTCAGTGTTAAGTGGCTTAACAAATAAAAAAAAAAAAGTTTTTTCCAGTAATGGTTAAGTATAAAAATTGCACTGAAAATGAGTGAAAAAGCAGTTAATGTCCAAAGAAAACATTTGAAAGACTTTCAGAAAGGCTAAAGAACTGTTACTCAGGACTGGTTAAAAAAGTTACAAGAAATTCTGGCTCCTTGGAAAATATATTGCTTCCAAGGAGCAATATCTGGCATTTGGGATGAGGCCGAAACCCAGAGAGAACTCAAACAGACACGCGGAGAATATGAAAACTGCAGATAAAAAGCCAGCTGGCTGGTGGATTCAAACCCAGGACTGTGTGTGTGTGTATGTTTGTGGATAAAGGAGCGTGCGTTAGACCAACAAAGTTGTTTCTAAAATATATAAGATACGACAGAAGCGACTAACATGTCTGCTACAGGTTGGTTGTCACTGAGATAATGAAAAGAATCTTATCACATAGACACTCTTAATTTAATAAGATAAGATAAGATAACCTTTATTAGTCCCACACGTGGGAAATTTGTTTTGTCACAGCAGGAAGTGGACAGTGCAAAAGTTATGAAGCAAAAATTAGAATAAAATAAAATAAGAATAAATACAGTACACAATAGTATAATATAATTAATATAGTAATATCCCATCATTAGTCCCTGCACATTTCCATTTGCCTCTGTTCAGTCTGAGCATCTTTATATTACATGTTGCCTCTTGGTGGGGAACTAGAGCAGATTCAGTGAATTAGCCCGATGTCTGTCAGCACTAAAGTAAGCGCTTTGTTTTCTATGCTATCTGTTGTGCCGAGTGTGAGTGGTAACAATGGTGGGCCTGTCCCAGCCCCGGGTCACCTCGGCAGAGGACAGCTCCACCCAAAGGGATTTACCGTTAATAGACCTGGAAGTAACCACAGAGAGGATGGAGGGCCTATACAGTACATGAAGGCTGCAACACTCTACTGTATAGCTAGAGCACGTATTTACCCATGAATGGACTGACTGAAAAAACTGAAAATTGCTTTTTCAATAGGCTCTAATCTAACTCTAAGTCTTTAATGTGTTGCTCTTTCTAATAGATTTGTTGGTTTTAAGCATGAGAGAACAACATCGGAGTTTCGCTTCAGTTTAGCAACTTCAGCAGCCACGACAACACCACCGCCGCCTCCTCCTCCTCCTCCTCCCCCTCCTGCCACTGGCAAGCAAATCGATGAGTTTCTCCTCTTTCTATTGACATTTCACGAAAACCTGGGGCAGCTGAATTGTAATGCAAGAGGCAAAAAAGAAGAAAAAAATACAAGTACACCACCTCAGGCTGAGAATTAATACATAAACTATGCGCATGTTGCTCATGTTAACACAACAACGAGGATTAAGCCGCTTAAATGCCTTATCGACATCCCGACCAATCAATGTGTGTATAATTAAAGAGTGCAGCTGGGCTAGTGACAAGTGGAGCCACACTGTCACTACTGACCCATGCATGGATCTAGAGTTAAGTGTTTATTTAAACCACCGTCACGGCGCATATGTGTTTGCATATGTAATGTATTATGTATAGGACCTGTTGACCCTTCCTGCTTGTCTGTTTTGCAGTTTTACAAAATCCATGCATAAATTTTTTTAAAGCGCCACATTTAAAGCAACAACACAGCACGAGATCAATATTAATTATTAGAAATACAAATTTTCTGTGTCCAAGCCAGAGTGATCTTTAGAAACCAGAAGTCTTTTCTACTTGTAGCAAGAGGCTCGTTAGCATAGCGAAGAGCTTCAAATGTATTAGCGTCCACAGCCCGCTGTAGGAGACGCCTGCACCGGCATACAAATGAAATGCCTCCTTGAGTCGTTTATTCCCTCACTGAGAGAACTTTTTCTCCTCTTTATGCAGTGCAGATTTTGATCTAAAGAGGTAGTCTGAGTATACCAACAGATGTGAAAATGAATCGTTTCTTTTAAATAAGAGCGGGCAGTTCACCATCCCCAAGTATGAATTTTTCATAGTGCTCCTGAAAGGATGAATAAGTTGGGGAAAAATGAGACGGAGCTGTGAAAGATCTAATAAAGATATGGAGAACTGTAAAGCAGAGGCTGTGAGGACGTCTTGAGTGCGTCATGCATCACCTCTCTGTTCGTCCGTCTTGTATGAGATGGATATTCAGTGCTGCTTGTTTGTGTGTATGTCAGTGACAGGGGGCTGTGTATAGAAGTATAGCAATTAATGCAATTCTTTTTTCAAACTCTTGAGGTAAAGCTGAAAGTCTGAGCTTCAGCTACATCATGATTGCCTGATTTAAATCCACTCCGATGGTGTTGGTGTATAGAGACAAATTATTTAAAATCAGTCATTGCCTCAAAAAGTTATGGACTTAACTGTAAAGCACGAAATGATGATATCACAAGGAAACATACATACACATTTACATTGCAATGTGTTTTGAGAGGCTATGTTTAGCATGATGGATACACATTATTTAAGTGCGTTTTTGCTCATTGTTAAGATACACTCTCTTTTATTACTTGATGTGTAGAGAAAAGGATGGTTGTTCTATGTACAGACTGTTTCTGGTCTCTGGGAGTTTTCACATACCTTCCCACTTACTTGTTACCTTGCAACTCACCTACAGTAGAGGTGTTTTTTTTTGTTTGTTTGTTTTTTACACATAGCTTCTTCTGCAAATAAAACAAAATATAAATATTATAACAAGTTACTAAAGCTTTTTTATATTCAACTTGTTATAATTTGGTGATTATAAATAGAGAAGTTTAAATAAGCTTACTGGTTAACCGGATATGAGAATGCAATTGTTATTGTTGGCCATGTCACCAAAGATTTGGCCCCTTACACAGCAGCATTAGTATTTAGGTTCAAGGTTCAAGGTTCACTTGACAGGTTTTCCGGGTAAAGTTTCCCTCAGTCCCTTTATAGTTTGTATTTCATCCCTGACTGCTGACTAAATCAAGTACAGTGGAACCCCGACTTACGAAATTAATTTGTTCCCGAGGGTCTTTCGTAAGTCAAAAATGTTCGTAAGTCGAAGCACCCATCGCGCCTTTTGAGTGAACGATTGGCTATAGGCTAATTGCGAACTGCAACAACAATACGTCATTCAAGTGGAACAGGGGAGCGCAAGTATGAAAGCCAAAGGGGTTGTCACATGAGTCGGAAGGCATTGTGGGCATTGTAGGCATTCTGGGCTCAGCCAATCAGAGCCAGCGGATTTCGTTACGCGGGCATTTCGCCGTAACACGGGCAGAAATATTGCCCTTAAGTGCCTTCCTAACTTGAATTTTTCGTTAAATGGGGTATTCGTAAGTCGGGGTTCCACTGTATCTGATTGTTCAGCTGCTAAATCTTTCTTCTGGTAGTTACATGTGTCCTACGTTTGCCACGATATTGCTTTCACTCTCCCTGTGTGCCCTCTACATGTCAAAAATAAGAATTCAATGCTCTTCTCTACCTTAACCTAAAAGACATTATGTGTAATATTGAAATTGCAGCACTTCACATCAACAAAAACGTGACCAACACATCAGATTACTGATCCTGTATTACACTACAAGAACATCCAGGGAAGACTTTCCCTTTTAACAAAGTAAATCTGAAGCCGCATCAGTCCGTTGAATAATTTGGTCCATTGAAACCATAAAAAATTGTCCGCAACCGACCGCAGGGTCATTGTGTGACTAGAAACAACTTCAGAGCTGAGTAAAACCCAATTAAACCATCAACCGTCAGCTTTCACCACAACCTTCACACACCTGCCCCAACCAGCCACATTAATTTTCTGTCACAATTTATTAAGTGATAACATTCATCAATTACGCAAACGAATTTAAATCGGAGAGGGCACAGAGCCCAGAAGCACAGCCGTCTGAGTGTGCCAAGTCTGTTTAGAGAAAACTCAACATAAACGATTTCTTGAAAAGACCTTGTATATCAGGAGGTGACAGCAGATGTGCTCGTCTCTAATGTGCTTGTTTATCACTGTGTTTAGAGAATGCAGATAATATGTCGAGCAAGCAGCTGGTCCTTATTAAAAAAAAGCATGAATTCACAATCAGCTGTTCAACCGCTCCATTAACCGCTCAGTGGCAGGTTTTGAGAAAAGACAAATTCCAAGAGAGAAGTACCCCCTCAATCAGTCTCGTTGTACTTTATCACAAGCAAACAGAAAGAGTTGCCTCATGGCTCCAATCCATTAGCTCTTGTAGGTTATTACCTACATGAATACTTATATACCACATGTATGTTCCAGTTTGGCCTTTACTTTCATAACATCTACTACACACCTGTAAAGCTGACCGATTTTTGCATGGCTGTGATACTGTGTTGGCATATCTTTCCAGACATATAAACCTACCACTAAATACAGGATGAAGAATGTAAAATAGCACCTTGGGGCTGGGGCTAGTATAGATGTCTTTCTAACCAGGAAGTCTCTTGAGAATAAGATTTTCCTTTCAAGGGAGAAATCTTTTGTATACTATCCCATAAGGAAATAAATAAGACTGGTTCACTGTGATAGTGCATTCATCGCTGCAGAGTTGGTCTGAATAGTAAAGCTAACAAACCACAGTGTTAAAGGCACAGCTGCAATTTTTTTTAATCATCTCCTACAGGTCAGTCCAGGGAAGGATTTAGGTCACCACAGGGATGAGGTGACTGATGTAATTGGAAACGGCCAAATATATTGCTCCAAGGACACCCTCAAGGGAGGGCTGGCGAGTCCAACAGTGGTGTAGAGCAAAAGTGGTATTTAACGGTGGATAAAGTGGTGGACCACGGTGTTGGAAGTATGGACAGAGGGGCTGGTAACCACTCTGATAAGTACCACTGTAAAAAGTATGACCCATAATAAAGATGGTGGCAAGAGACTGGGATCAACTGTGTTCTGGTGAACTACACGGCAAGGGCAGGAGTATTCCTGGACAAGCTGCATAAATATGGAGACTAGCTGTGAGAGTGGAGAGGATCACAGTCTTATCGGTGAATTGGATTACAATGAGGAAGAAGAGGAGAACAAAAGCCTCCTCTGGACCCCTGGGCCTTAATTCCTCATCCCCAAGGAACTACCATGGTCTTGCCCTGGTAGTGCAAGGCCATCAGACCCTTCCTTCCTGGTTGCCCAACCAGAGGTTCCTCAGAGTTGAGAGATAGTGTGAAAGTCTTTCACTGTTTTATTTGTTCAATATTTACATGATGTTTGAAAGTAAATAAGAAAAATAATGGCCAAATAGTTTGATTTAAATAGACAAGTTGTCACCCACCTTAACATTCTGACAAATGCATAAATTAGCATGACGTTACATATAGGCCCAAAACAAAAAGAAATAATTGGAACACTCATAGTGATCCTCTGACTCAGAATTGTGTGATACTTCCCACTACAGTAGGTTTCTCCAGGACTACATTTTACCATAATGCCACACACACACGCACAGACACACACACACACACACACACACATACATGCAGAGTCAAAAGGTGGAACTGTCACTGTGGGTAACAGCACATCCACCATATTTACTGTGTATAAAGTAGGAATGTTTACATTTCTGGATACTGACCTGAAGTTCATATTTGAGTGAAAATCAACAGTTAAAATATTCAGCATTATATAATTGCACAATGATGCTAAACTGATGCTGTTTCTCATTTAAACATTAAGCATATTTTACACCAGCATGACACACAGCTCCTTGAAATGACCCAAAAAAAAACCCTGATTACATAAGGCTGAATATTTACATCTAATTATACGTTCCCCCAACTCTCTGCATCCCACCATTTCTCTGTGTTTTTGTTCATCTTCCATCAAGTGTGCAGTGAATTCCTTAATGTGGGTTGAAGCGAGAAACTGGGCCAAATATGGATGATCAATACACCTTCTATGATAACCTGACTGAGTCTTATTAGACGTGATGGGATGTAGCCTCCAGGCCTGCCTTCATTTTCATCTGCGCTCGCTCTGACTTACTTTGAATATTTGTGTTTGAAGAAAGCAGACTGTGACAGAATCCAGGCTAAACCACCTTTCTGCTGAAGTCTTTATTTCCTGAATGTGTCAGTACTGGTAAGAGTAACTTTTATTAAATGCATCAAGTGATACTGAGACCAGATGCATTTGTAGTTCCACATACAGTAGAAGGATGTAGGCTTGGATATGTCACCACAGCATATTCACTCCAACCTCCAGCTAGATGTAGAGGGTGGATAACATGTCATTTGAGGTGCTTACAGCTCACAACGGCCTGCTTTCCTTGAGAAAATTCAATTTTCCCATTGCACCGGGGTATTTAAATCACTTTAAAGGCAGATATAGCTGATATGGATATATCTGTCTCTTCACACTTTTGTGACCAATTGTTGTTGTTCCATCGTTCTATCTAGGAAAACATTTGAAAGAAATCATGAAAGGTCCAAAATTACCATGACATATAAACTTCTGACCACAACTGTATGTCAATTATAATTATAAACATCAAGAGTATTGCAAAAACTTTAAGGTACTGTATATTTAGGCGTTTTGACACTACCTGCAACAGGCAGCTGATATAATACTTAACAAAATAACTAGGAAACTTTGACTCGGGTCAATCAGCTCTGAAATTATTTTGCTGCCCCTTCAGATGTGATTCCAAGTCTGCCACAAAGAGCTCTAACTGCCCCACTGACATCCTGTATCCTGACACAGCTTCAACTCCTGGATCAAACCATGAAATCCGCCCTGCTGTTGCTTTTTCATCAGAACTGGATGAACCCAGAATGTCAGTTTCTTAGTTCTCTTGTTTACAGACATCAGGAGCAGCTCATAATTGCTTGATGTTGACATTCATGATACTCATTTTTTTTCATAATGCGTTTTTTGAGGATAAATTTGTCACAAAAATGCAACAAATTTGGATCCAAAAAAATTGGAATTTCATGATTTTCTTTCACAATGCTGCAAAATACATCCAATAATCACACCACTACTGTGCTTGGCAGTTGGTGTGGGGTTTTTGTGTTGATATGCTATGTTTGATTTTAGCTAATGTGATACTGGCCAGAAGTCTTGCAGTTTGTTCATAGGCTCTGCAAACATAAACCTGGCAACCTTTCCAAACAAGCCCTACTTCTTCAGACTTTTTCTGCCTTTACTGTCATAAAAATGAATATTTAGCACGCTAATCTCTAGTGTAGTAGTAACTAGTTCTTGGAGGGGTTTTGCAATTTCTATGAGGATTGCATGGCCTGACTTTGGAGTGAATTTGCTGGGATTGACCACTACTGGGAAAATGTAGCACTATTGTGTTAGCAGACACCTGAATGCTCCAGACCAAGAAACTCCCCAAACCTCTGCTTTTATAGAAGCAGTTACACTTATAGATGATCAGTAAATCAAGTGCATTTGATTAGGAGCACTTGGGTACTAACCCTTTCTAATTACTATGTACTTAATCCTCCACAGGAATGCATGAAGTCCCTTGAAAACTTTACAAATGTTTCTGACAGAATGGTCAGTAACTGAGCATGGTACTGTAACTGTAAGAGCAGGATCACCAAGTGCTGAGGTGCATAGTGCTGAAGTGAGCCAATGTGCTGCTGACTCACAAACTGCAGCTTTCCACCCTTCTTTGGCATTAACATCAGCTGAAAAACTGCACTGGGAGCTTCAAAAATGGGTTACTGTGGCAGAGCTGCTTCTGTTGGTGTAATGTGTGGGCTGCCCAGTACCTCTGTCCAGATCTTCAGTTTAAACTTAGTGAATAACCTTTTCTTAGTGCTGTATTTCTATATTGTCTCATGTTGCACACAGAACTAAACAACTAAACAAGTATTTCACAATCATGTTGCTAACAAACACAACAGCTTTGTGTGCAACGCTTTCTTAGAAGGCAAAGGTCTGCTCTGTAAATATGACTGGAACAGATAACGTGGCTCACGCTGGGTAATGAGACAGGAAGAAATGTTCAGGGAGCCCTGAGAGAGACATGTAATGAAGCATTGTTTGCAGGATGAAAATGCATTCGCGCACACACAGGTAATGAAGCATTGTAGGAGCATGAGCCTGGCTGAGGCTGATAACATCCCGTCGTGCCTGATGGAGGACAATGGGCCGTAGAAATGGAACCACCCTGTCTGCACCCAACTCTACCATCATCTTCCCAACAAACACACTCTCTCTCTCTCTCTCACACACACACACACACACACACACACACACACACACACACACACTGATAGATGGATGTACCTGAAAGTCAGGATGATAGATAACAAGGACTCAGGGAGTGGAAAAAAGGTCTGAAAATAACACTCTGCTACTCCTCGTTGTGGCTTAGCTCTACTTCTTGGCCAGCATTGATCATCGCCAGCATTAACCCCTGATTCCAATTTGTTCCACTAGCCACTTTAATTATAAGACACATTTTCATAAAAGGAGAGCCAGCACACCACAGTGGGAGCTCCAACATATGGACAGCTTCTAGAAAGAAAGTTATGGTAGCTTATAAAAGCTCCCACGGCAGAAATGCTGAGAGGCCTGAGTGATTTCTCTTCCTTTTCATTATCCTCTGATCTGACTTTTGTTTGCCGAAAGATTAACAACCCCCTCCTGAATATATACCAGAGTGCATTCACTTTACCTCTATGCAGAGATGCACTAGATGCAAGTGGTTTAGCAAAGGCTGACTGGTGAAACTCTCTTTGGACTTTTGTTTCCGACAACCTAGTCTTTTCTTTCCTTTCCTTTTCTTTTCTTTAGATTCTATCAGCAGTGCGAGATGGAAGTGTTATTTGCAAAACAAATGAAAGTGAATACTTTATCTGAATGAACACATGCCATACACTCCTTAGAAACCGATGACACCTCAATGCAGTCTCGACAAACTTCTTGCCAGCAACGAGAGTTTAAAAATTATTATACGGTTTGTTATGTTGGAACGGCTGTTTTGTTTGCTGGAATAATGAAATGATATTTATACGGCTCAGGCAACAGAGAAATTCGAATACTGAAAATGGATTCTAAGAGTCAATTAACCTTGTATAGATGAGGGTTGCACTGCACTTGCTTCCAGACATCAACTGGTCTTGAATTTTGGATCTCATGCAAGGGAAGCCTGAGGAATAATGTCAGCTTTCCATTATAAAAAGGTTGGAATCCATTTTCCCAGAGATAATTCCAATTATATGAAACAAGCATGAATATTTTGAATTAAAAATGTGTCCTGGATATGGGGGGTGAATACAGCAGGAGGAAAAGAATAGCACATGCATGATGCATTTCAGCATATTTACAGCTGACAGCTTTACCCTCAACAAATAATCTGTTCCATTTGAAAGAGACTCTTCAGCTCAAACTCACGCCTGCGTTGTTTCTCACAAACTATGCAGGACTCACCTTTGTGTCATGTTATTCTTCCTGTTTCCCAGCTGTCTTCTATTCCTAATGAGACATGTAACCCGATACTTGAATCTTTTCAGTCAGCCCCACACTGTTCAGCAACCCATCTGCATCGATATTTCTGGCATCAATCATGCACACCCATCACAGCCTGTGAGTTCCCCCCTCCAGCCCATGGCATATGCCGTGGCCTGGTTCACAGACAATCTACTGCCCAGCAGGAGACAGTGTAAAGAGCACGGCAGAATCCCTCAGAGGCTCACATATGGGGAACTAACTTTCTTCACTCTTTAGACTGACTTCTAGTCCACTCTCATATAATACATGGTTGTCGCAGTTAGAAAAAGTGGGGTAAGACTTGTTTTCCAACAGCAGTCAGTTTAATCTACTGATGGTGCCAGACAAAAATCAATAATCATCAGGATTCATCCTCTCATACAACCAAATTTGATGGTACTCTGTCCTTTATTTACTCAGATATTTCCCTGTAAAAAAAAAAAAAGAAATACTGCCTACCACCAAATCCATGAAACATTGTCTCGATAAACCTGGGTAGATGTAAGCCCAAATCTCCCTCTACAGAAGCGAGACGGGCTAAGACACTGTTGCTGCTCAGTATTTTGTCCCACTCTGTGTTTCGTGTGTTTACCTAAGATTGTTTTACCCTCTCACTCTGTAACACTGGTTGGATGTAGCAGGATGAGTGCACGGCTTCAGTCAGCATGAAACCTTCAGAGAGGCCAGTGCAGCAGTGAAGGATATGGGAAGAAAGAGAAGAGGGAGTGAGACCACAGTATTTGACATTTACTGGCCTTTGGCTGCATTATCAGGCACTCTGCAGGAGAGACCACTGAAGAAAGAACCTGCCAGAAATCCCACACACACATTTAAAAGAGCATTTTCTTACACTTGAGTTGAGGCTCAAATGTGGTAGACATAGAACATTCTGCATTATATTTCTCCCTTAAAAAGAACACACCAAAAAGAAAGTAGTAGAAAATAGAATTTTATATCTACACCAAATTATTCAAATACATCTCCAAAATAAAATTTTGTTACGTGTCCCCATGTTGCATTTAAAAATTTGTCAAAGCAGTTAGCAAAGAAAGTGACCTCGCGTTACCCTCTACCCACTGGTTAGCATAGCCCCAAGGTTAAAATTTCGAGGAAATCAAGTTGGGATATTTTCCACAGTTATTCTTTTTCACATGCACACACCAGGAAATTGTCTTTGTCCAGGGTGTTTTTCACTACTTAATGTGGTTTAGCTGAAGTAGCTGCCTGGAGGCAGCACATGACCACTTGCTAGCTAACGACTCGCTATTAGCACATCGGCACAATCCCACACCATATGGACTTTGTTGTACGGAGCTGGCAGGTTATAAACCGGGTAATGTCCAATGATTCGACCATTTGCATTCTAATATGCTTCAGATAGAAAAGTTCAGGGCTCCATGTTTGAAAATTGCTTGTCAACCAGTTCCAAATGAAAACACTCTCCAAACATTTATGGTTTCTACCATATTTTTTGCTTTAGTCTCCCTTTTCCGCTCTGGTCCACTTTCATTTTGAGCATTCAGTACACAATATTAAAGTTAGTGGGCTGGTTACAGGAATTTATTAATTTCAGTTGTATAATTTTGAATACAAATCAAATATTAGCCTTGTGTTTTTATGCAAATTTAAAATGGCACAGTATTTTTTTTATCCTGAAAATGTATGTGAGAGAGCATGACAAAACTGAGACACCAGTTATAAAGCAGAACCTACCACAAAGACACTTTTCAGTATTTTTGCAGGTGTTTATAAGGTTATGATCAGATTTTTTTCCATTCTTTTATTTTAAACATTTAAGTTGTTGGACTTGATTAATTTTATGATTCTATCCATTTTTTTAATATAATATTGTATTTATTCATCATATTTAAACCATTATTTTAACTCCATGGGAGTTTTGCAGTGTTTTTTAATTTGGTTTTTGGAGCCCTGAAATGCAAATGTACTTGCCTGGAAAGCAGCAGCACAACTGAAACAATCTTAAGTGTCAGGGGGTTATGAAGCCCTCCAAACCCTGAGTCTGCATTGATACAAACTTACTAACCACTTTCTTTGCAGGTGCAAGTGCACAGGACTGCTTCACTACTTAATATATAAAACAGTTCCATAAAACAATAAAATATTTTATTTGTTCTACATGCGCACAAAGACACACATTATACCCCTCTTTAAGGCACTGGCTGCTGTGCCCTGTTGGTGTGTGGTTCAGATTTTGAGCTATGTCCATCTTTGCCCTCTGCGCTCACTTAGTAAATACCATGGCCCCTTCTGTGGGCTGAATCCCTCTTAATACCCTGCAATCCTTAACAGCGCTGGACAGTGAACCAGCACAGACAGAAGACTGACCTTCTATTTGGAAGGAAATGAAGCTTCATGGGGTGCCAGAGCAGCTTTAGATTACGTTGACATATCAAGAATTCAGAGAAATAGTGATGTGACTGCCACATGTGTTAAGTACAGAGAGAGAATAAAAATATCAACATTACATGCCAGTATATCAAAATCGGAATCAGAATACTTTTGGAATCGCAGGGGAGACAATCCTTTGTTACAGACACTCAATTCAAACAGAAATAGGAAGACAGAAAAATATAAAAATAAGATGCTCCAATCAAGCTGCAATACGTTAAAGTAAATATTCAAGTGTTAAACAGTCCTATGTACAATATCAAGAAGATATGTTAAGTGAAAAAACATCCAGGTGTCATAGACACGAGTTGTAAGCCTTGATGGTCAGGTGATTTTCCGTGGTGTTGTGTGGTGCATCGTAGTCATCGAGTCATCAGCATGTCATGGACAGGGTGTGTACGGACAGCATGCTCCCTTCTGATACCTCCATCACATAGGCAATCTCAACAACCACAACCTTACTGGGTTTTTTGGCTCTGTTGGTGTTCATAGCATAGTCTTCTTGAAGTCCACTTTATTGTTTGGTGTCAAGGTTTTTGTAACCCTCCACTGTTTTCACACGGACCCCATGAATGGAAACAGTTCTGCTCCGCTTCATGTTCACAGGTGGTTCCTTAGTCTTTGCCACACTACGTGGTCTTGCAAGCACCACGTATTAAAGTTGACCACCCCAGGCTTTTACTCATATTACCACCACCTTCCTCATCTCTCTCCTCTGATACATCCCACTACTGCAGAGTCATCAGAAAACTTCTGAAGGTGGGCGGTCTCTGAGCAATAGTTGAGGCCCATGGTGTAGAGTGTGAAAAGAAAAGAAAAAGGACAGTCTCCTGCAGGGCTCCATTGTTGCTGACCACGCTGTCCGACACACAGAGGTGCAGACACACATATTGTGATCTGCCAATCAGGTAGTTAGCTATTCAAGTCACTAGGGAGGTATCCACCTGCATCGCTGTCAGGTTATCTCCCATTAGAGCCGACCTGATGGTGTTGAAGGCACCGGCAAAGTCAAAAAACAGGACTATAAATGTATCACAACAGAAGGTAATACAATATGTTAGGATTCAGCCCACGTCTAATACAAAAATGTGCCACTGCTCTATGTTAATCGGACTCAGTGTTCACTTATCTAGGTAACATAATGGAAACAATAACAGGGTATTCAAAAATATGTATTATCTGGCAAAATGAAATGGAAGAAAAATACTTTATATTAAAATGAAAAAGCGATGGCGATATGACCACAGAGTGATGAATTTTCGCAACGTGTTAGCGAGTAATGAAAGAAAGCTGCGCAGGGATGTAATATTAAAAGTGAATATGTCATTTAAAATCCACAGACAAATCAAACAGAGCAGATGCAATAATAATTTCTTTTTGTGAAATGACCCAAACTTCTCACTTTGTTCGCACGCTTCTACTTTTTTAAATATTCCAACAGCGCTTTTAGTGAAAAGTCTTTATCTTGGACAGGCAGGCCTTTCTGGTCAGCGTCAACACAGACGGCTTTATACAGAGCCAGTGAATACATCAGTCAACACTAATACAACACGGCCTTTATTTTCATTTCTGTGACTCTATATCATGATTACAGGAAAGAAGACATATTAACACAAAAGTGTAAGAACAATCAATACCCGCTGAGACACCTTCACCAAATAAAGATAAAAGCCACAGAAGCTAAAACAGAGGTGACTCTTGCCCTGAAATACTTTGTAAATCTCTTTATCCTCACAGTTAACCTCCAGAACTTTCCGTTCTACCTTTTGTTTTAACCCCACGATTGAAAAAGAAATGTGTTGCAGCAACAGTGAAAGAACCATGTACATGTACACCTAGCAGTTTCTCACAGAGGGGTGCCAGTTAGTGATGTCTGACATTATAATTATGGGTTTCTTTACTGCCTATTTAAAGGGTAGATTAGAGCAGCCAGCTACTGTGCATAAGTGAAAACAAGCACTAATGACGCTTGATTAAACAGTACTTATTGCTCCTTCTTCTTCTGTTTTTTTACTCTAGCATGTTTTTATGTAGTAAGTAGTTTAAGTAGTGCTAAGTAGGGCTCATACCTTCAATAAATGCTCACTTGAGCTGTTTTTGGCAATAAGCTGTAACCTGAACTCATCTGAAACAAAAGGAAAATAACTGACTAATATGAAATCAACACTATTGATCTAGCTTTGTCAGCCTTTTTAAGAGGCTGGAACATGGATGTGAAACATACAGCCCCACAGCCAGCAGAAGTGGACCCTCAAAGAGTCCAAACTGTTTCAGTCAATGGGTTTGCAAAGTTTGAAAGCTGCCCAGAACGAAAGAATATTTTTCCAATGTATTTTTTTTTACCAGTAACACCAAAAACAAAGACTGAATGTGGAAAAAGTGACACATGTTGTTTCCTTAAGACGGCTCACAACTCTTTTGTAAATGGAGCGTTCATTAGTTTCAGAACTTGGCTGTATGCATTAATTAAAATGTCGCAAACAGCCAACGCCCTGGGGCTAAAAAAAAAAAGTTTTAAAATTAATAAAAGATTGCTTCCTCCAACCCCATCACTTCAGAATTATGTTTTCAACCATATTTTCACTTTGTCATACATCTCATAATGTATCAAATGACAGCGCTCATCCGCCACATTCTTTGTCAGACGTTGTAACGCGAAAGTAATGATGATGCACGTCACTTTTGATTTACAGTGGGAAGAACAGAAAGGGAGAAGGAAATAACTTCCAGAGAGAGGTTTTGGCTCTGTGATTGGTGAGTGCATATGGTACAAAACATGAAGTAGGAGGGAGCAGGAAATGAGGCAGGGGGAGAGGCAATCTCATGAAAAACTGTAAATGGCCTGCGCACCGACAAGTCATTGCTAAATCTGCCTGAGGGTGAGGGCATGAAACAAATCCAACCCATTTGTGTGAAATCTGGAAAATATCCATATTCATAATGGGAGAAAAAAGGTTGTCTGACTCTGTGCAACAGTGTGTGCAAGACATGCGATATGACTCTCCTCCTGATACAAGGGTGACATTTCAGCCATCACCAGGAGGGAGGATTCATGCAGACAGACAGAGGGCAGCGCAGCCTTGGACACTACCATGGCTTTCTGCTCGAGTGCAGAGCTTTGCATAATTACAGAACAACAGGCGTGCCTTTCTGTGCCTGATAGGATTGCACACAGTCGTGTGGTTTCCTTTAATGAAGGTAACATCGCTTCTCCTAGTGTCTGCAGGCTGAGCACACTACCCAGTCTGAGGAAACAGGCTGGTCCATTTATACATTTTTTTTTTAAAAGTATTAGCCTGACAAAGACTCCAACCTGGCCCACTGAATGGCTTTGAAAAAATTTAAAAGGGGGTATAGATTTTAGACTTTTAACTGTATTTTTGTATCTGTCTCTGGGATTTTAGATGTGTAATTAAATATCTTTACACTGACATAAAAGGGGGGTTTCACTGGTCCGGCCCACTTTAGATCAAAGTGGGTTGCATGTCGGCCACAATGTAAAATGAGTTTGACGTCCCTGCTCAAGAATCATTACGAGGAACTGTGAGCTGAAAGTAATTTCAAAACTTTAGAACTCTTTAAAATTTGTAGTAATACTTAATAATTGGCTGCTCCAAACATGGGACTGACTTTTAAAAGCAAGAAAGGTCTTTAAAAACAGATCAACACATTTCTAAACTCTGAAAGTTACCACAAGATCTGTAAAAACTAAGAAAATATACAGCTGAACCCTGCTGGGCCAGAGCTGCAGTAAGGGAGGAAAGGTTCCCTTCATCGAACCTGAATCGAAGGTACTGGATTACAACTGGAGTTATGCCACCGAGGTTCCAGTTACCTCGGAAGCTGGAGGTCAGAACTCAATGCCAAGTTAAACGGTTCCAGCAGTAAAATGGGAAAAGCAAGAATAAACAGGATTTGTTATGCTCCTTAGAAAGGCAGAGACATTCATGTAGGACTACCAATTCCGCTGCAGCACATTCATGGCTAGATGCTGGTCAGCACTCTGCACAGGACTTATGCAAGACACAAATACACTTATGTATGGCATTAACGGATGTTAATGCCAGGTAGGTGGGGCTGAGCCGACTTATTCTGGAAAGCACCCTAAGTGACGGGGAAATACACTGCCAGCACTCCTTACACATTATAAAATGCAGATCCTTCATGCAAAAAAGTGGTGTGAATGATGTGCGACTGTGACATACACCTAGAGCCAACTTGCACCCAGTTGGATCTATATCTCCCACACAGAAACTGCAACCAGCATGCATTTCTTTGCTAGAGGCATAGGTCATAGCCTGCCCGAGTAAACCGTGTTTTCTGAACACGAGTGCGATGTGACCTGCCCTTTTAAAGTCGAGAGTACTTGCCTGAGATAAATAACTAAGCGAAATAACAAACTGCCCTGCTGTGCTGCTAAGACACGGAAAAAAGAAGTAGAAGCAGTCAGACACAAGATAGAACTAATGGTTAGCACTAATCACAAGAGCAGAAGATACAAAAAAAGGAGAAAAAGTGATCACTCTGTGGGGTGTCTAAAAGGACACTGAAGGTAAAATATCCAAAGCCCTTTCACACCAAGACAAGAATAATAGAGGCAGCCAAAGCCAACATCTTCTTTTCAGATCAATGCTTTCTAATCCAAGACGCATGCACGCATTAATGATCTCTTAATCTCACACCTTTTCATCTTCCTCCTTGCTCTCAGTCTCTGACCTATCCATTACCTCAAGGCTGTTTGCTCAACAGCTCAGGTCAATTGACTGCATTGAACTGGACAAAGACAAGTTGGCAACCAGTGTTTTAAAAAACAGCCACTCCATGAAAAGTTGTCTGCCCTCTCCACAGGGGCACTCTTCCCCTGATAAATACCTCACTGTTTAATGATGCGATTTTGCAGAGGAGTTCATGATCATTACCAGCTCGAAAGTGAGAGGTGCATACGTTACCAGCAGCTAAAAACAATGGGACTGCCAATTCGGCAATGACAAATATGGGCAAGCCTGGCATACAGGCTGTTGTATATTTACGGGGAAACATTTGCTGCAGCTGATATTTGTAACTAGGAATGGGTGACACGCTGTTTTGTATCTAAAATGAAATATGAAATCAGTAAAGCAGAAACAGTGAGTATTTCCAGAACGCTGTGCAGAAATATCCCATGCAGGAAATCAGGTAGCAAGCCAGAGTCTCCTCATTTGGTGCACTGGGCAGAGTAAAAAGTCTGTCGCAAAAAGATTCATCAGCTTTTTGAGTTAGCTTAACTCAAACATGTATTTAGACAAGATGATGAGAAATCTTTTATTTATCTCAGGAAAGCTGGGAAGTAATGTGTTACAGCACGAACTTGAAACAAATATACACACACTCACAGAACAAAACAGCTGAGAATCATTAGAAAAAATACACTAAAGAAGGAGCTGAGTTAAATAGAAAATACTAAAGAGTTAAGAGCTCAATAACTCTGAATCTGATATAATACAATAAGGAGCTTAAATCTAAAATGAATGCAGGTATTGTGGTATGAGGTGGGAAAGATTTTCTGTGTCTACACTGTGGCAGCAGAGCTGAAACAGATGACCACTTACTGGACATACAGCTGGACTAGATGAATCCAAACAGTGTGTTGACTCGAATTTGATCCAAACAGGAACAGCAATTCAATTTTCAATTCAATGTCATTTATAGTATATAGCACCAAATCACAGTGACAGACCCTAAAGTAATACAGAGAAAACCCCAACATTCAGATGACCCACTATGAGCAAGCACTTGACAACAATGGGAATGAAAAACTCCCTTTTAGCAGGAAGAAACCTCTGGTAAATCCAGGCTCAGGGAGGGGCAACTATCTGGACAAAAGACAGCCAGTAGAATCAGCCAGAGATTAATAATAACTACTGATTTATGCAGAGTGGTGTAAAAACACAGAGAGGTGAGTGATAAGAAGTGTTTAGTGCATCATGGGAAGTCCCCAGCAGACAAGACCTATTGTAGCATAACCAAGGGAGGCTTCAGGGTCACCTGATCCAGCTTTAACTAAATGCTTTACGGAAAAAGAAAGGTTTAAGCTTAATCTTAAAAGTAGCAAGAGTGTTTGTCCCCTGAATCCAAACTGGAGCTGGTTCCACAGTAGAGGGACCTGAAAGAAGGCTCTGACCCTCATTCTATTTTTAAATACACTAGGAACAAGAGGAAAGCACACAGTCTGGCAATGGAAAATAATATGAACAGAACAACTTTGAGTTCAATATTCAGGATACAAGAAGGTTCTTCTGCAGTAACATCTCAATGATTACAGTCTTTTGAATGCACCTAGTGCAATCCCTCCACATGTCTTCTTATTATCCACGTTAAAATCTGATTCATGCAAAGACACAGCACTAGTAAAAATGTAGAACTGGACCTCAAGAGACACACAAAACAAACAGTAGCATAAACATGTTATTTTCAGCAGTCTAGTTATATAATTATTACACATGAATATCATCAGGTGGAAAAGATGAAAACAATAGTGACAGTTCTGTTACTAGAACAGTCACCAGGGCCACCGGGTTGGAGTTTGTTTATTTCTTTTAAATATATCAATATATTTCCAAGAGATCAAGAAATATTGTTAGATGGAATAAAGTTTCAGTAAAGCTGTACGAGTGTTTACAGCCCTCCTGTTACTGTACTCTCTGACTCATGCAGCCCCGCCCACACTCCTGCAATAAAGAGAGACACAAATAGTTCCTTCAAGTTTGAAAGAAAGCTATTAATGCTAAAGCTGCATGTGTGGCAACAGGAAGGTAAATCTAAAAGTAAATTGCTGGTCACCTTGTGTGACATTTGTGTTTTAAGAGTTAATTTGGATCCAAACACACCCAATAAAATGCCACAATAAAAGGACTAAGCAATCAATACAAGCAGTACATGAAAAGTCCTGTGTTTTGCAAGGTGAAATTACTAGCAGAATCTGGTGGAGTGTAACGATTACACTTCCTTGTTGGCGAGAGTTGTTTGAAGGCAGTTAAAGTGAACCACATTTAGCTGTACATGGCATTATTTACTGTGGTTTCTATTCTGACTGTGGGTTAGAAGTTCTTGCAGTCCCTCTTTAAATGAGCTAGACTATTTCGATGCCTGTTATGCAACATTTAACAACAGAAAACTAAACCTCTTCAACCTCCAAATCATCCAACCCAAATTCAATTCAGTTTAATTTACATAGCACCAACAACAACAGTGGTCCCAAAGTGATCCCAAGGTATCAATATACGACAAAACTTTAATGACCAAGGGACAGACCTCCAGTAGAACCAGGCTCAAAGCTGAGCAGCTATCTTCCATGATGGTTAGGAGGTAAGGAAAAAGAAAACAAGAAAAAGGAGAGCATAGAGAGATGGGGACAAAACGCAAACTTTGGAAGAGAGAAGACAAAGGTTAATGACATGCAATAGTGGCATGTAAACAAGAGTACTCTGGGACCCAAAAGTATAACCAAAGCAAAACCTTTGTTGACATTTAAAAACGAGGAGAGTTGTATCAAAGACTGAACAATCTGAACAGCTTTTAAACTCTTATGTGGATTTGTGCCTCTCTGAAACATTGTTTACTCTGAAAACTCCCCCAAGTCCTTAATATACAAGGTTATACACGGGTTATGACCTGCATTAAAGAAAGCATTCAACATCCTGGAAAGATGTTGGAATGTGCTGGCAGTGCTTTCATGCTTTCTTCCAAAATGTCCTTTGGTATGATTGTGTTGTACAGTATGAAGGAGTATTAGGGCCACATTAAGAAAAAAAAAAATTTCCCTTCTGAGAATACAGTTGAAAATTTGAAATTAAACTTGAAATACTTGTTGGAGCTTAGACAGTTCAGGCCAATATTTTACTCAATTACATCAGGCCATATTTAAGTATTTGTTATGATCTTTGAGTTTCTAGTTATAATCTTCATTATTTTATGTTATAATGTAATATGCTGTGCTCCATAAATTAATCCTGCTTTGTTAATCTTTTGTGTTGTTGTAAAGTGTTGATAGATGTCGTAAAGGGGGTGTGTATTTTTTGCCCGCATGTGGGGGGGGAAAGAAAGGTTAGGCTAGCAAGCAGGACGTGGAGCAACAGTTTTCTGACCGTCGCCGTTTAATGTTGTTTTCGTTGTAGCATAAATGGAAAGTAAACGGAGCTCCCACCGGAGGCATTTGTTTTGTATTTTTTTGGTTTGTACTGAGAATAAATGTTTTGCCCTTTTTTCCTTCGCCTCGTTTTTGCTACTGGAACGCGTCCAAGCGTTTTAACAAGAGCACGAGTCAGAAACTTTACGTCCTGCAGAAGCGGCAAAGAAGGACCGAAGGTTGCCGCTACATTAGTCAGAAAACTGCTCCGAAAGTGAGAGGATTACGCACACGTCACCGGCGCACGGAGTTAATCGGCCCGCGGTGCGGCAAGGGAAAAACGGGAAAAGCGCTTTACCAGTGAGGACGTTAAAGAGGATGCTGCTTCAGTCTTCCCGTGTTTCCCGGATCCTTTCGGCAGTAAGAGAGCCCCGCATCTGAAAAGTAAGATGCTGTGCCTGCTTTAAGGTTTGTGAAAATTCCCGTAAGGTTAAGAGGTACATGGCTGGTGTAAAGGATTAATTGCATTGAAAGGTTTGTGGCAGCGCAATTAATATGGAGCAGCCGGAAAAGAGAGTTTCAAAGCCAACCTTTAAAGCACAAGAGGAAAAGCTTAAGCAGCTTAAAGTGACAAGGAAAACCAAGTTGGGTTATCTTACTAGAAAGATAAAAGAGATTGAGGACCTTATGGAAGATGATGGCAATTTTGAGGAAGTGTCTGTTAAATTAGCCACTGACTTCTCAAAAATGTATATTGAGTTTTGTGAAAACAACGATGCAGTTAAAAATCACTTGACTGAGTCAGAACTTCTTCATGGTCAGACACAGTGGTATGAGCCAAAGGCTAGCTATTTGAGAAGTTTTGTGGAGAAAGTCGAGAGATGGTTAAAAAGAGTGGAAATGCAAGTAGATGAAGCAAGAATGATTGATGCTGAAGTTGAGCCTGCAGACAGTGCTTCAGCGATATCGTCCAGACACAGTAAAGCACATCGAAGCAGCCGAACCTCTTCTGCTGTGTCTTCGACCACATATTCGGCCAGGCTAAAGATTGAGGCAGAAAGGGCTGCTCTGGTAGCGCGTGCGGAAGCCTTAAAGCAAAAGATGGAGATTGACAGACAAGAAGCTGTTCTTAAGGCGAAAAGGGAGGAATGGGAGTTGCAAACAGCTATTGCTGCAGCTAGTGCAAAGCTTGAGGTGCTGACTGTGAAGGAGCCAGCCCGTAACACTTCTGCTGACTTGGTTAACGAAATGGCTGCCTGCCAAAGAGCTCCGGGCCAAAATATTGGGGCCAGTTTTGGTTTCGTTCAGCCAGAACATGGAGATGTTTATCGAAAATGTGAGTCGGAAGTAATGCAGGGCTCAGAAAGGAGTAGCAGGCTTCCTCATCCATTGAGTAAGAAGGATAATAGCCAGTCTATTACTAGTCAAAGCAGAATGGCTGATGTTAAAGACTTGTTGAATGTCATGAAGCGACAAAACGAGATTACAGAGCTCCTAGTAAAGCAACAGAAGGCATCCACTCTCCCTCCTTTGGATGTTCCAGTATTCAGTGGGGATCCACTGGAGTTTGGGTTTTTTATGAAAGCATTCGAGCATGGGATTGAGGAAAGGACAGACAGCAATAGGGATAGGTTGCGCTTCCTGGAGCAGTTCACCCAAGGGAGACCCAAGGTTCTTGTTCGTAGCTGTTCGCACATGCATCCTGACAGGGGCTACGCTGAAGCCAAGAGGCTCCTGCGCAAGCATTTTGGGGATGAATATACTATTGCCTCAGCCTACATTGAAAGAGCTCTAAAATGGCCTGTAATCAAGCCAGAGGATGGTGATGCTCTGACGGAGTTTGCTATGTTCCTCACTACCTGCTGTAACACAGTAGACAGCATGGAGTACATTGAGGAGATGGATAGCCCTACTAATATGAGAACTGTCATCTCCAAGCTTCCTTTTAAATTAAGGGAAAGGTGGAGGGGTTTCACCTGTGACATTCAAGAACGCACAGCAATGAGAGCTAGATTCGCTGATCTGGTCAGTTTTGTAGAGAAGCATGCAAAGATCGCTTCTTACCCATTGTTTGGTAACATTCAGGACACCACTTTGTCAAGAGACAAGGGCAAACCAAATGTACGCAGAGAGAATGCTCTGAAATTCAAGGAGAGGGAAAGCATCTTTGCTACTAATACGGCACCTGTGTCAAACAGTGCTGAGCAGACAAAGAGGGAAAGGGAAAATGTAGGCTCTACAGGTGGAAGACAGTGTCTTTTCTGTCATAAGGGAGGGCATAACCTCAATACCTGCAGACTCCTCAAGCAAAAGCCCCAAAGAGAAAGGCTTGATTTCCTCAAATCAAAGAGTTTGTGTTTTGGTTGCCTATCACAGGGGCATTTGAGTAAGGGTTGCCAGCAAAGACACACGTGTGAGACTTGTTCTCAGAAACATCCCACCATTCTGCATAAGGAGCAGTACTCTCCTCCTGATAGTGACGCTAAAAGTATCAGGGAGCCAGCAGCAAGTTTTTCTCCAGCAGCAGGCAGTGAAACATGCGGTTGTACCGGGGCTGGCGAAGCAGTCTGTGCGCTTTCAATTGTGCCTGTGAAGGTCAGATGTTCAAGGAGCAACGCAACAGTTGTATCGTATGCATTATTAGACACAGGAAGCACTGGAACCTTTTGTACAGACGAGTTGATGAGGGATTTACACGTCACAGGAAAAAGGTCCAACATTCTGCTCCGCACCATGGGAAAGGAAGCGACAATCAGTACTCATGTCATTATGGGTCTCGAGGTCAGTGTTTTGGATGAGGACAACTTTTTGAAGATTCCCCAGGTTTTCACACAGGCAGAGATTCCAGTAACAAAGGAGAACATTCCACAACAGAGCGATGTGGACAGATGGCCTTATTTGAAGGAGGTTCAGCTCAAGCAGATTGATGGAAAAATTGGTATGTTAATAGGAACGAATGTACCAAAGGCGCTTGAGCCCTGGAAGGTTATCAACAGTGAGGGCAACGGCCCATATGCTGTAAAAACTGCACTAGGCTGGACGATTAATGGACCTCTGCTAAGAGAAGAGGGTATTGCTCAAGGAGCTGTTGAGTGGCCACCAGTGATGGTGAACAGGATATCGGTGACAAAGCTAGAGGAGCTCTCACAGCAGCAAATGAAGTATGACTTCCCTGAGCATGAGTTGTCCGAGAAAATGGAAATGTCAGCCAGAGACAGACAATTTATGGAGTCTGTGTCACTGTCAGTGAAGCAGGTTCACGGTCACTACACCATTGGCCTTCCTTTAAAGAACAAGGGGGCTGTATTTCCAAACAACCGTGTTGTGGCGGTACAAAGAGCAGAAGGCCTGAAACGGAGGCTGTTAAGAGGCAGTGAGTTTCATCAAGAGTACACAAAGTTCATGACAGAGACACTGGAAAGGGGCTATGCCGAAGAAGTTCCCGTGGCAGAAACTTCTAAAAGTGGTAGCAGAATATGGTATCTCCCACATCATGGGGTCTACCACCCAACCAAGCACAAGTTGAGAGTGGTATTTGACTGTGCATCCACGTATCAAGGCGTGTCACTGAACTCACAGCTGTTGCAGGGGCCAGACTTAACCAATTCCCTTATAGGTGTTTTGATCAGGTTCAGGCAGGAGCCAGTTGCCTTCATGTCTGATATTGAAGGCATGTTTCATCAAGTCAGGGTTCCCGCTGAAGATGCTGATCTGTTGAGATTCTTGTGGTGGCCACAGGGAGATCTTGGTAAAGGCCTCAAGGAATACAGAATGGTAGTTCACTTGTTTGGTGCAACTTCTTCACCAAGCTGTGCATGCTACGCACTGCAAAGGTGTGCTGAGGACAATCAGGCGAGGTTCAACCATATTGCAACGAACACTGTTCTAAGGAACTTTTATGTGGACGATTGCCTAAAATCTGTTGGCACTGAAGAGCAGGCAATCTCACTGATTCAGGACCTCAGGGCTTTATGCGCTGCAGGAGGTTTCATGCTCACTAAGTGGATTTCCAACAGCAGAGCCGTGCTTGCATCTATACCTGAGGATGACAGGGCCAAAGAAGTCAAGGAGCTCGATCTTGAAAGGGACTGCCTCCCTATTGAAAGAGCTTTAGGGGTTCAGTGGTGCGTGGAGTCTGACACGCTGAAATTCAGAGTTCTGGTTGTGAGCAAACCACTCACAAGGAGAGGTCTGCTTTCAATGGTAAGCACTATATATGACCCACTTGGGATCTTATCCCCTCTGATCTTGCCAGTGAAGCATATCCTGCAAGAGCTAAGCAGAACAAAGCATGCATGGGATGATATCATGCCAGAAGCTCTGTCTCTGCAGTGGCAACAATGGGTCGGCAGTTTGCACCACTTAGCTAGGTTTGAGGTAGACAGATGTGTGAGACCAGTCAACCTTGGCAAGATCACTTCAGCTCGACTTCACCACTTTGCCGACGCAAGTGAAAGGGGGTATGGCATAGCCACCTACCTGGTTTCAAAAAACAATCTGAACCAGCCACATAGTGCTTTCATTATTGGTAAAGCCAGGGTTACACCATTGAAGCCAGTTACCATACCACGACTCGAGCTTACTGCTGCAGTGGTGGCAGCAAAGATGGACAGGATGGTAAGAGCCGAACTGGAGTTGGAGCTGGAGGAGTCCGTCTTTTGGACGGACAGCACGTCGGTGATTAAGTACCTCAAGAATGAAACAGCGAGGTTTCGTACGTTTGTTGCCAATCGAGTTGCTGCCATTAAGGATAGGTCAGCTGTCTCTCAGTGGAGATATGTGAACACCTCGGCCAATCCTGCAGACTTTGCTTCCAGAGGGCTCAGTGTTGGTGCCTTTCTCAAGGCAAAGACATGGATCACGGGTCCAGATTTCATCACGAAACCAGAAATGGAGTGGCCAGAAATGCCAGACAGTGTATGCCAGCCAATCTGTAATGACCCAGAAGTCAAAGAAGCATCAGTATATGCTCTTATGGTTGAAGAAGGTGCAGACGCCACCTCTCAGCTCATTCATCATTACTCAAGCTGGCATCGGGTTAAAAGAGCCGTTGCGTGGGTCCTGAGATTAAAAGGTGTGCTGAAGCTTCTTGCTCAAAAGAGGAAGGATTTAGAAGCGAATCTCTATGATGGAAGGTTGGATGTAGGAAGTCAAAGGCTGGAGCAGGAGAAGCAAATGACACACCTCAAAGCTAACCTTCCCATCTTGCCACTTTCTGTGAGTGACATGGCTGAGGCGGAAGTGGAGATCGTGCGCTTCAGTCAAGGGCAGCGGTTTGGCGAAGAGATTGCCAAGCTGCAACAAGGAAAGACAGTGTCTAAGGATAGCCCTCTTTGTCAGTTGTCGCCAGTTGTACAAGATGGCATTCTGAGAGTGGGCGGCAGATTGAGCAGATCTAGCATGCAAGAGGAGATAAAACACCCTGCAATCTTGGCTAAGGATCAGCATATAGCCACTCTCATTCTCAGATCTGCTCACGAGGATCTTGGACATGGTGGCAGGAATCATGTCCTATCAAAGGTACGGCAGAAGTACTGGATACTAAGATCCCATGCTGCTGTCCGGAAGATTTTGTCCCAGTGTGTTGTCTGCAGACGGCATCATGGGAAAGCTGCAAGTCAGATCATGGCAGATCTTCCTACTGAGAGGCTCACGCCCGATGAGCCACCGTTCACGAGTGTCGGTGTGGACTATTTCGGTCCCTTTGAAGTCAAAAGGGGTAGGTCCATGATCAAAAGGTATGGCGTAGTTTTTACCTGCTTGACAGTGAGGGCTGTGCATATTGAACTGGCAAATTCATTGGACACGGACTCTTGTATTCATGCATTGCGGAGGTTCATTGCTAGGAGGGGAAAGGTTCAGTTGATGCGTTCTGACAATGGAACAAACTTTGTAAGTGCAGAGAGGGAGCTGCGGGAAGCAGTGCGTGCTTTGGATAATGCAAAGATTCATGAAGCCTTGTTAGTTAAAGGCATCACATGGATATTCAACCCCCCAGCTGCCTCGCATTTTGGAGGAGTTTGGGAACGGCAGATACGGTCAATACGCAAAGTGCTCAGCTCTGTTGTGGAGCAGCAGATCCTTGATGAGGAGGGTCTGCACACGCTGCTGTGTGAGGTAGAGGCGATTATCAGTAGCCGCCCTATCTCAAGAGTCTCTACCGATCCGAATGACCTGGAGGCCTTGACGCCAAACCATTTGCTTTTGATGAAAGCCAAAACTCCGCTACCTCCTGGAGTATTCAGCAGGAGCGACATGTACTCGAGACGTAGATGGCGTCAAGTCCAGTACTTGGCAGATTTGTTTTGGAGACGGTGGATTAAGGAGTATCTGCCGGACTTGCAAAAGAGACAAAAGTGGGCCCTGCCACAAAGGAATATCAGTCAAGGTAATATTGTCCTCATCGTGGATGATTCCGCTCCAAGAAATTCATGGGTAATGGGTCGAGTGATTCAGACGTTTGAGGATGCCAAAGGTCGGGTTCGTCAGGCCAAGGTGAAAACCAGCAAAAACATTCTCCTACGACCTGTGGCGAAACTTTGTGTGCTGCTAGAGTGTGATATGTAGCGCCCCTTCTACATATTACTCAAGAGACAGCGGTAAAGGCTGGTCTCCTACGGTGAGTCATGTGCTTGAACCTCTGACTCCATTCCCTAATCTCCCCAAAACACACACACATACACGCATCCACGAAGATATGTTCCAGCTTAAGAAGAGTTCCTGCTGTAACAAGGCAGAGCGAAGTTTCTGTTGGAATAAGGACATTAATGTGCCATATGGGCAGTTCAAGTACTTTGTATATTTGTCTGTTCGTTATCTGGAAGTTTGATTTGTTGTTCTGAACAATATATATACGTATAAGAGTAATTGTTTTGTGGCTTACAAGAACAATTAGGGGCCAGGATGTTGGAGCTTAGACAGTTCAGGCCAATATTTTACTCAATTACATCAGGCCATATTTAAGTATTTGTTATGATCTTTGAGTTTCTAGTTATAATCTTCATTATTTTATGTTATAATGTAATATGCTGTGCTCCATAAATTAATCCTGCTTTGTTAATCTTTTGTGTTGTTGTAAAGTGTTGATAGATGTCGTAAAGGGGGTGTGTATTTTTTGCCCGCATGTGGGGGGGAAAGAAAGGTTAGGCTAGCAAGCAGGACGTGGAGCAACAGTTTTCTGACCGTCGCCGTTTAATGTTGTTTTCGTTGTAGCATAAATGGAAAGTAAACGGAGCTCCCACCGGAGGCATTTGTTTTGTATTTTTTTGGTTTGTACTGAGAATAAATGTTTTGCCCTTTTTTCCTTCGCCTCGTTTTTGCTACTGGAACGCGTCCAAGCGTTTTAACAAGAGCATGAGTCAGAAACTTTACGTCCTGCAGAAGCGGCAAAGAAGGACCGAAGGTTGCCGCTACAATACTATTAACAATAAAATCAAAATGTGGCGTTTAGAGTTTAACACAAATGTAATCTTGATAAGATCAGCTGATCAGTACTCAATAAAACAGGAATTTCGAGTTAATTCTCGAATGTGGCCCTAATACTCTGTTGTAGCACTTATCTCTGTTACGAAAGTGTGGTGCTAAACAAGGAATTCGGTGAGACGTTTCGATTTTAATTGGTTACATCAGTGGTTCTCAAACTGTGGTATGCGTACCACACGTACCACTAGTGGTACTTGGGCTCTCTCTGGTGGTACGCTTGAGTCCTCTATGAAGAGTAGCCTTTCTTTATCGCCAGCGGTCCCAGCCGCTACAGAGTGCTAGCAGGCCTTAAAACTGCAAAGGCAGCACAGCGTTGTCACGCTCAGTGTTGGTCAAGTTACTTGAAAAAAGTAATCAGTTACTAATTACTGATTACTTCCCCCAAAAAGTAATCCCGTTACTTTACTGATTACTTATTTTCAAAAGTAATTAATTACTTAGTTACTTAGTTACTTTTTAAAAACACAATTTACAACCTGAATAGGTGATAAAGCGATAGATCTTTCAGCCCAATTCTACTTTTTCTGCATAATCCATCATACAAAATGTAATCGAATGGAAACGTCTCTTTTAAAAACTTTAAATCTTTTAACTTTATGCATCAAGCAAAAACTTAATTATATGCAACATTCTCTGACTGGAAGAAATTTGTTTAACATTTAAACCTATTTTCTGCACATTCCAGCACATAAAATAAAATATTTTTTTGTGTTTACACTCACTCTTTCAAATAGATGAAAGTAAAACACAGCAGAAAATAAATAAAATCAAAGACTCAGTGGTCCTGTTGCTCTATTTTCACCTGTAAAGCAGGAGTGGGGTAGGCGGAGGTTTACCCTGGTGCAGGTGTGGAAGAATCCACGAGTTTCTCTGTGAGTTTCACATTACGTCGTAGCGCACTCGGTGCTTGCTTGGAAGTTTAGGGGGTTTTTTCGCTGTAAAAAGAAGTTTTCTTCCCACGCACAACGGACACTAATGTTTTTGTCACTTTTTATGGAATCAAACTCAAAATAAGGTCAGTACTTCCACGCTTTAAACGCTGCACGCTCATACTCTCTCCCGCACTCGATATATTATCCATTGTTGATCTGCACACAGCTGTTGTCATGAACGTTGCACTCGCTTATGTCACTGTCATGAGACATTCTCGCAAAAAATCACGGTTTTAGTAACGCAGTAACGCAGCGTTCCTACGGGAAAGTAACGGTAATCTAATTACCGTTTTTGCAATAGTAATCCCTTACATTACTCGTTACTTGAAAAAAGTAATCAGATTACAGTAACGCGTTACCGCCCATCTCTGGTCACGCTGATGGTAAAAACACAGCCCTTTTCCGTGGTGCCACCATGCCGTGATCCCAGCCACCATCGATGAGTCGGAGGCCCCTGCGAGAATCGGTGGGGCGCGGGAGATGCCATCGGTGAGTCGGGAACTATCGCCTGGATGCCGAAGCTCCTGGTAGCCAGAAAAATGCGATCCGCTTCTTCTGTGAGTGAGCGGTAATCCTTCGCGGCCAGCAGCTGGAAGTTGGCGAGGCCAGCTCACACCAGCAACTGTTGGAGGAAGACGTGAGTGAAGAGGAATCCACCGTCATCCGTTCCTAGCAAGGACAGCGTGCTCTCCAAGAGCTCGAGAGTGGTACCATCACCCAGGCACGAGAGAGAGCTTCTCGGAGAGGGAGTTTCTTGGCCCGCTCTCCATCGGAGAGGGAGTAGCACCGCAGCGGCAGTGCCTTGAGAGTGGTGTATTTCCCTTCGGTGGGAGGATCCTGGAGGAAGGTCATCACACGGCGGGTGGACAGCGGATCCAGTGAGACCACCACATGATGGTATTTTGTGTCGTCGGCTGAAACGCCCACGAAGAGCAAACTGAGCTTCGACGTGCACGAACCACAAAGGAGGGTCGTGAAGCCAAAAATCCGGCAGCTTAACCACCACAGCAAAAATTAAAATGTACAGCTCTTCTATCACTTCCGACATGAATGAAGACAGAAAACTAAACAGCAGTGGCGTTTGTAGGGTTACTGAAGTTGGGCTAGCTGGTATATAATGATGTGCTGCATGGTGGCTAGCTACACTGCTATGGTTAGCATAATATAAACACAGTGAAGCTGGAGGATGAATGCTAACTTTTTTCCACTCGAGAAAAGTTAGCGTGAGGGTTCCATGTGGTTAGGGACAAATGCAATTGCATGGCAGGATGCTGTAAATTAAACCATTTTTTAAAATGACACCCCTAAAGCGCAAAATAAAGATGCTCTTATTCTGGTTCAATTATAGTCTTCAGATGCAATGCTTGAAAAAGTCTTTAATATCAAGGCTGTAATAGATCAGGCCTTAAAAAAACAAGACACCAACCACCTTTGGAAAACCATTCCCAAACTAACTGGCAAAAAAAATCCCTCTATATGGAGCAATAGAACGTGAGAAAAATGGGATATTTTAAAATCAAGGCATTTTGACTGCAAATTATTTTACTAACTATAATATTTTGTTGAGCACATGAAAGAATTGAGTTGACATTGTGGAGAATGCCATTTTTACAAGGTTTCTATAAGGATCAAGTTTTACTTCTTAAGATACTATTAAAACGGCACCAGGCTAGCTCACCCGAATTTTAAGGCCCAATGAGATAAACAATGGGGAGTGGGATTTGGATTCAGGTAAGGTCTCTGATACAGTCAATCACACAATAAACATTCAAATTACCACTTAGAGCATTCAAATGGGTGAAATCCTGTTAGTCAAATTGAGTTTGGAACAATGACATGTCACTATAAAGGCTTGCAACAAATGGGATACCACCAGGATCATCACTGAGGTCACTGGTACTCACCTTGGATATCAGATATGACAATAGTCTTCTCTCTGTGTGCGTTTCAGAGATCCTGATGCAGTCAGAGGACAGTAATCTTTACACAGAGCAACATTCACTAAGAGGGTAGCCTTTGATTGTTTTAAAATCCAGTGTGGCGATGTAGAGAGGCAAAATTCAAAACCAAACGAGGTTATCCAAAAACTTAAGAAACTCCTTCAGGATTTTTTTTTTTTTTTCTCTTTGTCTTTGTAAGTGCCCTTTCTCACTGTCCCTCTTCCCTTCTGTTTTTCTTTTCCTTCCTCTCTTTCTTTCTCCCTTTCCTATCCCCCAGTCATGTCTGTCCCATCTGTAACAACTGAAAATAAAATAAATGATAACAACAAAGTTTGATCAAATGGACCAATGATGCCATGATGATCCATTTGGCAAAATAAATCCATTTGGTATCCTTGTTGGTCTTCAGACAACAATTCTGACGGCTAAAGAACCAAATGGGACAGACAAAAAAAAAAGAAAAAAAAAAAAGAAACTCCTTCAGTAACTGGCAAAGCACCAAACACTTGTTGTGCACTTCTAACTTTGTTTGTCTCAAATAAGCGAGACAGTTTTAAAACCAGTAAGATCCCTTTGTAAATAAGCAGTAAGTGAAGAGGATGCTGATTGAGCAAATGCTTCAGCATGTCATTTATATACACTAACAAACAGTTAGATGACAATGTGAAAGCGATTGTTCTTATAGAACCCCAGAGAATGTCTGTTTCGTCTCTGCAGTTCAGCTTTATGACATATTTTTCCATTTTTCAGCTGAAGCATTTGGGTTTTAAGCCTCCATGGTTTGGGATCATTCTGATTATTCATCGGAAATGTTACTAAAAGTAAAAGCCAGCTAGTTTCAGTTAAACAGCACTGTAAAAAAACAAACAAAAAAAATCAACTGTGTTAAAAAAAGGAGAACATGTTTGGTAATTTCCTGCCAGTACATTATCAATTTAACTGAGGTTTCTGTATGGTAAAGAGTAAATGGTAAATGGTCAAATTAAATTTGTGGCCAAAAAAAACCAACAAAAAAAAAACCCCTGAAAAAAATAACCTTGAAAAATGTATAGAGAAAATTCCCTCATTTTAAAACAGTACATAGTACCATATTTTTACACATTTCTTTTGTACACCAACTCAGCTGTACACTAACTTCCCATCACCAAATGGCAAAGCTAGAAACATGAGGGTGAACACAGAGAAGCATCAAGAAGCACATGAATAGAATTTCCTCTGAAACAGCACTATAAAGAGAGTGAATTTGGAGTGGTACTTATGAAGTGACCATAAATGTGGCTTTAAATGAATGTTAATGTGGATCTGTGTCTACTGGATTTAGATACATATTATGATGTAAGTACACATATCCATCCACACACCTTCCATTAAGCATTCAATGCCCATAACTGAGTCTTTCTGTACCTCAGGTAAGAAACTGTATCACCCTGAGGAACCTTATTAATGAAATCATTGTGTATTATTTTCAAATGTAACTTACATTATTTAATAACAGGGTTTGGGCCAGTTATCCTGTTTTCCTTCTCTCACCCCAACCAGTTGCAGCAGATGGCCGCCCCTCACTGAGCCTGGTTCTGCCGGAGGTTTCTTCCTGTTAAAAGGGAGTTTTTCCTTCCCACTGTCGCCAAAGTGCTTGCTCATAGGGGGTCATATGATAGTTGGGTTTTTCTCTGTATCTCTTATTGTAGGATATAGTGTACAATGTAAAGCGCCTTGAGGCGACTGTTGTTGTGATTTGGCGCTATATAAATAAAATTGAATTGAATTGAATTGAATTACACTGAAGACTTCTGGGTCTGCCAGAGTCATCAGTGGACAGAATATTGTCATACCTGACCTAAAACATGCAGAGCTGATAGATGGTGGAGCCTATGAATGAGAAATCAATTAAATATATAAAGCCAGCCCACTGTAAAAAAAAAAAAAAAAAATGGCAAGAAGAGGCAAGAAATGTTCAAACTAGCCATTTTTATAGACGGTCAGGAGATGAGTATTCTGAATTCATTAGAAAATAAATTTAAAATGATCGCAATCGGCTTCATTACTGATCTGATTAAATAGGATATGCAGCCAGTGCAGGGCTCCAAAGCTGGACTGGAGTTTGAAAATTAAACTCATTTATTTTATTTCTGTAGACACAGATTAAATGTAGTGTAGTTTCATTTGATGCATTTCTGGAAATTCTCTTAATATCTCACTTCTTTAACTTTCCATGTATTAATATAAATTTCACTCTGTCCAGTTGTTGTTTCACCTGCTCCTTTTTTTACCCACTATGTGAAGCACAAAGACTCTCCAGTAAAGAAGAAACTGTAAGTGGAGGTTGTTGTTGGGTAAGACTGGAGGCTATGTTCCTGCTGGTTTCAATCCTCTGACTCGCTCCATGGGCCAATATGTTATAACCGAGACTACACATCCATGAACACACAAAGAAAGTACATCACACACCTCTGGTACCGAACAGGTACTAAAATGTATGGACACATGGGGTCACACTAAGGTCTGGAGACCCCTGTAATTTCCCTTCATGTTGTTTTCACCTCACAAAGGCACACTGTATATCGACAACGTATTAACGCTCACAGCTGAATGATCCATAATTAGTGATACAGTGATAGAGCTGAGGCAGTGGGATATTTGTTTGTTGTTTGTTGTGCCACACCAAAGAGGACGGCTAAGATAGTCACATCCTTTGTTGATCAGCAGATAAAAGATTTACTTTAGCACTTAATGATTAATATGCAAATGTGCTGCTATAAAAATTAAATTTTCAGTGTGCGAGTCACTAAATGTAGGCCATATCCCTTGCAGGATATCTCACATGCAGTGGTTAAAAAAAGGCTATTGTTTGTAATGTTCATATAAGATCTTGCTCAAAAGTCACTTTTCTTACTTCCATTTATTTAAATATATAATAAACCATCACATCTATGATCTGAGATGAACAGTGAGAACATGCAAAAGCCACACAGAAAGGCCCCAGTTCCAATCAGTCTAACAGATGTCTCCAGTTTTGTTTTTTGTTCTGTTTATTTTTTTCTTCTTTTTTAAAAATTCTCTTCTGGGAACGATTTGTTTCAGTCAGCTCTTCAGATATTTCAGATGTGACCAAAGAAGCGTTGTCACTGATCTTGCCTCAGACTTTAATTGCACTGAACAAACGACTAATCTGGGAGCTCAGTCTCACCAAATATTTAAGAGTCGATATATTTAATTTGTCCCAAATCCAGGACATTCACGTTCTGGGGTACAGCCACAAAGAACATTTTTCTATCTCTATTTCCATGATTTATGGATATCATGGATCACTTTGAGGTTTCACATTGCAAAGGCAACTTAAGATAAAATACTAGACGAGTCTCTTAAAGCTGGCCTGCTTTCATATTTGCTGCAGTGTGTGATAAGTGATTACACTATTGTCTTTTCAGAGAAGTTCACAAGTGTAATTTGGCCTAAAAGTTTGTATTATGTTCAAATGACCCATAGGAAACCTATCCAAACCTCCAGTTTGACCTTAGAAACACTCACAGGTTGACTGTGTCTTATTTTTAATCACTCAATCTGTCATCTCTGATTACCATAGAAAAATTAGTCACGGCAATTTAAATGCCACAGTCATTAAAGTTGGGTTTAAATGTCATTGTTTATTCATACATTATGGATCAGTAATATGGTTTCTAGTTCTCTTGATAAGAGTGCAGCAATTCCCATCGCTAATGAAATATACTCCAGCTCAACTGTGACCAGTTTTTGGAGCCAATTTCACTGCCCATAGGAGTGAGTGTGAGCACCGCAAACGTATACCTCTACTGTCAACTGTACTTGATTCACCAGGAGAGTATCCCCACCTCTCATCCAATGCTTGTCGGAGTAGACTTCAGTGGCTTCCAGCTCTGAGCAATACAAGCAGTCTAAGAAATGGATGGATAGCTGGATCTCTTCAATATATCTTCTCACTGTGCAATCTGCCTTCCAGTGTGATGTCACACCTCAGCAGTGTTCAAAGAAAGCTTTTTCCAATTCAGAGTCAATCAGGGAGAAAATGGAAATCTCACTGGGCTGTATTATTTATACAAAGAATCCTGCTTTCTTCATGCTGGGATCAGCATTTTGCCCTGATTATGCACGCACACATGCTAAGACAAAGAAACATATTTTGCATGGATCTGATGTCAGATATATAGCAGATACGATATCCTGGCGCCCTTTTATTTTTGTGTTTCTCTAAAATATTGTTGCTTGCCTGTGAGCAGTCCAAGACCTACTCATCACCTTCTCTGCCATTCTTTTAGACTTTAAAATTGATTATTCAGTAAAAATAAAAAATACAGATGGAAAAACAAATAAATATGAAATGTTTTGCCGTCAGTAATGAGAATAAAATCTCACAAAATTACTTGAAGATACTGCGATCGCATAGTAACCTGTACCCTTTAGACAAACTTCTCAATCACTTCACAAATAATGAAAAATACTTTATGTTACTGTATTTTTCTTTTACTATGACAGATAACCTAAAAGCAGTTCTGTCACTGATGTTAGTCTTTGTATTGTTCTAATATTTATTTTATTTAATTGCTTCTTACAGGTCAGTGCATTCACTTGGCAAACAGAAGGTCACTGGTTTGATTCCAGCTGGCCACACAAATCTGTTTTGGGTTATGTCAAGGGCGTCGGGCGTAACACAAACAAACACGTCAAGATACCCGCTGTGGTGACCCCTTTTGGCAAGGGAGCAGCCAAATGTAGCTTTATGCCACTCTTTCTCTGTTTTCAACCCTCGGTGTCAAGTACATTCCTGTGTAACAGTATCAAATCTGAAATTAATATTCAGGTAGTGTGACAACTCTAGTCCTTACTCCTTTTAAAATGCTAACACAGCGTTGGCTAGTTCAGCACTTGGTTATTCTAATAGTATTTTTAAGCTGTTGCCACAAATCATATTGTTTGGTGGTCTACATGATTCCATGTCATCGCTGAGCTGCATTTAATACCAACATATCTCCATCTGGCCTGAAATACTTTTATATTCTTTTTTCTTTTTTTTACCCAAATGTTTCCAGCTGTCATTATGACCTACTGTTACTAAGACACTGCAGAGGTTCAGAAAGTTTGAGTTTGAAAGGACATTTAACCAGTCTTCTTATGTAAAATACTGAATGTGTCACAGCTAGAATTACAGCAAAACCCCAGCCATGGCTACAGTCATTATCTCACTGTTATGTCATCCCAAGGCTGAAGTCCATGTCTAATCTATAGTTTAACTTGTCTGACATTAGAGAAAGAACCAGTGAACTATCTCCTTTAGTGCAGACTTATGTGTGACAAATTTAAAAAACTTTACAAAACTTTAAAAAACTAATACAAAAACAGTCCTAATAAAATTCCTATCATGAATTTTAATGGGATCAATAGGTAAGTAAGAAAATGTGTTATTTGGATGAATCGACCCCTTGAAGGTCAGTTTGGCTCATTCGTTCAGCAGAATCTTTGTTTGCTGCCTCCCAGGCCTGATATTTAGTCAACTGGCACATGAAAGCTAGTTAATAATCGGTCAGCTAATTTGTTGTCCTTGAGTGGGCACCATTTCTAATAAGTACCACTGATGGAAAAGTTTGGGGGAAAAAAGTTACCCTAACTGACACTTTAGCCCATTGCGAGGTGAATCGTTACAGCAATTAATTTCATGGATCTGTGTTTCTGCCACATCAACTGGGGATTAAAGAACAAAGGGTGGAATAAAGGAAAGCGAGTGCGGGGTTTAGAGGACGACATGTCACTGCAGCGGGGTCTTAAATTCTGACGAGGAACAGAATATGACAGGCACCATCTCCCTGACACTAGAGAGGTTTAATCATCTCTCATGGTTTCACACATCATCACTCCTTCCTCCAGATTAGATAAATCACTCCTTTTAATGAAGCTTTTCTGGGAGTTTGCAGACTCTAAGAAGAAATTGTGATCTATAGTGTCTCAGACTGCGGTAATGTCAAATATATACATAAGCTCCTTACCAATAATACTTTATTACCTTGTTGGTGGCAGGAGGTCACAGCACTGACGACTGTTACCATTTTTTTTTCTGCAAAAATGAGGCTGGCAGTAGAATGAGCTCTGACACTCAGACTGCGTGCAGTCATCAAACCCCACCTGCTTGCATTTAGGAAAAGCCACTGGTGGAGTTATTAGTTCACGTACTCTTTTTAATCAATGAGTTGACAGGATCCTGTCAGGTGGATTGAAAAGAAAGTCCTGTTTAAGTTCATACTGTTTACATTGAACTTTTTCTGCCCCAAATCCCATTATAACTTCAACAATGCAATGAGACTGCAACCCTTAAGTGTGCTGTCAGGTAAAGGATATCAGTGTAAGCTCTCATTTTGCTCTAACTCGTGTCTTCCCCCCCTCGTTAATGGAAGGTCAACGGAGTTCCTATTCAGTTACAATTCATCCATCCATTGTATGACACCATACACAGATAGTTTTGGCAACAGCTTGTCCAAATGTCCTTTATTTAAGCTGCAACCTCCAGGATCCCTCAGGAAATCCCAAGAAATCCCATCCCTGGATTTTCATACATTATCCCACTGTTTTCAGTTCCATCCACTTGTCTCCTACTAGATACCAAACCACCACATTCAAGTCTAGATAAGCTGCACGGATACTCTGAGCTCCCCATGGATGAGAGCACATAATCTACAACTCAAACAAGTTTTGGCCTTTTACATTTTACAATTTCACTCTGTTTGTTTGAAGCCAGAGTCAGTGCAGAACAGATACTGATAAATTGAGACTCTCCACTTGAGCTCTCCACTCACAAACGCAGTTTGGTACACCACATTCATCACTGCAGACATGGCACCAATTGTTTTGCAAGAGTAATTTATTCAACAGAATGTCAAAACAAGGGCAAGGGCAGGGGAGCCAAGCTGCAAGAAGTTCAACAATTTGAACAGTGGTGTGAAAGTTTCACTCTGTGTCTCAAATAGCTGCTCTTCCAGGCAATATCCTTCCCCTTTGGATTTGGAAACGGGATCAACTGTCTTGCAAAGTTCGAGTTCAAATCAAGTCAAAAAGTCTTTTGTATTTTTGCAGACTTAGATCTGCCTAAGGCTATATCTGATTGCCTTCAGTTGTATATGTGTCACTTGCGATTTCTCGACAGTTTGCACCACATTCATTTAAAAATTATGGAAAAATGCATATCACCCACATTATAATACATTATCCACCATTCTGAAAACACAGTGCACACAGGGGAATTAACTTTCTACAAAGAAAAAAGGAGAATTAAGATGAAGGTAGAGGTGGTCTGTGACTTGCTTTAATTTTGAAGGATTTGTACTGATTTGTTCACGCTGTACTTGAGGGTGCAGTAAAAAATTATTATTACAAATGAGAGACAGATTAAAAATACTTTCTATCTTATACAATTTATTACTATATTACCAGCTACCAGATATTAATACACAAGAAAAATCTATTACTTGATAACTTGAAGTACAGCTAACTCTTTTCTGTCAGCTCCAGCTGTGAGAAGAAGTGCTGTCACTTCAACAATTTTTCACCCTGAGAGAATCTCCGCAGCCAAAAAAGCAAGATGTACAGCTAATCATGTCCAACACATGAAATCTGTCTCGCTGTCCCCGAGGAGAGCTTAGACAAGATGAAGGGAAATATGTGAAGCAAACTGCACACTACTGTGGCAGTTTGAAAGACGGTGCACATCTGACAGCAGGTCAGAATAATTCATGTTTTATCATGGCTAGACAAGGGAAGAATAACAGATGAGACCATTGGCTACTGTCCACAAAGTTTTTACAATATTCTTGTTTCTCTCTGAGATTATCAAGACAAACAACTGTCTTAGTTCTCGACTGGAATTTCATGCCAAGTAATTTCACTTTGCAGGGACCCAGTGGGGCAAGTAAAATGTAGATTTTAAGAGCCAGAGCTACATTTTTTCTGTTCATTTAGCACTGAGTAAAAACAGTCAAAGATTTTGTAGCTCTAATCAGAATGCAAAAGTTCAAGATTAAATATATATCTTTTAAGCTGGAGGGGGGCAGGGCTAAAACAGAATCAAGCTGTAACTCTAGACAACTAGATGAGAGATAACTGAATTTTGGAGGTGATATACGTCACAGCTTCATAATGTACATATTAACATTTAAGGGACATAAGCTATAGCTGATTTATTTGTGCAGTGATTTTGTTTGACAATATATTCTGTAACGGTAAGTTTACAAATTTGAAAAGAGTGGCAGCACTCGGGCCCACACAAACAGTTCACAGGAACAAAAATCATTCATTTTTACAGTCTCTGTTTTCACCATCATCTCCTAGCAAGTTCTAACACCGAGATGATGGCAAGTTGGATGGTGACAAAATCACAGTCTCGGGAATGTTGCTGATTTGTATATTGCCAGTGTTGTGATAAAATTATTGTAAAAAGAATGGAGCGTGCATTTGTTCAGACGTGGGTTGTTTGCTGTGCTGTTGCTTAGTCTCACCTCCGCGAGTCAAGATATTTCTGCTGCCATTTTACATGAAAGGCAGAGAGGCGCGTGACAGACAGTCAAGGATTATGTGAAAAGTCTTTAACTCTACTGTTTTTGTTCATTCAAAACAGACTCGTTTTGAGTAACAGCCTCTAATAAAAGAGGCAACCAGCTGGCAAAGAGAATGGAACAGCCAGATATTTCCTGCAAGGGGGGGAAACACGACCAAAAAAGGAAAGCAAATGTAATATTGTAAATGCTGCTGTGGGTCAGAAACAATGTCAGTGCAAAAAAAAAAAAAAAAAAAAAAAAAAATCAAACAAACAAACAAAAAAGTAAAGGATGCATCATTAGTTGACAGCTGTATGTGATGCATGTGGATTCAGGTGAGCTCAGACTGTCATGAAATATGTAGACCATGGAAATGGCGACCACGTCAAAGAAGAAAAAAAGAAAAATGTCGGGACTCTGAACTAAACTAAACTTTGAAGGACGATGATGATAGAGGAGAAGCTAAGCCATGGCCTGCAGCCAACCTTACTGTCTTTATAGATGAAGGTGACGTTGCCCTTCGGTCTGAGACCCAGATGAAAGAAGCATTCGGGCGCTGAGAAAGCTCAGTTGGGAAAAATATCCTCTTCACGTTAACTGTCACAGCTATCACAGCTGTCAGCTGTCATAATTATCACAGAGGCCTTGAACCAGTTGCCATAAGGTGATATGAGGTTTTCTGTGCGAGACCTAATCAATATGAGACCTATGCTATGAGGGTGGAGTAGGTATATATATATATATATATATATTTTTTTTTTAAAGAAAACACCCACCGAGCTGTAGTTTTTTGTTTATACCGTAGCTGACATCTTTCCTATGTGTTTAAAAATGTTTTACAATGTTATTTATATAATGGCAACAAAGTTGAGGGTAATATTAGTGGTTAAGTTAAATTACAGCTGGCCATAGCTCTCCACGCCTTAAGACACTTTTGGCTAGTTGCTAGTTAGAAAGCAGCTGTTGGGTCATATGTATTTGCTGTGTGCCATTGTATATATTTTTTCATTTATTCTTTAATAAAAATAACCCCCTTTGAGATAACACAGTAAATATTATAGACAACAATAAATGATTAAGTCAGATCACAGTCAGATATTTTGCTAGCAACAACATTAGCAATCCATCTATCCATTCTTTGCAGTTTATCTAGGTTCAGGTTACCGAGGCAACACTCTAAGCAGCTCTGTGAGCAAATCTGTGAGAATGTTTTGCCTGTTAAAAACGTTTTTTAGACTCACCTATTTTTAATGCAGCCGCTCACACTGCCTGCATGAAGTCACTGACAAATGGCATTTCGAACCAAGCGTGGATGTTGAAGGAAAGATGACGAGCATTCTGCCACAGCTGTCACACTGCCTTCGTTGCTAAGCTGTAGGCAGAGACCAAGCTATCATCACCACCGATGATTGTTCACGTGGAATTTTGGTTTAAAAGACAAGTTGATGTTTACTCTGCACGTATTTGAGGCAATCAGAGCAGTACTTGAAGGAAGCAGTCTCAAAATATCTCTTATCTCAAAATAGCAGCTGTGCTGGAAGTTGTCTAGACATTCCTGAGAAGATGACCTTGGACCTTTGATTTTTATGGACCTGTTACCAGAGCCTGTAATCAGGACTTTTAATTTGGGGTTTTGATTTTGCTTAGGAGTTAATTGGCATGCAAAGTTTAATGCTGAGGAAAGAAACTCACTTTTACAAACCTGAATACCGGGAATAAAAGCTAAACACACTGCCAGGCTCTTGTTTTCACATAAAACACTGGCCAGTTGTACTCCTAGCACCCAGTGGTACCTCAATGTGCTGATTGTAACCTGGATGTATTGTTTTAGCATAACCATAGAAAAAATGCATAATTTTTGGCCCCATTTGCCAGAGCCACGGGAGTAACAAAATGTTTTTATAAAACTTGCAGTTAAATCCCAGGTGCTAGAGTTACATGGTGCGTGTATAAAATGGACCCACAACTGTATACAAAGCCAATGACACACACCTGAAGATCCACAGAGCACTCAAAGAGCCCAACTGTATGTCTAAAGATACTTAGCTAAAGGGCTGACATGGAAAGAAATATGACTGACAAAAAGTGGACAGACAGCTATAAAGAGTGGAGATGAAGGTGGAGGCAGAGGACAAAGAGGCTGCTACTTGTAGCAGTACAGTATTACTACAAGACACCAAGAAAGGGATCACAAGACAAACTAAAGGTTAAAGAAATTCCATTGTTTCTCATTTTGCAGTCTTATGTTCCTGGATGTTTGCCCGGGCTGTTGATATGGAGTTCAGTAGATCATAATCTAGTTTTCATATGCAGAACTGAAAGTAATTTCACTAGCTGGGCCCACATCCTCATTTTAGGTTTGACAGCATTTTAGTAGGTAAAGGTGAATGCTTTGACATGAATTGAGTTGTGGTTTGGGGAAGGCCTTGAAGGGGACTGGTGATGGCTCCCGGGCCTGGCAGATCCCCATGTACTAAATAGAAGCGAAGAAGTTAAAGAATAGAGAACAAGGAGGGAGGCAGAGTGGGGCACGTAAACGAGAATGATCAGCTTGCAGAACTGGGGGAACCTATATAGATGACAGCTGGAAGGAGCGTGTTTGGAGGCGTGGTCCTGCTCCTAAAATTCCAATACATAATTGTGAAAAGATTTTGTTTATTATTCAAATATGCTTTGCTTGTGATTGTGTAAACTCTGAATGACGATTCACCCTGATAAACTTGAAGCCTTGCCTATGCTTATCATATGCCTGTGAAGACAAGTTCCTGTGTAAAGAGGAACGGAAAGTTCCACTTAAGCAGATGTTTAGTATAGTATGAACAGAACGTTTTAGCAAGATATGCATTTGTCTGTTAAGCAATCTATATTCTTTAGCAAGATATGCATTTGCAATCTATATTCTGAGAACAGGCGGAGACTGCCTCCGCCTGTTGAGTAACCTACATGCCTATATAACCTGCAATAAAGAAGTGTACTGGTGTGACTCTCTCTCGAGACGTTCACCCATGTACATGTGATTGATTATATTGTCTCACTGTGTCTCTGTTTTACTTTGGCAGCCTTCTATTTGGGAAATTTCCCCCAACAATAATCTCCAACAAAATGACCTAAGAACAAAGGAAAATGCTCGGAGGAATATGCATATAGATATATTCTCAATCTTCTTGTGTTCCTTGATCCGGACGTTTTTTATCACTTGGTAGCTCATCTTTTGTCTGCTTATGCCTAATCCTTGTTCCAGTAGCTCACTTATCGTCAGATTGGACCCCCCCTGGAGTTTAGATGGTAGTGGTGGCAGAGATGAAGCAGGTGGAGACTTGGACAAGGACCTTTCTCTGGCCAGAATGAGATGAAGATGGAGAAGAGGTGGGTTTGGACGAACGATAGAAGAGCTAATATTTAAAGCACACAGGAGAGAGGCTGACTGGCTCAAAGAGGACTGGCAAGAAAGTGATGATGACAGAATAGAGTTTGACAGAGCATTGTCCTCAGACTTCTTAGGGTCATTTTTAAGGATAACATGGGTTAAACATGTCTATGCTGGATCAAATCCTTACGAAATTATATAAAATTTTGAAATGTATGTGCTTTAGACAATCCTGTTAATAAACACCGCCATCCTTCAACAAAACAACGCAAAACAACACGAGGGTCACTTTCTGTCTCAGTAATTTCACTCTGACTTAATAAGGAGACGTACAAAAAAAAAGAAATGGCGTTCTTCTGTTAAGGCACAGTCTTTCTTTCATTTACTTCATAAAATGGTTAATCTATTCGCCTTATTTGCCTGTTTTCTTGTTTAACATGCCAGCCATGCACAGAACCAGGTCCAAAAAGAAATTGTACTCCCACTCTGGTGTGGAAGAGTGAGAAAGAACTGTGAAAGAACAACTCTGCAGCAGAGACATTGAGCTGTTAGCCGTTAGCATGCGTCCGTACTACCTGCCCCAGGAATTCTCGCATGTTATCGCGTTAACAGCGTATGTCCCCCCCTCAGCCAACGCGGATGCAGCCTGTGACTCTCTCCACTCTGTGGTCAGCAGACTGCAAACACAATCTCCGAGAGCCCTTCTCATAATATCAGGGGACTTTAATCATGCCTCACTGAACTCCACACTGCCCACCTTCACCCAGTATGTGACCTGCCCAACCAGACACAATAAAATACTGGACTTACTGTATGCCAATGCTGAAGAGGCATACAGTTCATCACCTCTCCCTCCCCTGGGCAGATCTGATCACAACCTGGTGCACCTTGTCCCTGTGTATGAGCCCTTAGTGCGCAGGGAGCCACCAGCCACCCACACAGTACAGAGATGGTTGGAGGAGAGCGAGGAGGCTCTTAAGGATTCGTCTTCACCATCTACACTGCAGACTTCTCCCACAACTCCACCCAATGCTTCCTGCAGAAGTTCTCTGATGACTCTGCAATAGTCGGCCTCATCACTGATGGGGACGACAAGGAGTACAGAGGACTGACTCAAGACTTTGTGGACTGGTGCCAGCTGAACTACCTCCAGATCAATGCCAGTAAAACCAAGGAGCTGGTGGTAGACTTCCGCAGGCACAAACATCCTCCACTGCAACCACTGAACATCCAAGGTATGGACATCGAGGCTGTGGACAGCTACAGGTACCTTGGTGTTCATCTGAACAACAAACTGGACTGGACTCATAATTCAGACGCCCTCTACAGGAAAGGGCAGAGCAGGCTGTACCTGCTGCGGAGACTCAGGTCGTTTGGAGTAGAGGGCCCACTCCTGAAGACCTTCTATGACTCTGTGGTGGCCTCAGCCATCTTCTATGGTGTGGTCTGCAGGGGAGGCAGCATCTCTGCTGGGGACAGGAAGAGACTGAACAGGCTGATCCGAAGGGCCAGCTCTGTTCTGGGATGCCCTCTGGACCCAGTGGAGGTGGTGAGTGACAGGAGAATGGTGGCTAAGCTGTCATCACTGTTGGACAACATCTCCCACCCCATGCAGGAGACTGTGACAGCACTGAGCAGCTCCTTCAGTGGGAGACTGCGGCACCCACGGTGTGGGACAGAGAGATTTCGCAGGTCTTTCCTCCCCACTGCTGTCAGACTCCACAATAAAGACTTTTGCAGCTGATCAAACACACAAACCCACACATGTGCAATAAGACTGCTATATGTGCAATTCTTCTTCTAATGAAGTTGTATTTTTGTATTTTCCTACTCAGTTGTATATAGTATTTGTATTTCCATTTTATTCTATTGTATATATTATTCTATTCTATTTTATTCTATTGTATATGGTATTTTATTTTATTGTATTTTATTGCTTTCCAGTGTTTTCTAATTTCTGCTACATAACTTTGCACTTTACTGTAACAAAACAAATTTCCCACCTGTGGGACTAATAAAGGTCATCTTATCTTATCTTATCTTATCTTATCTTAAGCATTAGGACTAGCCTGCACAGAGCCCTGCTCCAAACCCAATCCTGCTCCTTTAGGATGAACTAGAACGCCAACTGTGAGCCTGGCTTTAATGTGCAACATCACTGTCTGCCCTAACTAATGCTTCTGGGACCGACTGGGAGTAAATCCCTACCGCCAAGATCAAAAATCCTTCAGAAAGCCTTTTCAGAGGAATGCAGGCTGTTGTGGCAGGATAGGGATGCTTCCTCGCTGTGGTTTGAAAAGTACAACCACCACACAGGCACAGTCATTTTGTACTATTTAGCATACTTAATATTGTCACTGGAAAAACAATGGCGAGCCATTCCACCAGTCATATGCCATTGCATATGCATTTGCATGATCGCAGTACAATAAATAAATAAATCAGAAAGAAGGCCGCACAATGCTCTATATAGCATCTGAGTGAATTGCGTGTATCGGCTTTCGTCATGTTTCCCTCTGTCAGAGCAGTTCAATTCTTCTGTAAAGGTCTGGCATCTCAAGCTGGAGAGCTCATTCTTATTGACAGTCAGGGCAGCTTCATCTGAGCACACCTCACTGCCAAGCTCAGCAGTTCAGCCCAGATGGCATCAAATATACTGCTTAAAGTCATCATTCACTTTAATGTTGTAGCTGCCTGGCTGGGGGAAGGCTCCTTCTCTCTGTCTTATTCTGGACACTAAAAAAGTTACCCCTGTTTCCCCACTGACTCACAACAACCTGCTCTGTATTCTCAACCAAGGCCGAAGGACAGGAACGCTCACCTCCAAACCGAACAAAGAACAGTGGACTTTATAGCAGGCAATTCTGCATGTTTGCCCGATATATGGTCAGCAGAAATAACCAGTTGCCCACTAAAAGCTGTCATGCCCCTTTTGGAGATACACAATGGGTTGGTTTTTTTTTTACAGAAAGGTCTTCACAACTTTTTCTCTTGTTCAAATACAGTACTTAGTCCATCTTTACTTTCTAGTAGTTAAAGATTTCACCTTGTATAAAAAAAAATCCACAACCTTGGATCTAATTCTTAGAAAAACGCTTTTCCATTCTTTCAAAATACTTCAGCTTGTTTTGACCTTGAACTTCATGGCAGCTCTTTTGTTCACGGAAAAATGCGGCGTGCACTTTCTTACAATACCTTGTAAGACGCACTGCAGCCTCATGAAGGTGTTATATTAGCAGCGTGTGTGACTCAGAGAGATAATCCTCTCTGTGAAGTGATGATTCATCTGGATGTGGGGGGCTTAAAGAAAGAGGGAGAGAGAGAGTGCGAGAGTGCTGGAGTGTCCCCGCAGGGTTTAAAAAGAAGATGTAGGAAAAGAGACCAAACACACCTGCAGTTTGACTTCACTTCCTTCTAATCACTCAGCGTCTGCACCTGGAAACTCTGAATGAAAGAACGCAATTGAACCAAGAGATTGAAAAATAAAATGAAATCCTTTGTGTAATATTCATTTCACACTGGCACATTTTAGGAATCTCAATATCCTTGCCTGTTTTTCACCTGGCCTGTTCGACAGCTCTGTCATCGGTACATCATGAAAACCCGTAGGGCTGACCAGCTCTTGCCTGTCCCGGACTGAGAGCTATCTTCCCAAACAAATCAATTTTTCAACAGAAGAAAAAAGATATATAATGTATTTAAGTGGATATTGTGGCTGGTAATTTCAGCCTGCCTCTTTAAATTATCACTGCAGTGGGCAAATCTATTTTAATTCCCCGTGTCTATGACCTTCCCTCCATAAGATCTCCAATCCAATCTACTTAAAAGCTCTAAAGAAACAGACAATACAGTGGTCCAATGAAAATGCTAAGGTGGGTCACCTGCATTATTGGACTGTGATTATAATGATTTGGAGTATATATCATGTCTGAGGGTGGATTCCAAAAAGATTAAGCGGGCTAAATGAATACTCTCTAATTACAAGTAGTGAAAGTAGTGAAACCATCACCTGGCTTTATGGTTCATTCAGCTCCATAGAGTACTGCAGGCTCTTTCAGTTTATTGTTTTTATTGTTATTTACTGCTTTGGTTCACCTAGTTCCAGTTCCAGCATAATTACCCACTCATACCTAAGGCAAAACAGCAAAATAAGCAACTAGCTAGTGAGTATAGAGGAGCGTTAACTGAAACTAGAAGAAAACTGCTCTGAAAATAAGACAAAATATTAAATACAATCGTTTCATATTAATGATGATTTGGTTTAGTATTTGAAGGATGTGGTAGTGACGGGATGTCAAACTCATTTTACATACAACGGGCCACATGCAACGCACTTTGATCTATGAGCAGGCCGGACCAGTAAAAATCCAATTTCTGTCAGTGCAAAGAAGTTTATCTGCACATTTAAACCCTGTGATAGGTCAGTGGGAGAAAACCAAGTGCAATTTCAACAACATGTGTCTCAGTTTTACTACATGAGAAAGAAACTGTGTTTTATTAAATGAGCATGACTCTTTGGGCTTAAGTTATATTTAAAAAAACACCCCTGTTTTATCAGCCATATTACCATGGGTGATAGAAATAATGGCATGTTTACAGGTCCATTGGCTTCTGTTGGCTTCTCCCTCACTTGCAAGAGATCATCACAGCTAATCAGTGTGTATATTCTAATCTGGACAATTCTTACTCAGATGCCCTTCCTGAACACTCCCAGGGATTCACGTCTCCTCCTGGTCTCAAACTGGGGATCTTTTGCATGGACACAGGATGGAATAGAGCTCTGTGTTTACAGCTTCAGTGAGGCCCACAAATGAAGATTGTCACTCATTGTCATTTTTTGTTCAGACAATAAACTAACCTTGCTATAGGAGGCCAGTATTGTCGGGTGATGTAATGAATCTGTGATTTATTGTCAGTATAAGAGGTAGTCAGTGTTATACTATTATATCTCCGCCACAGAAGTTATGATTTTGGTAACATTTGCAAGCATGTGTGTCATTCTGTCTGTAAACACGACAGCTTGTAGAATGAATTCTGATAAAAACTTTGTAGTGGTGTAGATTGGACTCATGTTAACAATCCATTAAAGTTTGGCTTACATCCACAAAGGTCTTCAAGGTCAGCTCAAAGATGTATTGGTCCAAAATTGACAGCAAGCCTTAGAACTTGATTCTCACACCTGTGGTTATGTATTGTCAACATGTACAGGGTGGGCCATTTATATGGATACACCGTAATAAAATGGGAATGGTTGGTGATATTAAAGTCCTGTTTGTGGCACATTAGTATATGTGAGGGGGCAAACTCCTCAAGATGGGTGGTGACCATAGTGGCCATTTAGAAGTCGGCCATCTTGGATACAACTTTTGTTTTTTCAATAGGAAGAGGGCCATGTGACACATCAAACTTATTGGTAATGTCACAAGAAAAACAATGATGTGCTTGGTTTCAACGTAACTTTATTCTTTCATGAGTTATTTACAAGTTTCTGACCACTTATAAAATGTGTTCAATGTGCTGCCCATTGTGTTGGATTGTCAATGCAACCCTCTTCTCCCACTCTTCACACACTGATAGCAACACCGCAGGAGAAATGCCAGCACAGGCATCCAGTATCCGTAGTTTCAGGTGCTGCACATCTCGTATCTTCACACCATAGACAATTGCCTTCAGATGACCCCAAAGATAAAAGTCTAAGGGGGTCAGATCGGGAGACCTTGGGGGCCATTCAACTGGCCCACGACGACCAATCCACTTTCCAGGAAACTGTTCATCTAGGAATGCTTGGACCTGGCACCCATAATGTGGTGGTGCACCATCTTGCTGGAAAAACTCAGGGAACGTGCCATCTTCAGTGCATAAAGAGGGAAACACATCATCATGTAGCAATTTCAAATATCCAGTGGCCTTGAGGTTTCCATTGATGAAGAATGGACCCACTATCGTTGTACCCCATATACCACCTGTTGTTCCAACAGTCTTGGAGGGATCCATCCAATGTGGGTTAGTGTCAGACCAATAGCGGTGGTTTTGTTTGTTAACTTCACCATTCACATAAAAGTTTGCCTCATCACTGAACAAAATCTTCTGCGTAAACTGAGGGTCCTGTTCCAATTTTTATTTTGCCCATTCTGCAAATTCTGTGCGCCGATCTGGGTCATCCTTGTTGAGATGCTGCAGTAGCTGGAGTTTGTAAGGGTGCCGTTTGTGAGTAGCTAATATCCGCCGAAGGGATGTTTGACTAATGCCACTCTCCAGTGACATGCGGTGAGTGCTACGCTGTGGGCTCTTGCTGAATGAAGCTAGGACAGCCACTGATGTTTCTTCATTAGTGACAGTTTTCTTGCGTCCACATTTTGGCAAATCCAACGCTGAACCAGTTTCACAAAACTTAGCAAGCAGTTTTCTAAATGTAGCATGGGAGATGGGTGGTCTCGTAGGGTGTCTTGCATTGAAATCTGCTGCAATGACCCGGTTACTGCTTTCACCAGATATCAACATGTGTTAACCTCTTCGACATGTCAATGGCTGTGAACAAAGAGAAACTTGTAAACAACTCATGAAAGAATAAAGTTACGTTGAAACCAAGCACACCATTGTTTTTCTTGTGACATTACCAATAAGTTTGATGTGTCACATGGCCCTCTTCCTATTGAAAAAACAAAAGTTGTATCCAAGATAGCCGACTTCTAAATGGCCACCATGGTCACCACCCATCTTGAGGAGTTTGCCCCCTCACATATACTAATGTGCCACAAACAGGACTTTAATATCACCAACCATTCCCATTTTATTACGGTGTATTCATATAAATGTCCCACCCTGTAGAAAGATGTGTAAAGATTTCAAGTATCATGTCACATCTGACCTCTGACCTCTCCTTCAAGGTCAATACATTGATCTAAAAGTCAAAGTGATATTTCTATACAGAGCTATTTAAAACTATGTTTCTTACTGCCATTGTTTGTACTGAAAACAATGACATATATGAAAGGATATATGGGGAATCTAAATATCGCATTACTTTGGACCTCTGACCTCTTCTTCAAGGTCAAATAAGGTCAAACTTTCCTCTTATCTTTAAAAATATAATGAAAATTCAGCTGTCTTTGTTTGTATTGGGAGCATTTAGGCAATGGTACCTGTATATGGTGATTCTAAATATATGAGTGCTTCTTGGTTAAATGGTAAACAGTCTCATTCACCTGATCACACAGCGCCTTTATATATGCTTACACGCATTCTAATATTTCAACCCACATTCAAATTCAGTATCTTGTTCAAAGATACTTCAGCACATAGTCCAGAGAAATCAGGAATCGACCCACCAACCTTCTGATGAGTAGATGAATCAGAGTCATAGCGCTTTCTCTGAACCTTTCCCATAACAAGCCTCACTCTATAGAGGCTCTCTGATGCATACCGTGCAGCTCAAGAGACCGATGACTGAATGATATACATCTAACTGAGACACCTTCACTGGTGGATTTTTTTTTTTTCGTGATACAGTTCTATTGCAAATTGCCAAGGGGGGAATTTAATGTGTTTTTATTGTAAATAAACTGTGGACAGTACACATAGGTGACAAACTAAAAGGAAAGCCTGAACCTGCAGTGAGTGAATCTGATGACTCTAGTACGCTGTGAGGAGCATTTCACTAACATGATTATGGTCCACTTGGTCTGTAGAGTGAAGGGTCATTTTAAATCAACACAAGTTCTTCGGAGTCACCGTTATCACATAATAAAAGATTTCAATCCCAGTGACACTGCCTGCATCCATGGGGCAAAAAGAAAATTGTGAAAATCATATGAAACCTGCCACAGTGGCCTGATCTCAACACAGTTGAACACCTAGGTAAGATTTTAACTGTTTCAGAGAGCGCATTGTCACCATCATCAAAACACCAAAGTGGTAACATCTTTTGAATACCAACACACTTTCACAGTAAAGCAGAGTTTGTAAGAGCCCACAACCTTGATCCTGGCTGCAAAGTCGTTGTTTGAGTCAGACGTGCCTGGCTGGATGTTTCCCAGGTCACCAGCATGACATGAAAGTGCTGCGAGATGGCAACCAGACTGAGCTGAGGGCTCCCGCCGCTGCTGTTTGTGCCGGGGACTGACCTTGAGAAACCAAGAACGTGAAAAAGCTTAGGACACAGAGCAGGGAGTCAAAGAAAGAAAAAATACCAAGAGACTATGTTAGGATATCAGGTAGGCAGCAGCACAGCAGGACTGTGGTGCTGTGTAACAATAGGTAGTGCAGCGATCTGACCATATGACGCAGTGTGTGTGTGTGTGTGTGTGTGTGTGTGTGTGTGTGTGTGTGTGTGCATGCGTGAATGATTGGCGGAAAAGGTATGATGGTGCAGGTAGTTGAATAAGTCAGTAAGGGTCAGATAAGACCAGAGAAAACTGCTGCCTTCCTCTGTATAACTTTTCATCCCTTTTCACTGTGAAAGCCTCATTCACAGTCACACAGTTAAATTAAATATTACACACAAAAAATACAGCATTACACTAATACATACTGCAGGTTTCTTGCTTCACACCATAATCTCATTATCACATTTGAGAGATTTTTTTTTTGCTGAAGTCACTGACGTATGCATGTATACAATTCGTTTGGTTTAGTTCATTTGTCACGTTATGACACTGTTGTTGTAACACTGATTTAGACAAGTTGCTTAAATTGCTTGCATTTCTTTGTTAGCTTGAGCAAAAGAGAGAGCAAGGGAATCTAGTTGAAGTACAGTCACCTAACAATGGACCGACCCATCTGCTGTATTGACTTTAATTATAGTGTCTTTGATATAGCTTCATTGCTCTTGCATTTAGTTAGGTCTGTTTGTTGAGCAGTTTTTTGTTGTTGTTGTTGAACTGTCTTTTTTTAATATTTTTACATTACACCGGTTCCGCTGCTTGTTAACACAAATATCTATTCAGCCAATCACATGGCATCAACTCAATGCATTTAGATATGTGGACGTGGTCATGGAGACCTGCTGAGGTTCAAATCGAGCATCAGAATGGGGAAAAAAGGTGATTTCAGTGACTTTGAATGTTGCACGGTTGTTTCCAGTGGCTCTGTAGCGTAGTGGTTTACACATGTACCTCTTAAAGATCCCCAGCTCGATCCTAGGAAGAGCCACAAATCCTTCAGGATTGTGACAGGAATGGTATTCTGTGTAAAACTCTGACAAATCAAACATGCAGACTGACTGTGAATCACTCCTTGTGAGTAAGGGAGCAGCCAAATGGACTGGTTTGAGTATTTCAGAGATTGCTGATCTACTGGGATTTTCCCACTAAGCCATCCCCGGGGTTTACAGAGAACGGTCAGAAAAAGTAAAACTGTCCAGTGAGTGTGCTCAACACGTCAAACATCGAAGCAGATGGGCTAAAGTGGCAAAAGACTACCCCGCGTATTGAGACTCAACAAATGGAATTAACCAGATGCAACTTCTGTCACCTAAGAACAGAAAACCGAGTCTACAATTTGCATGGGCTCACCAAAATCAGACTAGAAGAAAATTGTTTCCTGGTCTGATGTGTCTCCATTTCTCCTGCGACATTCAGATGGTAGGGTTGGGCTGGTGGTGCTGTAATAGTGTGGGGACTACTTTAGGCCACTTAGTACTGACTGAGCATCATTTAAATGACAAAGCCTGCCTGAATATTGTTGCTGACATGCCCATCCCTTTATAACCACAGAGTGGTCATCTTCTGTTGCCTGCATGCCACACACCATGTCACAAAGCTCCTGGTGGAACAGGAGATTCATATCATGTGCAGCAACTGTGTGTGTCTTTGTGTGTGTACATACAGCTGTACATATTATGTGTCTGCTAAACTGTTCCAGTGTGATTTGTTAAAATTCTGCTATTTCCTTACTTTCACAGCAGTAAACAATATTGGACTCATGCACGTTCAGAGATTTGGTGCTGTGCAGATCCACTTGCTTTTCTCCCAGTTACTCCTCTCTTGTTCTGTCTTGCCTTCCCACCGCCTGGTCTGGTCTCACAGCGTGGCTCATAACAAGCTGCAGTCACAGTCTGCTCCCCATCTGGATTCAGAAGGCACCACTGAAGGAGGGTCGGGGCACAAGAAGGAGGAGAGGAGGGCAAAGCGAGAGGGGGAGAGGAAATTTGGGTCACGCTTGAAGCTATAATGATGGCATAATGCACCTGCACAATCTCTGCTGCGGCACTGAATAAATCATGGATGCAACACCCTTCACAGATAATAACTAATGACTCCTCTCGACACCCCAAGCCAGAGCGCAATATGAATCTACGCCCAACAAGTTAGACAAATGAATCCGACATGTGACACTGAATATCCACAACCACACGCTTGCACACGCCCTCACCTCTCAAACTGCAGCCAATGACATTTCTCAACTACCTCCCAGGCACCCAAACAAAGATTGATCAGAGCGAATCGTATCAAGCAGGAGATTACGGGACCGGGTTCCCTGAGTTTCCATTACTGGCCCCCTAATCCCGTTATAAGGATATGCTCTTAATGGGCATGAGCTGTGAGAAATCCGTGTGTTGCGCGTGAAGGAGAGGTCATCCATCACGGCCAGACCTCTGAGCGGGAAAGGGGACAGCCGGGAAGGTTAATGTCAGCCCGGATCTAACTGAAGCTTACATCTATACAACATTCAAATCTCCAGCAACGTCGCTGAGCTGTTTCACTGACTCCTTCTCCTCCTTATGTGGATTTCTGTGATAGATACAGGTAAGCCAAAAACTGTTGCCATCTTTATACCTCAATACAACAATCCATTGTTCTTCCTACAAATGAGCTGAATTTAAAACCCCCTTTATTTTCAATCATGCAGAGTAAACCATAGATGCTGTAAAACAAGACAAATTCTATCGCCTTTAGATAAATAGTGAAAGCAGCTTGTTGTGTGTGCTGCACTGAACATGAGCAAGGGAATCAGAATAGAAAAAAAACTTGGCAAGTGTGGTCAAGATAAAGGGCATAAGGGCATCTCCTTATGTTCCTGTTACCTAACATTGTTAGGAAATTTCCTGTAGGTTACTGTAGGATCTTAGCCACTTTACTTGGAGTAAAGCAATCTGACCCCAGACTGAATCAGGGCTAGTCTGAATAGTAGAGGACAGCAAAGAAAATTTTATATAGATACAAGCTGAACTCCAAGATCAAGCTGTGCAGCATCATGAGCTGCGTTCTGAATCAAAGTCACACAGTAACACCCGACTTTGAAAGCGAACAGTGCAAAAGAAGTGCTTTTAAAAGAAAAAAAACAAAAACAAAGCACCTATATGAAGGAAACTCAGTTAACTTGTAGGGTTTATTTGTGCATCTGACAAAGATTCCCTTGAATCTGTGCCGGACACAATAAAGTTTATCAAGGAAGTCTCGAGTGACACATAAAGGTCTGAGCGCTGCTCCTTATTGTTCCTTTAAACACACTTAGTAAACACTCACAGCCCAGGATGTAAAAAACCTTTACAATAATGACTGCTGTTTAAGCTACTCTTCCAGTTAAGTATTTATTCTCTGGTTTGTAGAGGTGTGTCTATAAATAAAATCCTACAAAGTCAGGTTACTGACAAAGTCTGCTCTGCTCAAGAAAGACAAGCCACAGTGAGCTATGTCTTGAAGCTAGTAAAGGTTTAAATTGCAATTTGTGGCTCTTTGGAAATCAATAAAAGAGTTGATGAATCCAACAGCAACACACCTACAGAAATCTCCTCAAACTGCCTAAATCTGTGTTCTTGTAGCCACCATAGGAAAAATTGAGAATAGTGTTATTGAAGGGACAGCATAAAGAAAATCACTGTGCTCCTACTTTTCTAGGTCCTGATCTTAACCCAGTTGAGATGCTGTGACATCACCTGACAAGTGGTGCTCATTCAAGACTCTCCCAGTAATGTTGATCAATGAAACCATTTGAAACAGAGGAATGCTCCAAAAACGCTTTTCATTATTGTGCAAGACTCACGAGCAGCTGCATGAAACGCCAGATGGAGGTTAACGCTGCCAAGAGGTTCCACTAACTTCAAGGTTAAACTTTCTTTTCTTTTTCACCATGCCACATGAGTGTTCGCTACAGTAACCCTGAGAGGTCAAATGCACTGCAGCTTAAGAAAACACCAGCAAAGAGAGAAATGCTGCAAAAACACACAAAACAAAACTGAAACTGAATTTTTTTTTTTTTTTTTAAAAACAGAAGTTGAATAAATAGAAACAAATGTAACATAAATAGTAAAAAAACAAAAGTGCAAGTGCTTTTAGGGAGACAAAAATGTGATGGAAACCAAAACACTGCAAAGAACTGCAGTCAGCCACACTTAGAAAAATCAAAGGGTTCATCAGTGTCGTTAGGGACAAAATGATGCAGGTAATGTGTGTTTTTAATACTGTAGATCACTGACTCACTAAGTGTCAGACAGGGCCCCCTGGTGGGCCGTAAAGGTACTGAAGGTCAGCCACGGTCATGATAGAAATCCAGTTTGAAATTACTCACAAGCAGGCCCCAGCGCACCGGCCCTACAATCACTGACAGCAGCCCATTGGTTCATTTTCATAACCAGCACTGGATTGCCCAATCAAAACTCTTAACACAACTGGGCGCTGTCCTTTCGCTGCACGCTCGTGCAGCTGAAAAGGTAAAAAAAAAAAGCAAAATAAAAATAGATAAATAACTGCGGCAAAAAGTGTCAAATTAACCGACAGGTTAGCAGTCGGAGCTGCTGCTGCTGCACCGTGAACAGTTGTACCAGAAACAACTAATAACTACGCCTTGTAATCACAGGAGCTCCTGTTGCTAGCATTAACCTTGGAGAAGTATGGGAGGAGGGACCGCAGCCCCAGTAAGAGCGTGAGGAAAAGGTGGTTAGAAAATAGATGACAGGACAAAATTAGGAATGAAGAAATTCAGCTTTGAAGCTCAATTTTGTTCAACAAAGATATGAAAAGAACACGTGTTAGTGGGCTGTTTACTTGGCATCACTGTATTTGTCTAAAAGACCACATCTGACCACATTCTGTGACAAATCAGAAATCCAGGTCATTCCACTGAGTTCATAAAGATTTTGTTCCAGCTGTGCATGTAAAAGCACTCAAGGAAGGATTTAAAAACTCCTGATCTTAGTTCACTGGAACATCTATTAAAAAACAAAACAAAAGACAACCATTAAACCTGAGAGAACTGGACCAGTTTGCTTGAGTGTGAACCAGATTAGCTTCGAAATCTCATTAAGAGGTACAAAAAGCAATGAGTGCTACAAAATACTGTGTCCCAGTATTTCTCTCACTTCTGGGAAGTGCCATTCCCACCTCTTGTGCTATTTAAGATACTTTCAGTCAGTTCCTTTCAATTTGGCTGCTCTCAAATTCAGAATTTCCTGGGAATACTCCAGTTTCCTAGGCTCCCTCAACTGCCCACTTGCTGTTACTGCTTCACATCTCTGGCCTAAAAACAACTCCTGGCTTATCTGGAGCTGGCCATCTCAACAAACCACTACCTGCATTTGATAGGTGTAGATTTCACAGATTTCTAAACTCCTTTGTCTCATCATCCTCTCTGCTGAGATATGGACTTAGAGCTCCTAGTCAGTTTATAAACAGACATCCTTATACCTGTAAGAAATCTCAGCCGTGTGTCTTCTCCATGTCCGCCCTGATGCTTTAATCTACCTGTTCACTTTGAGTGTGTTTAAATTTGCCTCCATACTCTGTTTACGCTACACATTTTTCAGTGCATCTATGCTGGAACACATTTGTTTAAAAAAAAGAAAAAAAAAAGAAATCCTTTTCTGGCAGCAAACATATAACTTAACACCTCCAAACTCCCCCATCACCTGTCTGCCTTCACTACGGCACGTGATGCAGAGAAAGTCATGTGTGCACAAGCTTTCTTTTGGCAGATCTCGCCATAAAAATACAACCGACACGACACGGTTCCCAGGCAGCGACATGCTGCAGTGTTTCTGAAAGCCTCTTTATGATCTCAGAGCATGCTCTCATGGTTTTAGTTTGCCAAAAGGCATAAGCTTTATGAAAATAAATGGCGTGTCTGTGAGCAGGAATCATGGCAGAACACAGCCTGCTAAATATCAGCCTATTTTAGTTGCATTTTCCTGAGGTGGTATAAACAAACACGCTATTCATTTGTGTGCTCCCTTGTGGTTTTTAGAGCAGCTACACCGGCACGCTGCTTAATACAAATCTGCTGCATGCTGCTTTTATTAAACCAGCAGAACTTGAGCTGAAGGCGTTAGCTGTTCCTAATTATTATTAACATTTTTTTTTTTTACCACTTTCCACTTAGGCTTTTGATGCTTCATATTCAGATAAAAAAGTATCCAGCCTGTGGTCTTGCCCTGTACATGTGGGTCCCAAAATAATATCCCGCTCTGTTTTTCAATTACAGAAGAGAATAAACTACCAATGTGGGGAGATAAAGAAAAAACGCAAAGCAATGACTCATCTGCACATGTCAAACATTTCTGTGAGTACAAAAAGAAGTTTCCAATTAAGTTCATCTGCCTGCATTCTTTTTTTTGTGTGCATGTCATTGTTGCTGAGCAGATACAAATAAAGCACACAGGAAAGCATGCAACCACATTAGCATTTCAATCTGTTGCTGTCTGTATTATTTAGATATTTCCATGTATATGGAGAAATGCTTGAGGATATACACTTTACTAAGAACCCTCCAGGTATCTGAAAAACCACAGATGTAATACATCTGATCCGGGGGGTGGAGGGGTGGGGGTGGGCAGACTCTTTCAGTCACAATGAAAAGTTTGAAATTGCACCTTATCAGAAGCCGCAGCGTTACACGAGGCAGCAGCATAGCTTAAAAATGGATTGGCTGCAAATTGAATTTTGAAACTGTTATCAAATACACTGAACAAGTATGATACGGGGGTGGGAGGCCTGCTGGTGTATTCAGGCTTTAATGGAAAATCTCCACCTTTGAATAACTGATAACGTAAACACACTGTTGATGCAAACAGCAGTGTAATGAACTCTTAATTAACAAGTATTTTTAGATTACACAACTCTTCAACAGCTACTTTATTGTCACTTACAGCGTCTTTGTGAAGGCTCCAGCTGAAAAATCCCTATTCATTTTACCATAGCAGGGTGGCTGTGGTTCAGGGGGTAGAGCAGGTCATCTACTAATCAGATGCTTGGTGGTTTCATCCCTGGCTCCTCAGGTCTGCATCCCAAAGTATCCTTGGGCAAGATCCTGAAACTTGAGTTGCTCCCAATGCATTTATCAGAGTGGGTGTGTTAGATAGAAAGCACTTAGACATCGAAAAAAAAGTGCTTTGCTGAATGAGACATGCCATATTAAGTAGTTTGAGTGCTCAAGTACAGTAGAAAAGTGCTATGTAAGAAGCAGTCCAGTCCATTTACCATAGTGAGAAAGAGCTCCTCAAACCTGTATAGACATGAATCAATGAAGCGCAAATTGAAATTTGATTTTGGACCAAAAAAAAATGAATTTTCCAGGTAGGTGTCATTAAAACCCCTGTAAAATATATCGGAGCAATTTAATTGTGTTGATACAGTCCTTAATGACAATAATGAAAGCATGTTGTTGTTGATATGTCCGTTTGTTTGTTTTAAATAACAGATATTTGATGTTATAGCTGCTCTTTTTCTGATGTCAGTGGACATCATGTGTAGCCATGTGTCAAAATGATCCTCATTTATTGTACAGTGGCCCTAACACTGTTTTATCTCCCTTCCCCCTCTCTGTCAGCCAACTTTCCTTTGATTGGCTTCTCCTCGTAAACGGAAGAACAGCAGGAGGGTGGGGCTTCTGTGCTCATAGCCAAAGCTGTGCCTCGGGTAAACATATCAGGCACAGTTGTACTTGCCCATACATTTGAAACCTTAGCCGTGCTTAGTACGAGCATCCACCATTTGAACAGAATTTTTTTTAATGGCCCATATATATATATTAAAAAAACAACCCACTGATATGTGATTTACCACATCAGACCATTAATGTGAGACTTAGAAGAAGTATTTTGTAGAAGTGTTTTTGTTTTTAGCAATCATTACAGTGACTTCTACACAAACCTGGCAACCTCGTTCTTTAGGTGAGGTTCTGCTGAGCGTTGTCAGATTAGACGGGTAGCATCTCTGATCCGACATATTCAGGTCTCTCCCCAGAGGTTAGATGGGTCAAAGACACAGTCAGACTTATCCTGAAGCCAGTGCAGCTTTGTCTTGGCTATATGCTTTGGTTCAGTGTCACATATTGAAACTGTTGCTCCTGTTGCAAGCTGCTGGCGTCATTCTGGAGGTGTTCTTTAAGGTCCTCTTTATAATTGATACTCATGGTGAAACAGTGGAGAGAAGGTAGCATTACTGAAAATGAAGATGCACACACTCAGTTAAAATGAGACAAGAACATATACATTGTTTAATTTCTTCTTCATGGAGAGGACCTCAAATTTGAGGTCAGCATTAGATGAAGAACTGCAATAAGATGCACATTGACTTCTTTTCTTTCACAATAGTAATTTATCCCTAAACCACTGGATTATTTTTTATTTGAATGCTACCAGAATTATTCAAATTCAAATCAAGTAATATTTGCGCTAATTAGAAATAACACTAACAAGTGACTCCATAGTGTAGTTGCCAAAGATGCAGACACAAATCCCATCATAAAGGCATGTGAGGATAAAAATCTGCCAAACAGAATATGCAGAGCTACCCACTGTGGTGACCCTTGTTAATAAGGGCTGAAGCTGAGAGTAACTTTAGAAATGAGTACCGAAGTACCAAAGCCCAAGGCATAATTCTTTATCAATTATGAAACTAATTTTTTTCAATGATTGAAATCACTGTAAAAAGCTTTACCTTTAAATTTAACAGACAAATATGTGTTCTTATAATTATGCTATTAAGTATATGTACAAAAATATCAACGTTCAGTTTTAAATGAGTGTCTGCAGTTGAGGAACGCTACAAACGAACTTATTCAAATCATAAAGCTTCAGATTTTGTTGAGCATTGCAGTAACAGCAGCTTGTTTTTGTCTTTTTCAGTCTGCCTTTTGAGCCGTACACTTACAGTGGCTTGCAAAAGTATTCGGCCCCCTTGAACTTTCCCACATTTTGTCATATTACAGCCACAAACATGAATCAATTTTATTGGAATTCCACATGAAAGACCAATACAAAGTGGTGTACACGTGAGAAGTGGAACGAAAATCATACATGATTCCAAACATTTTTTTACAAATAAATAACTGCAAAGTGGGGTGTGTGTAATTATTCAGCCCCCTGAGTCAATACTTTGTAGAACCACCTTTTACTGCAATTACAGCTGCCAGTCTTTTAGGGTATGTCTCTACCAGCTTTGCACATCTACAGACTGAAATCCTTGCCCATTCTTCTTTGCAAAACAGCTCCAGCTCAGATTAGATGGACAGCATTTGTGAACAGCAGTTTTCAGATCTTGCCACAGATTCTCGATTGGATTTAGATCTGGACTTTGACTGGGCCATTCTAACACATGGATATGTTTTGTTTTAAACCATTCCATTGTTGCCCTGGCTTTATGTTTAGGGTCGTTGTCCTGCTGGAAGGTGAACCTCCGCCCAAGTCTCAAGTCTTTTGCAGACTCCAAGAGGTTTCCTTCCAAGATTGTCCTGTATTTGGCTCCATCCATCTTCCCATCAACTCTGACCAGCTTCCCTGTCCCTGCTGAAGAGAAGCACCCCCAGAGCATGATGCTGCCACCACCATATTTGACAGTGGGGATGGTGTGTTCAGAGTGATGTGCAGTGTTAGTTTTCCACCACACATAGCGTTTTGCATTTTGGCCAAAAAGTTCCATTTTGGTCTCATCTGACCAGAGCACCTTCTTCCACATGTTTGCTGTGTCCCCCACATGGCTTGTGGCAAACTGCAAACGGGATTTCTTATGGTTTTCTGTTAACAATGGCTTTCTTCTTGCCACTCTTCCATAAAGGCCAACTTTGTGCAGTGCGCGACTAATAGTTGTCCTATGGACAGATTCCCCCACCTGAGCTGTAGATCTCTGCAGCTCGTCCAGAGTCACCATGGGCCTCTTGGCTGCATTTCTGATCAGCGCTCTCCTTGTTCGGCCTGTGAGTTTAGGTGGACGGCCTTGTCTTGGTAGGTTTACAGTCGTGCCATACTCCTTCCATTTCTGAATGATGGCTTGAACAGTGCTCCGTGGGATGTTCAAGGCTTGGGAAATCTTTTTGTAGCCTAAGCCTGCTTTAAATTTCTCAATAACTTTATCCCTGACCTGTCGGGTGTGTTCTTTGGACTTCATGGTGGTGTTGTTGTTGTTCCCAATATTCTCTTAGACAACCTCTGAGGCCGTCACAGGGCAGCTGTATTTGTACTGACATTAGATTACACACATGTGCACTCTATTTAGTCATTAGCACTCATCAGGCAATGTCTATGGGCAACTGACTGCACTCAGACCAAAGGGGGCTGAATAATTACACACACCCCACTTTTCAGTTATTTATTTGTAAAAAAATGTTTGGAATCATGTATGATTTTCGTTCCACTTCTCACGTGTACACCACTTTGTATTGGTCTTTCACGTGGAATTCCAATAAAATTGATTCATGTTTGTGGCTGTAATGTGACAAAATGTGGGAAAGTTCAAGGGGGCCGAATACTTTTGCAAGCCACTGTAAATGAACTCTTGGCATGTGGTGGGTTTTTTCAGGGAAACAATTCAATATGAGCATTTTAAATCACACCCACGATGATGTGGCAGTTTTTCTTTCGTTTTTGACTCCAGTGTGAAAAATTGTGAATATGCTAGCTTTATTGTAGTCAAAGGAGTTTGCAAAGAAAAAGCGTCTGGACTTCTTTAAGTTCCTTTGACTACGATGATTTGCAAAGTCCAGACGCTTTTTCTTTGCAAACTCCTTTGACTACGATGACCTGGATGACTGAGAACCTTCACAGACATAGCTTTATTGTAGTTCCTCCTGTGATTCAGGTAAATGTTTGCCTGTTGTACGTAGTTCCTGTTCAGACATCAAAACCTGTGCTCTGTCTCATAAAGCAAGATTTGTCAGTTAGCATGTTAGCACGTTTAGCATGGGGTTAAACGTCTCTTTTGGCTGGTAGTTCACAACCTGCTGTTGCTATGGTGCCGTCTACATGAGCCAAAAATGTCTTAATGAGAAAAATGAGAAAATCTGCAATGCAGCCATTACACAAAATGTTCTTCCTGCATTGGTACAGTCTTTTAAGGCACTAAACAAACATTTCTTGCAATCAACCACTTCAGACAAGAATTGTTAATTGGCTTTTCATTACCAGGGAGTATGAGTGCACCATGACTCACTGAGGGGAAAGAAAAAACTACCTCCTACTAACAAACATGTGTTGGTGTAACATGTGACAACTATGTGTACATATTTATGTGCACACTGGAGCCTGGGATCTGAGATTATCAGTGCCTGAACAAAACATTAAGGCCTCATTAGCAAAAAAATGATTTCAACTTACAATATAATCCCTTCCTTTTATCTTTTATCTCACATCTACAAAGCATCCTGTAAAAATGTCCTCTGAGGACTGTGACAGAGTTAGTTCCCTCTGGACCTCCACACTCACAGGATGGCCTCCTCAGGCTACACAAACCTGTTTATCTCTTAAGAGCTGTACCCCTCTCCCTCTGAAGTCTTGGACTTCTCCCTCTAACTGAGACTCTGGAAACATCTGTGAGAAGCTGGATGTTCCTCAACTCCCCTGTGGGTACAGTTAAAAGCAAAACAAGCCCTGCCTCTGGTACCACAGTCTAGTCAATCAGCCATCTATGATCGCTCCCCTCGCTGCTGTCAATCACCGCTCTGAGTCACAGGGAAAGGTGATGCGAGATAGCAGGAGGAAAAAAATTATATTTTAAACCCCCGTGGGAATGTGTGAAAGCACTGATTCTTTTTTTTTTCCCTACCTGTAATATGTTACATACTCCAGTGATTTTAAATATACATATGCAGTGAAACAGGCAATGCCACTAGCTAACGTAAATCTCAACAATAAAACTGTATAGGTATGTCAGTAAGAACACAGATTGTCTGTTCCTCATCTGCAGTGTTTATATTTGCCAGCTCTGTTCTGAGAGCTCCCTGTTCATGCACAGAAAATTAGAGGCAGTGAGAGTAGTAAGAAACCTCTACCTCATACAAAACAGACCTTGGCAATGACAACATTCATGATATTGATCAAGTCATGCAGGCTAAAGCAAATATCTGTCCTTTGAGATTTCTCAGTGGATTGCATAGAAGTGTTATTAACTGACCCATTAGTCTGATTTGCTTAAATACTGCTGATTCTCCTGAACAGTCCCTGTTAGATTTGTATTGTGATTGCCATTTATGCTTAGAAATATTTACTCATATAAGCTTAGAAGTATATAATCGATTGTGTAGTGATAGGAGGTTTGATCCTTAATAGTCTGTAACAACTCTGTGTAGCATGAAGAGGGGAGTGTATTCACTCCTCTTCAGAGTGTTCTGGCATAGATCACACACCTCCTAGGAGAGGTCGTATCTTCTCTTGCTGATATATGGTATAGCAAACACACGTATATCTGTTTGAGTCTAAGAGCCTTTTGTTTAGATGGACCGCTAGACTCCTGGCACCAGCTTTGGGGAGTCATTCCACACACACACACACACACACACACACACACACACACACAGGGTATTCTTTGTTCACATGTTTACCTATGAAAGAGGTCATATGTTAATGAACCTATGCATATTCATGTAACTATAATAAAAGAGCAGTGTTACGGGAGAGCGGACGAGAGCAACTGGGGTCAAGCGAAGGAACGGCGCCTGTCCAGTTCTCTCCCGTGCACGTGAAACATAAAGAATGTTGCCTACTCGTGTCTTGCTTGCGGTGTAATTACATTGCCTTCAACGTTCCAGCGAATAGGGTTAAGCTACAAACCTATCAGTCCCCTCAAGGTACTTTATATATTGTACTGTACAGACCTTACATTATTAGACAGAGAAGCCCAGCAATTCAATGAGCCTGTATGAGGTGAAAGTGGGGAGAAAAATTGTCCCTTTAACAGGAAGAAACTTCTGGCAGAGCCAGGCTCAGGGATAGCAGCCATTTACCACATCCACCTAGTAGATGAGGAAGAAGAGAGGGATGAACAGTGAGCGGGAATGAAAAAGACAGGTGTGAAGGAGAAGAGCTCAGTACATCAAGGGAGATCTCCCAGCAGCCTGGGCCTCAAGGCATCATAACTAATGGCTCAGTCACACTACAGCGAATATAAGACAACTTCCTTGCAAATAGGACGGAGGTGGCTGCAAGGAGATTGCAATGATTGGAATTAGGCTACGTTCACACTGCAGGCGAAAGCGCATCAAATCCGATTTTTTTGACCCTATGCGACCCATATCCGATCATGGTATGACAGTGTGAACGGCACAAATCCGATATTTTCAAATCCGATCTGGGTCACTTTCATATGTGGTACTGAATCCGATACATATCCGATGTTTTAGAAAGCGACTGCTGTTTGAACGGTCATGTCGCATTAAATCCCTCTTTTACGTCAGTGACACAAGACAGCGCCGGAGAAGCGCCCGAGAAGACATCGCGAACGCTTCCTGGCCATCCAGTGTAGATGTTAGTGAAACTGTTGGGAAGACAACGTGAACATTTTATTTGTACTGTATAATCTGCAGATTCTGACAGAAATCTGCAACTATCCTTTGAAGCACCGCTCCTCTCTAAAACAGCAATAAGGATCATTATTAGGTTATTTACATTATTATGTAAATAACATAATAATGTTATTATTATGTAAATAACATAATTATGTAAATAACATAATAATGTAACATTATTATGTAAATAACATAATAATGTTATTTGCATTATTATGTAAATAACAAAATAACTTAAAGCAAAAATTGGGAAACGTAAAGTCTGAAGTCTTTATATTAAGGGCCATCAGTCAAACAATATCGTTTGCTCAGGGTCTAAACAGAGCGCGTTGTGTGTGACGTCTTCTTTTGCGCATGCGGGCCGCTTTGAGCGTTCACACTAGAGCGCGTTTGCTGTCGCATTTTATTTGTAGCGTGAACAAGCAGACAAAAAAAAAAAAATCGGAATTGAGCATTAAGACCTGCAGTGTGAACGTAGCCTTAGTGACCAGTTACAACGAATTCCATGCTTGCACGTTTAAATACATGACAATTACACAGATCACCGTCTCGGAGGCAACCTGCTTCCAAACAATCACAGCCTGACTTGGACTGACTCAGTCGCTCTCCGATTGGTGAAGGTTTACAAATAATTGCCATTAATTTATAGATACAGATTTTGCAATCAATCTGCAATCTCTTTGCAATAGAGGAGTAGAATAGAATAGAGGATGCCAGCTGGTTGTATTCTGAAAGCAAAGTTGCTGAGTACCTGTGTAATATTGCAGTTAAATCACTGCCCTTTAGCAACCATGTCACAAAGAGGAATTTGAGTGGTAGGAATTTGCAAGTAGTCGATGTGAAATTCTGTGTATACAGACAGCAACAGATTTATTAAATTCCATGTAACAGCCAGTTTAAACCCATTCAATCACAAACTGATATACTTTCTTTGCACATTGTATCAATAATTTTTGGTAATCCTGACCACTGTTTTTCTTAATGTGACTGTAGCATAGTGGATGGTTGAGCCAATCATTTAAATAGCTTCAAAGTTACAATATTTTTAACAAAAATGACTGGATGACATGTAGTACAACATCAAAACACTTAAAATCATTTTTTAAACTGAGCAAATACCAGGTCAGTAGGTTCAAAATATATTTGATTAGATATGCATCCCCCCCAAAACATGTGAATTTACCCATTTTGCACTTTAAATTGTTAAACTTTTTACTTTAAAGGCTAGAAGTGATTCAAAGTGTAGCAACACAGCTGAGGTAATGCCAGTCTTACACATTTACATTAAAACAATGTTAAAACACGTTTGTGCGAGTGCGATTGTGAAGTTCATCTCCACAGAAACCTACATGGTGTGTGCACCACAGGATACGGATGAAAAACGATGCTGCAGGAGTTATCAGTGTGTGCAGTTTTGAGGCGCTAATTACTCCAGTAAAATGTGTTACCTTATTATAGGCAACAGACTGGAGGGGATGCCTGATATTCAACTGCCACCTGGTGGTTAAAATCCTACTCTACAGCAGAGATGGGCAACCATGGAGAACAGCAACTTGTCACATGTCTGAATTTATATAGGTCATGTTATTTAATTCTTCTGTATTGACTGAAAACCAAATAAAATCAACAGATAGAAATGTGATACTGAGAGGATGTACACATTTTTAATTTAATACCAGCAGCACATTTTTTGTTTTTAAAGTGAAGACTGATCCAACCTGAATGTGGCCCCATCTTCACTCCCCCCCCCCTTTTCTAATTCCGGCTCAGACCACAGGCCAATTCTCCACATCACCTCCATCCATCTTAAATGACCCTGGATGTAACACTGCGTTCCTTTTTTAGCGTACATAGTAGATTTAAGCTTTCTGTGGATGTAGCAATGAACTTTAATGACGAGGATTTTCAGAATTCTTTTGAGTCCACAGAGTGATGTCTACTACCGAATCTTTTTTTTAAATGCATTTCCACCCGACGGCACAAAGACACAGCAACTGAATATTGATTTTCAGCTTTTTCAGTCTTCTGTTCCAACTTTTTAGACAACTATTGGTTGCATAAAATTAAAAATGAACACATTTATGCAAAGAAAAAAAATAAATTGGATTGTCATATGCACCTAAAATTCTTTGGTTCATGTAAATGAAGAAGCCAGTTCTCTATAATCTATTCATATCTGGCCAATACCGCTGTAATATGATCTGTACTGGTGCCAAACACCTACATTACATATGTCGGTTCCCCAGTTACTAATTACGGTTTATTCAAAAGAAATCCATGTGTAAACCACTGATACTTGACAGATCCACTAAACCTGCAGAGTCAGTGTAAATCAGTATCTAAGGTGTAAAAATACACCAGTGATTTCATTATCAGTATAATTACAGCTAACCAGGTGAACAGCAGGATATTGTTAAGTTTAACACCAACCATCTCAGGTTTGCTTCCTGCACAGATGTTGCGGAGAATCTTCGATGTTACAACTATACAGTTACTTTCACCGTTTCCTGGGTACATAAATAATCCGAATACAGATTGCTTCAATTCAATGTTATTTATCTAGCGCCAAGTCACAACAACAGTCACCTCAAGCCACTTTATATTGTAAGGTAGACCCTACAATAATACATACACATCATAGTGCCAGGCAAACAAACTTCTAACCCTGCTGGATGACATAACAACAGAACAAGCAGATATTTAAAATGAGCTAAAGCCTCTGATGATGCAAGGCATTCACTGAAACTGTAATCGTTCTTAGGAGTCCAGTTGCTGTCACCTCTGCAAAACACTTTCAGCAAAAGTGATTAATGAACCCTCTGCTGCTTTAATTCAGCTATTTGACAGCTGGATGCTATGACCCAAAAATCAAAACTGCTAGAAATATGATACAAGTTTGTGCCATTTTATTACAGTATTTGCCTGGATGATTGTTGCTGTAGTAAGAGTGAAGGAAAATGTTGAAGTTAAGCCAATGACACAGATCTTCCGAGGTTGGTCATGATGCTCTCCACCACTTTGGATATTTCTTCTGATGCAAAATCTTGTCCGACTCCTCACTAACAGAAAGGAAAACACTTCAGTCAGTAAAATCGGTCTCTGTAGAGAAACTTACTGGCAAAGCCTAACAGATGAGACAATTAGCAAGAAAACAAGTAGCGAACTACTGAAGTTTTCCTGTTCATCAGTCATGAAATACATTTTCTTTAAAGTTATTTCACCTGTGCACAAGGCTGCAAGCTGATGTTTCAATCATCAAATAAGAAGGGATGGGTTTGGATTCTTAGAGAATTCACTACTGGAAATCGTTTTCCAGCATTGGGTAACATCGGGTCAATGTAGGTCATTCTGCAGCAGCTCAGGGATCAGTGACTGGTGATGTCCACAACTAGTGAAGGTCCACAAAGAGCTGTACCAGTGACTGCAGTGTCTGCTGCTGTGGGGCTGGCAGAGTGTACTGGTATTAAGCTGCCGCACAGATGAGGAAAGGAGAAAGGACAGAAAACTTTAATAGTAGAACCAATGATGACATTATGGTGGGAATCAGGAGAAAAAACAACAACAACAACAAAAAAGAGAGAGAGGGGGCAGCAGGAAAACTGTTATGGGCAGTCTGGGGTTGAAAGATTCCATTCATCACATGGGCCACTGATCAACTGGACTTAGTTTTAACTGGGTGATCAGTGACCAACAGAGCAAGTGTCTGTTCATCAAAGCTGTTAAATTATATAGAAAGAAACCACAATCTTCTATGTAATTCTAAGGATGGAGAGCATTTGCTGCACACACCAAAGCTGCTTAATCAAATGTCTCATTTTCAATAAAGTGAAAAAATGCAACTGACTTAAACTTGACTTTATGAAGCTCTGTTATGATCTATTGGGCTTTATGTTTACTGTAACAGTGCAAATCCACTGAGCAAGAAGAAAACATATTTCTTGCATCATGTGTGTGTGCTCAGCTAAAACATATGACAAAATAATTTGCAACTTTAAACATAACTCATAGTTGGAAACAATTTCTCACAAATCGTGTCTGCTCACTGAACTGTAAAGACAGAGGTGTGCCTCCTGTCAACAACAGCTAGAACTCCCACAGCTTTCTTCCAATAGGTGCTCATATGAAGAAGAACTTACTAAAGGGTGTTAGTAGTGCTAAAGTTAGAAGTTAAAATGAAGTAAACTAGAGCATGGTTATCACTTCTGTAGGCAAAAGTGATAAAAGGAAAGGAGGCGATACATGGTATTAAGAACTACAGTATGTAAACCTGATCAGGGTCATTTGGGTAGTTGTGATTTTAAAAGGGCAAACAGTCATTTAATAAATGGCTTCACCCAACCACTGACCATGAGTGAAAAGTTTGTATTACCATTCATATTCTCTGAAAAAAAAAAAAAAAAATGGCCAAAAACAACCCCATTCTGTAAACGTGTGACCACAACTGTACACACTTCTATTGCAGCAAGACTGAATCACCATTTGTCTTTTTGATTACATTTGTTAAACAATTTATGCCGTTTGTTCTTACCAGTTTTGGGGTCGGACTTCCTCTACCTACTTTTGCTGGCAGGATATATTTGGGTCATCTCATGTAAGCATAAGCTGTCCAATCTTCAGACTGAGAAAATAAGGAAACAAAACAAACAACAACAAAAAGAAAAAAAAAAAAAAGGAATTGCAGTTGAGAAAATGAAGCAAGAAAACACTTTAAAGAGCCAGCCACTATTTTTTTCCTGTCAGGTGGGGAAGTGACTCAGATGGCCCCTGTGCACCTTGAGGTGTCACCACAGCTTGTCAGGACAGGCTGGCTGTGCCACTGCAATCACCAGCCTGACTAATAGTGCAACTCATCACTGTCACAACCCCACATGGGGGGAAAAAAAAAAGTAACTGAGTTTACCTGGTTCATCTGATGGTGAGCAGCTGCATTAACTGTCATCACTAAAAAAGCTCAGCTGACCATAGGACAAATATGATGAAAGAAATGTGTCAAACCAAATAAAGCCAAAACAAACAGGTAAAGATAATCTATGACAAACCAATTAGAGTACAGGGCTAATACTTGTAAAAATTTTATACCAGATGGCATGTTTCTCATAAAACATGACTGATTTAAAGAAACTGTGCAGCTGACTAAAATGACAGCATGTCCTTTGGAAACAAGAGAAAATCATTCCTGTAGCTCAGCAAACAGATGACATTCAGACACAGACCTTAAGGAATGAAGGAGCTCATGTCATCAGGTCATGGAGCTTGGAGTTCTGCCTGGGAGAAGGCGAAGAGGACCTTCCATGACATCTACACCACAGCATCTGTTGCCTTGACAAAAAAAAATAAAAAATAAATAGAGTTAATACGACAGGTGACATTAATACGGACTTTTAAAAAAGTGACATTTTCAGAACAAAATCATGGTTTAATAGAGTATGGCATCATCAGCATTATGGGTATCAAGTTTACATAATGCTTTCTAGGGTAATCACACCTGCTAATAAACAAAGGCATATTTGTAAATTAAGGAGTATATTTAATGTAGTACTGCATTAATTCACATCATCCAGCCCTACAGTTTTCCGTCAGGGTTTACAGCGCATGCCAAATGCTACATGACTGTGGCTCCATACAAAACCCATAGATTTCATTGTCCAGCACATGTGAAAATAAACACAGACAGTCAAATGTGTAATTACAAAAGCAGGACTGGGGTCTGAGCTCGAAATGAGTCATAACATGAAAAGACAGAATTCACACAATGGCAATAAGTGCTCCAGGATGCCTGGGACAACCTGCAGAGAGCTGTGAAAAGCTTTTTGCTATGTATGTGGCCAGTTGTTTCTATGTGTGTGTGTTTTTTAACTTGAAAGAAGCATACAACACGTGTATAGAGGAGCAGGGTTGGGTCAGATGGCCCCTGTGCACATTGTGTGTCCTCAGGTTGGATCAGACTGAGGCAGTCAACTCGACACCCCAGCTGATTAGTGCAACTCATCACTCCCACACCGAGCACCGCTTCCACTTTAATATGCAGTGTTTGTTTTGTGCAACACACAATCGAACTGAGGACCCAGCACCCCAACCACTAGATAATCGGCACAGACGTCTTACTGGGATTTGTGTCCATATTCCACGTCGTCATCCACGCGGTATCATTCGCCATAACCGCTGGCATGGGTCCTCTGTGTTGGACAGGAAGTAGTGCAGAACCTTGAGTTTGGCAAGCACAAAAAATGGTCAATCATTTAGATGATAGACAATGGAAAAGGTTCAAAATGCAAGTTAACTCGGATTCAAGCCCGGATGGTGGATTATTTTACAAATAGTAACGCTGGTTAACGTAAGGTTAAATAGATCTAATTCTTTTTAGCCGAGTTAGCTTTACCACTAGCTAGCTAGTTTAGCAATGTTAGCGTCTGGCATTCGGTTAAAACCTAAGTGACTGTCATACGTGAAACATTACAAATCAACAAAACTAATTTATCACTGTGCCCCCCAACAAACTACAACAAAGGTCTCAAAAGCACCCGAGTAAAACTTACAAAACCAGGTTAACTTTCTTTGTCGTCTAGCTTAGCCGAGTCTCTCCACATTTCAAACCCCGTGTTCACGCAGGGCGCATCGCTGATTGGCTTAAAAGCCGGAAAAGGTGTGGACATTTATTGGCGGAGCCACACTCCAGTGCAGCAGGTGGCGGTAGTGCACTTGTAAGCTGGTTTACCAGCCGCTATTAAACTAAAAAGAAGAAGAAGCCCATTTGACAACGTCGATGAACAAAAGCACAAGAAAAACTTGAGCACTAAATGGCGCTAAAGTTTTGTGCGTGTGTGTCTTCTATATAAATGTTTACTGAATGGTTACATATATGAGTTTGCTGCATGCTCCTCTGCAAAACAAGTGCAAAAACGCCATTGACCCTCAGTGATACTGCACATTGGTTGTAATTTGTAACATTTATACATCCTGCATCTTTTATACTGAATACTAATGTAATGAAAGCTCAAGAATAGGTGAAGAAGAAGATCTACATCCACCATACTGATACCTGATAAAATTATAGGCTTGAAAGGATGATGGTGTTGTATTAGATGACTGCTATTTAATTATATTTTGTTACAAAAATGCCCAATGAATTATATAAATAACAGTTAGCACTGTTGCCTCACAACGAGAAAGTCCTGGGTTCGAACATAGGCTCTTTCCCACAGTCCAAAGACATGCAGTTAATGGGGTTAAGATTAATTGGGGATTCTAAATTGCCCATAGGTGTGAATGTTGTGTGTCTCTCTGTGTTAGCCCTGCAGTGGACTGACAGCCTGTCCAGGGGTAGGCTCCAGCCCCCCATTGACCCTGAAATGGATAAGCGGGACAGAATGGATGGATGATATGTTTGCAAACCCAAGGTGAAACAATTTTAACCAGTTTGAAAGCCAGTATGTCCACCTTTACTTCAACACAGCCTGAACTCTCTTAGGCAAGCTTTCTTCTCATTTCTTTAGGATCTCCTGGCTTCTTGAAGGACATTAAAACCTCTTTGTTATATGTTGACTGTCCCTTGTTCCGCTCTCTGTCAACATGATCCTGCATGCTTGGAAAGCATTTGTGCTCAATTAGATTAGAAAAAAACACTATTTACCAGTCCACTGTGTGTTTTCATATCAGTTATGCTTTTACTGCATTGGCAGTGTGTTTGGAATCATTGTCATGCTGAAATGTGAAGCTGCTGCCAATCAGATTCATGGCAGATCGAATTCTGACCGAACTTCTCCGCATTCATAAATCTGTTTTGACAAGATCCCCCAAACCATGTGAACAAATCTCCACTCCTATTGTAACTATAATATCTGAATTAGCACCTGAAGATTTTTGTATCCCCTTTCGTTGCTACATGTCAGATGAGGAAACACGTTTGTCTAAAAGCAACGAGTGCACAGACGAGTGAGACAAAGGTTTCATTGAAATGCAAATGCAATTTTATATTAAAAGATAGCAAAGGGATAATTCACTATATCACACAACACAGCTTGTTAGTACTGCCATACATATACAGTCTTTTCATATTTACACATCAAGTGACAACGAAAACGAAAATCATAAATATCTCTTTTTGTTAACTTTACAACAGCTATACGTGACCAGTATTTCATAAGATAAAAGAGCACTATTAAATAACTGGCATCTTCCCTATCATTTACAAGGCTTGGGAACACAGTGGTTAAAATAATCCAGCAAAAACAAAACAAAACAAAAAACCAAAAACATTGTTCTTTTCCAGTGAGTAAAATTAATACAAGTCTAAAAACGGTCATGAAATCCCTTTGTACAAAAGACTATACAACTCAACCCAGTATCAACAAAAATGTTTGCTTATATCCGCGTGATAAAATCTGTACAGTTTTAGCATTCCTGCAGCAGAGTTGGAGGGACTGTGAGTGTGGATTACTGGATCCTGGGTCGCTATGATGCTCTGTAGGCCTGCCCTCGACCAACCATCAGAGACTGTAGTCATGTAGCTGCCAAGCCCCTCTCTCATTGGCCTCAGTGCTTCGTCTAGCAGCAGATCAGCATGTTGCTGAGCTTGTAGCAGATACTTCAAAATACACGATTCTATAATGTGTCAAAGATATATTTGTCCATATAGCAATATAGTATTTCCATTTGCGCCACAATCGACAGGCAGAATGGGGCTCTAAAGATAAAGCAATGCGAGATAGCCATTAAATTCACTTCTCAGTAAGCTGTCTGATAAATTTTTCAACACCCAGTGTGCACAGAGTTACCCCTTTTGTTGCACTGTGCTGTGGCAGACACTGAGTGCACCTGACAGAATCAGATATGAATGGAGTTGAACTCAAACGACCAAAAGCACAAGTTTTCCCATTTACTTCCAAGTGTTTCTGGCCAAGCAGATACTTCTGGTTGTATGTGCCAAGATTTTTAAGTTTTTGTTTTTAAATATATCTTTGCTAAGAGAAAGTGAAAAGTGGAACTTTGATGAAGTAAGAAAACTGAATTCAAACTAGAGACGTAAGACTGGCCACAAATCTATGGGCTAATTTTGAAATGCCAAAGATGGCAGCAGTGCTGCGTCTGCTCCCAAAGAGCCAATTTTAGCCAATCATCTCATAAGCACTGACCCATGAACATGGTAAAGGTGCACGCCCCCACAGGCGTATAAGGTGTAGGTAAGATACCTTGTTTAAAATCTTTTATTGGGCTTACTGTATCCATAATCTGAACGAGCAGCAGCAGCAGACACACTGATCGTGTCAGTAGTCAGAAGCAGCTAACAGAACAAAGTTAACCAACGTTTTTCCAGTCAGATCTTAATCAAAAATCTGTTCACGTGGCTTTTTATGGCCATATGAACATAGAAGTTAAGGACGAGGGTTTCTCCAGATACATTTACATAGAGGCTTCAAAATAAATGTTCAAAGATGGCTGCTGAGAGGCAAGACTTGCTTCACACCGTTATTTGTGGTGATCTAAAAATCTAAAAAGTTTGTTACTCATGACTTGTTCATCTAATACTTCTGTTATCAGTTATCAAGGAGACTAAGAATGAATCTCATATTAGTGGAGAAGGTGAGTGGATATTACACACACTGGTTACAAAAATGTGTTGTGCAAGCACATCAGCAACTGGGGGGAAAAAAACAAAATAAAAACACAAAAAACTAATCACCTACATAGAAAGTAAACCCTTTTCTTTTGGAAAGACCGACGAAATAAAGTGGTTTCAGAGAAACTCCCAGTGTTTTTGGACAGAAGAAAACAGACATACCTGGATTCATACAACCATACAACTATCTGCATGGCTCCACAGCTTTATCTGTGGAGTATATAAGTGAGAAAATGCCATGTGCTTGTGCATCTGAGGAAAAATAAATATACAGCTGAAGTGGGAAAAAGAATTCAACATTTGGCACTTAGGCTGTTACTTCATCGAGGCGACTTCCGCTCTGCCCGAGGATCAGCGATGACTGAAGTACAACTTTAAACAGAAAATGGATGGCCTCCTGCAGCCAACTGAGAGAACCTACAGTCATTTCTCGTTTAATCCCTTGGAGGCTGTAAAGAAGCAGATGCCAACACTGAGGTCTCCCACACCGGTGAGGTGGAGGGGGGGGCAAGTCAGAGGAAACAAACATCCCAGAATGAGAATAAATCTCTGTTGAAGTGTGAAATGGAGAAAGAAGCATGGAGACTCTGAAGCCCCACCCTTTGGCACTGTCATAAATACAACTCTTGAAAAATAAAATTAATTAAAAAAAATAAAAATAAAAAAAAAAAACAGGTGCTGCTGCACAAAAATAAAACTTCTAGCTTAGCGCACTCATCATTCTCTGAAACTCAGCAAACCCACTCTACAAGTAAAAAAAAAAAAAAACAAAAAAAAAACACAAACATGTTCATAAATATAGTTCATAGAGACATGAGTGGCAATAGAGAGAACTCTGTGGTTACATCGTCCGGGGGGTATGTTGCTTTAGCTTCGTCCAGGATGAAAAACAAAGACAAAGAAAGGTGAAGTCGTATACAGAGAAGCGTTTGTTGCACTGAGAGTCTCTATCCTTTAAAAAAAAAAAAAAAAAAAAAAAAAAAGGTTCCACGTTAACGCTTGTGTCTCTCTGTTCACTTACTCCGCAGAGTCCTTTGTTTTTCTTATTCCAGCATGCTCCATTTTTGCCTCGAGGCAGCAGCACTGAGGATACTGCACTGCACATGTGGACAAGTAGGACGGAGCCCCAATTTTAAAGACAGGACATGTGTGTTTTGTAGCTTAGTTGTGTCTAACCAGGTTGATATGTACCGTTAGTTTACATATGCAGCTGTTACTGTGTTCTGTACCTATTCATCTTTGTGTGTGTTTGTACCAGCTCTAAATACAGGTGACTGCATGTGTATATTAGGTAATGATGGTCGAGATAAAGCACAGAGGGCGGGGGGCCTCCTTCACACTTCGCTCTCGGTGGAGGGCTTGCGTACGGAGACCCAGCCGGTGTCGGGCAGGCTGTGCTGGGCGTGACGCTGCGGGGTGATGGCAGAAGGGGTCAGGGTGGTTATGGACGAGCATTCAGACACCTCCTCCTGGAGGAGCTGCTCCGTCTCGCCGTCGTCTAGCGAAGCGCTGCTGGCCTGCAGGGACACGGTGTCTGTGCGCATGCAGGTGTGCAGGCCGCCTCGAGACGGCTTGATCTGTTTCAGGTCGTCCCAGTAAAGCTCGTCATTGGACAGGAGGCACACGCCCTCCACGATGCGGATCTTCTCCTTAGTGTAGCCTCCGTCCACTCCCCCCTGGACAACAACAACACTGTTAGTGATTGCCTCTGCGTCGGCAGTTCAGAGGGATCGTCCACCTTTGATGTGTCACTCAAGTCATGCTTCTTTCTTTCATCTTTAACGCTAACCCTTTGCTCTTTTTCTTTTTAATTAAAATGTATTAACATCAGGCAGAAAGCTCTCAGCCTGTTAAAAGGTGGACGTACGTCAGGGATAAGTCAGAGAACACTCCAGAACAAAATGTCACGTTCAAACCCACAAAACTCATGCTTCAGGAGCTCCGCTTTCTCCTGCAGTTAGCTTTTGTTTTGGTTTGGGTTTTTTTTACATACATTTTCAGATTAAGGTGCTACAAGTACGTAATTAGAAAAAACAAAAATCAGGACTGTTTTACAGAATAAAAACAGGAAGTTGGTGCATAGTACTTGTAGATTACCAGCAGGCTCTATGGGAAATACAGTATGAGCTGAACAACTGCTGTCAGCTTGACATACTGTGTACTTAATGTTACTATTGATACATGTAGCACCTTTAACAAAATCCACCCACACATTTGGCTTTGTTGCCAGTTTCAGTGTCAATTTCACAACACAGTCACTCAGTGGGATAAAAACCATCATGCTGCTGATCACAGAGCTCTGAAACTGCATCCAAAGAAGGAGGTTATTCATTAAGATTTTTCAGGCGACATGCTGTGAAAGGCAGAAGTAAAACAAAGAGACGGTTTAGAATTACTCGACTCCTTCATGCTGTGTAACTACCTCTCCACAGGACAAGTGGGTCAAAAGATAAAGGGAGAGAGGGAGTTGTAGGGGTGAGAGAGCTGCGGTGAGGGAGAGAAAGGAGGGGAGGAGAAGATGAGCGCCGGTGTCTGTGACCTACTCGTGTCACACGTTACAATCATTCTATTCACAGAGACAAACAGTAAAGGGATTTGTCTCTGTGCTTAGACACAATACAGTCTGTGATCATCCTATGCAAATATCATGGATTCATGTTAAATCCATCATGTGTCCTTTTCAACTTCTCACAGATTGCGGACCGTTCGTTACCTCTTTCTTATATCGAAGCTGGTTGTATATTGGAGGCTTCTGCGATGCCTCGATCTTGACCTCTTGTGTGGACGTCCGGTACGAGGGGTTACTGTAAGTCAGATTGCTCACTCCTGGGTCAGCAAACTTTGACTTTTTGTGTCTGTTGATCAAAAATAAGACATTAAGAGCAATTACAATTTAATTTAATTTACAGGTTTAACTATCCTCTGTGTCAAATGTAGGTAATTAAACATTCTTTTTAAGCAATGTCGTGCAGGACACTGACCTGTAAATGATCAAAGCGGCAATGAGGATCAGAATCGCCAGAATGGTCAGAACCCCACCGATAACATAGCTGACATGAAGTCCCTCTCCTACAACAGACAGGACACATGTTAAAGGGGTGGTTAACCGGCTTTGCTTAAACTGATTTGCTAGAAAGTTTCACACAAAAATTGCAACTTAGTCATTAGCCCAGCTAACCCCATAATACCCTGTGGGAAACGAGCTTGAGATGGTTATTGGATAATTTTATAAGTCTTTCAGACATAGCTGTATGTCTGTGATGTTTGTCTTGAGAAGTAATTTCATTTAGTAAAAATAGCAGTATTTAGCCAACGCTTATCACTGAATAGCTTTAAAGCAAAAGTAGCTTTCTATTGATGTGTTTTTTGTTTTGATATATTTATACGCTATAGCGGACATATTATTATCTTATATCTTACATTATTATTCGCCTTCACAGTCATAACTGGTCTTTGGTTGAGGCGAATGATATATTATTTAAGTCCCACATTCAAACGTTACTGATGTCCAACTCTGAGTAGGGGGGAGAAACTGCTAGCCTAGCTTCAGAGCTGTTTTAACATTAGCTAGCAGGCTGGTAACCAACAGCTACAATCGTCTTTGTCTACAAACACATTACATTTACATTTCTGTTCTGAGTCCTTAAACAATACTCTGTTGTCAAGATCCCGTTCAAAGGCGTACTTTATACTAGTCGCACAGCTATGCTAGCAGTCTTTGTGAGCTGCCAGTCTTTGAACCGAGCTCAAGCGTAAACTCAACCTGGATGTACTGCATCTCGCAGAAAGAGTGATGCCTAGCCTGTCTCTTTTCCCTGTAGGCAGACTTTGTGAATGTCTCGGTGTACTGACCGTGAGGAGCTGTCACCACAGTGTTCATACACCCCTCTATGTTTAGGTTCTTGTCAGTGCAGCTGTAATGATAAGGAGAAAAAGAAATATTAATTTACCATAGACTGCAACACAGAGGACTTCATATGATTTGTAACAACTTTGCTATATTTACAACTGCGTATTAACATTAAATCTTTCAGATTCTGTGGCTTCTAAAAAAGTGTAAGGCAGAAACAAGTACACAAAACAGATTGTCCATTGTATTCCAAAGTTAAAATGTCAACATGGCAGATCAACAAGTCTACAACTGTGTTCATTAGTGGGACAATGGGACAATTCCATTTAGATCAAACACAGTTTGGAGCTGGGAATGTGAACCATTTAATGAACACAACAGACTTACTTGACCAGTGAGGGTCCTCTCTGTGGGATGTCTGTGGGAGCTTTAGGGATCTTGTTTGGGACAGGAGTGCTGCTGGGCCCTCTGGCAGGAGAGGTGGGGATGTAACCTGAAACTGATCAAAGCACGAGGAACAAGGGCCTGAGTGGGCATTTCTTGGTTTGTCATTTTAGTGTTCTTCTGCTTTATAAAACCTATTTGTGACTTTTTAACTTTTTCAGTCTGAAGATCAGTCAGTCTGGTACGGGCTGCTAAATTACAGAGAACGCTTACTTGTGGAGCACGGTCGCCCATCTGGTTCATCGGGGCAGGCGCACACAAAACTGTTGGTCTTGGCGAAGCAAAGGTGAGTGCAACCGCCGTTATTGATTCCACAGAGGTTAGTACCTAAAGGGAAGGAGAGGGGACGTTCACATTCATGTTCAGCTCAAACTAACTGAACATAACTGAAAATAATCAGTGTTTCCTCCGTTACTTTGGTCCATTTATCAGGTTAGAACTGTGAGCTTTTAGTTAGGATGGCATCAAGTAACAGCACAGTGATGAAATTAAAATGCAATCCAACCCAATTACCAGAATCTGTGTCAAGTAAAATAACTTATCTGTTTTATCTGATTATACAAAACGCGCTGAAAGAAATCCATCAGCCTTATCAACAAGAATCAGCTTTCTTGCCATCCTGGAGAAACGGTTATCTTACTCGCACTAACAAACCATGTGATCGTCATATTGACAGACCAATTATCTAGCACTGACAATATTTCATAAATCCACAGTAGCTTTGGCTCCTTCAGCAAAAGGTAATAAACAGAGTGACATCTTTGGCCTCTTCCCCGTCAGATGGAGTTGTCAGGAGAAAAAGCCTCCTTACCTGTCTGTCTGTTAGGAGATACCACTATAATGTCCATGAGGCCCTCCACGTTGGCCAGCACGGTTTCCTTGTTACGGCCGGTGTGTTTGTCCACTCGCTGGATGGACTTAGTCTGCCAGTCCGTCCAGTAGATCCAGCGGTCTTGCTGCGAGAGTCGGGAGAAAGGAGTTAGAGGGGAGGACACCGGCTTCGACTGGGGAAACGAGGGAGAAGAAGAGAGGGGGAGGAAAAATACACGGACAAGGAGAAGGGGGCGAGAGGAAGAAAAGGGAAGGGAGGAAGAAGAAAAATGAGGGTCAGAGTGAAAGCGAAGTAGAAGAAATGGTTAAGTCGAATGGGTTCAGTATGAGCTGAAAGATGGAGAGAATCACACAGTGAGCTGATGAGTGATAGAGAGCGGGTGATTGGAAGAAGCAGCCAGGGAAGAAAAGGGTCAGCCCAGCGTATGACAGCTGAGGGTGAGAAGGAGAGGGGGGGCTGGGGGTACCTGTGTGAGGGCGAACGGGTGGGACACCGGGCTGACGAGGACCTGACGCAGCTTCCCATTCAGGTCAGAACTCTCGATTCTGTCCAAGTGGGCATCTACCCAGAAGATCCTGCAGGATTCATTAGAAGTAATTGCAGCATGATGAGTTCTTACACAATAATAAACTTTTAAGTAAATGGCCTGTATTTGTATAGCGCTTTATTAGTCATTTACAGGACATACAGGTATCTCAGATATGCTTCTGCTAACCTTCGTGTGTCGTAGTCTAGTGTTAGGCCGTTGGGCCAACCCAGGTCTGTATTGATCAGAACCTTCCGGTCTGAGCCGTCCAGGTGAGATCGCTCAATCTTCGCAATGTGGCCCCAGTCAGTCCAGAACAGAAACCTGCAGAGGTGAGGTGAGCCTGATGAGCTCATGTCTTTCTATGGTACAAACAATTCTGCAACTATGTGATTCTTCAATGTAAAACAATGAAAACTTCGTGCTGACAGTCAGCCTGTTTCTCTGCCTATCTCAGTGCAGTCTATTTCTGACTTTAAGAGCTACGGAGACCAAACATAACCTTTTGTTTGTCAGTGAAGCCCAGTGTACTCCTCTCTCTTACCCTTTGCTTGGAAACACTGCAATAGCTCGGGGTTCATCCAAGCTGTTGTTGACTAGGACTTTGCGGCTAGTTCCATCCAGGCGGGCCACCTCAATGGTGTTGCGCCCGGTGTCAGTCCAATACATGTTTCTGGCAACCCAGTCAACAGCAAGCCCATCAGTAGTCTTCAGGCCCTGGCTGATCACCGTCTCCATGCCACTGCCGTCCAGGTTAGTGCGCCTGAAAAACAAGTTAATGTTGGACGTTGTATGATAAGGGGCTACTTCAACTTTATTGTGCACAACCCTACCACAGTGGCAAACTTTATTCAAAATGTGTACTTTACAAAATTAATATCTCAAAAATGAGCATTTGCACCTTATAACATCCAGGGTGACATCGGTGTAGTAAAGTTTCCCATCAACGCTGTCATAGTCTAACGAGATGACGTTGTGCAGCTCGAGCACCGGGACATGTACGTCTGTGTGGTCATTGGTGTCCAGAGAGATTCTGCGCACGCTCACGCGGTTGGAAAAGAGCAGGTATGTCTCCGGGGAATCGTCACATGACCTACCATCTCCCTTGAGCAGAATCCCAGTGGGACAGGCGCAGGAAGTGCCGTTGGGACGAGGAAGGCACAGGTGAGTGCAACCTCCATTCCTTCTGCCACACTTATTAAAGCCTTAAAAGGACGCAGGGAAAAGGATTAATGGAAAGAGACAGGAGCACACTTAAAACAGGAAGACACACATGCACACTTTGTATGCTGACATTGTTCAATCACCACGTGAGCTGAGAAAAATACAAGTCAGAAGTCAAGTAATCTTTAAAGTAAAGATCTTTAATGTGACCTCCACTTGGTTCTAGTTTGATTGGGCAAAATTAAATCCACTTCCCGTCCTCCAGACTCACCGAGTGGCTTCTCCCTGTCTACAGCCTGGATGTCCATCAGGCCTGGGAGGTTGGCTCGCACTGTGATGGTGTTGGACCCAGAGTTCTTGTCGGCTCGCTGGATGCTTCGGCTCTGCCAGTCAGTCCAGTAGATGTGGGACCCCAGCAGGGTTAAACCGTACGGGTGTTGGACTGGAGTCACAAGGGTGCGGCGGTTCTGCCCATTGAGGTCAGACGCCTCGATACGCTGCAGAGGACCAGTACCACATGTGGGATCACCACCATGACTTCATAACATCTGACGCTTTCATGCTCAAAGCTTTTACATCTTAGAAAACAGCATTATTAGCTTTCAAATCTTTAACTGTGACTTGTATCCACTTTATTTTATTCTTGGAAGCATTTAATCACCTCAGTGTGTGCATCAGCCCACAGTAATTGAGAGCCAGCCATATCAATGGCCAGGCCATTAGGCCAGCCCAAGTTGTTACTGATGAGCACCACACGGTCTGACCCATCCATCGCTGAGCGCTCCAGCTTAGCATGCTCTCCCCAGTCTGTCCAGTACATATATCTGGAGGACGGGAAGATAAAGAGAACACAGAAGATGAAATAACATAGAACAACCAGAGACTTGCTTTAATTGACTATACAAGGGCGTCAAACTATCAGGCTCACCCCATCTCGTGGTAGAGGGCGATTGCTCGAGGGCTGTCAAGATTTTGCCAGACCAGAACCTTCCTCATGGAGCCGTCCAGGTTGGCTACCTCGATGCGGTTGGTTCCTGTGTCTGTCCAGTAGATCTTCCTACCAACAGCATCCACTGCTAAACCATCAGTCGTCATCAGCCCTACAGTGAGACGGTGAGAGATGAAGTCATGACACTCTGACAACGTGGAGTCACAAGACTTTATACATGTAAGCCATCCTTCACCTGTAGATATGATGTCTTCGTGTGCTATCCCATTGATGCTGGCTCTGCTGATTTTCTTCAGCGTACTGTCAGACCAGTAGACTTTTCCTGCATGAGGTGCCACACATGCAAACACATACACACAGCTGAGGACTTTATTCCTACATCGGTTATATTTATGAAACAAAAAAAAAAAAATTAAGAAGACATACAAACCTTCTTTGGGGTCAACACCAATGGCAATAGTATTTTTCATGGTGCTATTGATGGCCAAAACCACATCGGCATAGTAGGGGATGTCCAGAGAAACCATCCTGATGTCGGTCCTACGTGCAAATATCAGGAAGCTGCTCATGCCTGTACACAAAAGGATCACACATCACAGCGTCTTCCTGTCGCAACACAAAAAGCGTCTGACATACTTTCATCTTCTCGGTCCTTTAAAAATTGATTTTCTTTATCGGATTTTCCTTTGAGATGGACATGTTGTTTAAGGCGTTTGTTTCTGACAGAACACGTATTAAGATCTTAACACAGGCTTGTACGTGTTAAACTGTGAAGTGGCGTTCTTTTTTTTCTTTTTCTTTTTTTTACTAAATGTTACTGAGATGTACACAGAGTTTGTTTTATACCAGGTGTGCAGGTCTTTCCATCCGTCTGCAGGTTGATGCCAGTGGGGCAGGCACAGCTGGAGGCTTTGGGAGCAGGCGCCAGGAGACAGAGGTGGCTGCAGCCTCCATTATTCACCGCACACGGGTTATGCACTACAGGTGGAGAGGCAAACAGACTCGGGTCACTTCCTGTCCTACTTTCTAAGTCAGCTTGAAAGCAAAGAACAGGAGAGGTATGAAGAAAATTGAGAGGAAAAAAAGAAACCCCCAAGAACATTGGGGAAACAAACAGCAAAAACCCTTCTAGCCACCCAACAGAGCCAAATACATCACCGAGATCAGACAGGCTTCACAGGCTCTGTTCTCTCAGCCAATGATCTGGGTTCAGTTTACCTGTAATTCCCCAGTGTCAGTAGATATATTGGATGTGAGCTCAGAGAAAAGCCAGCACACATCAGAGAGAAGAGCTTCCTTTGTGTAAGATACATATTTGTATTTGTATTTTTGCTGTGTACACACTGCAGCCTTTATACCTTCGCGTCTTTATAATGAAAAGATGATTTACACTTGAAAAACATGATGTGGCTTTTGACATCTGACTGGCTCACCCTGCTTTGCACTTTGGCTGCTTTAGCTAACGCTAAAAGGACAAGGCTGACTCACAAGTCGGCACCCTCCAGTCCCATTTGACTTCCTACAAATTCCATCATATAGCTAGAGGTTTAACAGTATTCAACACTGTGGTTGTAAACATCTATTTAAAGCTGCAAGTCCAATTCTCCTTCACACACACAAAACTCTATGCTTCAGTGGATAGGCACACACCTGTCTCACGGTGTCGATGGAACATATGTATGTCCATTAGATTCTCTAGGTTTTCAGCCAGTGTGTGGCGCCCCAACCCAGTGAGCTTGTCAGCGCTTTGAATGCTCTTGGATTGCCAGTCTGTCCAGTACAGCTTGTCCTCATGTACAGTTAAGCCAAAGGGGTGAGGCAGCTGAGTCCCAATCAAAACCTGTGTGCAAAAACAACAGCAAAAGTCTAATAAGCTCTTTTTGAACATGTCTGAACAGGCATAATCCCAAACACACACACACACACACACACACACACACACACAAACAAGACAGTGTGAATGATAACAAAATAAATACTTGTCACTTCTTCATTTTCTTACTTCAAATGTTTTCTCAGAAAAAAAACTAACACCTTACCTGTCTGTCAGAACCATCAAAGTTGCCATATTCAATAGTTTTCATGCCAGCATCGGCCCAGTACAGGCGTTTGGTCTCATAGTCAATGGCGAGCCCATTGGGCCACGTCAGATTGGATGAAATGATGACAATTCGGTTGGAGGCGTCCATTCCCGCACGCTCGATCTTTGGGTTGGCCCCCCAGTCAGTCCAGTACATGAAGCTGAGGAGAAAGAAGGAACAAGTTAGAACTGCATGTGTTGTCCAGCTTCACAAGCTGTTTCTGCTTAAATGTCATCATCTTACCCTCCGATCGGATCAACTACAATGTCCCGTGGTCGATCCAGGTTCTCCCATATCAGGACAGTCCGCATGCTCCCATTGGCATTAGAAACCTCGATACGATCAGTACCTGACACCCAAAAACACGAGCGGGTTAAATTGAGGAGCACTCCCTGCTGAGCCGGTCAATGAAGAAAATGGATATAAAATGATATTTTACGTCAGAATACATGAAATGAGACTGTTTACCAGCATCAGTCCAGTAGAGCTTGTTGGTCACCCAGTCAATTGCTAAACCTGCTGGGCTTTCCAGACTGGTTTCCACCACCATCTGTTTAAAACAAACAAACAAACAAAAAAGATCAGCTCAGATCCATGCTGACAGTTATTGTTTACTGCTTTGATGGCAATGTTTTCATGTCATTTTTATGCTATTCTGTAGTAAACCTGCAGCAGTGAGTTATGAATGTGCTGAAGGGTGCTACGGTCTCTTATACAAAGGACGACCAACTGTTGCTCTTTCACCTCAGCCCCAGTAGATGGCAGTAATGTATAAACCTAAATCTACTGACTTCTGCTGCCGTTCTCCTCTGCTCCTTTTTTAAGTATGGGACAGACGAGAAATGACGGGACTGCAGTGCTGAGTTCAGTCAACCTGCAGGTATCACTGACCTCCTGCTTGGTGCCATTCCACAGTGCTCTGTTGATGGAGTCGGTGGTGACGTCTGTCCAGTAGATGTAGCCGTCTTTGGAGTCCCAGTCCAGCGCCACGGCATTGCGCACGTCAGCCAGAGGAATGACATCATCGGACATGTCCTCGGTGTCGAAGCTGATTCGTCGGATGTCCGTCCTTCGGGCAAAAAGCAGGAACTTGTCAAGACCTGATTAAAGACCAAAGGTCTTCTGTCAGTCTTCTAGGTTTAACAGTGGGGTCAACATTAAACACAGTAAAACAGCTCTACCACAAAGACATGTAACCACTGATTAATATCACAAATCACACCCTCTGCCTTAACATAATTAAACAGAATCATGAGGATACATTTTATTCAATTTCAAGCAGCATGACTTTACAGTGGGGAAAAAAAAATGAAAACACTGCATTTTAGCTCAAATTTTCTTCAGCTGCTCAACCGTAACATGCACTTGAACTCACTTTAATGTTCCCTAAATGAGATCTCACTTTACATGCAGTAGGTGTCTTATAATTGTCTGCACAGGCATTTTTCATCTGAAATTTTGTTTCCTCTGACAGCCTACACCTTAATTACGGGGTTGATCAGATTAACCATGTGTTACAGGATTATTTTCTCTTCATTATTGTGAACACATGGTTCATAAGTCAGAACAGAAGATAGAGCTTTTAAATTTAAGATTCCAATTTATTGGCCATTAAAAATGACTTTGGTATGAATAGATGCCACTAAAAACTACATTAATAATATTAGCATATAATATTTCTGTACTTTCCACAACAAACAGTGGAGGAACTCACCAGTAGCACAGCTGTAACTGTCCACCTTCTTGAAGCCGGTGGGACAAGCACAGGTGTACGTCTTGTTGCTGGGGAGACACAGGTGGCTGCAGCCTCCATTGTTGGTGCCACAGCGGTTCCTGCCACCTAGAGAAGAGACAGGCAGACACAACTCAGTATATCACATTTAAAGTGGTTCAAAGAATAAAACCAACCAAAATAAATCCATTTTCTCCTCAAACCCAGAGCAATCAACAAATAATCACACTTCCAAAAATGTCTGCCTCCTCTGTCACTAAAAGGTCACAGCGTGTGGGCTCTGTTCACTTAGGTTTTGAGTCGGCTTTTCTTTTGTTCTGATTAGACATGAACTCCCATGACTTGACTAAATCTTGTCTAAAAGTGCCTGACCTCCCCGTGCCAACACGGAGGCAGCTCACAGTTCATGTTAGTGTCGGGGCTGTTGCAGTATTTTATCAGCATGTTAACAAAAACTTTCTCTTGGCCGGAAGTCAAGTTCAACACGGTTTGTTAGCAAAGAACACAAGTCTTTGCTATCATGCTGATGAAAAACACACATCAACAGGCCGGTTCACGGCAGGGTCTGACACTGGTGCAACAAATCAGTCTACGGTGGGGTTCGCCACTGTGTGAGGCAAATTTTTCATTTCTGCCTGCAATGATATCCTCAGATAAGTCCCCCATTTCTCCCTTCATCTAGCTCATCTTCCCTCCTCTAATGCTGATATTGTGTTTGATGTTTTCCTGCTCACCATTTAGCACATCATCTACTGCTGCAAGCTGCAAACTTGGATACTTTAAAAGAGAGTCATTGCTCCCAGCCAGTCACTGGCAGATCTGAAATAATGGGAAGTAAACATATCCAAATATAATGAGATTAGACTAGACTCCTTCCTTTTGCTTTAAACTCAAGCTGAAGTTATGTACAATAGAGCTAGCACAGCTTCCTGTTGCTGCTGTGTGGTACTGTCCGATCCATGAACCCAAAACTGCATTAACAGTCTCAACTGAGAAAAACCTATACAGGTAAAATACAACATAATCAATACAGACACCTTTCTTTTCTTTGTTTAGACAAGATCAATGCAATGTTTTCTGCTGTTTCACTGTGATGTTATTGATTGTTCTGATTCAAGCTGCTGCTTTGTGACCTTGCAGAAAGTTGCAAACAGCTGTCTGCTGAAAAACTAATAATTCAGAGAGAAAAATGTGAAAAATAGTCTATTTAGTTTGTGTATCTGCAACCCATCCCCAGACAAAAACCTTATTTTAAAGTTTTGCACATATGTAACAAACATCAGTCTGAGTATCCAGCTGTTGACCCAGCCCGATACTGACCTGCAGGCTGCCTTTGTGGGTGCAGTGTGTGGATGTCCATGGGAAAGTGCAGCTTGTTGCGGATTATCTCTTGGTTCTTTCCTGTGAATTTGTTAGCGCTGTTGATGCTTTTGGTGTGCCAGTCAGTCCAGTAGAGGCTGTCCTCAAACACAGTGATGGCAAATGGGTGGGGAAGGCCTAAAGAGAGACAAGCACAGAGCTTACCAAGGCGACACTCCAAAATGACACTTATGCAAACAAAAAAGGAGAAAAAAAGAACCCCCCTCCAAACACAGAAGTTGAGTTTGTCACATTTATAATAAGCAAAGTAATGATTCGATGAAGTTTCAGTCCTAACACAAAGAATGGAAAGAGCACATGCTACATTTGGCCTGTTCCACTAACCCTCCAAACATCCTTCCATTCAGAGCTGTGGGCTTGGCTGATGTCATATCATCCCCATTTTAGAACTGCTTTCAATTACACTGCCTCAAACCAGTCTGTAGTTGGTTAAGTTGTGGCAAGAGTGTCCAAAACCAGAGGCGCTTCGTAGGTTTTCCATACATAATGTGACTTTTCCATCCGGAAACTAAATGTAAGAGAACACCCTTAAACCGGATCAGACTGAGGCAGACTAGTTTTGCTCATGTGTCCACAGTAAAACTTTACTCACAGATTTTAAAGTGAAAATTGAACCAGGACAGTCATATGTGTGAGATTTCTGAAGGAGAGATCGATGCTTGCTCGATGCTGTTTAACATCTTCAACATTGTTTTTGTATTAACAGAAATACTCTGGCAATAAGACAAAAAGCTTAGCTTTTTTTTTTAACTAACCACTCAGATTCACTGCTTAAATGGAAGATTTTCCCTGAACATCTGAGGCTGAATATTTAAAAATCAAAGTTCAAGCATAGCTGTTTGACGAGGCTTCATCACTTTGTTTGAGAAAAGCCTCTTCAAAGTTCTTCAAAGCAGAGAAAAGAACAAAGAGAAAATGCAAATGGGATAATCAGTGGTGTCATTTGTTGTTCCAGTCCTCGTTGATATTAATGTTTACATGTGAAGGCTCACTTCTTTTATTAAGATTGGAAAAATTCGCTCCAAGGCTTTAATTCTGTGGCTCTTTCTGTTCCTTACACGAATGGTTGATTTGTGATGTGGACTGTCACAGTCCACATCAGGGGAGCCCGTGCAGATATGTCTCCTGTGGGAACATCAGCCTAGGGTGACTCCTCCACACTTGTCCAAATCAATGTTCTTTTTCTTTCACCAGCCTTAATCTTCCTCCAGCGCAGAAGCCGCACAGCCCAGTCGGATGGGCACGCCGAACGGATGGAAAAAGTGATTTCTGCTGCCATACAGAGCCGCAGTGGTGTGGCAAGTGTGCTGGCGCACGGCTTTTAAAAACAGCACTGCTCGTTTAATGACAGTGTTGTACGTCACAGCAGAAATGTCAAGCGGTAAACGTCTAAAACTGGAGGGAGATCACAGCAATAATAAGCCACAAGTATCAGAGTATCTGTGTTTTGTGTGAATGTTTGATGAAGTTTATTCAAGAAAACTGAACAAAAGAAATGAAAATAAAACAGCACCTCTACATTTGCCCTCGTCTCTTCTTTTCAAACAGGTCCAGGTGTGTGTGTGTGAAATGATAGTGGCTCAACGTGTGTGTTTTCTGATCTTATCTCAACATGAGGGAGACAATAGTACACCCAGTTCCCTCCTCTTAGTCACCAACATCTCAATGATGGTTTTGATACGATCATCTTATTCCTTGTCATCTCTGCAACCCAACCCAATCCTCCTGCTCCTTTTTTTGTTCTCCCCGGGACAGCTGCAGGAGCAGCTGCAGGAGGACAGGGCATCAAACATCCCACCAAGCCTTCACAGCTATGTCCTCTTTAACCTACACGTGGCACCTCATAGTCCTCTCGCAGCTTGCCTGAATCTGTCACACTTCCTGTTATAGGTCACCAGCAACACAGCAAGGCCTCTGGCTGGACAGAACGCTGCTCCATAGTGTGATGGGAAATTTCAGGGTTAGGTTTTTCCAAACAAACAAAAAAAATCTACAGTGATATTAGGAATACCACTTTAATGCATTTTATCTGTAAAGCTGAACCATATTATAGCAGAATCTGGTTTGTCTTGCTGAAACAAGTAGGGCCATTGGTTAAAAAGACATCACTTGGACAGCAACATATATTGCCATGTGCACTAATGCATATCAACACAGATGGATTACACAGCAGTAGGGAATATATTTCATTACAGTAGATGTCTTTCTGAAAGTGCTGCAACTAAATTTAATGATATAATTCTTCCACTGTTATCTTCTTCAATACCATGTGTCAACACACTGTAGAGCAGCTACCTGAAGGCCGATTATCTTGTTGTGTTATATCACAACTGTGTATGACTCTGGATACTGTGCCTCCTCTGAGAAAGAAAGCTTCAAATCAGAAGTGCTCGACTTCCTGAGACTGGTTCTGCACGAGTTTTCTTCCTGACCGTTCCTTCCCATTGTCCCTGAGTGCTTGCTCATAGGTAACTGTTAGGATTTTCTCTGCATTACAGTTGGGTCTTTACCTTACAATTTAAAGCACGCTGAAGTGACTGTAGTTGTCATATAGTGTTATATATATTAATTTAATTCATACCTGTGAACTAAAGTGCTGTCCACAGGCGACATTATTTCATAGTTTCATTTAAGTCTACCTACATGTACCCGATTGGGTATATTAAATGTCCAGTCTTCTGCCATGCAGCAGGCAACTCATTGTGCATTTGTCGAGTCCAGACAAAAAATATAGACACCCCCCCACCAGCACACAAGTATGCAATACCCTATCTCTTCCTGTTCCCTACCTCGTGGTGTACAGGTGTGCAGACAGGATAGTGGTGATATCCGTGACACCCGCCTGTGCTCCAGTTACAGAGGAGCTGGCAGAAATCCAGATAGCGTGCACAGACACACACACACACACACACACACACACACACACACACACACACACACACACACACCCCTACAGAACTATAGGTTCAGAGAGATAAATGCTTGTTAACATTCCTTGACGTAGTGGCTCAGAATGTAACCATGCACACACACTCAAAGACACACACAAATGTCCTATTTTGTCCTGTGTGTTGTCTGAGCAAACAGAGGCTGTGGAGGAAGGACAGGGCCAATTACAGCCTTTCATCCTGAGAGCACACATCATTAAGGAGAGCTCAAAGGGCTGATGGTGTGCACATACACACACACACACATACACACACACACACTCTCATCAAACAGTCCCCCTGCTCCTCTCTCTCTCCCTTTTCAAACCCTCTTCTTCATCATCACTGATGTGCTTCCACACACTTTTTAGTTCATCAGGGGAAAAAAATCCCCAAATTGAAAGTGACTGTCAGCTGAGACCTGCACTCATCCTGATTCAACTTGTGTTGTGTAATCGCTGCCCCTAACCCTTTATATTAAAAAACAGCACATTTTGAATCTCATATCCTTTAAAACTGTGACTGTCCAAATGCTTGCGGAGTCCCACCCATAAATCTAACAATTTCTTGGTTTTTTTCCACCAAGCTTTACTGAAATCTGCAAGCATATATATTAGCTTGAATGAAAGGATCATTTTGCAAATACAAAAAAGAACATGGAAGTCAAAATAACTGACAGCTCTCATCCTGCCTTAAAGTGTTTCTGTCACCCTTTATTTACCGACCCCCACCAAAACCTGATATGGTACCAGTGCTTTCATTTGCCACTCCTGGCACGAGCTTAACATCAAACCACAAACCTGCAGTGTACCAGGGTATTGGCTCATCGTTTGCTGACATAAAAATTACAAGTGTAGCAAGAAAACAACAGAAACCATCATCTAGAACCTGAGAAAACAAACACGAGGTCTTAGAAGTTGGTGTGTGTGTGTGTGTGTGTGTGTGAGAGGGAGAGAGAGAGAGGGAGAGAGAGAGAGAGAGGGAGTCCCCTGACTGCCTAGATTGCAAGAGCTCCACACTTTTAGTGTGCATATGCACTTCTCAGTTGGAACCAACAACATAAACAGAGCCACACATTTGGCTTTACGTCGTCATTTATAGATTGTGTGTGTGTGTGTGTGTGTGTGTGTGTGTGTATATATACACTTCAGCAGTAACCACATGTGCTCTTTAATGGAAATATGTTTTTGATTAACGCCACATGGCATAATGGAGTAATGAGGCGTCAGCGTGCTACATCCGACATCCATCCCTTTGTTTACCGCATGCGTGTTTCTTAGCGTGAGTGTGATAATTAATGAAAATTGAGAATGAGAGCCTGAACTCCAGCCAGACCTCTGCGCACCACATACAACATGTCTTCTGTTTCTCCAGCCTCTCTCAGAGCTTTTAATAAAAAAAACGAAAAAGGAATCCTTCAACAGCTTGTGAGGTTTTACTGTAGGTCACATGAATTATGAGCAGTATGTGAGTCATTCCAGTTTAAAGAACTCCTTTAAAGACTTGTGCATTATCGATCCTATTCACTATGGTGGCGATCAACCAAGGCAAAAATGAAAACTTCTTGAATCTGTTGAAGCCTGAATCTACTGTTGAGCTTCTGGTCCAAACATAATTTGTGTTTTTTCACTTCACACGTACTTACACTTGGCAGTTATGTTGTCTTAACTGCTGAAATTAGTCACTCGAAAGTGCTTAATTGTAAACGTTGCTATCCTTAAACCTGATCACTTACAGAGGAAGAAGAAACAGCCACAGCAGGAATAAACAGATAAGGAGCTGAAAGCAAGGCTGCTCAAGAGGTCCATCATTTTTGGGTAAAGTTTTTGACTTTGCAGCCCCACTCTTTAGGCAACTAAGCTAGCTCCAGCAAACGTGTGTAACAGTCAAGACTAGGAGTGTACCTTGGCTGATGACGGCCTTGCGGTTGCGTCCGTCCAGGTCAGCTCTCTCAATGACATGGTGCTTGGCATCCACCCAGTACATGCGGCGGCCAGCGTAGTCTATGGTGAGGCCGTTGGGCCAGAACAGGTGTGTGTCTGCTATGACACGACGGTTTGAGCCATCCATGTTGGAGTACTCGATGCGAGGTGTGTTACCCCAGTCGGTCCAGTAGATCTTACTGAAAAGATAAATGGGGCAATCACGCTCAGTTTGTTTGTTTACAGCGGCAGACTAGATGGGTGAAAATTAGTTGATAGTCATGGTGTCCATTAAAGACAAGAGGCAAGCAGACTGCTGTCAGGATTCTAGACACAACAGATGCCTGATTTAACAAGAAAAGTCTCATCTGTCCTCATCATTCATGTCCTCCCCATCAGCATTCATCTGTTCTGTCCGGCCTCAGAGGGAGGATACACTCTTTTTTAAAATATAATTTTCAATTATCCCATGCAAATGAGCAACCTAATAAGCTGAATGAGTTTTCTAGCTTTAAATTTCTCTGGGGGTTCATCCAAAACTCTCTCTTGCCACTGCAGCTTATGAAAGCTAGGAAGAAAACACACTTAGCTGCTGCCCCTTTCATGAAAGACTTGTTCCACACAGATGCTTGCCTGTGGGTATGGCTGTGCTGCCAAACGTTAATCCCTGCTCTGCTGCTACACTACAACTGGGACACATCCAGAGGGGATATGTATATATGAGTGTGTGTACATTTGGAGCCATCTGTGTTGAATTATAGACTGCATGTGCGTGTGTGTGTGTTTGGGCTCGTACCCCTCTATGGGGTGCAGTGCAATGGCTCTGGGCTTCTCCATGTTCTGCCAGATCAGTACTTTGCGGTGTGTCCCATCCAGGTTTGCAACCTCAATACGGGACGTCCCAGAGTCTGTCCAGTATAACTTGTCATGGATCCAGTCTATGGCCAGTCCACCTTTAAAAGGAGAGAACAACATTCTGAGTTTGGTTTAAGTAAGTATCTCTAAAACTGACTCAAACAACCTGTATAGACATCATCTGCCTCTCAGGTGCAAACGCTTTAGCTAGCAAGACATTGTGGTGTCACTACTGTAGCTTTTAAACCAGCTAAATCAATGTTATGATGTAGCAAAAAATAAATAAATAAATTTAAAAAAAAAATAAGAAAGGATGTAGCAGCAGATTTGCCTTTGTAGCCTGACTGTAATCACAGCTAACCTCTGGTACAGCGAGAATCACGATACTACTGTATCAGTAGAAAGAATAAATCATAATTATGAAATAAAAACTGCATAACTGATACTACTAGGACAAATTAAATATATAAGATACAGTGTGTTAGCTGGTCAGCTGTAAGCCTGTCAGGCTAGCTTTTGCTCTCTGTTTTAAGCGATTATGGTAAGCTAAGCTAAATGAAATATGACTCTAGCTGCATGCAGAACACATGTGTGCTAGATCAGCGGTCCCCAACCCCCGGGCCTCGGACTGGTACCGGTCCGTGAGTTGCTTGGTACCGGGCCGCGAGAGTTGAGGCTCAGGTGTGAAATGTATGGTTTTCAGGGTTTTTATCGGTTTTCAGCGTTATTTTGTTATCGTTTTTATCGTTAACTCGGTTTTCCTGGGTCTTTTCACGTGTGTTATGAATAAATCTTCTTTTTTTCGGTACCGGTACTAGTTTTATTTTGTTGTATTTATCTGCGACACCTTAAAGGCCGGTCCGTGAAAATATTGTCGGGCATAAACCGGTCCGTGGCGCAAAAAAGGTTGGGGACCGCTGTGCTAGATGATGATCCTTTTAACTTTAAAGAAAGCAAACAATATTTTTTTTTAGAATATTTAGTGGTGAAAGAGTTTAAATAGGACAGAATAAGACAAAATGTAATGAAGACAAATATGTATAAAAACTCAGATTGAAATATACAAAGAAAAGGAGGGTCAGGGTTAGAAATAAAAGGAACCAGAGAGAAACTATAAATTAAAAAGACAAGAACAAAGCACCAAGACTTTCAAGTTTCACCAGTATTGATGTTATGTTGCTAACTCATTTATGAATAAGGTGATGGATGAAGTGGAGTAGGGCAGAGTATAGTTGGACAGAAAGCAGCAGAGTCCAATAAATTGGAAACATGATAAATGAGTCTGTTGTCCTGCATCTGAACCTGCATCCCATTAGCTGTTGTACCCACCTGGGCTCTCCAGACCGGTGGAGACGACCTCCTCCACATTGGAGCCATTGAGGTTAGCTTTCATGATGCGGTCCAGAGTCACATCTGACCAGAAGACTAGTTCACGACTGTGATGGAAGTCCAGAGCGATGGCGTTTTCCAGGTTGTTGAGCAGCAAGGTGTACTCGGAGCGATGTGGCAGAACCTGACGGATATCGATGCGGTTTGCAAACAGCAGCACTGGCTCGGGACCTAAAGGGAGGAAGAAAGAGGGACGTGAATGGAGTTGACGTGAGTTAAAGTGAAAAGGAGAAGCAAAGGTTAGCAGGTTAAAGCAGGTTAAAATTGCCAAGTAACTACACACAAGAGAGATAAAGAAAATTCAGTTAGGACAAAAGGTCACTTTAAATGAGACAAAGCATTAATCTCACTGGATGTAAAGGTCTGGGTAGCAGCAGCTGTGTGACAGACATGTCTGACCTGCATTTAACTCTGGACTGCAGCAGATTGATGTGCTGCTGCACCAGGCCTGCACTCTACCTCTGCTGCATATCTAAATCGAGTCCAGACCCTCTGAATGAGGTGACCTCAATGCAAGTCCAAGACCCGGCAACAGAGCAGTGGATACAGTTACTGCTGAAACACGTACAAACACTATGCAACTGTACTTTTATTGGAAGTCAAACCACAACAGCTCTCTGCGGTCATATGTCAGGGATGAAACACAGTTCAGTCATTCGTACCCAGAGCTTTGCAGCTGCGCTTGTCAGGTCGGAGCTCGTAGCCCTGAACGCACCAGCACTGGAAGCCCCCCTCTGTGTTGGTACAGCCCTGACTGCAGTAGCCTTCTTCAGCACACTCATCCACATCTGGAACAGACCACAGAGGCAGAAGAAGGGAGGGGAGGGACATATAGATGTTGGTGTCTATCTCCCACAGTATTAACAATGACACACATTGTGCAGAAAGGGAAAATTCATTGATGCTTTTGGAGCATATGTACATCATTTTCGTTTTCAAGCCTTTATCTAAATCAGTTTCACAACATGCATGCACACAAACTGTTGGAAGCTGGAAAAAATACATCACGTAGATTTGAATGTATCTCCATGATTTGGAAGTCCTGGCAAATAAAATGTTTAGCTAGTGGCAGAAATCCAAGATTAGAAGAAGACCAAACAGTCATCAATAACTTTTCAGCCCAAAGAGAAAATTCTTGTGAAATTCCAGCAAAATTTCTTCATACTTTTGGAAAACAACCCTGCTAACAAATGGCAAAACTGACTGACTGGACTAATGAACTTCAATCCCTGGCTGTATTTAAGAAGTTAAAGGCAGGGCAAGTAGAGCAAAGTTGTAGTTTTTATAGGTTTGCTTAATTCACTCAGTCAGGATCTGTATTCTACTTTCAGTTTTGGGTTGGTTGCTTATTTGTTGATTCGTTTTCCCCAGACACCTCTAATTCATCTGATAGCTTGGAGTCTCTCTGTACAATTTAATCATCTATTCTTGGCAAAAGAAAAGGCTTAACTTAACCAAATTATATGACTGGTTTAGTTCCTAATGTGTAAATTATATTACCAATTTCCAAAAGACCATCTTCAGGCTATAAAAGAAGTGCACGTTAAATGTGTGGAGTGAGGGAGTAGCGTTGTAGCAAACTGAGAACAATTCTTAAAGCACTGTCACATGTAGGAAGTCAGTGAAACTATCAGATGTTTAACACAAAGTAGCAACTGGCCAATTGTCAAACTCTGCAGAGGTCGTGAATATTAACACTCGCTACAGCCTGCTCACTCACTTTCACTTTGCTGTCTCTCTCTCCAACACACACACACACACACACACGCAAGCAAGCCAGCCAGTGTTACCCTGGCAGGTTTTGCCGTCGTCCATCAGTCGGTATCCAGTGTGACAGGTGCACTGGACCAGTCCTCTCACCATCTGACACTTCTGGGAGCAGCCTCCGTTATTCTGGTTACAGTTGCCCTCGTTGGAGCGTGGCCCTGCGCACAACACAGAAACATTACAGGAACATAAACACAGCATCCTAGCTCAGTATAAATACAGCCGCACACTATAAAAAGTGTCTGACTCATCTACTGTTGGGCCTTAAAATATTTTAGACACACAAGCAGTTAGGCCCATGGATGATGATGGCAATCAGGCTGGGCCAGGTTAAAATGTCAACATATACAGTATAAACTGCTGTTAAAATTTATGTGAGCATTTATTATACACCCTCAGCTGTTCCAATGGATTCTGTTGACAGCGTCACCTCACTGAGTCAGCATTAGGACTACATTTTACCTTGATGAAACCTGGAGCTTATAAAATCTTTTTCTAAGGGTCCAATTAAGACAACATAAGACAATGTAACAGCAATAATCTCTTCAGAGGAAGTGGGTACTTTATATTCAGTGTATTTTAAGGGAAAAAAAGGTTTTAAAATTGAGGAACTAAAGCCTACTAGAGGGCCTACATATCAGCCGATATCAGTCATTTGTCAATATATCGGTATTTGTATTTATAATGGCAGACCAATAAATGTAAAAAGTAAAGAGAAGACACAGAAACATCCTTCAAACATGTTATCAGTTTTACAATAAAGTAAGATCATTTCTACAATTTAATATTATCTTAGTAAGGACTCATAAATAACTTCACATAACAAATGTTAGGCAAATCTGTTTATCATTCTTGTGTCTAAAGAAAAAAAATATCGACTGATGCACTGGATACCAAATGCCGTCATCGCTATCTGCCTTTAAACTCTCTACAAACTATTATGTAATCGTCATATTGGTGTCCAGATGCCGATGTCACCATTCTTACACTTACGGCAGTCATGGTGTGGGTGTTCATCAGTCCCATCACCGCAATCGTTGACCTCATTGCAAACCTTCCTCAGGCCTATACAACGCCCATTCCCACACTGGAACTGATCAGGAGCACATGGAGGACTGTCTGTGAGGAGATACAACACAGATCTGATAAGTGAAACACTTTTCTACGCCATATTTGTCCAAGTAGTTCTCCCTTAAATATCTAAATAGTATGTGCTTTGGTTGTGACAGTCAGTTTCCTGGCATGTCTTTAATTCCCTGTTGTGGTTTAAATCCCATGTATGTACGTATTTAATGTTGTGTGTGCGTGTGTGTGTACCCTATGTAACATGCAAGCGTGAACAACAGGTGACTGACTGTGCATGGATTTTGATGCACATAAGCAGGTTTAAAAATGACACAATGGATTTGAATAGATCATTAAATATGAATAAAATGGTGTGATGAGCAATGATATAAACATTTCAGGTGTTCACAGGTTTCCGGCAAAGCTGAACTTCTTTATCGCCACGCTTCCTTTTATTGGTGGATAGTATCCAAAAACAGAATAAAAAGTTTCCATCGAGCTTTTTTCCCCCACTGCCTGTTCACTGTTATTTTAATCACAATACACAGGCCTGTTTCTGCGGTTCGTCTTTCCACAGCACAGTGAAGGAACAGACCAAAAAAGAAAAAAATCTGAACTTTTTTCCTTTTTTTGAAATGCAACTGTGTTTCCCAACAGAGAAGTTTCTCAGCAGAGGGCTGTTCGGAGCTGTTGTCATGGTTACTGTTGAAGCTTGTACTATTTTTAGTGCCTGAAAACAAGATAACAACCAGAGCCTTACCAGTTTTCTCACAGCCCTCTTCATCGCTGCGATCCGAGCAGTCGTCCTCGCCATCGCATCTCCATGACAACCGGACACAGCGTCCAGTTCCGCAGCGGAACTGGTCGGCCGTGCACATGGATGTGGCTGCAGGAGACGCACATAAACATACATTTTACTCTTACAGCTTTAGATCAGTCATTAGGACTTTAGTCATTATGGGTGAATGCTTTTTGTAAATAATGATGGAAAAAGAAGAAATTATTTATTTTTCACACACTGATTTGTTCATTAATTCTGGACACAGGCTACTCACTGCAGTTCTTCTCATCTGAACGGTCATCACAGTCGTGCTCGCCATCGCACCTCCATGCAGCATTGATGCACATCCCGCTGCTGCACATGAATTCCACTGATCTGCATGGCTGATGGGAAGCTAAATAGACACACATACACATATATATATGTATAACTGATTAGTCTTTTTAACCTGGAGTTATATATAAATCTAAAAAAATATATAAAAATATACACAAACTGTGCAGGTTACAGGTCCACTTCCTTGCTATAGCAAGCATGAAAAGGAAGCTCGTTTTTTAATGGTATGAGAGTCTTTGAACACCTCTGTATTATAACCACTGGTAAGTCCAGCTGTTTAATTTTCTATTGAATAATCACCTTTTTGAGTCATGCCTTTTGTGTGAGACTTACATGTTTTAAGTTGATGAGGGCCAATAAACATGTAAGATGCTGTCTCAACATGTGGGATAAACTTCTAAAAATCCTGCGCAGTGACGACACAAAGTGTGACTAGCGACACCGGATAGGTCACCTTAGCTATCAGCGGAGTTCTTTTTTTTGCGTATTTCTACTTTACTTGCACGCCACAAATGCTCAGTAGCGCCTCAAGGTGGTGCTTTCTTCATTCCTGCTGTGTTCAGCTACAAAGTCATACAAAGACACTGATGGAATTTTGTTCTGCCACAAATGCAGTGCCACGCAGACCTGACATTGTACAAGTGCTGTCAAGTACTGCATAACAAAGCACCAGTTCACTGTCAGAGCCCCTTTTCTGGCTAAAGTAGCCCTCTTATTGTTAAATAAGAGGGCTACAAATAATGACATATACTAACAAGCATTGTGGTGTGTCCAGGTTGACCACATTTCGATCCTATTACCTTTTAGTCTATTCAGATCAGGTCTCTTTTGGTACCCTTTTGTTTATTTTGGAAAAGTAAGTCATCTACAAGTTTGCACCATGTCTGATCCCACTTATGAACCTATGAAGAGTGAAAGTTTTGTCGCACGATCACAGAATAAACATTTTTACTCTGAGCGCATTCCACATACCTAAACATATATTACTTTTGCCACATATAGTAATTAGATCTGCTTACTTAAGCTGCTGCATGATCATCTCTAAGCGGAGATCATAAATATCCCACCTTTAAATCACCCACCATCATCTCTACATGTGATCAGATCAAAGTGAAGCTCAAACTGGCAGCAGATGACGACGGAGGTGGATGAGAAGATTAAAGCTGAATCAGACATAAGCATCTTAAACCCTTCATCCGTGTGTGAGCGTGTGTGTATTTCTTCGACACGTTTCCTCATGACAGGACGAGTCGGCTCACATCGAAGCTACAGCAGGCACGAGATGAGGGAGGAAGCGAGAGTACGTGAGGGAAGACAGTTTCTAGCAACGCTGTGCAGGCCTGTCAGCTGGGCAAGAAACGATCAAAACAGCAGGTGGCTTTCCCACAAGAGAGAAGCAGAGAGAGAGAGACTTATTGGTCAAGGGAATTAGCATGGGACACCAACTAACACACCGACACCCGTGCACACACCCAAATGGTTCATCCCCCCTTTTCTTGTCTATCTCTTATTCTCTCCCTCACGCGCACACGCACACCAAAACAGCAACTGAGCTCTTTCATCTGCTCAGCCACGCAGCCCAAAGCGGCATCAGTGGTAACAAGGCTTGCAAGTGTGAGTTCTTTTGGGTGTGTGTGTGTGTGTGTGTGTGTGTGTGTGTGTGTTCACATAAGGGGGAGAGAGTGAGCAAGAGAGAGTGTCGACTTCTCTAACAAAGCGCCCTTCATGTGTCTGGAGAGTCCGTGCCAAGGAATGCTGTCTGAGGATGGGCTGTCTTATGCCTCTCAGGAATGCCTTCTCTGTCTAAGTGTGTGTGTGTGTGTGTGTTTGTGTACAAACTACAGCATGAAACAGAATTTACTAGGACTTAAATGACTAAAAAGAAAAAAAGAACGCTCTCGCCCTGAACCATTCTGAGTCAGAAATAAATAAATATAACAGGAAGAATAACAGGCAGTGTGAGAGTGAAGGACAGCCACAGGGGACATGCAATCATCAGCGAGGACCTGAAACAAACCTTGAACAACACTTTGTTCATTTAGATCTGTTATGTGCCTCTGTATTTCCTACACACAGTTATCTCAAGTATTTCTTAAGGTCTTTCTGCTGCCCCTTTTGTGCTTTTCCCCCCCCTTTCAAATACGCTTTGATGCCAGCTCAACTTTCGAAAAAAGTTCAACACTTCAAAAGTGAGGCAGCAATTAAAAAACCTGGATGTGGGAGGAGATGAGAGGAAAAAACAGAGAGCTGCTCAGTTGAATAATTTGACCTTACAGATGATCAAACGATGTTACAAAACTTTGAAGCCGTGCTTATTGCGCTGCAGATAAACACATCAAAGTGGGGGGGAAACCACTGGGCTCAAGCACATGTGTCTGTGAAAGAGATGGATGTGGTGGGCAGTTAAAAGATGATGAGCAATTGAACGTGAGAAATCGGAGACAAGGAAACAGGGAGGGGAGAAGCTGAGAGATTAGTCAGCAGCAGGCAGCGTCTCTGGAGCGAGGAGAACGAAACATGATAGTCTATGTCAGGACTGTGTGTGTGTGTGTGTGTGTGTGTGTGTGTGTGTGTGTGTGTGTGTGTGTGTGTGTGTGTGTGTGTGTGTGTGTGTGTGTGAGAGAGAGAGAGATACAGTGACAGCACAGATCTAACAGAGTGCTTTCCAGTTATGACACAGGCTGTCGAGCAACAGCTGTTCCTGAGCTCAACCTGCCATCAACAGAACGTCGGGACGTGAAATCAGCACTCAGTGTTTTACAACGAAGCTAAATTTTCGTGCAGCTACCAGAGGGCCTCTCTTACAACATATAAACACTATTATCAATGAATCAGCTTTCAAGATTACAGACAGTGAATCAGCAATTGACATTTTTTTACTAGAGTAACATTTTTTTTTTCTTCTGTAGAGTCACTTTGCATCAAATCCAATGGTAAAATACCCACCTTATCAACCTGTTTTGGCAACTATAGCAAAAATGACTCTTTAACTAATAACTCTTTAGTGTTTCTGGGGACACAATAACATCATGGAAGTGACAAGCTAACAGTAAATGGCTGAAAGAAAATGTGTATCGACAGTACTATATGACTCATTTGATTAAAACATACATTTGATAGCCCTGCACTTCTTTTAAGCGTCTCAGTGCAATCCTTCACATGCTTTGGTTTCTGTCACTTCTGCAGATGGTCCGTCACATTCATGTGTCCCCACAAACACTTCAATTTTGTTTTGTGATTTTTTTCCCACCACGGTGGGCACCACGGTGGCACGGTGGTTAGCACTGTTGCCGCACAGCAAGAAGGTCCTGAGTTCAATTCCACCATCAGGCCGGGGTCTTTCTGTGTGGAGTTTGCATGTTCTCCCCGTGTTTGCGTGGGTTCCCTCCGGGTACTCCGGCTTCCTCCCACCGTCCAAAGACATGCAGTTTGAGGGGATAGGTTAATTGGATAATCCAAATTGTCACTAGGTGTGAGTGAATGTGAGCGTGAATGGTTGTCTGTCCCTGTGTGTTGGCCCTGCGACAGACTGGCGACCTGTCCAGGGTGTACCCCACCTCTCGCCCTATGACAGCTGGGATAGGCTCCAGCGCCCCCCGCGACCCTGGAAAGGATAAGCGGAAGCGAATGGATGGATGGATGGATGGATGGATTTTTTTCCCTCTTTTTTTTATATTTGTTGGTCTTTTCTTAAGTTGTGGCCCATGTGACCTCTCAGGGCCACCATATATTTGGCTGCTTTGAGCAACAGGTGCGGGTAGAGCAGTGGTAGCTGCTGGCGGTGTGAAAGGCATCACCTTGACCAATTTGAGTTAAATGGACTGGAAATTTATGGCTGTTTGTGGTTTCAGTGCCTTCTGGGACAACTTCAGTGCAATTACACAAGATGGCAATAAGATGGCTTGCTGGGCAGTTAATTGTACAAACAGCCCAAGTCAAAGCGGTGTGTTATTACTTAACAGACAGAAATCTTTGTAGATGCTGGTAATCAAGCTTAGCACTCTGCTATATATAAAAGATAGCATACTGCTATCTTTTATAAATAGCCTATCCTGGTATATTCTCACTTATAAATGGGAAATCATTTGATTCTTAGACAGCCATCATTTTCTGTTATTAGTATTAATGGACAAAAATAAATAATACTCAAGTCAAATTATCAAAATAACCAGTAGTTGAAGCAACATCAGTTACATGCTGCATCTCTTTTACAGATGTTTTACTGCACCATGCTTTAATTGTCAGCATTCAGTATCTGAGCCCAGTTTGGAACAGACTCGGTCGGTGTAACCACTAAAAATGATGGATGTTAAACTTCCTGTTCAGATGAGCCTTTAATGTACTTTTAAACTCCAGCTGAACTAGTGCAGGAAGCTGTAAGACATGAATCTGAGTTGCACTGAGAGGAAAAGCAGAGAATAAAAGGAAGGAGAGGCAAGAGAGAAAACGAAAACGTAACTCTCATCTAACGTAACAGAGCTAATCTCCCAAAGGAGCTTTGTCTTCATCCACCACACACAACACAGTCTAGTGAAAGCCATGATCACTGGCAGGGATCCTAAGTAATATGTGTGTTTATCTGTGCCTGTGTGTGTAATCAGATGACAGCAGTTCTTTACACCAGCCGAGAGGCTCGATTGGTCTGGATCACTTAGCTATACACTGAGTGTGTTTCCTGTCAAATCTTTACTTCTGCCCAAAACTTGCATTGGTGTCTAAGAAGTACACTTTTTTCCCCCTGGAGGTTTGAGACTAGACCCTGACGTCTACAATGCTGCAGGTGTGTTTCTAGCTATGCGACGGGGAACTCACAGCAGTCCGATTCATCCGACCAGTCTCCGCAGTCATCGTCTCCGTCGCAGTGGTAGATGTCCAGGATACAGCGGCCATATGCGCACTGGAACTCCTCCACGCTGCAGGTGGCTGTCATCACATCTGAAGCTGCACAGACACGCAGACATGTTAAACAGATGCTGGAAAACATGGTGCAGCAGTTGGCTGTCGGAGGCTCTTTGAAGTTTTGATGCTACTTTGCTGAGTCTGTCAGAAACTATACATGAAATGAAGCAGAAGCTCAGCTCTACATTGAGACAGTGAACACATTTACATGGTCTGCAGTAAACCTGTTACTGTGAGATCTTGGTTTACATACAGCTCACTGGTAAGCATATTTGCCCCTTTCTGAGGCCACAATTTTGACCTTACATGCTGCAGTGTACCATCACTCTGACCTGACTTGAATTATCGTGGAGGATGCCCTACAACCATAAGCTGGCCTGTCAATGTGTCTACAAAACAAAGTACTGTACTCAAAGTCTAATGGCCAAGCTTTACTGTCTATATTTTAAAAAGCTTGTGCATACTCTCTCAGTAACTTACGGCAATTTTCTTCATCTGATCCATCTTTACAGTCCGTGTCTCCATCACAGTACCAGTGCTCAGCAATGCAACTCCCGTCCGTGCAGCGGAACTCCTTGTCTGAGCATTTACGCATGTCTGCCATGGAAAAAACACACAGACTCATATACTACTACAAATACTGTCTGAATGAATAAAGGCCTTGCGTGCTCAGGCTTAGGTGAGCCTCTTCGTGTGTGTACCCACCACACTGTTCATCACTGTTGTCCCCACAGTCGTTGTCGCCATCACAGTGCCAGAGGCTACGAATACAGTAGCCGTTTTGGCAGTGAAACTCGTCCTCCTCACACTCCCTGGGAGCTATGCAGGCAGAAAAAAGTGACAGATTTCAGAACACCATATAACACAGACACAATGAAAAGACACTAAAGCTACCTCGAAATCTGGGCAACTCTAATTCTTTAAGTCAAACTAAGAGCGAAAAGCTGTGTAGAAAAAAAAATGCCCTCCATAAACAGGCGGATCTTTCAGAACACTGCAGGTCTGTGACTGCGAAGCTTTCAGGCTGAATGTTTTGTTGCTCAATATGAAAATCGCTAATTTACAGCCACTGCAACACAGTGAGCGATAAGGTTGTATAAAGTGGTCTGTGTTACAGCTATAATAAATTTCCTTTTACAAAGCACATTTTCAACACCTCACAAAAGGCACAAAATGAAACCTTAAAAATAAAAAAACCCAAAATTGGCTCTAGCTGAATAAATGATGGTTAAAGTGGATGTTAATAGAGACGAGCTTTCATGGAAGAAAAAAGTCAAATGTTTGATTTATTACTCAAACCGCATAAAAGCCTTAAAATGATCGTTGCATTTCAACCTAAAAATACCAAGCTAACAAAAAGGCTACTTTCTTATTTGTTAGGAAACATTCAGAGAGGCTGTGAAGCTGCAACTGAAGAACTTTTTTTTTTGTCTAAAAATCCAGGACTGAATGTGTTATGTCAAGCAGGAACCGGAAAAAGAAGCCAGCATGAAGGTGCCAAAAGCTGCCGTTTCTCAACCGGCTACTTGGGACGGGCTCCAAAAACAAGACGGCCCCCAAACACTCCCGTCCAACTTTACAGAACTAAAACATGTTTACAGCCTGGTACTAAAAAATAGTTTTGATAATCTGGCTTGTGCTGTATTACAGAGCATCAAAAAAGTTTGTGTATCAGTTTTGGGGAGTCAAGTTTTGGTATTTTATAGTCTGTCACTAATAAAATTTAAAGTCTGTTTGTCTGTGTGTTAGAACTGAACACTTTACTAATTTTCCCCACTTTTATCTGACTTAGATGCAGATTCTGAGGCATTGTGGTTGTGGGCATTAAAACCTGCTAGAAGACGTGACCAGGAGAACCATCATTTACTGCTGTGAAGTTGCTTTAATGCGTAGCATATTCTTCTTAGTCCAGCTCCAATTTTGGATTGATTTCTTTCACCAAGCTCTAGCACCGTGCTTTATATCTTAATTACACATAGTGCTGGCTGTACATTAGGAAGTGTTTCATTATGCAGTTAACCTTTAGACTGGAGATAAAAGGAACATTAGTCATTCGTACAAACAGTTGACACAACAGAGAGACAGTCACTCCCTCTTGTGAGAGCTCAGCCCTGTGACAGTGTTTTACTTTCATACCCTTTCATTTATCCAAACAACTGGTTCGCCTCACTTCTTTAATCACACTTCCAAAGCACCGCCTTCTACCGTTACCGCTACAGTCGATGGCAAAGCACTGCTGGAGGCAAGCAAACAGGTTCGTCAAAGAAAACCAGTGATGGCTGGCCCCTGGCAGTAGGCAATCTATAATTTATCACTGCTGTGTGTGAGTGTTAGACAGCTAAGACAAAGCAAGAGAGATAAGAAGAGACAAAAACAGAAGGACGCCCACAGAAGAGACGACCCGACAAAAAGGAAAAGGGTAACGCTCGTCTTTATTCCACTGAAAGCTTTCATCTTTTCTCAAGAATTATTACAGCATCACACAAATACACCTGAGAACCATACTTCACTTCTCAGATGAGTGACATGACATGAGAACCCAGAGCCACTGCACGTATATATGATCCGAGTCCAAATTAATGTTTAACAAAGATCCAAAAAGGAAGCATCTTTCCAGAATGTTTTCCATATAAAAACATGACATATTTAGAAAGTTCTGACAAGGATCCTCTACATTTGGGAATTATTACACTGATTTCCATCTCCACAGTTTCACTGGATTCTACTAGCATACATCTGAATGATCTACAGGTCAAATTCATCCTCATTTATTTTATAATGGAACTTGCTTTAGACTACAAAATCATCCACTTTCTAAAATTAGCTGTTTTAGCTCCCTTCTCCCTCCCTTTTAGCCAATCCTCTTCTGATTGGCTGCTTTTCGCAAACAGAAGATTCACATAACAGGTGGGTGGAGCTTTTATGCTCATAGCTAAGGGCTATGTGCCTTAAATGACCATTTACTCTCAGTGACATCATACAGAGCCAAGTGTAGAAAAATAAATATCTAAGACTAAACATTCATGACCATGCTATTCATTCAACTGCTAAATTTCTGCTAACCTCGCTCCAACCAGTCTCCTCTCAGCCAGTTCGCCCTCCCCCTTTAAAAAAAAGTCTTTTGGTGGGTCCCAATGAAAATTTTATTTTACCTAGACAATTGACAATCAAATTCATTCCATTATTCAGTTTGCAAGAAAATAATTGATTTGCCCCCTATTCTCTGCCTCTCCCATGCTCTAGCTCCCCTCCCATAAGTGAAGTAAACAGAGTAAGGTCAGAGGTCAACAAGCCCTCAAGAAACTCATCATTCACACAGCAGCCAAAAGTCAAAGGGCACTGGGAGTCGATACCACGCTCTCTACATGTGCGTGTGAGCTGAGAAAGGTGTCGAAATATTTATTTGCCGGATTAAAATATCTTTTGAACGTCAAGATTTCAAACAATCCCTTTTTTAACACACACACACACACACACACACACACACACACACACACACACCAGGGCACACCTCACTCTCCATGTTTGTCTGAAATCTTGACAGCTACTTCGGTTCCAGCCAAGCGTGGAGGATTGTCTCCCCAGGCCTAAATAATGCAATGAAACCACCTCATCGTAGGGAGAAACCTATACTGGCCAGCACATATTGGGAACTGAGAGCCAAACCAGGTAGGGGGAAAGAAATGGAGAAAGAAAGAAGCATGAAATAATAAGTATGGGAAACAGAGGAGGGAGGAAAATTTACTGGGCATGAAGATGAAAAATTCATAGCACCCTCATTGCAGACAGACACCCCCCACCCCCATCAGTAAGTGATTCAGTGTCTGGCTGCTCATGCTGTATGTGGGTCAGCACAGGAGGAGGAGAAATCACCAGGTGACAGAAAAATCATTCACAAGCTATCCTCTACCTGCTGCACCTATAAACTACTTGAATTTTGAGAAAACAGTCAAAGTGGCGTCTGTGCATAGGCCATTAACAGATTCTACTGTATTTAAATACAGTTAGAGCATGATGAACACTAATGCTCAGGATGGTCCCTGTAATCCTATGCACATGTCCAACATTTAATTGGCTAGAGTGACCAAATGCTTCACATGCTCAGTGCTAGAATCAACAGATTAGCTCTACAGATTTAATGCTAGTGCTTTGGTGGGGAGTTACATATTCATTCTATTGACTTCAAAAGCATAAGAAGGTGGTTCCAGTTTATTTTTTAATCAACATGAAAAGAAAACACGCCAAACTGAGCAAAAATATTCACACACTTGGTTTTTTGCTTGCCAAAATAAGAACCTCATTTAGTATCACTGTGACCGATGCGTCATGTTATCAAGCTAACACTAGCATTAGTCATATATCACTTTTTCTTACAAAAACATGCCTCGCTTGCATCAAAATAAAAACAAAATGGGAAGGCCAGATTTCTACAATACAGAATTTATAATAGCAGTTCCCAATCAAGACATGAGGTCATGGTCTTTGATATCCAATATATGGAACTAAAATACTGTTAAAACCTTTGATGTGTATAAACTAAAGACGCACAGTTTCAAGCTACTGCTACCAAGACCAGGACCTACCAATACAACTGTCACTCTGGTCTATAGTTACCAACCTGCTGACTCAGAAGCTTACTAAGCCAGCCAAAAACAAAAACGTTCCTTCTTTTGATTAATAGTTACCTCCATCAAAAACCTACCCAACCCAATCACCACTCCTTTGCAGAGCCAGAATCACAATACAGATTTTGTGATCTACTCTTAATTCCACATTAGCCAAAATATGCTGAAAGACGAGTTGTTCCCGATCTGACGTACAGAATTATCAAGTGGAGTTACTTTTGCCCTTATTTTGTTTTTTCTACTTTTCTAGTTCTACCACAATGGTGAATGCTCATAAAGTTTCAAATGATGAGCCCCGCATAAATGTGAGTTCAAATACTTGCAGCTCTGGCAGGAAGTATCTGTCTGGGCCCCACCCACCTAACATTCTGTTCGTGAGGGGCAGCCAATCAGAAGAAAAGCTCAAGGGGGTGTGTGTTAGGGGTGATCAATTTTAAAAGAAGAGTTCTTTAAATGGCTTGTTCAGAACTGGTTTAGGGGCGGCATAAAAACAAGATATACAACAACCAGGGTTATTATGAACTGTGAATCAATCAAAGTTACTGTAGCTGAGTCCAAGAAAGAAGGTTTGAAGTTGCAAAGAAGCATAACAGGTCTATGTCAAGTTCTCAGTATTGTCACCTTAATACCACTTTTACTGGGACCAAACTAAACCAATAAAGCCAAGCAACACAATTGCCAATAATTGATATGAATTGTATAATTTGAGCAACATGTTGTTGGTTGAAGATCCCTCACAGATGTAGAAGTGAGTTACTTGAAAGACACGGCCTAACTGCCATGTGTCATCTTCATCAAGGACATGTCACTGCTTGTAACTATTCCAGTCCTCTGCACAGAGTGTTAAAGCTGATCAAACTGAATCGCCGAACTTGCTTCTGATGCTGTGATAGAATGTCCGGCCTGCAGCATGCATCCACCCCGATCAGGTTGCACACACTGAGCCTTCTGAGTTGTCATGGGTAAATATAGAGACTAAATGTGGATTCAGAATCTGACCACTGCCACACCTCAAATAAAGAAGAAAAAACACACACAGAGACAAGCAGTTGTACTCGTCTACTTCTTACGACCTCTTCTAAAGATCACAACTCCTATTCTTAACCTCAAATGAACCTAAAATTGCCCTTGGTTAAAAGGGCAAGCACATTGTTGAGTTAGTAAAACAGGATGGGTTCCTTATCATGTTTATCTGACCATTTTCTGAAGGCTGCATTAACCCATTAAAAAAAAAGAAGAAGAAAGAAGTGAGAACAGAGAAATTACCCTCCTCTCTAAAATGTCCTCAAAATCAAGCTGGAAACCAGAGGTTAAAGGTGATCACTCAGAAAAACTTATTGATTTGCATCAACACTTTCACTTTAAGGGGACGACTGGACACAAACTCTGTCAGCAAAATCTCTCACATAGCAATACAGAGACCACAGATACCCTCACTGTAGTGGTCAAAGCTTCAGGTTTTTCCTTTTAGTTTAACAGTGTTTGTCACGATTCTGCCTGGTAGGAAGCTGAGGATACTTCAGCAAGAACACACGACTTAGAACACGGATAACTCCTCAAAACAAAAGAGGAGCAAAATAAAGTCAAGTCAAAGGTCAGACAAATATCTTGTGCTGTGAACGTGGGAGAGATGACCTCTTGCCACGATGTTTTCGTGTGCACAGGCGAGCGCTCGTGTGTTTGTGAGTGCAACAGACAGGCAACTCTTTCAGACTCTAAACAAACACCTCATTGCACATGGCTGCCTCAAACATCTGTCCACTTTAATAAGTCATCCCCTTGAGTATAATGGAGCAGGTCGAGTGTATGTCTTTGCTACTGTTTGTATTTTCAAGAAAGACAAAGTGTGCTTACGGCAGTCTTGTTCGTCGGAGTCATCCTCGCAGTCGTTGTCTCCATCACACACCCAGGAGCGACGGATACATTTGCCGTTGTCACAGTGGAAGTCCAGCGGTGAGCAGGTGGGGAGCACTGCAAGTAAACAAGAGCAGACAACAAGGCTGTCAGCAGAGAAAACAAACAAACACACTGAGCAGCTGAGAGAAGAGGACCACAAAAGAAAAAAGTCGAACAACATGGATGGGACATGCTAATGTCCTTATGAGGATATTATAAGCAGTGTTGCTGACCAATAAATTTTGACAGTTTGCGTCAACGACCTCTTTTTCTGACAACTACGAGACAATAACAAAATAAAAACTAATGCATGAGGACAAAAACTACAATGAAATGTATTCACACTTTTGTCAACGAATAAAAACGAGATGAAAATATTCTGGAGTAATCTTAAGCGGTACGGTTAGACACGGACATTTGATCTGCCCCTGGGAAACTGTACAACTAGCTCCCATGCTCCCCGTTTCTCATGAAAACACTAAATGTCAGCGCTTGTGAGGAAGAGAAGAGCAGACATATGGACATATTACACATATGATGTCAACAAATGACGCTTTGCAAACCGTGTGGAGCAACTCTCACAGCTAAAAACTTTTTTTTACTCAATAAAACTAAAAGAACTTAGATTATGACAAAAATCAAATTACATTTCAGCCAAAAGACTGTGACTAAATTTAAATAAAAATTGTCCGTCAAAATGAACTCTAATTATAAGTACTTTCAAAATACCTACTATATTGTAGGCCAGATACTGTTGAGGCTTCGAGTGTGCTAGCATGGACAGGTATAGCATTTAGCTGCATCTAATCTGGACCTATTCATTATGTTTGTGCTGTTAGTATCAACTGCAGCATTTTAATGGAACTATCTGACAAATAACATAGTCTGCTATGTGGTAAATACAATTTTAGTAGTTTATTCTTTGGTTTTGGTGAGTAAAAGTTTAGCATTTGATTATAATGTGATTCGTGTGTATGCCATATTCCAGCTTGCTAACTATGCTTGCTAGTTATCTGCTAATTTCTGGCTCCAAGACACCAATATGGCAGCAGGTGGAAAACTAATGCTGAGGCTTCAAAATGCAGAGTCTAGAAGCAACGATCTTACATTTTTTATTTGCAGGTTAAAAAGTTTTGCCTCTGTCTGTTTCATTTGGGCTTGTGTAATTATTTAGATGTTTGAGGGAGCTTAATAAGAGCATGTTTTCATGCAGCAATCCTAATGATTGATGAGTAGCAGCACATTTGTACGGTGGCCCTGAGAGGCCAAATGGACTGCAACTTCAGAAAACACTTGCAAAAAGAAAAACGCTGCAAAAAGAAAAACACTTGCAAAAAGAAAAACACTTGCAAAAAGAAAAATGCTGCAAAAGCACACAAGACACAACGGAAATGTTTCTGGGGAGACAATAACCCGACGGACCAGTTGCACGAACCAAAACATGCTAACAAGTGTACTGGGACTGGGAGACACTTCAAAGAAGTGGAATCGGGGCGGCCAAAGAGTAAACTTTCAAAAGTAAGTTCTGAATATTATGTCACTTATTTATGTGCAAATGTTTAATAATGAAGAACATTAAAACATTACTGTTGGCCACATGCCGGCAAAGTTATGTGACAATAGCGATGTTTGTACTTTCAGCGTTTACTTGGTTTTAAAGCCTTTACTTTATACGCCGTTCGATAGTTGACCTTAATCTTACAGAGAATCTGATGATTTTGTGGATAATTAAAGTCAGTCATATATCCACAAACACAACAAGCTGAAAGTCAGTGATGCTGCTCGGTTTGCAGTCCTGAATATCACGGCACAAGCAGGATTCACTGCACTGTTAATGTTAGCTATGTTATATTGCTGCCTCTGTTCGGTGGTGTCGAGCCAAACGGACTTTAACGTGTGTTTGAACGAGCTGACGGTTCACTCGTTACGCTGAAAGAAAGATGCTTTAATCACAGGAGTCACACATGTGTCCACTGTACCATCTGGGAACTCTTCTTGTTTAGCACTCGTAATAACACAAACACTAAATCCTCCTTCTCTTGTGCTGTTTTGTAGCAGTGTACTGTCACCTGTCTGTCTGTCCTGCACTCTCTTTTTCTTTCTCTCTGATTGTGGAATAAAAGTATGAACATGTATTTATAAGTTACACTTGTGTTTGAATCCTGCAGCTTATCACACATTTGATTTCCATGTGTGACAACTGCAAGTGTCCAGAGTGAGGACAGACTGAGGGACCCACTGCTGCACATCATCTGTGAGGCTTTGCACCCCTGATGATCCACCAGGACAAACTCAGCAGTGTGTGAGGAAGAGGAGGAGGAAGAGCCAGCAGCAGCTGACAGATGGAGAGAATAGACAGACTGTTCCCTGTTTGTGAAGGACTGCTAGGAAAGTTATAACTAATTGTCTGTCCTGAATCAGGCTTATTAGGTAATTTTCAAATAATATTATCATTCCAGTGTTTTCAGTGTGGGAGAAAGTACTCAGAGCCTTCAAGTTACACACTATGAAAGGCAGAAACAAGTTTAATATTCAGAAACCTAAAGTATGTATCAGCAGCAGAATGGACCTAAAAATAAATGTTTGTCTCAGTTCTATGAAGCTTTGAGTATTTTGGATTAGTAGTACTGCTGTGTTTGTTGCATCATATTGCTGTAATTGTTTATATGCTTTATATATTCTGAGGTAAGTTGATCTATATTGTTACATCATATTTTATAAGGATGTGATGTGTTTGTATACTTTCTGCCCAGTTTGACCCATTTAGCAGAAGTCAGCCTGTTTAAGGCTCTGATATCTATTCTGTATGACTTAAAGCAGTTATGACATGGTCTGATTTTCTCATCCAATAAAGGAATATTTCATATATCAGTCTACTCTTCATTCTATCAGAAACAGTTATCACAGCTCGTGCATTTTCTTTTTACACATATATGTAAGCATTGAGCCAAATTTAGTAATGCCAACATATTAAAAGAATATTTGTCTCTTATATATAATACATCTATAGATACACTGTCAAAGATACTTGTCTTTGAGTGAAGATTTAAGGTGATAGGAAATACAAAAAAATGCAACTTGAATCTTTACTGAAGCTCAGTATTTGACACAGAGTTCAAACTCACAGCTGTAATAACTAATAATGATTAATGTAATAACTTTAATATTGGCCATATTATATTTACATTACCAAAGTGAGATGACTTTAGTCTCATGAACAACATTAGGTAATTGTTATTTACTAGCTAATCTTAAAATGACTGTTCAGTACAGAAATGAAGCCCAACAATCATGTTTTAGAGTCCTGTGGTCTCAGCCTCAGATACTTATCAAATCACACAAAGCTCATGTAGAAACAAATGTACAAAATATGTTCTCCTTCATTTCTGTCACTGCTGTATGAAATGTTTCCAGCTGTTAGTATCATGGTTGCTAGGCAACCTGGGCAGCGCGACGGAGGCTAGACTGTCCCATTTCACAAGTCTACAAGCCTCGCATTTCAGGCCTCAGCGGTCTTTGAGTACGCGGCCCTTGAGGACCGTTAAGGCTGCGTACTTTAAGGCTGCAGACCCTGAATTGGGATACAGCCATACATACATGTTTTGGTTCGTGCAACTGGTCCGTCGGGTTATTGTTACAGGCAGAAGATGGAGAACCAGCTTCAGCAAAATAACGTTGGTGAAGTCTGGAGAGGCCTCAGAACCATCTCAGGCCACAAACATCAGAACGCTCTGCCTGGGAGGGATGTGAGGTGGGCAAATGAACTGAATCATTTCTTTAATAGGTTTGATTCAGCCATGAGGCAGTCTCCAACATCGGCTGCAGACTCACCCACCCCCACTGCTGCTGTTCCACCTCTGACACCTCAGACACTTCACACCTCCTCTATTCACCCTGCTCACTCCTCCCCACCCCCAACAACAGCATCCAATACACACTCATCACGAGGCTCCAGCCTGTCTCTCTCAACCACCCAGGTTAGGAGGGAACTGAGGAGGATTAATGGCAAGAAGGCAGCGGGCCCAGATGGCATCAGCTCAAGGGTCGTCAGGTCCTGCGCGGACCAACTGTGTGGGGTGATCGAGCACCTCTTCAACCTGAGCCTGAGGCTGGGGAGAGTCCCACAGCTCTGGAAAACCTCCTGTGTTGTTCCAGTGCCAAAGACTTCACGCCCCAAGGACCTCAACAGCTACAGGCCGGTGGCTCTGACATCCCACCTGATGAAGACCCTGGAGCAGCTGGTCCTGGCTCAGCTTCGGCGCCTGGTGAGCTCATCACTGGACCCACTTCAGTTTACCTACCAGCCTGGCATTGGAGCGGATGATGCCGTCATTCACCTCCTACATCGTTCCCTTGCGCACCTGGAGACCGCTGGGAGCACTGTGAGAATCATGTTCTTTGATTTCTCCAGTGCCTTCAACACTATTCTTCCCTCGGTTCTGAAGGACAAGCTGGAGAACTCTGGAGTGGACCATCACCTCACTACCTGGATTTTGGACGACCTCACCGACCGACCACAGTATGTGAGGACTCAGGGCTGTGTGTCGGGCAGGGTCGTCTGCAGTACGGGGGCCCCACAGGGAATGGTTCTGGCTCCGTTCCTCTTCACCATCTACACTGCAGACTTCTCCCACACCACCCAGTGCTTCCTGCAGAAGTTCTCTGATGACTCTGCAATAGTCGGCCTCATCACTGATGGGGACGACAAGGAGTACAGAGGACTGACTCAAGACTTTGTGGACTGGTGCCAGCTGAACTACCTCCAGATCAACGCCAGTAAAACCAAGGAGCTGGTGGTAAACTTCCTCAGGCACAAGCATCCTCCACTGCAACCACTGAACATCCAAGGTATGGACATCGAGGCTGTGGACAGCTACAGGTACCTTGGTGTTCATCTGAACAACAAACTGGACTGGACTCATAACTCAGATGCCCTCTACAGGAAAGGGCAGAGCAGGCTGTACCTGCTGCGGAGACTCAGGTCGTTTGGAGTGGAGGGCCCACTCCTGAAAACCTTCTATGACTCTGTGGTGGCCTCAGCCATCTTCTATGGTGTGGTCTGCTGGGGCGGCAGCATCTCTGCTGGGGACAGGAAGAGACTGAACAGGCTGATCCGAAGGGCAATCACGGTGTGGGACGGAGAGATTTCGCAGGTCTTTCCTCCCCACTGCTGTCAGACTCCACAATAAAGACTTTTGCAGCTGATCAAACACACAAACCCACACATGTGCAATAAGACTGCTATATGTGCAATTCTTCTTCTGACGAAGTTGTATTTTTGTATTTTCCTACTCAGTTGTATATAGTATTTGTATTTCCATTTTATTCTATTGTATATATTATTCTATTCTATTTTATTCTATTGTATATGGTATTTTATTTTATTTTATTTTATTGTATTTTATTGCTTTCCAGTGTTTTCTAATTTCTGCTAACTTTAACTTTGCTGTAACAAAACAAATTTCCCACCTGTGGGACTAATAAAGGTCATCTTATCTTATCTTGTCTCCCCAGAAACATTTCCGTTGTGTCCTGTGTGCTTTTGCATGTGTTTTTCTTTTTGCAGCGTTTTTCTTTTTGCAGCATTTTTCTTTTTGCAGCATTTTTCTTTTTGCAGCTGCTTTTCTTTTTGCAAGTGTTTTTCTTTTTGCAGCTGCCTTTCTTTTTGCAAGTGTTTTTCTTTTTGCAGGTGTTTTCCTTTTTGCATCATTTTTGTTTTTGCAAGTGTTTTCTGAAGTTGCAGTCCGTTTGGCCTCTCAGGGCCACCGTACATTTGTGCTCTCACTGTGCGACACAGGCCCACAGTTTTGGAGACACGCCCAAAGATATAGCCACTATTCTTCCACCCTGGTTATATTTCATCTGGGTCAGCCCCGAATAGCAAAGTGTGTATGCAGCTTTAGATGAAAAACAAAAACAAAACATACAAATATGCTAACTTGGACAGTGTAATGCTGCAGCAGGCATTTTAAACAATTTTCAACATTATTTTGACCATGCCACCTATGGGACAAATACTCATCACAACTAAAAATAATTCTTAATCACAGCCTGGACATCCTAGATTCACAGTCATCACTCTTGAGAGGCCACTAAGTGCCCTAAAGGTTAGTTTGCCAAACAGCTGAAATAAAAAATCTTCACTCTGTGTCTGGTCTAAGTTCATTGCGTGAGGCAGGCCTGGATTTAGGCATCCTTGTCTTCCCCACCTTTTTACCCTAACAGAGGTACTGAGCTCAGCTCCGCGCATTCCTCCTTAACTTCATATCCGCTCTAAGTGCAGCTACTTGCTATCTAAGCACCACCCGAATGACTGGCCCTTTGTCATCTGCAGACAGAGCTAATTTAATTACAGGCCAGAGAGGGATGGAAGGAGGAGGGAGAGAAGGCAAAGGGAAAAGAGGGAGCAGCAGCTCCTTACTGTGGACTCTCACCCGCCTGTCAATAGCAGATATGAAATATTGACCAAGCAATGCAGACTTTATGAAAAATGTATGACGTCACGCAGCGAGTTAACCAGCCAGGCAGACAGGCAGACAAGCAAGGGCTCAGGGAGTGAATTAAGCAAGTGTGTATCTGTATGTGTGTGCTGGGGTGCACCTTTGGTCTCCAGGGGGAAGTAAAGCCCCACTGACCCACATACCCCAACATGGATATTACATTATTCATAGAGAGAATCATAAGCAAAGAGAACCTGTCTCCCTCTTGGTCTACCTCACATTCTCTTCACCTTCTGAAGATCTCTGTCTAAATCACACAGTCACACTGTGTACATAATGCATTTCAGCAAACCGTGTTCTAGAGAATGCCAACAGTTTATTTCCCCTCCATTCAGACAGCCACTGGATTCAGTTCAATAGATGATGTAAAATCACCTTACAGAGACATCACATGAATTTGGTATGTGTGACTTTATCACAGGAAGACATTTTAAGCATCTTTATATTTTGTCAGTTAACAACATATTTTATTGCATCTGTGAGCCCCTTTCATAAAGGCACTCCTTTCAGGTAATATGACATCATGTTAACATATCAGCTTCATGTCTAAATGCTGACACCGGCTACTTTTTCTGTAAAAGGTGAGATCTTACTGAGGTGGATCCAGTTTTTTGCCATCACTTATCATGGTACGAATGTCAAATCATGCCGCTAGCATGAGAATGCAACTGCCTATGGATGTAAACCACATGAGTTGCTCTAAACACCAAATCACACTACAGTTTTTGAGAATAAACAAGAATAATTTGAGGAGGAAAAAAAACAAAAAACACTAGTCCATAAAGATCACAGAGCACCAAACACACTCGCCTTTAATGACCAGAGACACATGTTTTATGACTTTTCCAACAAAACCACAAAACTCCTTTCATGTATGCTGAAATCTAAAATCTCACATTTCTTATAAGACTGACATGTCTTTAAAATACTTTAAGTACAAGTCTTTACTGTGACGAAGACCGAGTCTGTGACATGTCAGATTAATAACGCTCACCAGTAATGACTATAATCTACATTTTGACAAAGTGTTAGCAGGAGCTGAAGTTAGCTTGTTGCTTGCATCTGTTTGTAGAAGTCATCATTTTGAGTTTATTACATATCTGTAAAATCAGAAAACAGGAGAAACTATCCATAAACATTTCCTAACAAAGAAAGCTTTGTAAATCTACAAAGGCAGTACAACAGTGTTTACTTTATTATAATAAATTATTCCTGAAATGGAGACATGATCAATCATGATCTAAGAGCCACACTTTTACGAACCACAGTATAATAGTTTATCTGTTTCATATGCAACATCTCTTACAACATTACTGAAATACAGCCAATGAATTATGAAAACTACAGTACAGCCAAAAGAGTCTTGTTTAAATGTCTTGAGTCACCCTTAATTTCTTTATATTTTCCCAGTAAATTGCAATAAATAAATAAATGCAATAATTAGCAACTAAAACATGCAAACATACATGCAAATGCAGTCTATAAGGCAACACTAGACTTAATACAATTCCAATATTATCTTTATTAGTTCTCCAGGCTTCTGTTCTCTGTCAAAATGATCCCACACGACTTTAATAATGTTGAATCCAGGTTCTGTGGAGACCAGTCTGTGACTAATAAGTTTCCATTGTGTGGGTTTGTTTTTTTTTTTGTTTTTTTTTTTTTATTCAGGTATGCTTTTACTGCATTGGCAGTGTGTTTAAGCTCAGTGTCAACGAACTGAACGAACAAAGCCATTGCCAATTGGATGCTTTCCAGTTGGTATTGCAGGTGGTTCAAAATCTGATCTGATTTAGTAATCAAATCACTTTTGATAAGATCCCCTACACCATTGGCTGAGATGCAGCTCCAAGCCACGATACAGTCTCCACCTGAAATTTAAAACTTCCACTTCTTGTATCCTCTACTAGTTCAGTTTCACTGCACACCATGGCAAAGTATGTTAAATTTTGGGCTAACAGCTCTTTGGGAGTTACTTTGTTAGTGCAAAAATATTACTTTATGCCTGTCAAATTGTGTATTTTTTACAGACTGAGCTTAAAAAAAAATTGTTTAAATTGAAAGCTATTATTTGTTTTTATAGCAGGCTGCTAGTAACAAAGTGGCTAAAAATACTATTTAAATATGGTTCTTTAATAAGTTGTCTGTTATGTGAGACACAAATCTGGTTCATCCTTTGAATTAGGTACCTCACCGATTCCTCTGGAAATGGTCTGTTACAAGAACTGAACTGAAATTGAGAAAAAAAGCAGCAAATGTCCAAACAAATACTGAAAGACCTTCAGAATGCCTGGAGCACATTTGCTCAAGACCCTTTTAAAAGTACAAGGTCTCATTGGAAGCTAAACACCAAGCACAGAAATTTTGCACAATACTCTAAGAACTGTATGAACTAATGCATTACGCATTACTTGATTTGCACTGAACATAACACTGAATATGGCTCAAGTGTCTCTCCTGCAAGCAACACTTTAAAACTAAATAGCAATGTAATAGTATACAATTTTAAAGCTTAGTAAGCTTTTATTTGTTGTATTTGAGTGTTTCTTGATAGTTAATAATTACATTTGGAGTTGAAACCACTAGTGAAAGTAAACAGGAAATGACATTTTGTGAAGACTTCTATAGTGTGGCTGAAGGGAGTGATGGTTAAATCAAGTATAAAATTTAAAAAACAGGTAAAGTAGTGCCGTTTAGAATAGATCTGAATTGATTTGACAAGATTCTCTCTTAAAAGAAAATCTCAGCTTAGATAAAATAAGAGTTTAATTCATAATGTCCCAAACAAGCAGAAACTCAGCATTGGCACAAATGTATTTAAACTTGTGATATACTGAGAGCCTATCAGAAGACTGATGACAGCTGTGAAAACCTCTTTTTTTGTTACCTAAAGTAATCGAGCTGCATTCTTGTACATTTCCTGGTCAGGCGTCAGCAGATTTATGGCCTCAAACAACAAAAGGCGGAAAAATGCCGCGTCTGAAACATTTCAATAAATAATTCAGCTTATCTGAAGAGTCAGAGATTGTGGTGTTAACACGCACGCAAAAAAGCACACATGCATACATAAGCAAACCATCACTGCACTGGCTAAATAAACACACATTCTGCTACAGTGCGGGATTGTTTAATTGGGAGACATACGAAATGTATGCAAATAAAGAGTCCAGAGCGAGCGAGCAAAAAAGAGAGAGAGAGAGAGAGAGAGAGAGAGAGAGAGAGAGAGAGAGAGAGCGCGAGAGAGAGTGTGAGAGAGAGTGTATGTAGGTGTGGCCTGCTCCTGGTATCAGGTGGATCAGCAGGGAGCTTGCTAGGTAAGTTGATGAGGTCTCCTGGAGCTTTGATCTCTCTTATCACATGGATTCTGCTCTGCTTGGCGCTGCTCTTCTCTCGACCGCTGCATTCCTCAGAGGCTGACACTCACACATACGCACACACAGACACACACACACTTATCAACACTCACAAGACCCTCCATCCGCTGTGTCATCTCATGCATTCCAGTAATCATTTTATGATGAACTCAACCAATATGAACGCCACCTGCTTCGCTCCTACATTTCCCAGGATTGTGCACATATTATTAATAGCTGCAATGATGTACATGCTTCCCCCAGCCCCACAATAAAGTAAGACAGCTCAGAGAATGATGGCTCAGGGAAACCCTGGTTAAAGATGGCATCTGACTTCAAAACGGGTGCACAGCACATTGTGGTCGGTTCATTTGTTTTTTTGTTCCAGCGATTTGCTGTTAATCACACTACAGTGTCATCCACAGCCAGTTGCAGCTGAAATCCATCCAAACGTCTTTTTTTTTTTCCTTTTGAAATTTATATACTTGTTTGACCAGTTCATTCACCTCCCACAGTTACACTTTGAAGTGTTCCAATAGTACACAAATGTTTGTCTCAGTCATGCTTCAAAGCCTTTCCAAAATATTGCTCCTGCTCCATTTATTCTTCTGAGCGCTGCTGGCTTCGCACGTGTAAGAGAACACACACACACACACATATATACACACCCTGACCTTCACCGATGAGCTTTTCTCATCCGAGCTAAAGAATTCCCACTTGCATACTATGGGTTATTCCCACACAAACACAGATACACACACCTGCAATTCTCATCAACACCAGCCTCATTCCTTTCCCCAGTTATCCTCCGATGCACACACACACATATATACACGCAGTGAAGAAACGAGAGTGTAAGTGTAAAAGTTGACCTCTTTAGCTACACTTTACCTTGTTTTTCCATGAATATGTGCAGTATTATTTTATTCTCCGTATTCTGTAACCATGTAGCCAAACAGATATTGCTTGATTACGCTGCTTTAACTTTGGCAAACGACTGCATGCATCCACACACATTTATTTCCTCATTTCAAACCTAGAGCCAAAAGACTAAAAAAAGTAAACACGGGTCTCCACTGTGAGTAAATGTTTCCTGTTGAGAGAATAGTAACATGGAGATGGAATGACCTGTTTTGAGATGAAAGAGAGGGGAAAAAATAGAAAAGACATAATCAAAGGTGAACTATCCTTGTTAGATGTGCAGGGACATCAGTCCTGCTGTGAAAATTCCGTAAAAAGTGATTATCTTGTTAAGTTTTTTCTTTTTCTGCTTTCCAATGCAACTTTCACGCAGTAAGCACCGCAAAGGTTCAGTGACCTTCATTACAACAGGGTGAAGGCACAAATCTCAGAAACAGACATTTAAAGTACAGACAAAGTTATTTGCATGGCTAGATATCCATTGAGATAACAAGAAAATGGAACAGTTTTCACACAAGCTCTAAAGCCCTAAACTTTTCCATTAGACTTCAGCCAACAGAGCAGAGTGTGAGAATGCAAATGTCACACAGTTCTTGGTCTTTTAGGGTTTCTGTGCTTCCTTTTGCTTTGCCTTTTCCTCCCTTTCTTTCTTTGCCTGTGTTGGTAGACACATGATCTAAGAGAGCTTGTACACTGTTACATTATGTTACAAGTGATAATAATGAGCTCTGTTAAGTGTGCACGCTTACTGACTGCACGTCTGACTTGCATATGCATGTGTGTCTTTGTGTGTGTGCGTCTTTAGGAAGATGTATGTGGCCGTCTTTAAATGGCCTTGAGTTAATGGCCTCCCTCCTCACTGTAGAGTAGCTGAATCAAGTGGCTCTAATGGGACCAATATATCTGCCTAAGCGCCGCTTATCACACCAGCTCGACGGATGGGAGGATGAAAACATGAGGGAGAGAGGGAGACTGAAAAACAGATGTGCACTCCAGAGAGCGACACAGCTTTCTTCAAGCTTAAAAAGTGCAAGGATGTGCACGCGCATGTCACAAACGTAAGGGTGTAATGGTGAAAACTGATGGCAGTCCTTAAAGTGTTATATTGTCGCTTCAGAGGACGAGTCACTGGGATGTCCTGCCATGGTGTCCTCGTGTCTGTACACTGTTTGTTTGTTTCTATTGGCTACTGTACAGCATCTAGCTGGTAAACCTGTGTTCTAATCAAAGCGCTTGTGTCCATTTGGAAAATGCCTTTCCCAACGCCAGATGTCACGTGAATCCACCGAAAGCCGAAATGGTCCAGTTTCCACCGGCACTTAAACGCAGCATGTATTTGTAGATCCGTGTGGAGCTGCACACGTGTTTATTTGCCAAGTTGTTTTGCACGTGTTCAGATTGCTTGGCTTTTGCGTGTAGACTGGCACGTGCATTTGTGAGAACTAAAATTTCTGCACACATCAGTAAATCTTTGTTTTTCTCTGTGAATCATGTAGCGTGCATCTGTGTCTACTTGGGAATTACAGCTTTTTTCTTCTAAACGGATTTATGGTCAGAGTGTGTGAAAGTCCCCTGTCTTTCATTGCTTAACCCACTCTGGACTTGTGACATGGCGGCAAAAGTTATTGTGAAACTGGGCATAACCTTGTGTCTTTAATTTTGTTTCTGCAGGCTTTATGATGATGATGATGATGATGATGATGATGATGATGATGATGATGATGATGATGATGATGATGAAGAAAAATAAATAAATAAATTCAGCTTTTTCACTGCTGAATGGAACAAACTCACTTTACATTTGTTTTAGTAGAAATTCCTTAATGAAGACCTTAATACAATCGGTGGCATAAAAAGAACCGTTAACAGTCTGGAGCCGTCATACTTCTGATTCATTTCCAATCTAAATGCAGGAAGCACACATTGAAAAATAATACAAAAATGTCTCAAAATGTAAAAGTACGTCCCTCGCCCTTCCTTAAACCCAGACTAATCCCCTTTGTCCATCTCTTTATTTTCCTCTCACAGCCGATCCCGACAGAGGTGGCTTATCTGATTCTGGGCAGCTCTGGTTGCTATCCAGTGCATATTTGAGCCAGTCAGAGCACAGTGGTGCTCCCAGCAGTTTTTTCCGGGAGTGTGTCTGGCGGCTGCTTGTGTAATGGACTTTTTCCTCCTCCTCCACCTATACAGTAAACAGACCTCGCCCTGTCCACAACGCCACTTTGCATTCATAAAACCCACTGAAAACTCACAGCAGAATTGTGTTTACCCCCTGTCTTAGGCAACATAATCAACCCTATCCAGTGTTCATCATAGTCTGGTGTATAAAGCAAACCCTCAAAACCAGTCACCAAAGACTGTTTATTCCTGTTTTTATTACCTTATTTATCACTGGCTCTTTTGTAGAAACTACAAAATAAAGTGCAAGACGAGGGAATTATGCACTGCAGTGGCACAGAAATTATTTGAATCTAATACTTGCAGCAAAAACAGCATCCCGGCAATATTAAAGCAATCCATCACAAATATAGTTAAAGAACAAACTAAAATATTTCTTATTTAAAAAGCCCCTATTCAAAGAGCCATTCTACGGCATATTTAGATTTTTTACGCTTAATACAAAGAGATTGTTGCTGAGTCTATAATATATCCTCTGATGCATCAAGATTAAAATGTTAAACTTCCAACAATAATAGTCTCCATCATGAACGAGCATGATCAAGTAAAACGCATACTCCACCAATTAAAGGACGAAGCAAATCCAGCCCTCCCAACCACAGCTGTTCACTCCATCGTTCTGCCTGAACTTTCCTGGACTAGTCTGGACCAGCAAGACTACGGTATGTTAAAAGGCAGATATACAACAAAATTCACAGCACGAGACGAAGAGCTCGTGCTTCAGTCAGACTGAAGAAGTCACTTGGATGAGTGACGAAACGTTTCTCCCACAAAACGCTACGTCCAGATGAACAGATTCAACTTTTGGAGATTTACTTTCCTGGATGATTGAGAATGCATCAAGACGTACTAGGAAAATGGCCAACATACTGAACAAAAGATGCGTTATCCTCCAACTATTTTTCCATGTTTTGTATCTAAAGGTACAAAATAAATAAATTAAACAAAATTAAGATAAATAAATCACTCAAAGTACAAATGAATCACAAGAGTGGCTTTCCTGAATGAACTACAAGTGTGCGTAAGATTAGTGGTGATACAGGACATTGACAGGACATCTTACCATCCATTATGGCAGATTAATGCTGAAGCGTTTGCTTGTTGCCATGACAAATCTCTGCGGAGCGCTTGACATCAGTGAGTAACACTCAAGCGCTGTCATCCTCACAGCCCACATATTTTCCTCTTAAGAAGCTGAATGACAGGAAATACTCTGAAGCAGACTAATTCAGCATTATATGACTATTAGGATCGTCAGTCTCCAGCTGAATGAATGCATCCTTTTTCTTATGTTAGCTTCCTTGAAATTTTATATTTAACTATCATATTCAGCTCACAATACACAGGAAAGTGCCTGTAAAAACATGACCACAATTTGGGTGAAGACCCATTAGGCGATCACTGTGTGTAAGTTTCACTAAAATCTGAGAAATATTCTAGAGAGATCCTTTAAAGCAATTCTTGGGACCGTGGATAGAGAGATGGATGCGTCATCATGCCATAAGCTTATCAGCTCTCTGGCTAGATGAGCTAAAAAGGATTAAAGGATAATAAACAAAGTTAAAATAAAAGAAACTGGTTTACAAAGATGCAAAAACACACGGGGGGGGGGCATCTTTAAGATTTCTACATCTACATTTGTGATCTGTTTGAGTTGTTTTTTTAATTAAAGCTCAAAAATTTCCAAACTACAGATTTTTGGGTCATCAGAGGTGGGGTTGTGTAATTGTATTAGGTCCTGGAGGGTCATGGTCAAAGAAGGAACGCATCAGTTCCTGGGAAAACTAAAAGAGAAGAGGGTAAACGGAGAGACTTAAGACTTAAAACTAACAGCAACTATTGTAACAAACTGGATAAGCATTTTTTTATTTGATTTTTGTTTGCTTTGGGTGGGGTTTCGGGGGTGGGATTGGTAAAACTTTTGCAGTATTATTTTACGAATGTAGTGCTGTGACACTTTGAGAGTTTAAGTTGTTAATGACAACATGTGAGGTGAGAGTTGATTCTCACATCATATTACAAGTGTATTACTGTGGAAACCTGCCACTGTCTGGTTCACATGGCCCAACAAATTTCTTTTTACACACGGCACCCTAGAACCCATACTAGGTAAGCTAGCGCCTTATTGCTCTCTCTCCACCTATATCACATTTGATTAATGCACACATATTCTTGAGCCATCAGCAAAATCAACTATTATTCAGAAAAAAATGAAAAAGCAGCTCCAAGATGTAGAGCATTAGGACCTTTATTAGAAAAATCAAGAAGCCAAACTACCAGATGAAGTACATGTGAGCACCAAAAAACACATGTTAGCTAACAAAAAAACAAATCCCTCACACCTAGGTAACTGCTGCTACCTGTCAATGTAAATTTGTTTTACATTAACAATACTGTTCCACCTGGAAAGAACTAAATAGGATCTATAAACCCTCCTTTGTGTTTCTTTACTTTTTACCAGCACCCACCAATCTATCATTCCCTACTTTCAATTATTCTATTAATTGTGCAAACCGCACGCGCTCACAGCCTGAGGTGATGTCTGCAAAATGTTTATTTTGTCTGGCTGTCAAAAAAGTTCAGCAGAACTGCTATAATTGTGCAATTCATTATGTATCAATGTAATTTAATTAAGTACAGCGACGCAACAGCACTCTGTGTTTGTAAAACTATTTTCAGTTCTGGCTGCCATTTTCTTCACATAAAACGAAACGCCGGGATCTGCGGCCATTCCCTTATTGTTTGGCATCAAGCCCAAACGCTGCAGTAAACATATTCTTTTCAGCAGGCGGCTCTTTTCAATCTCTCTGATTTGAGCTGCCATGTGAAAAATATACTATTGCGCCACTTAAACACCTTTGTGTACCCCAGTTTTGGACAGCACAAAAGCTCGTATTGATTTTTAAAATCAACAAATCAGACCCACATTTTGTATTCCTCCAAATGACTTAAAACCAACTGTAAACCACACCAGCTAAACTCTCGCTGGGGTAAAGTACAGAAGTTGAAACTGTGTCAGATTAAGATGTAAGCCAGCAGATTTGGGCAGCATTTATTAAACATTAGGACTGCATCAACACAGCACTCCTATTTCTTTTCATCAAACTAAAGCGTGGGCAGAATCTCTGACAAAACAACACAGGGTTGGCAAGGGAACAAAAAAAAAACAAAACAAAAAAAAAGTTTCTTCTGCCAAAATCAAGATCAGCTGGCAAAGCACAGCATAGGCTAAGACATGTAAAACAATGTTAATATGAAACTCACCGAAATCCAGATAAATGTGATGGGGTAACACTTGCCCAGCTTCAGCTTGAGGCATACAAATCACAAGTACTGTGACTTTTTTTTGCATCAAAATGAAGATTAATAAACTATATGCTAAACCAAATAAATACTTTAAAAAGAAAAAAAATGCCAGTGTTAATGCAAAAGAAATATATAAGCAGTATTTTCTTTTAACTAGGGCTACAAAACATCAATTCTTACATGTGCTGGCTTACATAGTTAAGCCCTCTAATATGAAAGTGCACTGATTACACTTTTAAAGACTTTTAAAGCTTAAATCCATAACCTCTGCTGTAGTTAACATTTAAAACCTACTCAGACAAGTTTGTACAAGATTTAAAAAGAAAGTAAAGCCTGGCCTCAGTCCAATAACCCCTTTGTCTCTCCCTCTTGCTTCTGTCACTTTCCTCTGCCCTCGATCACCCTCTAATCATGCCCTCTTCTGTGTGAACAAGTGTGCCCGCCTGGTTTACAGAGCGGGGAGTAAATATTTAGGAGGGAGGTGGAGGAGAGGACCAAGCGAGTGTTGGATAAAGACGGAGAGGAGGAGGATTATGTTAATGGGTCCAAACAACTACGGTCAAATCCTGGGACAGAAAGAAAGAGACTGATGAGACAACAGCGGGGGAAAGGAAGGGGAAGGGAGACGAACTGAGCGATGCTAGAAATGCAACCGCTTAGTGAGAAATAAATGAGAAAGTCTTGGATGAAAAACAAAAAAGCAAAGGGAGTTGGGCGTGCAGGATTCCTGTGGTCAGAGGGCAGAGACAAGGAGGCTGCAAGGACAGAGGGGTTCAGACAGAGAGAGAAAAACATGAGGGGACGCAGAGAGAAAATCGACACGTAGAGAAGGAGGGAATGGGGTCCTAATCTTCTTCGCTTCCACCTTCAGATCAGCTGAGCTCCTGCGGTCACAGCTGCTCTCTGATTGGCTAAGACTGCAGAGAGTGGTGGATTAAAGGACAGAAGGGGGTACTTCTTAGTTTTTGGTGGTTTGTGTGTGTGGGGGGGGTCGTCGTCTATATATGAATGCCCTTGTGAAAATCACTTTAATGCAAGGGCACGGTGGTCACTCCTCACTTATTTTTGTTGAGAGGATTTGATCTTTAGTTAGCGGTCAGGATTAGACCATTAAGCCTTGCACATATCTGAGGCCTTCCAGTATTTCTCAATTCCCTTTAAAGTGGTAAGGCACTTGTAGATTAGACTTTTCTGCACTTTTTTTCAAGTTCAACTGGAAAAGGTTCATTTGAAAAATAAAAAAAGACCAGACTTCGAACTGGAGCTCAAAAAAATAAAATAAAATGAAATAAAATAAAATAAAGGGCTTATGATTGACTCAAATCATACAACGCTAAGCATTTCATTTTGGCCTAAGTCTCGGGGCACAAAGATAAAGGAAAAACAGAAAATTAAGACATTTTAATATTTTTAAAGACTTAGAGTTATCAAGTATTTGTCATCTAACTGAACTTAATAACTCTAAAAGACACTTGCATAAAAGGTTTCATTAAAACATTTACTGGTGGCAGTTCCAGAGGTTCTCAAAACATTTACACTCAAAGTCGTGAATACCAAGTCAGTGAGTTGTTCAAATGACTTCTTCTCATGAATATGGTAAACATTACACCACCTGGAGGCCCAGTTATACCTGACAGGAGGGTCCTCACAAGTTGGAATGGCAAACGCGCGCGTGTGTGTGTGTACATATACCTGTGAATGTGTGCGTTTGAGTTTTTAGTACACACACCCGCTTCCCAAACCTCACACACTTGTGTGAGCTGACAGCAGAGGAAGCAAAGTCTCATGCAGCGCTTTCAATCTCACCCAATAGAGATTTTCCTCTTCCATTTCATTTTACATTCACGGTCAACACACACACACACACACACACACACACACACACACACACACACACATACATACATATACATATATATGTGTGTATGTATATGTGTGTGTGTATATATATCCTCTGCACCCCCTGTCTTCTCACTAGCTGAAATCATTTACTTTTTCGCAACCTCGGCCGGTTTCAACTCAGCAGGACTCCAACACTGTTGCAACACATCAGTGTGTGTGTGTGTGTGTGTGTGTGTGTGTGTGTGTGTGTGTGTGTGTGTGTGTGAGTGAGAGAGAGAGAGTGTGCGCTTAGTTCAGTGTAAGTGAAATGCAGAGAGAGAAATAACTTGAAGGATGACCTATAACAGTGAGGGGGGATGATGCAGTAGGAGGAGATGAATGGTGAAATAACACATGATGTATTAGTTGTCCTAGGTTATCTTGTCTTATCTGCTGTTGTTATGAATATCCAGTGTTACTGTGTGCTAATAAATTGTATTGCCTTGAACTGGGAAGAGAGGTCAGAGAAATTGAAAGCCTGATAAGATATGATGGAAGACAGAAAAATGAGTCAGACTGCAGCTGCTGGATGGGGTTTTTACAAAGGGAACGGTCGCAGTCAAAAGGTGAGCACGGCTCTATGCCAATCATATTCACTGTGAGAGAGGATAGTCACAGCAAGGCCTGATCACTTGAACATTAACAGGCTTGCAGCATGAAGCGCAGCAAAGAAGCCAATGTGGGAAAACGCTATTGTAACTGTCAGAAGATCAAAACTACAAGGATAACGTCAGGGTTACTAAAATAAAAAGAATAGCAGCTTTTCTGAAAGTTTTAGGAGCTTTTTGGTGTCATGTGCATTCAAGGTAATTGGCACATGGTTTGGTAGTCCATAAAGTGCTATGCAGAGCTTTCTAGGCCCATGTTTGCATGTTACAGCTGTGCACTGTCACCAAGGGCCAATGTCTAAAATATTAACAACAACTAATGTGGGCAATCCTTGATTATGTTTATGCTGTTGTTAGCTGTTTAGTTTAGCCCCTGAAAAAATTGATAATATACAATGATGGTTTTGTTTTTTTCCTGCCATCATTTCCTTTTGTTTTCAAGCCTACTTTCCAAACAGTCAGCATTTGAGCCACACAAGGAGACATCCTAAATGGACAATTTGCTGATGGCTTTTGTACTGCACGCAAGTGCGTCTCTGTAGCCTCTGTGGGCACTGAATCCTTCTTTCTACCACAGGGCTGCACCTTTCTGGTCCCCCACAAGAATATGACCCAGTCTCTTTAATATCTCTTTAATCATTGCTCATGCTGCCTGTGTGCATGCTCAAAGTTTAAAACTCATCATAAATGTCATAATCTTTTTTATCTATTTTTTTCCTCCTAACTCTTTCCGAATTCCTAGACTAAAGTTTGAAAACTTAAAAGCAGAATTAAATAAGAAATGTAAAAACATGGACACAGTTTTAGCAATTATTACATTCAAACTGAACAGAATCATCCAAGGACATGATCTTGCATGACAATTCATTGAGTGTGATGAGAATTGTGAAAACATGAAAATCCACTTTGACATATTTTCACAGTTCACACCACACACTTATTCTTCATTCTACATAAACTTTATGTACTTTTTCACACAAAGTGCAACTCTTCCCCTCACTTCTTGACACAAGAGTTTCAGTGAGGTAGTGAGGGGATTTATGAAGAGAGCAGTAGGAAGTTTAGGTGAACACGCTGACCTCAACACGAGGCAAGCGTCATTCTTTTCAGATATTATGATGTCCTTCCTCTTTATTCACTTTCTGCTTCAGTTTGCCCTCATCTCACTCTGAAAACCTTTAACACAATAAGCCCTTACAGCCCTTTCCATAGGAACCATACTCACAAAGTATGCCCTTCCTTCTCTTGTGTGATTTCATGGATGTGAAACAGAGTGCCAAGAACACAAACATATTCCTCCAATGGAGCAGCACTTCATGCTTCTTACAGGTCATACTTACACCCTGCAATCAAACATAGTAAATGCCACATTTAGACGAGCACACCCCCTGAGCTCAGACAGCTCTGTCAATGAAAGGATGGGGGTGTTATTAATTTGATTAAACGTCTGTGAGTTATGCCATCATTAAACTTCATCAAGGCTAATTAGTATCCTGGCATTGAGATGTGCGACCCACTAAAACACTCAACTAGACACCTCTGATGACACTGTCATAATAGTCACCCACTTTGAACATGTAACATAATCATGCTCAGTTATTAGTTACATTTTTAGTTAGTTTTACGATCATTTCTACACAATAGCTCAACATCATCCATGCAGATATTTTGTCTTTATTCTGAAGTTTGAGACACTAGCACAGACTTTAATTTACTGATCGCCACTTACAAACCTCTTAAACTTAGAGCTGAATAACTGTGGGTAAAATAAAGCAGTACAACTTCAGAGAGAGTGTCTCTTTTGATGTGGGCATTTGTACCAGACTGTCACTGCGAAAAAGTACCAAGGATGAAGTCCTCAACTTGATTTACCAGCTGATGTTCCAATTCTTAGATACTGCTATGAACTCTGGATAGTGGAACAGAAAAAGATTGTGTATGTCATATATTATGCAACCAATTCAGTATGCGACCAGATGTGAAATACAGACACAACCTTTCCATCTGTGAAAAACAGCCAGAAAACAGTCTTTGGAGAACATAATGAGGGACATGGCTTCTGGGACATGGCTGAGAAGATGAGAGGCAGGAGCTGTCTGGGTCACTTTAGTGGCTTTTTTTTTTCTTTTTCTGGTACCTGACTGGTCGACTAGTGTATTTCTAATAATAGTTACAAATCCTGTTTAATGACTCCAAGTATCCAGATGCCAGTCAATGCCAGTATCCAAAGTGAATGAGTTATACAACAACTCACCCACTCAGAGCAGTTATAAAGGGGCAAACTATCCGTAGAGGTCAAAACCATTTCCTGTACCAGGCTGTAACTAAGCATTTTGTTTACTTGTAATGCCCCAACTTACAACTTAAAATAAGGCAAGTGAAGCAGCAAATCTTGTGAACTCACTGGTACAACTTGAGAAGTGTTGTTATAAAAAAGGGGAAATTTATGATAACCTCCGCTCCCCAGTGTGATCCAGTATAAACAGGCCAAAGTAATGGTAGGTGAAGAGGAGAACCCATAGCTGTAAAGTCAATTTCCTTCTCACCTTCATGCAACAGCAGCTCCTTCAGACTAAAGTTACAGCACTGACATTCACAACTCCACATATTTTATCCAACACACACACACACACACACACACACACACACACGCATACACACACACACACGCATACAACCACAACAAGGACTTTTACATGCTCCTCTTAGTCCCCCGTGTTCCCCTCTGCTCTCTCTTTGGTCTCTGTGCAGCTATGAAACTTTATCTGGGGGAACACAAGCGCAAGGCACACACACACACACTCACGCATGCACACACACACACACACACACAAAAACAGCCACAGCTGCACTGCAGTTTCCACATGATCCCCACATTGTAATTAGATCAGACGTTTACACAGATAGCTTCATAGGCACAGTCCACTAGGCCACTTTGCCTCTGCTCCCATCTTCATGAGTTTCTCACACACACACACACACACACACACACACACACACACACACACACACACACACACACACACACACACACACACACACACACACACACACAGATTCCTCCAGCATGATTCAGGAGAACGCTGCTTTGTCTGGAAATTGCTGAGAAATTAGTTACAACACAAACTATAATGCAACAATTCTGCAGGGAGCACAATGTATCTTTCTGTGTTTATCTGTGTGGCTACTGTCGTTCTGGATTCTCACGGTCACACACACACACACACACCTGCAGATCAAGCACAGTCGAGAAAACCAACTCTTTGCTGTGTTTGGAAAATAAAAACATAAAAATTTCTCTTCTCAGTTTTACGATCCATTTCCCTTAATCCAATCAGTCTAATAGAGGCAGGGTTACATGACACAAGAACACAAACACACATGCAAACACTTGCTTCTAAGTGACCTGCACTGTGGGGGTTTTCAGCCACACAAAAATATGTTATTACATTTCAAAAAGTAGTTGAAATCTTCCTTTACTTGAGAAAATGCATAATTTAGTTAGCAGAACAATAATCTAAGAACTGGAAGACACTCTAAGACAAATATGCTCTTTATCTGAGGGAGTGAGTGTAAGCGCCTGTCTCTGATGAATGTACTCTGGTCTGATATTTGGAAATACAGATCAGATTTCAATAAAGATGAAGCAATAAATTTAATGTCAGAATTTGGGAGTTGTGATCGCTTAAAGCTGTAAGACTTGAGGTGCCGGTGCAGACGCAGCCAACCAGGACGCATTCTTGTTAACACAACTCATCAACTGTGTGTTATTTCAACGTGTTCATTTAAGTAGACAACTTTCCATGGATGTATGCGTTTCTTCCAGTTTCAAGCAGTTTGGACCAGTCGTATCGGCCTCAGCTGCTAGAGAAACTGAAGCAGGCTGAGCAGAGGTGCTAAATAAACTACAAATAGACCTAAACTGACAAAGAAGGAACTTACACACAAAGAAGGAGAAAATAGTATTATTATAGGGTCTTTACCTTGCAGTGTAAATTTTGTTGTTGCCATTTGGTGGTATAGAAATAAATTAGTGGCTATCCCAGCCGACATAGGTAGGCGTGGTACACCCTGGACAAGGTCACTAGTCTGTTGCAGTGCTAACACAACATGACTTAAGTATAAGTCTACTAATTGTTAAGACTTGTTGCAGTGCCAAGGAGAAAATAGATTCTAAATATTATAAAGTATTCAGTACTTTTAAACTATAAATACAGGGATACATCAAGGGAAAAAAGTGATACTTTGTTTTATGATTTGTAGTCTTCGCTGCTGAAAAACTGAACTGCATTAAGTTGATATGTGATGTGATCATTGATCTAGTTGATACAGTAGCAAGAAGAAGCGGTGCGTTTGCTTGACAGTACCTACGGTTTTTAATGGCTGACTACTACAACAATACAAAATCTATATGATATGAGAATTGCGATTATGATATTGACTGGAGTGAATCCAAGAGAGCCAGCGTGGAACTACAGAGCGGTGGAGCAGAGGATCGATCAGACAGTACTAATGGATTAGAAAGGTCCAGCTAGATGCTCTGATATCTGTCAGCTGCTTCCATGCGTCTCCTTAAATAAGTAACAAGACGCAGATCAATACACGGCAATCTGACACACTGAATATTCAGCTGGCCAGAGATCAATAACGCTTTGCATCCCCTCTCCCAACCTCTAACTAGCTTAATATGACAGAGGAAGACTGATGGAGAAAGCATATCAGCACATACACAAACACAACCACGCAGCTCTAAAGGAGGTTGGGGAAGTGTCAAATAAAAGGGCAGCTTGCTTTTTTCCGCTGTGAGCAGGCGAGGAGAAAGAAAAAAAGAAGACTCGCATTGACATTTCACACCGATACACCGGTGTTTAAAAAAAGAAAAAATGCTGTGGAGATCTCCTCCACTTGACAAACTGACATGCTCTACAAGAGAATACTCCTGTCTGCCTCAGCTGCCAAGACTTCCCCTCCAGCCAAACTTCATCTGTTGCCAAAAGTCACTCAAGCATTTTTCTGCACGGGGCATACACCAAGCAGAGCGTCTAGCTCACAAGTACTACCCCACCTGACCAGTGACCCATTCACTGTTTCACCAGGTGATGATGGGATCCATATGGGTTCAATTACAGATTTTTTTTTTTTTTTACTTTTTATGGAGGGAAAAAACCCCTCTGCCTGAGAACATTTCTACATTTATAGCAAAATTCAGAAGTCATCCAGTTACGTGAAATTAGTGCCAGAGACCTGCCAAGAAGTCTTGGCTAAGTGATGGGACTTTAATGCCTTGCTCATGGGGCTCATGCATAATATTCAGTCGGGAATAGCTTTACTCTTTAGAACCGCATCTGGCATGCTGGTTGATGTAACAGCTTAGAAAATTGATCTAGATTTAAATCAAACCTTTAAAAGGGAAATTACATTACAACAAATTACGTAAGTACAAGTTCATTACAATGGAAAAAAGAAATGTTTTCAAAAAAGTATCAAAAATGTTCAAGTGCTCAAAGTATTGAGAATGCCTTTTTATTTCAATTAATTTAATAATTAGGTAAAAATCTTCTTCAGATGCTTGTTAAGATTTCAGAAGTTTGGCTACCTAAGGAAATCGTTTGAGGAAAAAACATTTCATGTTAAGTAAAAAAAAAAATAACACAGGCTTAAATTAAAAACCGACAGATTGTATAAAATATATTTTGGCAAATTTTACAGTGTCTTTGAAATGAGAAACTCAGAGGGACACACTTGGATTACTTTCACAGGCGACTCGAGTGCTTTGACTTCAATGCTTCCTCATCAACAACCACATGCCAATAAGTGAGGTGAGTTTAACACGGTCATTGAGTCTTTATGCGATTTTCTTTATCTGTTTTTTTTCCTCCTCATGGTAGATGAATGAGCAGAGAGAGAAAAGAGAAAGCGAGGATGATACCAAAAGCAAAAAAAATAAAGTGAGAAACAAAGACTCACTGCATCCGTCCTCGTCACTGTGATCCCCGCAATCGTTGTCTCCGTCACACTGCCACTGGGCCGGGATGCAGGTACACTCCCCGAATGCACTGACTGCACACGTAAAGTGGTTCCTCCCACATGAGCACTCAGTGCTGCCCTGAACTCCTGCACACACACACACACACACACACACACACACACAGGAAGAGAAGATTAGAGCTTATCACACATGCTCAGGTTAACTCAGGCACTGGAATTCATATTACCACAAAATGATTCTGCCAGATATACATAATAATTGTAAAGTATTGAGACAGGGACTTTTATCCCTGCCTGTGACCTCCTGCTTTGTTTCTCACTTTAATCTTGACACTCCTCAGCTGCTCCCTGCTTAGTATGTTGGATAAAAGCCTGAGAATGCCACAGTATTGTGTTAGAAACAAAAACACTTTCTTTCACTTTAATGTAATTGTCTGTTTCATAACTCTCAAACAGTAAACTTTAACAGTAAACCCAGTAAACTGGGACTCGGAATAGATTCAGTATAACCTTGCTTCTGAATTTTTTGCTCCGATATCTGTCATATCTGTCAAATCTCAAATTTTACAGAGTGATCGAAAGGCCGTGCTGCTCATGTAAAAAGACACTCCTTAGCTACAGAAACAACAGAAGCACAAGCACAGTGTTTTTAATATCCTTGATTTGGAAAAGGTTTCACATGTAAATCTTTAGTCCTTCCTCTCTCAAACCACTTTGATATAGAATAAAGTAAAATAAGCTAAAAGGGTTGTGTCATATCAGGTCAGCGAGGCCAAGCATCTCAAAGACTTTCAGCTCCCAAAATGACAGAGCAATTAAACTTTTCAAGGATGTGTGATAGTGCATTTGAAAAGCTGAGAACATCTCCTTTCAACGCACATGCCTTACTGAAATATCTAAGCTGTGTGGCGATGCAGAGGCCGCGTGTTGCTTTCAGTTTATAACCCTAACTGGGCTTAATATGCGGGAGCGAGTCTCGGGGAGTAAAGTCTACACTGTTAAGTTTAAAGTGAATTACACAACAACAAAACAAGCTATGATACACAGAAAGTCTGACTCATTTTAGCTCCTGAGAGCGATAAGGTTTAGAACATTTGTATGTGTATAGGGCTGTTCGATATAACGATATATATCGGATGACGATATAAAAACGTCTATCGTTTCATTTTACGCTATCGTTTGTTTCGTGGTGTCGCAAAATAAACTGTTTACGGCAATATTTTTTCATTATTTTGATGGTCACTGTAGTGGCTATATTAATTTCCTAAAGTTCTCTCTTTCTCTTATATTTAATATAACCACACTACAGACGGACAAGCGCCTGTTTTTATGCATTGTCGTTAGCAACAACGACGGTAAAAACCACCTCGTGTCCGCTTGTTTATTTTCCACATAAACCTTTCACAATAAAGCTCAAGATCCTGTTGAGACTTTTCAAAATAAACTGAATCGCGTGAAAGATGCAGAGTGTTTACGGATGAGAAGCAAAAAGAGCCGCCAGGTGCTAAAAAATAAACCTTAGCCTCAAACGTTAGAACAGGCTTTTCCCCGCAGCACGCCGTGTAATAAATACTCACAAAGAAAATGGCAGCCGTTACAACTTATGTCTAAAAATGTATCGTTTCATGCATCAGTTAAAACACTGGACTCCAGGTACGCGATGCCCAGCTGGAAACACTTCACGCAAGTCGAGCTGCCTGACATTCACAGAATTTACAGAAAATGTTACATTTTTGTGATTTATATCGTTATCGGATGATAGATGTCTTAATATCGGGATATGAGATTTTGGTCATATCGCACAGCCCTATATGTGTATGTGTACACATGTCCTGTGGTGTTTCCAACTGAAATCCTCTGCAATAAGTAGGATGGGTGTCTTTTAAAAGCATCAGCAAGTGACTGATTGAGTACATTTTCCCCTGAAGTTTCTTCCTCAAAAAAAAAAAATCCTGACAGTGAAATATGCATTGTTGTTGGACTGTACTGACACTAATGATTAACAAAGTGATTGATGAGTTTTGTGTGTTAAAAACTGATAATTTAGTCAGTTTACTCATCTGATAGAAAAATCACTAAGATGTGACTAAAGACTGAAGTTTATTATTTTTAGGTTTTTCTTTTTAGGTCGACTATCAGTGAAATGAGCACATTCTGAAATATTGAATCCTCATCCAGTTGACTGAGACAGCCTTCCAGTGTTTATGACCAATCTCTTGTAACAAGTTACACTTTTATTGTTACAAAACATATGCTGTAAAAAGAGTAATAAATAAATATACAAATAACATACAAGAAATGTAAATGTGAAATTTACATTTCTATTTAGAACAGAATTGAACACGGTACTATAATACCAAGCTAACGTGTAGCATTACAGTATAATACTGTGGTTTTTCTCTCAAGTCAGAGTTGAGTCTCCATCTTCAGTGCACCCATTATTCAAATTACACAAAACATTTAAAAGAGCAGGAAACAACATTATAGCAAACCAAGCAGGCGGTTGCTTCGATTGTGGAAACTTTCACACTGCTGAGTGCAAAAAAGTTTTGCACCTTTTTGCGAAAAAGATGCAAACGTTATACTTAATAATTTACTCATCAATATTTTTTTTTTCCAGTTACGTGGTATTTAGCTAGCTTACATTTAGCTAGCATTTTTCCAGCGTGACCCCTACAGCAATTTATCACAGAAGCCAGTTTATTTTTAGGGTGGTTACTGCAATGTTGTATACACCAGTGGTCCCACACACGAGTCAAAGAGAATGTCAAAGCTTGTATCTTGTGGCAGTCCAAGAAGGAAAAAGAATTATATTTACGGTACACTGAGTGTAGACATGTCGATTCAGAATGTTGTTAAGCACGGGAATAGGTGTTTTTATTAATATAGCCCTACAGAAATTTAAATATTACATAGTAATAATATTTTTATAAAAAAACAACATTACAAATACTAAAATAACAATACAGTAGTAAGCAGATGACGGTATCATACTGTAAAGCTCAGAATCTACAAGTAAACTACAAAATAACCAATAAAATCTAAACTGAACTTTAAAAAAGCAAAGAAAATTTTGATCTACAAAACATCTTCAATTTATCTCTGCTGCAACCCAATTGATTGATTAGATGCATCGAATATAAATATCAGTTACTAGCCTTTTATGTCATACACTGGGCATCTGTATACCAATAAACACTGGGTTTGATTTACTACCACAAAAAAGGAAAAAAAAGGAAGAAAAAAAAAAGACACCACATCTTTAGACACATCACAGCAAACCATAACCAGGGGAAGAAATAAATAAAGGTTTCCCATTTTGCTCTCACTTTGAAGCCCATTAATGGCCATCTGTGTGTGTGTGTGTATGTTTGCGCGCGCACGTGTGTGTGTGTGTGTGTGTGTGTGTGTGTGTTTGCGTGGGTGTGTGTGTCTGTGTGTATGTTTGCGCGCGCGCGTGTGTGTGTGTGTGTGTGTGTGTGTGTGTGTGTGTGTGTGTGTGTACACGTCTGTTTTGCTGAATCTGGCCTGCCGCAACAAACCCAAAGTTTCTTGGAGCATGCATACGAATGTGTGTGCATATGTGTGTGTGGTTCCTGGCCTCCTCACAAAGGCATCAGTCAACCCAGGAGGGCCTGGCAGAGAGAGCTCAGTAACCTTCAGATCCCTCCCACAGCACTAAATTAATGGCCCCTTTCTTTTCATTTCCCTCTCTCCCTTTCTTTCTCCTCATTCTTGTCTTTCCATCATCTCCTCTTCACACTTTCCCCTCAGATACCTCCATTATTCCCCTCCTCTTCCTTACCCTCTACTAGACAACTCTTCATTTACATTCCATCTTTAAATTTGTTTTCATTTTCATAAATGCTCTATAATTCCTACAGTCCCCAGACCCTAGGGAGTGGGACATTTACTCTTAGAAAAAGACAGAGTCATCAAAGACAGACTACCTGTCTGTTGGACAGACTGAGGTCTGAAACTCCCCGTGCTAAACTTTTCAGGTTGACACAGACCGCTTATATTGGCTTTGTAGCCTTAAGCTTATGCGTATTTTACTCAGATGTGAGTGTGGGCTTGCACTGAGCTAAATTAAAGTGTGCGAGCTGGAGCAGAAGTCTTGTCAACATGAAGCCACATCACAGGCCGCGCGTTTGTCAAACATACTTTAAAAAGCATAGGTCACTGGCTTCAACCACAGCCTAAGAAACTTATTGACTATAGCAGGAAGCAATCAACCACACTGTCTTACACAGTCTCACATATTTCAGTGTCAAACTGGACAAAAACTGCCTGTAGACTGAAAGAGTTCTGGTGAAGGAAAGACTGTATCACATGTTCCTGTAATATAAGAGCCGTTGTTGTTACAATGTTGCCAACACTATGTCACAAACAAAAAGTCACACTGCTGAGGTGTAGCAAATGTGCTTTATGGTACTAATACCCTTGACACACAAAGCTATCAAACCAGAAAATCAGGTCATCAAATGTTCATCCTGTGAACTGATGTGAACACGGACCAAAATGGAAAAAATAAAATCTTAAGGGTTAAATGCCAGTAAATAAAGCAAACATTTGTGTAACCTTGTCACTGAAAGTAATCACAACTTTAAAACCAAAAATGTATGAAGCAAAGAAGATCCTGATGTTCCTCGATGAGGCTTATGATGACGGGTAAATGCTCGGTCAGAGGGCATACAAAAAGACATTTATACCATCTATAATGAGAGGGTGAACCTAGCAGGAAAATAAAGAGGGAATCATCACCCCTAGATTGTTATGTAAGGCTGCAGACAAAAAAAAAAGCTACACAACAAACAAACACTATGCAGCAGCCAGGCCTAGCAGCCCGGTGCTTTCAAGAGCGCCAGCATGACAAGCCTCTGATGAATCACACAGATAGCAGATCACATGCTGGGCTGTTTTCTAAAGACAGAGGATCACTTTGAGTTGTAGGCACAAGTTTAGCAACAATACATCATCTGAATAAAGGCTGAGGAGCACGTACAGTATAATCACCTGAACTGTGAGTTTGGAAAACTGATAGCAACAGGTTTCAGACACAAAAAGCTCCACGAGCAGTATCAACAGTTTTTTAGGGAAATTCCTTGATATTATCAAACTTGTAGACTTTCAAAAGGTTTCCAACAAAGAGAATCTGGATTGTGACTGTGATTGTGTGGGTGATTGTGAGTGTGTGTGTGTAGCAGAAGCTTTGCTTTGTTTAGTGTTACTCAAGGATAGACGTTGGTCTAAATGTACGTGTAGATGTTTTTAAGCTATATCCCACTCTGTGGATTGGTTTGACAGTCATTTTTGAGCAGTGACACAGACAATTAATCTCTCCCATTACCTGCTGCTGGTAGAGCCCAGTGTGTGAGTTGTGACTCAGGAAAGAAAAAAAAAAAACCTCAGGCAGAGAAAAAGAAACCAAAGACCACCAAAGATCCTCCACTGCCGGTCACTATGGCCTTAAACTGTCTAAACAGGCCTGGTATGGAACAAGACAGGTGGTCCCCAAAAAGGTAAACACAGACGAAATCCCACAAACCAACGTGGATGCTTAAACCCAGACCCACCTACTGCATGGACCGAGCCGGAAGCTGGGGTGGCGCGAGAGCCTCAGATCTAACCAGGTGGTATATTCAAGCTATGTTTCACCATTTTACAATTTGCTGTTGTTAAATAGCTCAATGACGAGTGTGAAGAGCTGAAGAGAGAGCAGTTGGGCCAAAACACACAATGGTAACTCTGGCCTGGAGAGCGGGTGGCCGCATGCTTTGAACATTGTCAAACGGCTGCCAGTTAATTAGGCGTGGACCTCCCTGGAGTCTACCTGGAGGGTCGCAGCAGCATCTTTTTTGCAGTGCACGAGTGCGTGGCTGTAAAAAAGTGACAAGCAGGAAATTGGGTTTGGGCAGAGGGATGGGGGTTGGCGGGGGTGAATCATCTGATGCAGAGTATAGGAGGGAAGCGCACAAGGAAGGAGTCGGGCCTTTTGTGTGCGTCTTCTGTTCTTCCTGCCACCCTTCGGCTGCTGGTGCCGAGCTGTAAAAGCACAGCCTAAGAGAGAAACAGCTGCGACTCAGCGTGTCAGCAACTGTTCAGCCCGAACCATCCAAAACCGGCCACATTCATGCAGCACCGCGCAGCGCTGCACACTGAGAATGGACACAACTGGCGTCCCGGCTCGCTGTCAGCCAACAGCGTCCAGCATTCGTCACTCCTCGCTGTGTGAGACTGCTGACAGAATGAGACGCCTGACTGCTCGCATACACGGAAAAGCTGTTCACCTGCAGTGGTTCTCATTCATGACTGACAGAGAACAAGAGAGCTGCGATGCTGTTTTGGCTTTCTGAGGCAGACAAACTTCATTATCAGTATATTCGGATTTTCCTATGCCTAAATGACCCATCCTTAGTACACAGTAATATTTCTGCAGTAAGCAATCTTTTTTCTAGGATATACAAGCTTATCCGAGTTTTAATTTCATCACATTTCAATCCCATCTTCAATTTAAATTGGCTTTATATCCCAATACAAAAGTGGCTGAAAGAACATAAATCACGCTCTACAGATTCAACCAGATGGTTATTACCTTTAAAAGAAAAAAAAATCTGAATGTCTATAATTTGATAATCTTTGAATGAGAGCAGAAAAGTAATATTTGCTGCTAGAAAGCGTTGTTTTTTTCCCACCTTTCTGCAAAAGGAAAGCTTCTTCAGTACAACAGATGTCTGCGTAACACCCTGTAACTGCTCGACCAATCAATTTAGTTTCTTCCTGCCCATGTGATGATAGTAAATCAGATAACGGCTGCCCTTTCAGCTCCGCTTTGGTCTCGTCCACTTTTCTGGCTATCTGGTAACTTTCCGTCGTCTGGTCTGGGACAGGTGGCTCATACTTTTTGTTTTCTACGGCCGCTGCTGAAAACACGGCCGATGACAGCGGTGAAACTGAACCGCACATTAAATGGCCCGTAAAACCAAAACAATATGCTTAAAAAGTTCAAAATGGTCCATAAAGACTTGATGATCATTCTCAGAGGATTTATTACCTTTCAGTTTTTAGACTCATAGAAAGAAATCGATTAGTGGTGCATTTATGAATATAAACTGCGTACCTCAGGCTATGAGCCCTTTCTTGTGATCTGGAGCTCTCTCATGGCATATGGAAGCTGTAAAGCTGCTACCAACACTCAAGGAACACATTCACTGAATTCTCTGTGGTCACCATGGCTCTGGGTTATGCTGACCTGGCTTCATGATGCCAAACAGCTCATCATGCCTGCCAGTACCTCTCCTTAACATCGGCTCATCTCCACCTACTAATTTGCCGACTGTAGGTCAGACCGCCCTGATGTGGCAAGCCGTAACCACAGCAACACATGTTGAACCGTGCTAGGGAAAGGAAAAAACAAGTGTGGGGAACAACATGTTTGAGAAGTCGTATATATGCAAAGCTTTATAAGCTTAAAATGCTGCCAACATCCAGTTTGTGCACTTGAGTACGTAAACAAAGTAGCAGACAAACAAGCTTAGAGCTGACGTCAAATCTTTCTGGACAACTCCATCATCACCAGCTCATCCTCCTGGTTTGCTCAGTAGTGCATAGAATATACACACACACACACACACACACACACACACACAGAGATAGGATGGACTGTCTGAAAACGAGGCAGTTGGTCCAGCAGCGGGGTTCTTTTCGCGCCTGCTCATCTCAGACTTTCATTAAAAACACCAGTCTTATCACACTGCAACTCTCAGTCACTGTTTTATAACATAACTCAGCAAGAGGGTGTGTGTGTGTGTGTGTGTGTGTGTGTGTGTGTGTGTGTGTGTGTGTGTACACTTAGCCAATCATTGCCTAATAACTACATGTCACCCAAAAGCATGTGGGTGGATACTGTCCTTTATTCCCTTAAAATGAACCAATTCAACTTAATGACACACACAGTGAACATTTTCCTGTTGCCGGTGAAGTTTTATAAATTAAAGGCTATAGAGGGAAGCTGTGTACAGTACATTCACCCACAAACACACACACACACACACACACACACACACACACACAATGTCATGCAAGGCCAGCCGGTAGTCTCCCTCTGAAGTCACTTCAAAGATAACTCTATCTTGGCCAGGGATGAGTGGACGGCCGCTGAACAGGCATGTGAGTGGACATGAGGTGGGGGAGGATACATGTAAGTTTGTTTTCTTCACTGAAAAAGAGAAAAGGAGATTTCCTTTTAAAGGGCGTGTGTGCAGTACTATACATTTCATTTTCTGAGGCTGAAACCCTACTCTGAGGACTCCGGCTGCTCGGCACTGCACTTATGTGGTTTGGGGTCCCAATAACTGTGTGCATGCGTACATGCGTATGTGTTATATACAGGATTTGAATGACTGAAGGATTCAGTGCAATAATCAAAGCGAAAACACTTGAAAAATCCATCAGGACAACCTCCATTTTCTTCACTGCAAAGATGTTTTTGAGGCTTGATGGGAAACCGGATGAGAGTTTCTCCACAAGGGTGACACACGTGTGCTGAAAGGAGTTGACGGTGATAATGAAGCCGTTGCACAGAATGGTGGAAACACAGGCAAGGCAGAAGAAGAGCTGCAGGTCTGACAGTTGTAGGCCTGTGTGGGAGGACTCCTGTGGTGTTTTTATGAAGAGTGGGTGCGAAAGCAACAGTGTTGTGTGTGGAGTCATAGAGGAGGGCAAAGACACAGAGAGAAAATCTGGTTGGCTTGTTTAAAAGCAGCAGTGTGAACAATTCCGCTGAGATGAAAAGGTTGCACAAAAGAAAGGGCACTTGCAGTGCTTTCAAATAATTGAAACCATATAAAAAGATGCTCCTGTGGGAATAATAATCAATAATTGCTGACTGTCTCTCATTGGATGCCATCTCCACCAGCAGCTAGCGACAATAGTCTTTGTTCTCCTCTGCAGCCGGGGTCAGCTCTGAGGAACCCCTCGTGAAGTCGTTCAGCAGTTGCAATCCAAGCTGGTGCAGGTGGAGCACATCAAGTCAGAGGATGAGAGAAACTACAGTGAAGCAGTGAAGGGCCAAGGCTAGCTACACAGGAGCAACTGAACCTTCAAAATAAAAGTAAGAGGCAGTATCCACTAGTACAGCGGTCCCCAACCCCGGGCCTCGGACCGGTACCGGTCCGTGAGTCGTTTGGTACCGGGCCGCAAGAGTTGAGGCTCAGGTGTGAAATGTATGTTTTTCAGGGTTTTTATCAGTTTTCAGCGTTATTTTGTTATCGTTTTTATCATTAACTCGGTTTTCCTGGGTCTTTTCACGTGTGTTATGAATAAATCTTCTTTTTTTCGGTACCGGTACTAGTTTTATTTTGTTGTATTTATCCGCGACACCTTAAAGGCCGGTCCGTGAAAATATTGTCGGGCATAAACCAGTCCGTGGCGCAAAAAAGGTTGGGGACCGCTGCACTAGTAGACCAATCATGCAGGTCTTTATTCTCAGAAAATTGGGGGGTGGGGGGGTAATCAATAATTTTCTGGCACTAAATGAAAAGTTTGGAGAAAAGGTTCAGCACAGTTTCTTGACTCTACAGATTAAAGAGCATCGCTGCAGTTAGAGTGAGAGCATAAAATCGTGTCGTGGCTTTAGCACCGATAGGACTGTTTGAATGTGCGTGCGTCTGTGCATGTGTGCATGCATGTGTCGAGTCCGACAGTGTAAACACAGCAGAGCTCTGAGCTCTGTCTCTGGCTGTGAACGCTGCACTTGCTGGGTAATGTGCTGAGCTAGCACTTGGTGTCCAAGCCTGCTCTAATCCACAGATTGACTCTTTGGCCAACTGACATGCCCCCCTCTTCCCATCGTTACGACCCCCCCCCACACACACACACGCACAAAATTCAAACCATACTCACTCCAAACACCAAAATCCCCCAACAGGGGCCTCTGCCAGTGATTCACAGGTCACAGCATCGAATGAGCCCCTCTTTCCTTCCTGAGAAGAGTTCCATTTTCTAGCCAGGGTTCAATTTTTAATTTGCTTACGCTGTGTGAGTTATTAAAACTGGAATAGCCAGTATATATGTGGTTTTCCACTAATCATTATTTGTAGAGGTCCTCCCTACAGTCCTCTGAGCTGGCAGTATTACCAGTGTCCATTAGTCGATTCAACAGTTAATCAACTGAAATATTTTAATGATCATGGCTCCTGAGTACCCACAGCTTTATTCATTTTAAACTGGTAGCCTTCAAGCCATTGGCTGGCTGAAGAACTAGGGATTGATGGTTAAGAAAATAGTAACGCTTCTTCAGTACCACTTTCATAGCTCTCCTGACAAAGTTCAAAGATTGGACTCTGGCAGCGTGAGGAATTTTTCAGTACTATATTACATCTGTCAGGTGAAAAACAGTACACCAAGCTGTGAAACTCGCTAAATATTTGCGTAATGACAGCTGAAGCCAAGACGAGATAAGACAGGACGTCAGGGCCAATGTCTGCCCCTGAGGGGAACAGAATGACATCTGGCCAGTGCTGTTTTCATGGTGCATACTACGTGGTGTTACTACTCGAAACAAAATTTAACAGAATAATATATCTATACCAAAGTATGCAAACCTCAAAAAAAAAACAAAAACAAAAAAACCCGGAAGCTAAAGCAAGTGATCCACTTTCCATGTTTCCAGCTGATAAAAGCAGCAGACCCTACTTAGCTCAAATCAAAATAGCTGAACCCACTGCTGTAGGTAATCCAGAGTATAGGCAGAATATACTCAGATATGCAGAGAACGTAAACTGGCTGTCTAAAGTCTGAAAACTCTCAGCATAAGTTTTAAATTTTTTATTTCTGCTTGTATGCAACGAGATCACATCCAATCCAGTGGAGTCAGTTTCTTTGCGCTACACGAGTTGCCTGGAGAAAAACACCTGATCTTCACCCTTCTGTGCGACACCCCCAATTCATCAAATTGTACACGCAGATCATATTTTACCCATGCCCCATTTAATTCTGCCACTGCACACATCAGAGCACCTGAATAAATTACACATGTAGCCAGTCCCAGCTAATTTTGTCATCTGTACAAACATTCATTTGAGTTGTGTAATGCACCAAACAAGCACAGCGCTCTCTCGAACACACTTCAAGGCAGTGCCTCATGCCAGATCAGTATTAGCAGCTCAATTCTGTCCATGTCTGTGAATGTGAACTCACACTGAAGGGATAAGTGTAATAAGAGGAGATTATTCCATGTGGGCAAGCTGTAACTCACTTTATGGGCTTTGACTGGATGAGGAGAGCAGGCGCTAGGGTCCAGCTCTGTAATATCCAGTTATAAACTGACGCAGCATGAAGGGCTCCGCTAACCTCCCCCACACTGGCACCAGAGCCTCTATGATGTTAACATTTGGGATGTGGGGCAAAAATTGGGCTTGTAAAATTTCAGATTTCTGAGTGAGAGTTTGCCAGATTCCGTAAATTCACCTCTTTGTTTTCTACATCACTCCAGCGGTCGGCCATTAAAGTGAGCTGCTCTATTAGGAAGCTTCAAACAAAGACACACATGCAAAAGACACTTATTCCTGGGCAAGACTCAGTCTGGCAATCAAATCTCTATCTGATTACCAGTCATACTAGTCAACACAGATTTGAAAACAGCTGGACCCCCCCCCAAATGTTGCACTACCTGCTCTATACACGCAGTGTCAAGCAACGGTGGAGACGGAATTACAAGCAGTACAACATTTTGTGGCAACGACAAAATGTGAGACATTTATTGTTTTTATGTTCAGTCTCAACTGTTACGAAGTTGATGTGCAGTTAATAAGTGCAATAAATATTTATATTGGAAAAGAAAATCGTGGGAGAATCGTGATCTTAATTCTAAGCAAAAAAATCGTGATTCTCATTTTATGCAAAATCGTGCAGCCCTACTAGGTAGGTCAAACATTTGTTGACAATATCAGTGATTCTCTGAATATCACTTGGATTCATTTTCTATCCTCCTCTTCTCCAATGATGCAGATCTTAGATGTTAAGAAACCTTGTAGGACACCCACCCTGGACCCTACGGGACAACAAAACCCTGAAGCATTCCAGAGGCGGTGGGAGAGCGGAGAGTTTTTTAGGGCGATGGGGGTGGAGGGATGTTAAATTGGTGACTTGGAAGGCAGAGGCTTTCGAGAAGCGAAGCGGACAACCTGTGGTTGGGGTTGAATTCTTTCCCTCTCTGGCTCCTTTTAGAAAAGAGGAGAAAACGGCAAACACAGACCCCTCCATTCACAGTAATTTATCCCTATGGCCAGGCCTTCTTTACCGGCAGCAATAGCCCCCTTCCGGGGCTGCCCAGCAGGATGCCTGCGAGTGGCGTGTGAAACTCTCCTGTCTCCTTCAGCTCAAAAGGGAAGGATGAACAATGGCCCTCGCCAGGCACTGGCTCTGAACAATCCCTCACTCTGCTTCACTCTCTGCTTTACTTTCTCTGTCTCTAAAAGCAACCACAAGCTATTCCCTCAGAGCACACATTCCTTTATCCATCCAATATACTGTCCGTCAGAGGCTGGTTCCTGTTACCTGAAAGTCCTCGCCTGCATTTATCCCATCCATTTGTCTTTGCCTCAAACTTTATCATCTCTCTTGTTGGTTAACACACAGAGACACACTGTGAATCAACATGAAAGGGAGCAAGAAGCTCCCCACATTTTTCAGGGTTCTCAGGACCTCATGTGACCCTCCCACTAACCCAATCATCAAAACGTGGGCAGCTCACCATCGCTGTGCCTTCGCCCAACCATCTTTCCACCTTTGAATAAAACCCTGCTGGATCTTTCCAGCCTGAAGGCGTTTGGATCTGACTCAGAGAGCGAGTGAACAAAGCAATTATTGGTTTGATCAGAAGCATATTTGCCTGAGACGAAATTACGACTGATTTTGATTTACTGTACCCCATGTGAGATTTCCACAACACATGGAACCCAACAGTGAAAACAAAGAAAATGAGTGTGGACAGTGAGGCAGCTTTGTGCCATTACAATAAACGCCATAGCAAGTCTTTCTCCCCAAGGCCGAGGATGTTAGCGAGTAAGCTGGGCCTCTGCGGAACATGTGGCTCATCACTTCATAGGGCAACTGTCCAACTGGCTCCAGGCTGAGAAACAGGCAAACTGCATGTCAGTCTGATCAATCAAAAACAAAAAGAAGTGTTTCTGAACCCCTCTGTGGGAGCCAGCAGTTGGGGGAAAGAAATGTGGACAGTTTCCCGACAGAAAAGCGCCTCACAAACAATCTGCACAACTATTGCGGGAAGCCATTTTCTCCCCAGCACTCAACCATTCACCAGCGGCTCCTACAGAGCTATTGAGCATTCACCAGGCACCTCCACATCCTCGACAAGCGCAACAAAAAGCATTTTGAAGTAACACTCCCCGCAGTTCCCACACTATTTCACCTGTCAAATGCTTACAAAACAGTCGAGGAAGGCCAAATTCTCCTCAGGGGCACTACAGCGCACCTCTTGCCAACCTCAGCCCCACTAAAGATGTTGTTACTTCTCCTAAAGAAAGAATAAACTATAAATCTTTCCCACCTACTATCACGAACAACTATTCTGAGACTCAAGGCCCAGACGGGACCTTGCACCTTGACAAGCATCACCTAAAGTAGAACAGGAAACCTAAAGAAAGCATTTCCTCATGGAGCCAGACTGTCAGAGCACAGAAAAAAAAAAAAAAGGATGAGTCATCTTGGGAATGATGCTCAGGAAATCAATAGAAACCAATTGTCTGTTTGAGGAAGGAGACAACAGAAAAAGGCAAAGAGAGGGCAGTGCTAGAAATGTGTTGCTGTGTTGTAGGAAATTAGAGACATCTGCAGAGTCAGAACCTTGTCCAGCTGATTGATCTTAAACTAGAAAGATATCAGGGTCTGACAGAGAGAGTAAGAGCAACTGTTGGCATCGATCATTTACTCGAGCCTTCATTCAGAATTCATAAGAACACAGCTCTGCAGGCGAAGGGTGGCGATGATACAGTCAGCTTCCAATTCAAAGGTGGTGTTGCCCTACGTGAAACGAACTCATTACTCCTATGGGCATGAAATGGGATCATCAGAGAGAGAAAACTATGGTGATGGAGTTTTAACTTCTTAACTCAAACGCACTTAACATTGTTCAACTTTTCAATGCAAATAGTCAAATGCACATATTGGAACCCTAATGTCTAAGAAATCATCTGAGAAAAGATGGCAGCTGTATGTTATGTTATTCGTTTACCTCACTGGTCACAGCTTCTCAGTAAATGTGCAGCCCTCAATTTAACAACGATAGCAAAACTCCCACTGAAGATACTTTTTTTTTTTTCCAATTTTCCACTGTGTGTGTAGGATGGAGAGGTACAGCTTCACTTAAGCTAATTATAGACATCTCTAACTGGTTTTGTTGCTATGCTGTGCATGTTCCATTTTCTGCGTAGCAGGGGTGCAAGAGCACTTGATGTCTATAAAGTAGAATTTTTTTTCTTTGAATGCAAATAATAGTAATGAAAAAAAAAAAAACAGTAGATGCAGAGGTTATTTAATAATAAGGTTTATTAACGTTGTTCTGAAACAAGGTATTCAGCGTCTGTCCTAATTCATGCCACAAGAGCATTCTACAGCACGACAGTTCGGGTTAATTCCAGAAGGGAAAGTTGAACATGACAGAAAGCTTTTCACGCGTCTGGAAGGAGAAATGACGGCAGCCCACTCCGCTGCCCTAATAAACCTCCCTTTTAAAGAGACGACACAAATATTTGCTTTGTCAGTCTGCGGCGCTTAACCTGCCACAGCCTTCACATCACACTGCAGTGAAGATGCGAGTTATGGATCCCCCGAGGTTGGAGAATAATTACGCACCTGCATGATAACAACTGTCAATAGAGCATTAACGCCCATCAGAAAGCGAAAGAACAATGCCCATCAGAGTCCTGGTTTGTAGATGCCGCAGTCATCAAATTAGAACCTAATCCTATTTTTCGATTTTAGCTCCCCACCTCGATCAACAATAAAAGCTAAAACAATGAAGGTTTTTCGTGTCCCAAGCCGTTCTCCGTCATTTAATATCTGCCTTGGAAGCTATGGTCCTATTTTAGACTCTCATAAAAGCAAAATTTGGATGTAACTCAATAAATGTTAATTTGGCCCAGGGCATTTCAGAAAATGAAGACATCAATCTTCATGCAGCAGGCACCCCCCCCACCTCCCACCCCGTCAGCGCGTGACAGCATCTTCAACAGATCAAGTCATCACCCAAAAACAGCAGCAGTATAATGAAAGCGAGAGAGAGGAAATAACACAAGAGGAGAGTTTTATCAACATCACTCTTGTTTTAAAAGTCCAGGCCCTCTGTACACTTTTATTAAATCCATCTTTCAGGATGACAGGAAAAGCGGAAATGTCAGAACGGGCCAAATCACTAAACACAGATCCAACGGGGCAAAAAAGGAAACATTTACAAAATGTTTTAAACAGAGAAACGGTTTTGGCAAATCTATTTGGAGTAGGAAATCAAGACAACAAGGCAAATATAGCTAAAGCTTTTTTTACCTAATATAACCCAAGTGATAAAGACCTACTTTATGTAACTGGATCTAAAGCTGGGTGGTTGTGGCTCTTTACAGAGGTTTTGTGGTTTGATCCCTGGCTGTATCCTTGAGCAAGATACTGAACCCTGACTGGCTCTGCAATGTATTCATCAGTGCGAATGTTAAACATGTTAATATGTAGAAAAAACGTGCTTTGAGTTCTAGAATATATGAGTAGTGTTATATAAGTATCAGTCCATTTACCATTTAAGGCTTCAATCTTTCATTTTAGTTTTTCAAAAATAGTGAAGCTATTACGTTTTCATTTAAACAAAATGTTTAATAAGGACACTTGCACAGACTAGGTCTCTGTCATATCAAACCATCCGTGATAATATTGGTATAAATGTTGTGATTAAAAAAAAAAAAAAAGTGCCTTGTCACCACATCAATGACAGAGTGACACAAAGTGTTTATATTCCCTAACACTGACACAAGCCCAAACACGCCCGAGAGCAAAAGCCACGTGCAAACCTCCACTAACAATTTAGTGCCCTAAAGATGGAGATACTTCCATGTTATGGAAGTGATTTGGCAACAAAAGGTAAAAACCCCAACAGCAGTGCAGCACAATACTTTCCAAAATATCCAAGAAAGCTGTTCCTGCTGAAGATGGAAACAACAAAACTTGTTTCACTCCTCTAGGCACAAAAAACACACTAGAGTAGAACCAGGCTGTGATGGCACGTGAGGAAGGAGGAAATGCCAACGGCTGGTGATGTGGGACCCAAATGTAAACAAATGACCTGACCAGACATCTCTGGAGCGCCTTATAGATGCCCTCTATCTGACAGGAAGGGCAAATAGTGGATGCAAGTTACGAATGCGGTTACATGGTGGAAAAGGAGCACTCTCAGCAGCTGAAGCCAGGATACAGAATTCCAGATAGAAAATATTTTCCAGTTTTAAAATGTGACAACACAGGCCCACCCTAAATCATACCCTACTTTATCATCCAAGTGGACACTAATGCCAAGCATAAAATACAAAATGAATAACATGTTGCACACAAAAACACCTGAAACTGAGGCCATAAAGCCATTAGGAAAGTGTTTACCAAGGTCATAGATTTAGGCAGCTGGGTCCCATACACTTTTATTTAACCAAACTTCATTAAGCAATCAGAGGATCTGCCCCACACTGGTCATAAGAAAGAAAATACAGGTTTAACACAGTTTTCACTGGATATATATAGAAGTAAATCTGTTAGGTGCTAATGAATTCAAAACACTGATTTGAGTCCCAGCTGATCTTTTGCTATTTTCATGCAAAGCAAAATATTTTCCCACGAGCCCTAGCTGCAAGACAAGAAGTTAAAGGTCAATCGTCATCATTTTATTTTTAACAAAGCATTCGCACTGTGAGCCCAACAAGTCTGTCTTGCGGTTTTCACATCTCTCACTTTAGATCCATTTGTTTTGGGCTTAGCCATAACAAACTACACCTGAGAGACAGCCTGCCTTTCGGACAAATGGACTGACGGTGTAATATTTTACTCTTAGGATGGAGTGAATCATTCTCCCGACACATACATGCTTCAATTATTCGCTCTGCTCTGTACTTGCCACACCTCCATCTCACTGTCCTAAATCTCCTTATTCATGCCACAGCTCCATCCCCCCAGTCCTCTTCATTCTTCTTCTTCCTCCCTCCTTCTTATACCGTCTCTCTGCTCCTTCTGAAGCTGACTGACAGCTCTTCCCACAAGTATGTTATCGGTCCTGACTGATTTCAGACACCCTTGATTAAAAGAGAGGCCCTGTCTGGGCCACTTTGACTCACACACACACACACACACCATGCAGGCAGAATGATATGGCACCGACCGGCAGAAGAAAGAGACGCTGCCCGGTATGATCTTAGCGCCGGGCCTGCTTGGGCCTGTCTGCCAGCTTAGATGCCTGCAGGGTGCTGGCCGCCATGCTTGAGAACACACACTCTGAAACACATGCGGCCTCCCCTGTTCCCATCAGTGAGCTGAATGTGGCATAACAATCATTTGTTAAGCGAAACTGTAATAATTGCCTGTTATTGTTGGCTGTTGTTGTTGCAAAGCAGCAAAGTTTTGGGGAAAAGTGATAATGACAGAGTACGCTGCAGAGTATGTTACAAAACACACAGATAAGACACAGATCAGGGTTATAAACTGTGACAGTGTTACTTTCAAGAATCAAATGTAGCCTTTTTTTTCCCCCTCTTTTTTTTGCCACTTCAGATTTTCATTGGCTGGCTGTCATGTTTTTTACTTAAGAAACAATTCTAAACTGAAAATAGCTCTTCCTCTGCTTCTGCTGGCAAAAGTTGCAGACAAACAGAGTTTCTGTTGTCTGGAAGTGAGAGACAATGAACATGACCCCCCAGACGTGCCTAAAGAATTCAATCTGTAATGATTAAAGCAGCTTTTGGTAACTCATTGGCTTGATTTTGGTAATAGCACCCTCTGAAGCTGCCTGAAATGTCTTCCGTCCATTCATGCACACACACACACACACACACACACACACACACACACACACACACACATTCAATTTAACATATAAAGCATGTGTTAGCACAGACAAAAGCGATTTTCTTTGTACTTTTGCACTTCGTCTAGTGCACTTTCCCCTGTCCTCCTGCCTCGTTGTCACAATTCGTACTGCCGTGTCTCTTCCGTGTTCTGCTGCATTTGAAGATTCTCCACACAAAGTGAACGCGGCCCACTTTAGAAATTAAATGAAAGGGGGGAAAAACAAGACGATAAGTGCAGAGAGAGTTACAAACCACTGTGCTTTGGAAAAGAGGAATGTGGAGGAGGAACACTGGCAGCAATCGCTACTGATGGAATATTCTAGACTTTGATTAAAGACGGAATCAAAGGAGAAACTCAGACTTTCTCTTTTTGTTGTTCTTCTTCTATTCTACCAGCCTCCGACCTCGCCATCCCTCAGCCCAGATTTTTTTAAGTGAAAGAAGTGAATGAAGCAGAGGATTGTGGGGAAGCAGGCAAGTTAAGAGATTCAAAAAAAGCAAAAAAAAAAAGCAATCCTTTCATGACTGCAGTGAGCTGGGAGATCAGATGTGTGCTGAAAGCAAGCATCATGTATTCACTGTATTCACAGCAACTGCGGGTGCTAAACAGAAGGAAGATGATGGTGATGAAGCGGCTGGGAGAGGAGGCCGGGGACATAAACAAATTTGCTTTCTTTCTCTCTTTAAAGATGATGACGTTTGCTTTCTGACTTTTTTTTTTTTTTTTTGTATTTAGTAAGGAGGCTTTGAGGCACAGAGGTTTCAGCAGGATGCCAGCTTCATTGCTGTTTTTTTTTTTCCTAAAACAAATAAATAAATAAATGAAATATTCTTTTGTGGATCTCTTTCCTGGCCTTTCTTCAATGACAGAACAGCATCTGCAGCAGCACATTCTGCTGGAACACGAAACAGCGAAACTGGGAGCGATGTTTAATGAACAACCTGCTGATCCCTCATCGGACCTACAGGCAGATGAGCCCAGAGTTCTTAACTCTCCTCCTCTCTCTGCTGTCAACAACCCGATGACAAACAGAGTTCCTTTTGTGTAAGGAGGGGAAAAAAAGAAAAGAAATGCGACAATGAGACTGACCTCCAGACAGGTCAGAGAAATAAAACCTTTAATGATTAAAGGACCTTTTAGTAAATCATTGCCTGCTTTGCACAGCAAAACCCTCTCAAGTCGCCTGAAAGAATGGTAAAAGTGGAGGCGGAGGAACAGAAGAGAGGGGCAAGCTTTTCCTTTTTCTTTTTTTAAGTGCAGCAGCCGGTGAAATGATATGTGCTTGAGGCTCATTAAGACGAGAGGCGCTGGATTCATTTAATCTCCCTGTACCCACAAAAAAAAGAAAAACGCTTCACAATCAATCAGCTGTGGCCATCTAGGTCCTGATGGCAAAACAGACAGGCGCTCATGCACGCGCGCATGCACGCAGCTCTCGTTAACTTAACAAAACTGTCGCATCGGTCGTTCTCATTAAGTGAAAGACAGACGGACGTGTGATGTTTGTTTAAGCTTTAAGACGAGGATTTAGATACACTCTCCCTCCTCGGTTTCATTTGCCTGCCTGACATCATGCTCCTGCACTTCTGATCCGATTAGGATGTTTGGAGGTGTACAGCGCTGCCGCAATGAGATTTGGATTAGCGGCAGCTGAGGATTCGGGTCGGGAAGCATACATCAGACTGTGGACTGGGGGGAAAAAAAAAAAAAAAAAAAAAAGGGAACAGAAGTTCACTTTAAATGAGGAAGCAGTTGTGTGCCAGCTAATCTCACATCAGATAAAGACATAAGACAAGCTCAGCACTACTAAAATAATGAGATTTGGGAGTGCAGCAAACATTCCTGCAATGGACTCCAAAGGAACAGTAAAAACCACAGAGTCTACACAGCTGCAAACAGACCAAAGTTCTTCTGAACTGCCCGAGAACTAAAGTGAAAACACTGAGCCTGCACAATCTCCCAATCTTAAGGAATCAACACACACACACACACACACACACACATATATACACGGGTTGTGAAAACAGCCTGGGGGTGTTCGTTTGACTAGAGGTCTAACGTGCAGCACACTCGGTTCATTATCACACGTGAGCAGGATGCTCAGGTGTTTAAGAGGCGTCCCAGAATGATGTGGTTCAGAAACCAAACCCGGAGATTAAGGAAATGAAGCTGAGGCCTCTTTGTCCGTCTTCACACTTCAACACTGAGCTGGGAGCAATTAGCCACTTACGGCACTTGTGGTGAAACACACACACACACACACACACACACACACAAACACACACTCACTCACTCAGGACTGACTGAGAAACACATGTTCTTTCTCCCGTATCTTGTATTCACGATCTGTCCCTGTCCGATGCACACATACACCTCAGGTCTATCCCATTACATGAGCCCCAGGCCCAGCTTGCAGGCTGAAAAGCCCAATTTGTTTATTCCTGTGGGGATTACGGGGAGGGAGGGTAGAGGGGGTGAAATGCATCTAACAGAGCGCAGGGGCCCCCTCGACCAAAGCTCTTTAATTACTGCTCCTCCTTGCCACCACCCCCCATCCCTCCCCAACACCACAGCCTCCCGGAACTCAGCCACAATGAACTTGAGCTACAGTTAACTGCACAGCCACTCTCAGGGTGTGTGTGTGTGTGTGTGTGTGTGTGTGTGTGTGTGTGTGTGTGTGTGTGTGTGTGTGTGTGTGTGTGTGTGTGTGTGTGTGTGTGTGCGCGAGTGTGAGAGAGAGAAAGCTATATGGACAGAAAAGGAGTAAGAAGGATCAACAGCAAAACTCCCATCCCCCATAATACTCTTTTCCTCCTCAAAGCATTCCAGCTTGACAGAGGCCAGCAAAGAGCAGCGAGCTGGGATTAAACAACAACATCCAGCTCATCACACCAACACCACTGCTTTACCTGTACAGTTCATACACCTGTGTCAAGAGCAACAAGAAGACAGTCTCCAAAAGACACTTCTTCTTCATTCACATATTACTGAGTTTTAGTTTTGCAAAGGTTGGAAGATGCAGCTGCTTAAACCTTTTCCTCAGCATCCCTCATAATTGATCCGTGCCAGCCAAACAACCAGCAAGAATACCTCCTAAAGGGCTAATAACAAGGAATGTTTACAATATTATTATAAATCTTAATATCCATAACCTGCTGATGTAGTAGACCTTAGAACTGCTCACTTTCACTTTGCTTTCAGTTTCTATAACTCTCCCTCGTTGCATTTTTTATCTCTCCATAGGAAATTTTTCTAAGGAGAGTCTACATTTATTGTGGTTGTTCCACCATCCACTATCCAGCTAACCAGGCTAACCCCCAGGAAAACAAAACAGCTATCCTCTTCCTCTTTTATAGCTGAATTTTAATGGGAGATTTCTCCCATTCCCCCAATGCTTACAAGGAATCGATCTAAACGCCGATGCAGTACTATAGTATGTAAAGAACATTTCTTTCACAATGGTAAGTAAATCCCAAAAGAAAAGAAAAAAAAAAACAAAACACAAATTAAATAAATCATACATCTTTCAAAATATATCAGAAACTGGAATGCAAATAAATAAATAAACAATAACAAAAGAAAAAAATCTCAAAACTCTGAAGACATCATCTTTCTACAATAGGTTACTTTTGTAGAAGCCGGACTGTGTTGGGTTATATTTGCGCTTCACAGATGGTGACCGATTTAAAAAGAGCACCAACCTAACCAGCATCACAATCGTCTAATTAACTAGCCTAAAGCTTATTTCAGCTCCTCCCACACAAGGGGTCGCCACAGTGGATGGATCCAAGTATTTGCTTTGGCAGATTTGTACATCAGAGGCTCTTCCTGGATTTGTGTCACCAGGGATCTTTCCCATGTTAGATGAATCTGCCTAACCACTATACTATGGCACCACAGACTAACAGACCTGCCTGAAAGTGACAAAAATAGTCAGAAAACAGTGTTTTTAAGAGCCGGGTGACAGATAATTTCAGCTATCAGTGCTAGCACCTGCAGCATTCTTTCCTTGCAGACTGATATCTGTACTGCTCAGCTTGCTCTGGTCTCGTGGTCGGTCTACTGTGACGCAGCATAAATGCAACCATTCCTTCTCTGGATCAAAGTACTGCTGAACTGTGCTGTTCGCACCACTGTCGTGTGTATTTGTTTACAACTGCCCATCACTGAGACACAGACAGAGAAGGATGCTGTCATCTGTCTGTGTCTAGATAACATCTCAGACCAAAAAGCTAGCTGAGATTTTACAAAAACAAACTATGGCTAATTCGTTCGACTAGTGGTGCCAAATTTTGTGTCCCACAGATGAAAACTTCTCTGCTTTAGCTCCAAAACTGACATCATTCAGATACATGTTGCCCGTAAAAGATAATATAAATTTCCCTCTGCAGTCCTGTGCTGTTCCCACAATGCCTGGTGGGGTTCCAAACAAAAAGCCCCCAGGCAGCCTCGACCACAGTTAAACATGTTAAAGAAACAGTGGAGGAACTCTTTTTCTTCTTTGTGCACTCATTTCTGTGTATTTCACTCACTCCCCCCTTTCTTTTCTTCAACCCACCATCACTACCACCAACCTCCCCTCTGTCGTGTGGTACAGAGGAGAGAGGAGAAAGAAAAACAGAGGGTGGGGGGTAGGCTCGATGATTGATTAGAGGCAGAGAGGAAAAATGGTTGAGTTGCACATGAAACACAGAAGCAGCCAGAGATGACTCTATTCACACTCATTAAAGAGCACCTTTCAAAGACCTCCTTCCCACACAGATATATAGAAAACAATTGTTTCTTCTCTTAAAGGCACTCTGTCAGGGTGAAAGTTGCTTTTTTTGTTTGTTTGTTTTTTGGGGGGGTTTCCTAGATAGACTCCAAACATCTTGCCGCACCCCACCAAAAAACAAAATCTCGATCTGGCAGACTTTCTTCTTATAGAGAATCACTAAGCTTAACTTTGATAACAAGTTTATCACCTAGAAAAAAATAAAAAGGCGTACTGCTAAACGAAACGGCTCAGATCTCAGATCAGAACCTTTTGAGGCATCAAATGATTGGAAGACACTGCCTTTTTGAGCTTACCATGAAAACACAATTAAACTACCTTTAGCCATAAATCTCTCTTTCTCTGTAAGTACATTTATTATTGCTGCTCTATTAACACATCTGACACTAATTTGGACAACATTGTCTTGGTCAAGAGCACTTGGTGAACCCCAAATCTACTACTGTTTTCAGCTCAAACGGTTTCAAAACTGTAAAAAACTCCAAACAGTGGCAACCTCGTATCCCCATGCCAGGCTCCCAGCACGATTTTGATGATGAAGGAATGAGAACAGGTGGCCCAGTGGCTCCAGACGCATTGACACGCAAGTAATCATCATGACAGGGGGATTTGGACCCGGAGCAGACAGCCATAGGAAACATGATATCCTCTGACATCATGCTGGACAATTGTCTCTTCCACAATGATACGTTTTTTCTGTGCTTGAGCACGCATTGCAAATATATAGGTTTTTTTTTATAGTTTGTTTTTATTTTTTAACCTCTGATTATATAACATTTTCAGAATACACAGTATTCTGAAGTGTTATGCATGAAAAATGTTTGGTGTTCATTCCTGTGATTGTTAGGTGAAAGTATAAAAATAATGCTGCAAGAACTCCTTGGTCACATTTTCACTCCTACAGCCTGGCAGTTACCTACAGTATACAAACTTCACCAACAGCAACGGAGGAAACAATCACAGTCCTGCCCTGAGTGCTTTCTAGGAAGCGTAGAGGAACTACAATGAGGAGACTGGGCAAAAAACATGAGGACGACTTTGGACAAGAACAACTTCTTCCAGGATTTCATCATTTGGCCTCTTTTTGTTCTTCAATGTGCGTACTGTAGACTTCTATACAAATACCAGCTCAGGGCTCAGCATCTTTAAACTTAGTTAACTAAGCTGCCACTGATAGTGTGTAAGCTGAACTTCCCCTCAACTAATCCCCTCGTAACGGTTTGCCTTGATAACCTTTTCCCTTCCTCTCTTCGCAGGCCCTTTGGCCTTTCCATAATTTCGTCGTACATGTACAATGGCAATAAAGGGCTATTCTATTCCTCTCTTTCAGTTGGTTTTTCTCTGCCTTCTGCAGCAACTGGACCTTTAACCTTGCTCTATTTGTTATTCTCTTCAGTGTTCAAGTTCCTCCTCTCTGACCCTGGCTCAATTATTCCTTACTTGTTCCTTAGTGCGTCGTCAAAGAGTAAAGACCGCCGTTTTATAGCACTGGCTATGTTTTTTTCCCCTCATCGAACAGACATGCGGTGGCCTCCAGCTTTAGGACATCTCATCCTGACGCCAGCAGAGTAGCCTCTCTCTTTTTTATTTGCCTCTTCAGTTACAAGAGAGACGATTGTTTAAGCAGAGCTGTGTTCCAGCCAAGACCTGCTATAAATCTGGGCTGATTTAGACTGCAGCAGCTTCCTGGAGAAGGCCGTGGCTTTGGGCATACACTGAGATTTGATGTGCTTGATGGTCTGCCAGGGGATTTAGCTTAAGGTAGTGTAAGGATTTCAGTCATAACATTAATAATACAATAACTGCATCAATGTTGAAGCACATATAGTTAGGGTTTGTGTGTCTAGGTGGGCTACAGGGTAAAAAAAAAAAAAAAAATCTTCTACCTGGCTATATGTATTATTCAGGGGGGTTTTTTTTACATTATTTTATTCATAAAAAACTGTCAGGCAATGAAATCCTAGAAAACTAATGTCATTTCGCACTGACGCTGTCCAGCCAGTCTGACATAAATAATGGAGAAAAAGACACACTTATGTTACATTATACACATTGTCAAACCACCCAAGATTAACACTGGAGCTACCAGCTAAAAATGTATGCATCCATAAGCTCCAAGTAGCATATCAGCCATCAGGGCATTTGCAAAGCTGGTCAACGTCCTGGGAGGAGCTTTGGGATCAATGGGCCTGCCAAGCGGCATTAGTCCTCCTAGCCCACAGGGTCCGTCTCTGCACACAAGAGCACAGGGACTTTAACTCTGATCTTATTTATGTGCATACAAAGGGCAGCACAAGGGGTCTTTTGGTGGGGCCTGTTCAAACAGAAGGCCGATGCGGATGGCTCTTTAAGGGGGCCGGCCTGCATTGACTCTGGGGAAGAGAGAGTGGCTGACAGGTCAGTCTTAAAGCTTTAAAAAAATGGGGCCGGGATCAGGGGGTACCGAGGAAAGGGAGAGAGAGGGAGCCTCAGCCTTCTCCCTCTTCTCCCCAGAGACCAGAGGGGGGCTTAAAGACAATGAGTCTGTGCTGTCGAGCTAAGAGGAGCCAAGAGTGAGTGCTGGCTAGGGGGACGTTAAGGCAGGGAAGGCTGCCTTGGCTGGTGGGGCACAGGGGACGGATGATCTAGAAAAAGGGCCTCCACCTTGTCCCAGCTGTCGCAAAACCCAGCACAAGTATGCGTCACATCTCTCCAACACTTTTACCTTCTCAGGCCTCTGTCCCCTGTGCAGTGCTAAATCAAGAAATGACCCAGCCCCTCTCCAGGCTGGCAGGGCAGGCAATGCTTTGGGGGATGAAGGGCAAAAGATCAAAGCCCTGAGGAGAGCACCACAACAGCTCCATCCAGCTGGACGCTTCACTCCTGTCACCTTAGTGTGGGGGGTGTTGACTAGGGAGCTGTTTTGTGGGTGGGGGTGGGTTACAGAATCATAAACCAGCATGGCACTAGGTTGTATAGCATGTGGGTGTATATGTGTGTTTATGAGGGAAAGAAGGGGGGGTTGGCTAAAGTCAGATGTGACACTGTGTGAGCCAAAGCAGAGATCTGTCACGGCTGCCATTGTTGCTTAGCAATGAGACGAAGACAAGGAGATAGATCCAGAAAAGAAGTATGCGGGGGCAAAAAGCTAACAGGAGGAAGAGAGAAGAGGGCAGAAAAGTAGAGTGAGTGGAAAGAAAACCTCAAAAAAGATCAACAACATAAGTCGAGAGCCAGGTGCACGTGTTCTCTCAGCTCTGAATCCTAAGAAGCCCACGTTCCTATATTTTTATGCACGTGCCACGCACATCTGCCCATGTGGTTGCGTGTGTGTGCGCTCACCACAAAAGGCTCCCAAATTCGAGCAACACAAAAAAAGTTGCCAAGTCATTTGTTTTATGACTGCCACAACCCAAACGTGACCCACTCACCCCACGTCCACTGACCTGGAAGTTACGTCCATTTGGGGCAGCCATTTCCTGAGTCTATAAAGGAGGCAGCGGAACTGAAGGAGACCGGGGCTGAAAATGGAGGGGCAAAATCATTAACTGCCAGCACAATGACTGTAGCTGTGTCCGAGTCCAACCCAGTGTTTTGGAGAGGTCAACCTCTAAAGATCTGACAGTCCCACAAGCAACACAGAGCCTTCACTAAGGGGAAAAACAGGCCTCTGACAAGACTACAGACAGAGGCGAAGAAAGTCTATAAACAGCTGGCTGCTCACAGACAACAAAGGAAAAAACTGCCAGAGGCACCCACTGGTTTCCAATGAGTTAAAAACTGAGGCAAACTGAATGAGTTGCTGCTTTGAGAATCATGCATGATAATTCTGGTGTATCAGACAAAAAAAAAAAACAGAAAAAGTTGGGTGCGTGTCGAGATCTCCGACCTCAGCTACCGTCATTGGAACGTTTCCTCATTCTTGCACTTCAGCTATCAGCCTTCTTGGTCCCATAGCATCAGCATCCAGCCCCAGGAGCCATGAGGTAAGGCCATGCTGGAGTCAGAAACTCTTGTCTGGGCACGACAGTCTGGCACGGCTGGTCCTGGCTTGGAACAGATCTAGAACTCGACGTCTGCCGGTAAAGCAAGCTCCACAGCAGTCAAGGTTACATCAAGGACCAGACAGTCAGACTCAACTGAGAAACTCTGGCAAAGCTCCAATCTTCTTTTCAGTGCCAACTACTGCTTAAATCTGAGCCACGTTCAAGCCCAAGTCCGATATGGCAGATAACATTTATGGTACTCTATTAGTGTTGCTGTCCCTCACCCCCAAGTCACCCCGTGGTGCTGTCCCAATGTTCCTGCAAGGGCTACCAAACATAAAACTGGTGCTTGGAAATAGTTCAGATTAGCCTTTGGCAAAGTCAACAGTGTGTTAGAAGAGATGGGTGTGTGTGTGTGAGTGTGTGTGTTGGATAAGGAAATAATCAAGTGGCTGGATAGGAGACAGGGAAGAGAAACAAACTCAGTAAATAACAGCTAAGAATCACAGGTGAGGCACTATTACTCTTACCCTTCGTTCACCTTCAATTTTTCCGATTTCTTTTGGGGTTTACTATCTATCATAACTCCAATACTTGACAGTTTGTCTGGTGCTGTCTGACAGAGGCACATCTGAAGTGGTTATAAAAAAAAACTATCAAGAATAATAAACCTATTTATATTTCAAAGTAAATGGAAGACCGTAAACTAAAGCACAACACAGCCTGGTAAGAAGCTAGTATCGCAGCTGTGTTATATGCAGGTTGAATCCAACACTGAATTAGAAATCAATTCCTACTCCAAAAGGCACCTTACGGCGGAAACGCTTCTATGTCGAGAACCTCTCAGCGGAGTGAATCAGTTACACGTTGATGGTTCAGCTTCCTCTCGTGAAGCCCACACACTGAGATATAGATGCACATGTAGAGCCAAAAAAAGGGATGAGTATATTTAGCATCTCTTCCTTTTGATGTTCACCCCTTCTCCTCCCCCAGCCTGCATCTCGCTTTCGCACTCTCTCCCTTTCTAGTGCCATTGCTCTGCAGATAAGAAGTGCTTCTTCTCTCCCAGAGGAATGGAAATATCTGCAAGGACATTGTAAACACAGTAAACAGGGCACAACACCATTAAGTTGTCCGTGACTCAGCGCTGGCACAGAGATCCTGAGCTGCTGCTGCTGCTGCTTTTAACAGGAGCAGCAGCAGCACAGTTGTCTTTAGGAAAGATAAAGCAATTTCAGTGCAGAATGGGAAGTATATTTGATGTAGCTGCTTTCATGTCACTACTCTTTGGTCTCGCTGACCCATAATGCCTTTCTGCAAAGTGATCCAAGTTCAGCCGATCTTTAGAAAACCTAAACTGCTTGATAGGTCAGCAGCCTTTCAAAGCACTAAAGAGACGAGTAAAGAGATGCTGATGTGTGTTGTGAATGATTTTTTTTTTTTTTTTTCGACTTTTTGACTTTAAATACTATTTAATAGACTTGTCGAACATTTTAACAGACCGGGCAGCAGCAGAACAGGACGTGTTGTATTTTAACTGAAAGTGTTTGGATCAAGAGCAGTTTGACAAGAAAGCATCAGCACTTCTATCCTGCTATTCATCACAATTAGTGCAAGTATTGTTCTCAGGAAGAACACACCAAAGCACTGCTGAATTCAACATGTCTGGGCCTCCTTCTCTTCAAGAGAAAAACTAAGATAACTGTAAGCCTAAACGGTATAAAGAACATAAAAGCAATTGCTGAACAGTACCACTTGCTAAATAAATACACCAGTTTTGTTTCAAAACAAATCATCGCCGCTAGCTGAAAACATGGAATGATAAAAGGATTAAGTCCTAATTTGGTCTGAAGCACTTTCAACATTATACTCTCTGTATAATGTTGCACGTTTCAAGTGGATCTGAACAAATTAGTGGTGCATCATGTGTTGCATCGGCGTTAGCCAGTCTGACGCTGCACTGAATGGTGGCTCTGTTGCAGAGCAACGAGCCCTGAGCCGTCTGGCTGATAAAGAGCACGAGGTCAGCACTTGATGTCCCCTGGACATTGTCTTACTTTTATCTCACTGCTCTGTCAGTAGTCCATTCGGGGCTAACATCTCTGAGGCGTCATCAGTGAAAAAAGGAATTAAGGAAATGGAAAAACTACCATTTTTGTGTCTCATACCATATGACCTGACCAACAACTTTGCAGAGAAGAGACACAAAAAGTAATTATGTGAATTAAAAACAGGTTATTTCAGGTTCTCGCTGCCTTTGTTCTCTGTGAAGTTATTTAGGTCAACTTTCCATTTATTAGTGATCAAAGATTTTGCAAGGAGTATCAGATGAAGTGTAGCTGTGCAAAAATAGCAGAGGCCCATCCAGGATATTATTCGCATATCAAGTGAGAGTTCTACAAAAGCCATGGCTCATCTCTTCATGCTGCAAACACCATTCCTAATTCTTGCTGGTGCCGACCACACCACTGTGTATTTTTGTGCTGGAGTAACAGCTGTGAAGCAAAATGATATGGAAGAATTGACTCCATCCTACACTGGGCCGCATGAAGGACATTTCACACTCCAGTTGCTCCTACTGAGAAGGCACCAGAAGGTAGATGACAGGTACAGCATCCACCCATCATCCTGACTGCCGCTCCCTTCCTGAACACGAGCAGAGGTTAGAAGCAGTTCAAGGGTAGGGGGAGGATTTGTTTGCATTCCTGGGCTGTTTCTGTGCTGCCTAAGTGGTCAGACAGGTGTTTGTGCATCCTGGAGGCACATAACCTCTGCGTCCTCCTCAGAAGGGGGACAGGTCACTCAATGCGGGGGAAGACAGCATTTGTGTACGTGTGTGTGTGTGTGTGTGGTGTGTGTGTGTGTGTGGGGGGGGGGGGGGGGGGGGGGGGGGAATGATCGAGCACACTCCTCTGTCAAGAATAGCCTTCACCCAAAATCCCCAAGGCAGGAAGAGGAGGAGGCAGGGTGCTGACACCCTACACCTGAGCCCCGAGTGGGTAGTGGGGGCACTATGCAAGTGGCATTTGAGAGACTGTGTAGCATCAAGCCTTTAAGTAGACACTGAAATGGTCACAAGGGTTTCATTCCAATAGCTAGTTCATTTTAAATGTGGTTAAAAAGAAAATCTTGAATAGGTTTGAAATTGGATTTGAGATTCTGGTTCATTTGTTTAAAAAAAAAATAAAAAATCCCACAATCTAAACATCTGCTCCTTGGCTGGTTTGAAGAAAAAAAAAAAAAAAAAAAAAAAAACAGGGCCAGCAGAACAACTAGAACTGACTTCTAATCAGCTTATCAGATAACAGAGAGTAATAAAATTATATCACATTTGCTAATCTAAATTAGTAGAATTCACAGCGCCACACAGCTTGGTGTCAGAGGGGAAGCTAGCAGAGAACAAAGCCGTCAGAGCAGTGCACTGCTTGTATGGCTCAGTCACATACAAACTCACAGGCCTCACTCATAAATCAATTCTATCCGGCTGGGGTGGCAGAAGAGAGCCAACACTAAATCCAATTATAAAAGGAACTGGCACCACTCAGCTTGATGACAGTATCCACCTTAACGCCCGGGGGGAACGGCCGTACCAGGGGTGCCAGCTTCAGCTGTGGCACCAGAGACGAAGGCAAACAACAGAGGGGAAGACGTTGGGGGTACATATGCGCATTTATTACAATCAACAGCCTGAGTTGAGTGGTTCCTAGTTGGTGTGAGTATGTTTTTGTGGCACTCTGCCAGAGGCACATATCTAAGGGCTGGACGACGATCACCAGGCACCAGCTGAACCTTTTTATTCCCACAACTGCTGGGGAATAAGACTGCACCCTGGCACCTGTCTCACATACACGCACACACCCATAACATAAAAACGAACACAGAGGCAAATGCAAGCGGCATGAGAGAGACTCAAATTTGAGATGCAGCACCTGTCGAGGATTTGCTATGAATGAATGCAAATGTACAGGAAGGAGACACCTCTGATTTCCTAAAGCCACATGTCATGACCTTTCGTTCCCTGCTCCAGGATTAAGCTCATCTCAGAGTCCACCCATGCACCTAAAGCTGAGCGTAAAGTTAATGCAAAGTTATTATGAGTACTGCAAATAAGAAAGAGTAAAAAGCCTCGAGCCTTTTCCACTGCTCTAACTGAAAAAGGACCAAAACAGCAACCCTATTATATGAGCATTTTCAGAAGCAAGTGTGTGTTTTTTAAACACTGCTCTAAAACGTGCTTTTGTCTTCGTTTAGCTGCCAAGGTTACAGCAATCAGTCGAGCATCTAAAGTCGTCAGAGGGAGGACACACAGTCACAAGGGCCGCTGACTGATATTGTCAGGAGCTCTTCAGAAGTTTTCTCCAAATGCTGTTTATATGAAGTGAACACACTCTGCAGGAAATTTAAGTTCCACAAGCCGCTGTATACAGTCCTTAGGTTGAAGGCTAAAGACCCCAGGCTACAATTCCAGTCGTATTACCAATTTAAGTATAGAAGCAGGTAAGAGAGATGAGATTAATACCAAGGCTACGATATGTCTCATTATGCAGTAACCTAATTTATATATGACGGTAACATGGACATATGTGTATAGCGTGTGCTTTTAGCTGATCTGGGTCATACGTATAACCAGTATTTAAATACCTTAATACTGCATGCACAACAAAATAGACAAAATCGAACAAGATCGACCTTTCACATCATCAATGTCAAATTACATTTTCTGACAATAGAAATCCAAGATTGGCAACAATGCTATCTGCAGTAGCAGGCCTGCTTCTAATTCAATTTGCGTTTCCTCTTTGGATTAGTTAATGAAATTTGATATATTACTTGCTTATCTACTCTTTTATATGCTTTCTGCATATTTAAAATGCATAAAAAGTAAGTTCACTTTCCAGTGAAAGCCTGTTCATTTCAGTGTGGTCTGTATGGTAACAGTTGTGCCTCTTGGTGAGATTGAAGCCATCTGACTAACAAAGTTGGACAACGATTAAAAAAGAAAAAAAGAAAAAAAAAAAAAAAAAGAAAAAAAAAATCAATGGCCCACTCTGGACACTAATCATCGTCTTAAAACAGTCTTGCATGCTGCTCCATCCAATAGGACTGAGTCCAGTCCTGGCTTTGCTTTATGCTTAATTGAAGCTACCGCAATTGTGACCATTTGTGGAGCATTTACCCACAGAGAGGCGTTTGCAATAGAGATGCACCGATCCGATATTAGGTATTGGTATCGGTCCGATACTGACGTAATTACTGGATCGGATATCGGAGAGAAATAAAAAATGTAATCCGATCCATTAAATATCAAAAAAGCACCTCTCAAAACTTGCGACACGGCGTAACTGGGCTCATAACCGTAGCACGTCGGAGCAGTATGCATCACGTGACAGAGCGGCTGCGTGTATTTGTAGCCTCGCTACCAAACCGGCATTTCATCTCTGAGGAAGTTATCCCAGAGAGAAGTAAAGCAAGTGTGTAAGTTCATCTCTGAATGTTTGTAAAGCATTCCCGCGTTAAGCTTAACAACCGATATATGGAGCGACTGCCTCTTCTCTCTCTCTCTCTGCTGCTACTTCAATCATGAAACTAATCAATGATCAGCTGATCGGCTTTTCTGTCGTGAGTCTGTCTCTCTTGTTTGTTTATTGCCCACTTCGCGCCAGAAAGAGGAAACCAGCAGCTGAACAACAGCAGCACGTTTAAGCTTGATAAGCTGTTGTTAGAATTTATTTAATATTACTTTCTAGACCAGGATCCTTTTCTACGTAGCTGACCGCTGGTAACTGTGCAGGGGCGGATCTAGCAAAGTGTAGCCAGGGGGCCGATAGGGCATGAACAGGGAAAAGGGGGCACAAAGACATACTTTTCTTTCTTATTCTCATTTAAAATATCTAGCTTTTAATAAATAATTATCCGAATCTTACACCCAAAGTTTTGATCTGATGTAAAATGTATAGAAGTCCATTGCTGTATATAGTAACTATTAAGTCTACTATACCCTAGTAAGCTATAGTACTTTTTCCTTTGGGAAGGTACTGTCTGTGCAGTCTGCAATTCTGTTGAAGAAAGATGTTGCATCTATTTAAATATTCTTGAAAAATAATTGATTTCTGTGCATTTTTTTTTTTTTTCACACTGCATCAAATTAAAGTTGATTACGTCGATTAAGCATCATGAGGTGGAGGGTGGGTGGTTTCCTTTTTTTTTTTTTGCTGGGAGTTTTAGAACCCTATTAGTTAGGTTGCTTACTCTTTAAAATACCAGAATAGGAAGGATGGAGTAGGTTTAAGTTTATTAGATTGATCAGTGTTGCTGAACTATGAAATATTTTGGGTGCAGTGTATTTTTTGCATACAGGTATAACAGAATAGCTTTAGTGTTTTTGTTTTTTTGTTTTTTAACTTGAGTATGAACTTATACAAAAAGCAGCAAGATATTAAAAAAACAGTTTTATTGATTAAAAAACACACTACATCGGATTCATATCGGTATCAGCAGATATCCAAATTTATGATATCGGTATCGGTATCGGACATAAAAAAGTGGCATCGTGCCATCTCTAGTTTGCAATCACCGCAAACTCCAAAATCCTAACTGCACATTGCTCAGCATGGATGGATGATGTGCGTCGGTTGAATGCTGATTTGCTGACAAGTCGGCCAGAACACGGAAGGGCACAACAATGGAACAAAACAACAACAACAACAAAAAAACATCAAAGATAAAAAAAATACAATACCAAGAGTACAGACAGTGGCTGCAGTGTTTTCAGTTGTTCAACACTCTGTTTCACTTCGGCTCTTCGGCTGGCGGAGCAACAACAGAACAAAGAAAAAAAAGAGGCTCACGGACAGTCTTTTTCTTAGAACTGATTCGCAGATACGCGTTTCTATGTGTTGCAGAGTTTATAGGTGCAATATTCTAGCCTTAGCTGACAACTTAACTCTCCACCTCCTAGTCCATATGTGGTCACTTCTGGCTCCAAATGAGCAAAATAGTGGCAGTCAAATGCTAATATCGAGCCTTCAAAACATGGAGGCCAGAACAATCAGGGCTACCACAATGACTACATATTTTACAGACAGTCTGTGATGTGGACCCCCAAATTGTATCTGCTCTATTCCCAGTGACTTCATAGCTTAGTAACAATGGACACTCTAGAAATCTGGCACCAAAGCGATACTCACAATGTCTTCCTTTGTCCATGCAGGAAATGGCATGAAAACTTTTACTGGTAAACATTGTCTTGAATGCAGATATACTTTAAGGACTGGCTTTAAGAAAACCACAGAACCCATCACTGTTACCAGCTGGTCCAATAATCAAGTTGGACCAGCAATCAAATCCTTAGTTCTCACATAAAACAACAATTATGCCCATATGGGCTTGTGGCGTCATTGCCATTTCTGTCGACAGAACACAGGCACACAAGCCCAAAGCCTCCCGGGTTGAAGGCCATATATACACAAAAATTACAAAAGACAAAGTCAAGCAAGTCTTTTAGAGAACCCTTTTTGGGCCACGACTGATATGGAACAAGATCTCTAAAATAAATGTGAGCTAAGTGAAAATGAGGACAATGTGAGACGATGGACTTTGCCCAACATAGACTGATTTGTCTCTTGATGGCCAACACAATAACTTTAGTAGGCGATTCTCAGAATAGAAACCCCATAGATCAACCACCTAGCAACAAAAGTGGAAAATCATGCTGACCCAATTAGTGTCGACTCTCAGCAGAATATTGTTATGGCCCGCTTCAGTTCACTACCATTCAGGCAGATGGTTCCCCTGGTTCTGGATGGGAGTTTTGTTGTTGTTGCTTTTCTTGATATACTCTTCCATTAATTTTAGCTCATGGCCTAAAGGATAACTTTGGCCCCTGGGAGTGCTACTGTAGCTCTCAGTTCTCTTTAATTCTTCCTATATGCCTATGCCTTTTTTTTCTTTTCTTTTTTTTTTTAAATGCCAAAATATATGGTCTGTGATCCATCTATTGAACTTCTCAAAATACATTAAAAAGTACAAGGCACCAAAAAGATTTGCAATTCTCTGTTTTTCAAAACTCCATTGTTTACTTGTGATTTTTTTTCCAGGATTTTCCAATAATGTGGCCCATGAGTACAATACTGTTTGACAGACGACATGAATTCTCTGTGCATTTTCCTTCGCTTTGAAAGCAACATTATAGTTGAGACATATAAAAATAAAAAGCCAGAACTGCAAAATAGACATTCACATGAAATTCAACCTTCCCAACAAGTATGAGCTAAATCACTTTAATACATCAGTATCATATCACTTCGATAAAGAGATCTGAGCTTCAAAAGCCTTGACAGACTTGACTTTTCAAACCTTTTCTTTAGCTCACGTTGACCCCTGTTGTAATCACACTGCTTCATTCGAGACATTCAATACATGTGATGAAGACAGGGAGGTGCAAGTTAAATCAGAAATCCAAGTGCAACCTTGCAAGCAGACAACACCAAGCTAGACAGCCTTTGTTTGTGAGAAAGCTTTCAGTGTTTGGAGACTGATGTGCATTGTTTGGCGAGAGAAGAAACATGTTCATCTGACACTTTGTGTAGCAAACACAGTCATGCATGCCTACCGACAGACAGTG